>NC_139641.1:8027818-8345318 GCF_964638095.1 Poromitra crassiceps
TGATACCAGCCAAGCAAGAATATTTCAAGTGTTTCAAGTGCTTTACTGAAATATTTGGACCCTATAATGATAATACAATTATCGCAACCTTAAAAGGTTACATGTAGGTGCCAAAAAGCCATAAATTCACATCAAAGAACAAAGAAAAACAACAATTATAATTCAAGTTTAAACAGTAAGTGTGCAGCTGCAGCATTTATTATTATTATTTTTTTTTTTTTATCTTTTCAACTGAGCATGCAGACAATTAAAATAAGGGTGCAATGCGTGCTTTTGCACCCCTGTAAAACCGGGCCTGCTCAGACCCCACTTTGAGAACCACTGGTCTATGTGTGTGTGTGTGTGTGTGTGTGTGTGTGTGTGTGTGTGTGTGTGTGTGTGTGTGTGTGTGTGCATAGTGCTGCTCACCTCTTCTGTGTAATAGTGAGATTTCCAGCTGTCCTGGATGACGGCGACGGTGATGATGGCAGCGATGCTGGCCAGGAGGAGCAGCAGCACGGCCGCCGTGCGACACCTGCAGCCCCGCTCCCGCTTGGAGGCCATGTCCTGAGAGGGGGGGAGATGGATCGAAAGAGAAGTGAGAAAAGGAGTGTGTGTGTGTGTGTGTGTGTGTGTGTGTGTGTGTGTCAGGGCCGTAGCCAGGGGGGGTAAAGTGTGGACGATTCCAAGGGCCCTTGACTGACAGGGCATCCGCCCCCCCCCTTCTTTTTTTACAGTGCACCTGAACGCAACATACAAGATACCCGCTGAATAAGTGTCCAAATGTTCATGTCATTCTGGCCAATACTCTACTTCTGTTATAACATTTCAGTCTGGAATATGGAATATCTTTCAATAATCTTTATGACTAAAAGGCTAAAAGTAATCTCATGTGTAAGAAATGACTGTTCTACATTGAAGTAAAAAATGTAAATAATTAACTTCAAGAGTGCATTTTTGTTCGTGTGACCCTCAACACAGGCTTTGATCATCCCGGGCCACTTACTGATACTTGTGCTTAAATGAACCCACTCATATTCTGGTTTATTTCTAGAAAAACATTTTGGCTAGTGGAAATTCTAATTGGCTGGTAACTTCTAGCAGCCATATTGGCACGTGGCCAAAAAAGCAAATGTCAAGCCCTGCAGGGAGATTGTCACACTGACTCATCGATACATATTTGAGGTTTGTTTATTAATTGGGAAAAGGACCACTGGAACAAACGCCGTGAACATGATCCGGCTACTTTTTCAATCTGACTGGCTACTCAAAAGTTTGGGGAACTCTCTGATTTAAAATGAGATATTCCTCTAAATTGGGCTTCAAATGGCCAACATTTTCCGCCGCCGCCCTTCGGACGGTGGCATCTGTGGGCCCAATGTGATATCCTTTCATGGGGCCCGAAATCCCTGGCTACGGCCCTGTGTGTGTGTGTGTGTGTGTGTGTGTGTGTGTGTGTGTGTGTATGTGTGTGTGTCCCAAAAGTGATGATGAAGAATTCTATACGGCGAGATGAGCAATAATAGCACTTATCAAAACGCAGAGTGGCTATACTGGGAGTACTCAGCTTTTAGTACAGCTAGGCAAGTTAGTGCTATGTAATGTTATTGTCTTCCCAAGCAAAGATAATGCCATGAGGTCACCCGACAGTGTTAAGATTCTTCTAAGAAAGTGAGTTTTAAAATGAAAAATTCGACTTCTTCTTATGTCTAATACACCCATTTGACAATTTCTGCCAAAAAAAAGTGTTTTTTCCCCTTGTATGTTTATATCACATTACTTTTTCCACAGCCAACCAATCAATCACAGACTTACAATTCTGCCCATCTGCCCCTCCCACCTAACATCCCATTGGTTGACACTTTTGAAGAATCCTTCGCTGCGTTATGTCATGTCCCAATATCCTGTTTCAACAGGAAATCACATTAAGGAAGCAAGCTGCTCCAAAAATGTGGTTTCAAGATTCAAGATTCATTTTAATAGCCACAGTAGTTGGATTACAAACGAGGAATTTGAGTTAGTGCAAGTAGTGCACCGGTCACATAGGATGAATCAGCGTGACGTCACTTGCCACCCGGAAATGAGGAACCCCGCGGCAGTTATTAGTATGACTTGTGCCAAACAAACGTTAATACCTCAAAAACTATACATCACATCGCTTCTATTTTGAGAGCAGAAGTAGCTCAAGAGTTTGGTGTATAATATATGCATGTGGTGTTAAAGTTGTGTGAACTGTCACAGTTTTTAAAATGTAATCAGAGTCAGCATGGGGGGTTGGTAGGGGAATAAAGAATTTGATTTTTATTTTGAATGGTGGGAAAAGTGGGCGGTCACTGTTGAGCTCTATATGAGGGATCAGCTGATCAGCATTTTGGTCAACAAACGGCGTCACTGGGTAGAAACGGCAATGGGACCCTATGGAGCTAGCCTTGAGTGTCTCACTCTAGCCGGCTGTGCTGTTTACAATTTAAAAACTGCGACAGTTCACACAACTTTAACACAACATGCATATATTATACATCAAACTCTTGAGCTATTTCTGCTCTCACTCATAATGTCAAAATAGAAGCGATGTGATTTGAGATATTAACATTTGTTTGGCACCACTCGTACTGGTTAACTGCTGCGCGGTTCCGCATTTCTGGGTGGTTGTGACGTCACGCTGATTCGTCCTATAGTAGAAGACAAAGCCATACAGAAAACAATCTCACATTATGAAGTGCAAAGTAAAAAGTCCTGTAAAGTGACATATCATGGAGGGAGGGGTAGGGCTCAAAAACTGCGGTCAATTCGTTTTTATTTTTGCTGAGGAAGGTGACCTGGACCTCAGTGGCAGCCATGATAAGAGTTGGTCGAATTATCTCAATGCTAAGGAAACGTGCTTCAATGCTACCTTTTTTTCGTGAAATTAGGTGGAAGGCCAGTATGGTGGGTCTTTGGAACAGGCTGCTGGGTTTACCACCCAACAGGGTGGCTAGCCATATTTTCTTTTGGGATTTGTTTGCTGAAGGGGAATGGGTTTCTGAACTGTATGACTTACTACAGGAATGTGGTGTGGAAGACCATTATTTTCAAAGAAAAACTGTGAATGTGGAGGAGTTTGTTTAAAAGAGTCCATACTCCTGAGCTAAATATGATAGATAGTGAGAACGGAGTTCTACTCGAATTTGTTTTTGATCATATTTTTGCATTCTCTGAATTTCTTTCTAAAGCGTGGGACAGGAGGAGAAGGTTGACGTATAACTGATAAATTATATATATATTTTTTTCTTCGTATTCTATGTGCAGGTATGTATGAATGTATATGTATGTATATGTATAGGCATATTATGTCTGCATGTATATATACTCTGTTGCTCTAATTTGGGCTGCACTGGAAGCTTCTGGTTGGGTAACATACCAGAATGTTATGTTTTGTTAGATATTGAATGTTGTCTGATAATCCCATGTGGGATGGGTCATGTAATTGTCCTGACACGAAAATAAAATATTCATTCATATATTCATTCATTCATTCATTCATTCATTCTTTCTTTCTTTTCAAAATCTGATGACTATCTTCAGTATCTAAGAAATCAAATGAAAGATTCCATGAAGTCGGGTGCTATCTTTCGTGTCACGGGCGGGGCTAGAGAATGCACGTCACACTATGTCATTCGGTGTTATGAAACGATGTCAAAAAGGTTCCCCAGATCTGGATTTCTGCCCAGAGCCACTGATTGAGATGTGTACAGGACATTTTTTGTGTGGGCGGGGCAGCATCCTTCCACTTGAGCATGACTGCGCGTCTGGCCAAGAGTGAGGCAAAGGCAACCATGCGGCACTCTATGTCAGATGAGGATCATCTTCAGTATAATGCCAAACAGCTATCGAAGGTCCAGGTCTAGATTCTGCTTGAAGATATTGGATAGGTTGTAATGACGTCTCTCCAGAAGTTTTGTAATTGAGGGCCCAGCCAGTACATGTGGATATAAGGGTAGCATCAATGTTGTTGCATTTGTCACAAGGGTGATATCAGGGCAGTGTGATTGTGATCTCATGATCTCACGCAACATCCAACTGCCTCACAAAGTTAGTGGGCTCTATGAACTACCTTAACCCATTGATAGCTGATGCAGCATTTGTGTGTATATCCCTCATTTGTGTGTGTATCCCTTTAAGACCGCGTCACACGGTTCGCGGTCTTAAAGGGATACACACACAAATGCTGCATCAGGTATCAATGGGTTAAATTGCACGAGTGTTTCCCAAACTGTGCTGGTGGTCTGCTAGTTCATTGCATTTCTTTTGACACACATAAACCCTGAGGAGTAGGCTCGGGCCGATTTTCGGAAATATCACTGATTTTATATCAATATCACGGATTTTGACGTTTTTATTTCAGAGGCTGTAGCGGCCTCAGTGTTAAAGCCAGAGTGAAATTGCTGGTATCCTATGAAACTAGAAGACCCAAGGCATTGATTTGTACCAACTCCGTCATGCTAGCTGATCAGGAAGGTGGCTAAAGAACGCTCCAAATTTAGGCTAAATGAATTGCAGGGAGGGAAAAGACATTTTCAAAGGGGTCCTCTTTTTCACTTAGTGTGTGTGTGTGTGGGGGGGGCGTGTCTGTCTGTCTGTCTGTCTGTCTGTCTGTCTGTCTGTCTGTCTGTCTGTCTGTCTGTCTGTCTGTCCCCGTTTTGAAATAGTAGCCTTATGTCGTATTTAGACTTTCTGATGCTATTGCATGGTTAAACCAGCTAATTTTATTTCATGGGGGGGGGGAGGGGGTTTGTATCTGCAATGGAAGTGGTCCCTGGGAAATCTGGTTTGCTAAATAGTGGTACTTGATCTAAAAAGTTGGGGAAACCCTGCACCCTGCACTGCACAGAGTGAAGTTTGGGAAACCCTGCACTAGGCAGTGTCTTGCACAGAGTGAAGTTTGGGAAACCCTGCACTAGGCAGTGTCTTGCACAGAGTGAAGTTTGGGAAACCCTGCTGCACTAGGCAGTGTCTTGCACAGAGTGAAGTTTGGGAAACCCTGCTGCACTAGGCAGTGTCTTGTACAGAGTGAAGTTTGGGAAACCTGCACTAGGCAGTGTCTTGCACAGAGTGAGGATTTGGGATGTGAAGATGGAATGCCATTGGTCAGCAGATAGTGTTCATTGCTTCATGTCTTATCTCCAGCAGCCCCACACTCCCTTGCATACAGTGAAGATTTCAGCTAAAAACACAGGGTGTCAATGATGCCTTTTCAAGTGAACTCGGCATCTCTGGGTTTGTGGAGACTTGAATTATGCCAGGTAAGCAGTAGTGAATATTGATTGAGGGTGGCCGGTCTCCATTTCTCCAAACTGGGACCGCGCTGACTGCATTCTACTGCATGTAGTACACTAAGGGCCCTATCATTGCAAAGGCAGTCATTTTGCGTTAGCACCCATTTTGCGCTGGAATAGCGCAGCACAAAGCCCTAATTGTGGGCGTGTCGGCGGGCTACGCTTCGCGTCATCTCGCCGCAAACCTCCAGGGCGTGTTTATGCCCCAAACAGTATTCACACGTGTGAGCTCGTGTCCAGTCCACTCCCCTTAAAAGCCACAGTCACGTCTGTGACAGCAGCTTCTTTCTTGCTGAGTGCCGAGCGACAGAGTGAGAGAGAGAAAAGAGAGAGGGGAGAGAATGAGAGAGGGAAGAGAGAGGGAGAGATTCATCCTCTGAACCAGTTCGGATTCAGATAAACCATTAGAAACTAACGAAAATGGATGCTGATGATGGAACGATCCATTTGAAACACGCCAAAGGGCTGCCGCGCAGTTACACAGTGAATATACCTATGTAGTCATTTCGCTCCGACTCAGTGGAATGTGGCCGTAAGGCGAAGTGCGCATGTGTGCCACGACGTATTCCATGACGTCTCCCACCCCTCCCACCCATGGATGTATTAAAAGAAGAAAATACACCCGTATACGGCTCTTAGTGGCTTCTGAATAAAAAAATGCCCCATAAAAATGTATTTGATAATTAAAAGAGTCGTTTTAGACTTTGAGTGACACCCGGAAAAAATTCCCCTGGGTTTAACAGCTGCCGGGGTCCCCCATGCAAGTGGATGGGAATTTTCCTTTCTGGGCTGCGTGGCGTCACGTGACTTGCAATACAGAGCTTCGCCACCACGTTCAAATGGCTTCACAGCCCAGGGCTATTCCTGGGGGCTTGGTCAAAACCTGTTCAAGCCTCAAGGAAGGATTAGAGAGGGTGTTGGTATAGAGGTGCCAATGTCAACAGTACTGATCAGACAATATTGACTTTGTACATCTGCCTGTTTGTCCAGTTCTGAAGTAGAATTAGCAGAAAGCAGCCAGCCATTCGCACTAACTAGGGGTGGGAATCGCCAGATGCCCACGAATATGCCCACGAATATTGCGATATATTGAATATTGCGATATTTCGATATATTGTCACTCCTAAATCGTTTTCCTACCTTTTCCTTGACCTCACCGGAAGTAAAACATGCAGTGTTTTTTTGTTTTGTTTTGTTTTTGCCCCACATGTAGGCTACATTATTAAGCTTCTCTGGACTTTTTTTTTTTTTTTTTTTCAATATCGATACTTGGCGTCCAAATATCGATACAATATCGTCAGGCAAAATATCGCAATACTATGGTGTATAGATTTTTTCCCCCACCCCTACTACTAACACCGGACAGCTGCTGGGGAGTTGCATGATGGGAAGTTCCTAACATGGCTACCACTCCACCAAAGCCTCCAGAGTCCAAGGTCATTGGGTATTACATAGAGATGTGGGCTGTAGGTAAGGTCAGAAAAGAAATGTCACCTCATGGAAAAAATTAACCATCACATATTGCCTCATGCAAAAGCATAACAAGAGAGAGGGAGAAAAAAACATTCGTGTAAAAAGCGAGATAAACTGACATTTGTAAGTGATTTAAACACAAGTCAGACACATTTCCGCTAGAGTCTCACGGGTTAGTTTGACAAAGAACAGTGCTTGAAGCCAGGTCCAGTGTCCATGGATGGAAATCTATGTACACAAACACTGGCTCACAACATAATGTTTCTCATATGCCGATGTGTTGTTCTTAGGGGGGTGGAGACCTACAAAAACCTGGAAGTACTTCTGGACAGCAAGCTGGACTGGTCTACTGGAAGGGCCAGAGGCTCTTATTCCTAAGGAGGCTGAGGTCCTTCGATGCATGTGTGCAGTGAAATGCTGCACATGTTCTATATCAGTGGTGGCTATAGTGTCCTCTTCTATGCTGCAACCAGGAGAAGAACAGTGGTCAGCTGGATAAGCTTGTGAAGAAGGCTGGACGTCCCTGGGGACTGTGGTGGAGAGAGGCATACACCACAAGGTGCAGGCCATAATGGACAACGCCAGCCATCCTCTCTACACCACCCTGACAGGCCAGAGAAGAGACTGTACAGGGGCAGGGCCTCATGACCTGATTGGACTCTGGTGCAATTAATTACATTAAATACATGGTCTCTGTGCAATAACGGGAACTGGAACTAGTGCAATTTTCATAATTTCATAATACACTATCAGACTTTTTTTTGTATTATTATTATTTTTATTGGCACTTTTTTTTAAATCAGATTCAATGTTGTTGTTTTTTATGTTTTTATCTCATTTTAAGATAACCCTGGTTTTTAACTACTTTATTCCTCTCTTCTAATGTGTCTTGTCATTTTAATCTGTGTTTTTTTTTTTTTTTTTTTTTTTCAGACTGTATGAGCTGCTGGACATCCGAGTTTCCCCCAAGGGGATCTACAGTATCTCTATCTATCTTATACCCAGAGGTATAGTAAGTCAATTAACTCAAGTTCTGCACATAATTAGGTTCTGACACTTGGAGTATTTCCACTTTGTGAGACTTTCTACTTTTACTGTGCCAGTTTTACCTGCAAAACATACAATAAGCTGATCAAATATGTTGCATTGTTACTACACGCACGCACAAGCGCGCGCGCACACACACACGCACGCACGCGCACGCACAAGCGCGTGCACACACACACACACACACACAACCATACTTCACTTACCCAGTGCTTCAGTATCATTATCTGCAGGTGTTTTATTGTATCTCCTTTGCCTGCTATTGATAATAATAATGATAATAATTTATTATTTATTATTAATAAATGTTACTTATTTGCACTTACCATACAAATCATACATAGACATGTGGAGGGGGAAAACAAACGATTTATAAAAGGCAGAATTTAGAAATAATGTGCCGGTAAAAGCAAAGCTGCAGGACAAGAACTCAAAGATGAGGTGCAAAAACAAGAGAGAGGGAGAGGAAAAACATTCATGTAAAAAGCGAGACAAACGGACATTTGTAAGTGATTTAAACAAATACAAATTTAAACAAATTGAAAACAAATTGACTGAGTCATAGAGTGGTGTTTAGAAATAAAAGCATGTGTGTGTTATCATTTCCAAGTGTTTGAAAGATTAAAACAAAATGTTCATCAGTCTTCGGAACAGATGCGTTACAGCTGCAAACAGACTCACACTCATGTCATCTAGACCAGAGGTTCTCAAATGTTTTTCAGCCAAGGACCCCTTACAAGATAGAAAATATACCGGGGACCCCCTCATTCTGATTTGTGATTTTGGGCTAAGCTTAATTGTTTCCACGGTAACGTGCTTGACTTTTAATTTGATAGGTTTGTTATTAGAATGTAATCCATGAACCATTTCAGATTTAAAGCATCAACTATTTTCGTTGAACTATGAAGATTTTGCAAAAAATATATATATATATTTTCTTTTTATTACATTACATTTACATTACGTCATTTAGCAGACGCTTTTGTTTTGTCCAAAGCGACTTACAATATCACAATTTGTCAACAGTACAGAAAACCACTATGCAACACAATCAATGACAGCCAAGATATTTTGATAGACTAGCACCATGTAGGAAGTAGTTTGAGAAGGACATGTAGTAACATCTAAGTAACATGTAGCATTTTTTTTTTTTTTTTTTTTACCTGAAAACTTTTCGCGGACCCCCTGGCAAAGTGCCACGGACCCCAATTTGAGAACCACTGATCTAGACACATGCGGGATCAGATAATAATAGAACCGGTGCATAATTTTTCCGTACCGCATGTATTGGCCATCTATTATTAACATGGGCAAGAGTCTGTTCCGGCAGTTTGACCGGATCCACACGGAGCTGGTGTACATTGGCTGTAAGATTACAGTCAGGCACGTGCACAGATAGACCTCAAAGGGGGCTTGAGCCCCTGCCGTTTTGCCTTCCTATCAGGGGCGGACTGGGATCATAATTCAGGCCGGGCATTAGATACCAAGCAGGCCAGGCCAATACGGGCCGACGCGCATGAAAAATTTGGGCTGTTTGAAGCCCAATTTGGGCCGTTTGAAGCCCAATTTGGGCCGTTTGAAGCCCAAAGTCCAATTTTACAATGAGATGCACCCACTTTAACCCTGAAGTGTAATTATTACTTCAGACTAACTAATAATAAAACCACTAGTAAACCAGTAGGCGGCGCCTGGCCTGCTGCTCAGTGAGTGGCCTGACTGCGGGCACCATTTTTTTTTTTTTTTTTTTTGCAGGCCAGGCCAGGCCACCGGGCATTTGCCCGACGTGCCCGATTATGCAGTCTGCGCCTGCTTCCTATTCACCTTATTCTTTGCCCACACATGGACGCTTCCGCATTACGTCATTTTGTAATAGTATTTCCGTTTTGACTCGCCAAAAACTCTGCAGGCAAGATGGCTGCGCACACTCCGCTCCTAAAGTGACAAAATTACTCCCCCATAAACTAACATATCTTGGCCAATACGTATGTAACATACAAAATAAAACAACCCGTAATATCTTAATTTTATGTAGAATGCAGAGGACATGTAACTGTTTAGTTAAACTTGCATTCCAGGAATATTGTGCTCTTAAGGTGACGTTAGTGGAGTGGACGTTAGGTTGCGCACCTATGTTAGGTTGCGTAACCTATGTGCGATTCGAAATAACGCATCCGAGATAGAAACGTTATGAATATGGCCACGTTATAAACAACAAACTAACGCTGGTGATCCGTATGGAATCAGTGTTACTCGAAATGGTTAACGGTTATATCAATTTGGTCATTCAGTGGCATTTTACTGCCATATAACATAACTAACTAGTGGCTAATATTATTAGCCACTAGTGGCCTTCGCAACTAGCACTGAACCGGAAGAACAAATACGTTTGCGTTGAACGCGGAAGAGAGAAAAAGTGGGCGTGGTGAATAAGGTGAATAGAGAAGTGCCCTTTTCTTAAACAGTGCAGATCTGGGTTTGACGAGTCTCGCAAGCTCGGTTTTTGAGCTACAGTGGAGCTTCTGGTATCATCGGAAACTAGAGATCCAGGAGAATAATACTGAAATACACTTAATGTATTCGCATGTACCATTAACTGTCATGTAGCAGTGTTTGAACCAATAACCTCAGTCATGGGTTTGTTTTAAATGTATACATTTTAATATCCCTTTAACAATGTTGCAAAAGTAGTAATTCCTGGCATATTCTTTTAAAATCGCCGGTGTGCCCTTTTATGAATTTGGGCCACTGTCAGAGATGACACATTTCTGCAGCTTGTAGAACATTTAGCACTTTTATGAATGAATAAATTTATGAATTTGCAGAGAGGGCCAAGACTTTGGATGTCGGAACAAACTAATGAGGGTTAATAACTTTAGGATTTATCACGATTGAACTGAAGGGAGTTGAGTGACATCCAGGGCTGATTACCGTATCCAGAAAGCAGTTTTGTTAGCTCTGCCATATTACCACATTATTTATGCATTTGTTTTGTTCTGTGTGTGTGTGTGTGTGTGTGTGTGTGTGTGTGTGTGTGTGTGTGTGTGTGTGTGTGTGTGTGTGTGTGTGTGTGTGTGCGCGCGCGCGCGCACGTGCGTGCCTAATTCCCAGTTTTCCCATGTCACGTTATGTAATAACTTGGGGGAAATCTGGTGTTTTGTATCCAGGATTTGATTGTATACTCAAAGGAGATGAGGAATTGTTCAAATGGAAATAGGTGGTGGTTGGGGGGGGGGGGGGGGGATGGTCTGGCTAAAGTATGAAATTCACCTCTACTAACATTATCAGATTATGAGGGTGATATAAAGATTTTGATAAATACCGATGCAAACTCATGGATAGTGAAAAAGGTTGACAGAAACGGTAGCAGGGCAGACACCAACCCAGAGAAATCCTTCAGTTATCTGCCCTAGGATGAGCAAGGTGACCATCACCTATAGGTGCCTATAGTTTGCATCGCTGAAATAGGCTACTCCCCGGCACTTTGCTTAGCGTGCTGAAAACGCTGCACCGTGCTGTCAGACTGTTCAGTCAGTGAATGAGCTGTCAGTCATGAGCGGTTGTGGCAGCGTATGATTACAACGTTGCATCAATTCACTCACAGGTAAATGCTGCTATGACATCTCTGCCTGGCTAAGTGTTATTTTCAGGTTCTCACAGTATGCTCTCTCTCTCTGTCTCTCTCTGTCTCTCTCTCTCTCTCTCTCTCTCTCTCTCTCTCTCTGTCTCTCTCTCTCTCTCTCTCTCTCTCTCTCTCTCTCTCTCTCTCTCTCTCTCTCTCTCTCTCTCTCTCTCTCTCTCTCTCTCTCTCTCTCTCTCTGTCTCTCTCTCTGTCTCTCTCTCTCTCTCTCTCTCTCTCTCTCTCTCTCTGTCTCTCTCTCTCTCTCTCTCTCTCTCTCTGTCTCTCTCTGTCTCTCTCTCTCTCTCTCTCTCTCTCTCTCTCTCTCTCTCTCTCTCTCTCTCTCTCTTTGACTTTTTCTTGTCCACACAATACGAACACAAAGTAAACATTTGACTCTGAAGCCAGAAGGCTAACACTGATGACATGTCAGGAAGCTGTGCGCTATCGCTATCTCTGCCAGACGCCTGGCACCCCGGAGAGTTACTCAATAGTCTTACAGTGCCTCTGTACTAGGCTAACATGCCAGGTTTTTACATTTGGTTGCCTTTTCTTGACATAGGCTATACTAACATTTTTCATTTTCATGAATATGTTGTCTTAGTTGGCTTGGTAGGATATACAGGCTATCTCAATACAGCTTAAGTACTATCACCGCTGCAAGAGTCACAAGAGATGACTGAAGTACATCTAATTTATATTTTCACACTGTATTTATCTACAATAAACTTCAGTCAGACTAATTTAAAAGACTGGAAATGCAATGTGTCTTGCAATATTAATGTGTAAACAAAATAGCAATAGTAATCCCAAAATTATCATTGCAATCATTTGCAGTAAATGGACAGTGCATCTAATGCAACGGATGTTAAAGGAACACTCCGCCCATTTTCAACCAGCTTTGTATCATTAGAACATCAGTAGTATATCAGAAAACTGTAAACTGTTTTGAAGTCTGTCATTTAATTTTACAGTTATTGAGTGTTAAAGTGTGGACCAGTGACATCACTGGTCCACACTAACTCAAATTAATAACTCATTAACTCAAATCAACTCTCAATAACTGTCAAACTAGATGAATGACTTCAAAACCGTTTACAGTTTGAGAGTTGATTTGAGTTAATGAGTTATTAATTTGAGTTAGTGTGGACCAGTGATGTCACTGGTCCACACTTTAACACTCAATAACTGTCAAATTAAATGACAGACTTCAAAACCGTTTACAGTTTTCTGATATACTACTGATGTTCTAATGATACAAAGCTGGTTGAAAATAAGCAGAGTGTTCCTTTAATGGCACCTCTTTTAAAGCAGATGAAGGGGGGGGGGGGGGTTAGTCTCATCCTTATCATCAATTGAAGTAGGCTACAGATGCAGCCACCTTCCATTGCTGTGTGATCCTTGACAGGTCCCTGACAGGCCCCATCCAGATCATTGGCAGATTAAAAGAAGATATCTCATCATCATAAAACAGAAACTTAACTGAATACTTCAACTTAACATAACAACATCGACCAATTCAACCTCATAATTAAGCAATATAGCACGAGAGCAAGTGTGTTGTGGTGAATATATCCCGCTGATCAGCTGTTATCCCACGAGGCCGCAGGCCTCACAGTCTTCCACTCCCGCCTCAAAACCCATCTCTTTTCCACCGCCTTCTCTTAGTCCCTCTGCTCCCTCCCCCCATCCTTGCTTGTGTGCTGTCTCTGTCTACTGTCTTGTCTCACCACTATCGCCCCCCCCCCCCCCCCCCACATAGTACTCAGTGTTTAGTGTAATCTCTGTCCTTATATGTTCACTAACGTCTCCCCCCGCCCCCCCAGTGTTTAGTTTTTGTGTACTGTAAAGCATCTTTGAGCCCTGGAAAAGCGCTATATAAGCCCCATCTATTATTATTATTATTATTATTTATATTGCTTTTATAAAACGGTTTCCAAGTATAATAATATAATAATAATAATACTATAAGTCCGACTGGCATTTTATTCTGATAGAGTCAGTTGAACCACTACTGTAAGGCGGGACCTCTAGCAAGAAGATAGACGTGCGGGTGATTTGATTGGATCGTTCTGGAGACTGAAGTCGACATTGGCCAATCCTGGCGCTTGCTGAGAAGCTGAGAGCTTTCTGCAAAGCCCGACACCAGAGCCGTATGCCGACACCAAGTAACGTTACGTCTTATTTAGAAATGCGGGGTTAAGAGTGAGGGCGCGCGCGAGAGGGGTTAAGACATTAGCCCGCGTCTAGTCTTGTACAAAACATAATTTTCTGCGAAGTATTAGTAAAGTTATAAGCGAAGATCGATTCACAAGGATCTGAAAGCTGTCTCCGCCATTTTGTTTTTGAGGTAACCAAAGCCTAGAGAGTTGCGCCATCATGCGTCTGGCTGCAAGCGAGTAGCTTTTTGTTTTGACACTACTGTAAGGCGGGACCTCTAGCAAGAAGATAGGACGTGCGGGTGATTTGATTGGATCGTTCTGGAGACTGAAGTTGACATTGGCCAATCCTGGCTCTTGCTGAGAAGCTGAGAGCTTTCTGGAAAGCCCAACTCGAGCGCAGCGCTGCCTTTTAGTAAGAGAGTTGCCATGGCAACCAATAACCCATGGCCATGGGCTATTGAACTCGGTTACTGGAATTATACAATGGCTGTGAACCAATCAGATTGCTTGATTTGAGAGAGCCGTTTTATAATAAACCATAATATGGTTTATTATCTATATAGATGTCTTGTTTCTCTAAAGAAATGTCCCTTATGGTCAAGTCAGAAAGTCAAGTCTTTGGTATGGCAGCCGGCTGGGAGCGGTGAATGCAAGATGGCTGCGTGTTTATTCCTCCTGGCTGCAGGTTGTAGGCGAGTTTACACAGACTGTCAACTGCTGTCTATTATACCTGCTTCATCTGCACTGATGACCACATTGATCAAACTAGCAATGTTCTCTGTTTAAAATGTTGTCCCACTGGTGACATCACTGATGATGTCAGACATTGTGATATTATCAGTGATACACACACACACACACACCCGTGCGCGTGCGCCAATAGAGCAGGCAAAGCCAGGCAGCAGCCGAGCTGCGGGCGAGGCCAGTTTGAACAGGTTGGTTTTGAGCTGGGATTTGAATGTTGTTATGATGTCAGACTGGCGGATGTGAGGGGGTGGGGAGTTCCAGAGCCTGGGGGGCGGTGCAGCTGAAGGCCCTGGCACCGATGGTACTGAGGCGGGAGGTGGGGATGGTGGTCAGGAGACCAGCTGAGGATGAGCGCAGGGAGCGGGAGGGTGTGTGTACTCCTGCAGGAGGTGGGAAAGATAGGTGGGGGCTAGATTGTGGAGAGCTTTGTAGGGGAGCAGGAGGTTTTTATACTCAATTCTGTAACGGACGGGGAGCCAGTGAAGTTGGATGAGGGTGGGAGTGATATGGTCGGATGATTTGGTGCCGGTAGTGATCCGGGCAGCTGAGTTCTGGATGAGTTGAAGTCGGTTGAGCAGTTTGGTGGGGAGGCCGGAGAGGGCAGCATTACATCGTGACATCATCGGTGACATCATTACTGACCAAAATCATCGCACATCTCACAATGTGGGACAAAGATTGCGGACCGAAAACGCACTTTACTCACTTTCATATAAAAAGGAGAATGAAATTTAATTTTCTCAGTGACCTAAATCAAGTTTGTTGCATTTCTCTAATCAAAGTGACCTGCTTTTGTAGGATACGGAGCGACACGCCTGTAGTTTCATTATCTCTCTCTCTCCCTCTCTCTCTCTCTTGCAGAACAATCCTCAGACCACAACGTGCAGCAAAGCTTTTTCAGTTGCCATGGCAGCTACACATAAACACACGGGTCAGCAACATGTGTCAGCAAGTCTATACCTAATGCGTGTGCTATGTCTGTTACCATGGAGGAGATAAAGTGTTCCAGTAAAGACGAGCTAGGAGTCAAACAAGTCCCACCACATTCAAAGTCAAGTGAAAGAAGTCTCATTGCCCATCAAGGCGTTTCCTTCTGCTTGTACTGGTCGTCCTCGTCAAAGGGACAAGGAGGACAGAAGAAAACTGCTCTAACGCGTGATACATGCAGACTATAGCACACTACATACAGCAGGTCTGACCCAACCATCCAACTCACCCCACATGAAACAAACTTACTCTATAACCTTGTGGTCGCTATACTTTCGTGTAACCGCCTCTCTGGTGTTTCCCTTTAACTGAAGCTAATGGATGAGAGAAAAAAGTTTTGTCTTATTTGCTTTTCCTACCTTGCAGAGCCGGCTCGGGACGATCCTGGTTCAGGGAAGGGAGAGAGACGACTCAGCGGAGGGAGAGGGAAGCCCAGGAGGTAATAGGAGAGCTGGAGCGGGAGTGGGAGGGAGAGAGAGAGAGAGAGAGAGAGAGAGAAAGAGAGAGATCCAGACTGAGAGTGGTTTGAAGATTGTAAGCTCCTCATTGATCGGCCCGCGAGGACAGGAGTGGTGTACCCCAATAGAGAGAGAGGGAGGGAGGCAAGGCAGGAGGGGGATGACATATGCGCAGCAGCTTTCACCACTCCCACCACAAGAGATAAATAACATCAGTGAAAAGTGCCCCAGGACTGTTTCCACACACAGCGAGCACAGTCACTGAGTGATACACCGGTGCTATGTTGAATTCTGCATCCCCCGGACACCTGCATCCTTTCCCTCATCAATGATGAGAAATGATCTGACATCTATTAGTTTATGAGCGTTGTTTCGGCATATTTAGGGCTGTTTTGACTTAAATCGGACTAGAAGTGAGCTGCGTGATGGGGGTCTCCCCTGGGTCGTGGAGGCTGATTTTGGTGCTTAAATTCTGGGTAGAGGTGACCTCCCGGCCTGGGGGGGTCTGTCTTGGTTCTTCCAGGCCAACTTTGGTTGCTTAAAATCGGGGTAGATGACCGCTGGGGGGGGCGGGGGGGGTCTGTGCTGGCTCATGGAGGCCGATTTTGATGCCTAAAAACAAGGTGGATGCAAACCTCGGTGGTTTGTACCTGTCGAGATTGGCATCCTCAGCCCGCAATATGGTGGGGATGCAATTATCGGCGGGGATGCCGAATTCGCTGTAACACCGGTGTCATGCCAAGTTTTGCACCCCCGCCATATTTTGGGACTGTTTTAACTTAAAAACAGGGATGCAAATCTCGGCAGGTACAAACCGCCGAGATTTGCACCCCCCTCCATAAAGCCAGGAGAGATCCCCAGGTCTCGAGGTCATCTGTACCCGGTTTTTAAGCACCAAAGTCGGCTTCCATGAGCCAGAAGAGAGCCCCCAAGCATGGAAGTCACCTCCACGCGGATCTAATGCATCAAAGTCGGTCTCCATGAGCCAGGACAGACCCCCTGGCTTGCATGGAGATCACGTCTACCCAGACAATTATATCATTTTTAAACACTTAAGTTCATATAAATCATTACAATATGCTCCCCCGGAAGGTGGGGATGCAATTCTCGGCGGGGGTGCAAAACTCGGCATGACACCGGCATGGTGACTAGTGAACAATGATCGGCTCTGACTTCAATGAAAGTCAGAGCCAATCATTGTTCACTAGTTTGTTGATGTAATCATTGGGACAAAGTGCAGAGTGGATGATTTACCCTTCGTCCACACCGTTTATCACAACGTCAGCTTCCTGTTTGATGGGCTTAACCTGACAGCATAATGTAATCTGAGCTCTCTCAAAGCAAACGGGGAATTTAAATGGCCATGTGGGCCATGTGACCAACTCTCATGATATCCCTGCATGGGGTTCTGTTACATTTTCACATTATTTTACCCCAAAAACTAGAGAGTGCCCCCCTCTCCCTACATTAGCGTGAGGCCTCTTCGGGGGACCCAACTTCTACTTGAAGAAGCTATATGGGTGGGCAGTGTTGGGGGGTAACTCATTACAAAAGTAACATATTACATGTAATATATTACTTTTAGCAGTAACTCAGTAATACAACTTATTACTTATAGGATTTCAGTCATATTATACCAGTTACTTTGTCAAGTAACTCAAGTTACAAATATTGAGTTACATTTGATTAAATCAAAGCACATAATTAAAAAAAGATACAATCATTTCCTAATCAAACGTGTGTGTTTTTATGCAAATAAGCACTATAGATGACAACAAAGGAAAATAATAACATTTTAGAATTTTGGATTGTTTACACTGACTTCAAGGCGGTTGAAAAAAAAATTCGGGATGGTTCCCGGGGCGGCGATGTCATTCTGCTGCTGCTGTTGTTTTGGTAAAAGTAATGCAAAAGTAGTGTAATAAGTAATGAGTTACTCTACACAGAAAGTAGTATTGTAAAGTAACTTATTACTTTCAAATGAAAGTAACTAGTAATATGTAGTATATTACATTTTGAAAGTAACTTGCCCAACACTGTGGGTGGGGGATCCCCTTTGAGCCTTTTTATGAGCTGCTTGTGTGGATGGTGACAATGCTCTTTTGGGGTGTTTATTTTTGGCCCTAAATACGGTGCAAGAAAGAAGAGTGTCCATAACACTGATGAACTTTCTGTCTGCTTCTGCCAAGTTGGCCATCTGGCTGACATGTATACAGTAAGCATCAGACTCAGAATGCCGGCTGTCTGGAGCCGGTGTTGGTCTGAAGGGACTACTGAAGGCCCGTTTAAGGGTGGAGTACGCCTTCTACAAGATGACGGACAATGTGCTGGCTTTCAGCAATAGATGGACGGTTGGGGGGGTTTTGTGCTCTGTGGGGGAGGATGAGGAGTTGTTTGTGAACTTTCGAGTGATACATTTTCTGTGTGCAGTGGATAAAGTTGGTTTGTATTAGTTTCTATAATGGTTTAATAAAGGGAGTTTGAAAACCAAATCTCTCCTCTCTTCTCTTCTCCTTTCTTCTCTTCTCTCCTCTCCTCCCCTCTCCTCCTCTCCTCTCCTCTCCTCTCCTCCTCTCCTCTCCTCTCCTCTCCTCCTCTCCTCTCCTCCTCTCCTCTCCTCTCCCCCCCTCCTCTCCCCTCTTCTCTCCTCTCCTCTCCTCTCCTCCTCTCCTCTCCTCCTCTCCTCTCCTCCTCTCCTCTCCTCTCCTCCTCTCCTCTCCTCTCCTCCTCTCCTCTCCTCTCCTCTCCTCTCCTCCTCTCCTCTCCTCTCCTCCTCTCCTCTCCTCTCTCCTCCTCTTCTCTCCTCTCCTCTCTCCTCCTCTTCTCTCCTCTCCTCCTCTCTTCTCAAATGGTACCATCTGTGCCATGTTAACAATGTCCTCATCACACAGATTTTTGTTAGCACCGCTGTTGTTTGTTTACAATCACTGCGCCTGCATGACAATGGTCTGGATTCCATCACATGTCAGGGTGCGGGTGGTCCTCCGGTATCTGGGCGGACTACAAAGAGGCCAGTCAAAGTGAATTATGTGCCTGATTCATTGGGAAGCGAATGAAGATAATGTATTTTTAGTAGCCTAACGTGAGACCTGACACGCAGCAGTCTGAATGAACCGGAAAGAGACGGTGCTGGGCAATTCGATTTGGAAGCAGAGAGCTCCTGCTTAATTGCATTTGTTTCAATCCTCCTGGAGACAGATTCGATGTCATAGTGTATTTCCTACTGTAGATGTTAAGGTTAATAGTGTATTTCTTACTGTAGTGGTTCTACTAAGGTGCTAGATGTTAAAGTCGAGCTGAACCCAAAAATGACTTTTCTTTTCTTTTAGTTCAAATACCTGGGTATGCAGAGCACCTATTTAATAATGTATGCAAAAAAAAATCACAAAAATCTAATTTCTTTAGTTTTTCACACTTCTTCACATCAAAAGTTCATTTTTCAAGATTTCATTGATAACAGTAATGTACAGTTTGCTGACGTCACCTAGTAGCCTACTATCAGATTTCTACCCCATTTCAACCAATCATATCACGACATGCAGCTGTCAATCAAATCTTCATTTCAGGATAATTTTCTCTTCCAAATAAAGTAGAAAATGGCGCCTAGTGCCTGTCATCTGGCAGAATTCCTATCCCATAAACGAACTACTAACTTGGCCAATTGTTAGAAACATGAACAAAAAACAATAACTATAATGTCTAAGAATGCAAAGAAATGTAACTGGCTCGTTAAAACACGCATTCCAGGAATATTATTTACATTCATAACGATAATGGCCGCCCACTTCTGGCCGAAACCACACCCACTTCCGGTTAAGGCCCCGGGGTCAGAGTCAGTATACCCTCTGAAAAAAGGTAGACTACACCACTGGTTATATGAATGTTTCACTGGTATTGCCCAGTGGTTTATCCTGGCGTACTGTATACTGGTGCATATTGTCAGCCTCACAACAATACCAACTGCACATACATTAGGTCCTAATGTATGTAATTTTATGGGCTCTCGATGTCCGAATGATGAGGACATCAAAAGCCCACTGAGATTTACAGAGATGAGAAGTCCTGCTAATTGTACGTGTGTCTCTAATTGGAAGCTTTCACGATGCTCTGCCACAGGCCTCCTCGGAGGAGATGTTGTGGCTGTGCTGTGGCCGGGTCGATGAGACGACCGGGGCACTCCAAATCCACAAACGGACCTCCAGCATCTCAATTAGAACAATTAATGGGCTGATAATGGGCCGTGCACGCTCTTTCCCAAACTCAATTGATTTTTTTGCTTGTTTTTCTTGTTTGCGCTCCGGCTGTCTCTCTATTATCACTCCCCGCTATAGCTGACGCCCCGTCATTATCTCAGTTATACTGATCCAGAATTGTCGTGTCTGACAAGCAAATATTGGTGTCTCTTATTTAACAGTTGGCAGCCGTTATGCATCATCGCTGAAGTAAAAGGTGAAACAAATCAAGTACGACTGTTTGTTTAGAGCAGAACATTCCGTGATCTGCCCTTCGTCCTAACTGGACACTGTAAATCTCACCTAAAAGCCAAAGGTATGTGATGTTGGATGTTGGATTGGTTTTGTAATCGCAGATGTATTGCCAAAAGATATGCTTTAATAAACAGAAAGTATACTCAACAGATATGTATCCAGTTAAAGAGGAAATCTCAACATTTCTACCTTTTCAGCAGAAACAAGACACTTTTCTTTTTTCTTTAATATTTTTTCCTCAATTTTATATCCCATTTTTATCCCCCATTAGTGCTAATTTAATTTATTTATCCTGGTTGCTACTCCACCCTCTGCCGATCTGGGGAGAGCTGAAACTGGCTCCATGCTTCCTCCGAGACATGGGCAGTTAGCCAGCCGCTTCTTTTCACCTGACAGCAGAAGCTTCACCGGTAGGACATAGCACGTGGGAGGTTCACGCTATTCCAACCAGTTCCCCTCCCTCCGAACAGGTGCCCTTAACGACCAGAGGAGGAACCACATTAGCAACCAGGATATTGCATGTTTTGGTGAAGGGGTCTATATGAAGGAAACCCCCGGGAGGCACGGGGAGAACATGCAAACTCCACACAGAAAGGCCCTTTTGACGACCCCACCCGGGCGGTGGGCACTCGAGGACATGCGGACGGGCACGCATTCCTTCAGCGTTCACAGCGTCCCAGGTGGGAATCGAACCCAGGACCTTTGAGCTGTGAGGCGACAGCACTTACCACCACTGCACCACCGTACCCCCACAAGACACTTCTCTGCTGTAAACTGTCTAATAAAACAAATATGAATGAGAAGAAAAGATAGTTCAGCCTTTAAAGAAGAAGTAACAACATCACACACATTGACTGTAGGAGGATGGGTTTTGTAGGCTACTGCTGCCGGGCCGAGCTGCAAGTCAACTCACACAGAAGACGATGCTTTAGTTTGCGTTTAATTGCCACACTAGTTATGCCATGTCTGAGTATGTGGATCTGCATACCTGCAAGTGCACACATGTATTTTCCCATGTGTGAGTCATGAAACAGAGACACCTTCATCTTTGGCTTAATCTTGGCTGACAGCAGCAAAGATTATACAAACAAAATCACTTCAGGAAAGAAAGTGTTGAAATGACCAACCGACCTACAGTAGTATTGCATCATTATAGCAAAGCTCAAGCTGGTTTGACTCCAGCTGCAGCTGCAACCATATCTGATTCATTCATATAGATGTTGCTCATTTAGTTTGGCAGTACATGCTGTATTCGTATAGAAGTGGACCGGATTTGGGCGTGGTTTATAATACAGGAAGCCACGTTAACTCAGGTGAATACATTTTCTAACTTTCTATTCATTGGCAATGCAATTGTACCGTCAAAGCATCAAATTGATTTAATAATATCTTGGACTATTTTCAATAATGAAGACTACTTGGCAGCTAACGTCCAGTTCAGGTCATATCACAGTGCACGCCCATTCATTGTTGGGCTCGCCCTCTTTTCATTGATGCTGTCTCCTCATCCATTCACAGTTTACCACGCTGCATGTGGCAATAACCAATCAGCCCAAGCTATTCCTTTCCAGCTGATCCCAATCACCTAATCAGCGTGGTATTTCAGAGTCCATGATGTTTTACTCTGTTTGCTATGTGCTGTGTATGTGCCATGTGTCATTCTCAGTTGCTGATCATCATCGCTGAAGCAGTTCTTTTCGCCCCACCTCCTCCCCTGACCACCACACTCATCATGACTCCTGAATAATTCCCTATGGGGGATTTTCTATCCTATTCTTCACTGACAACGCCCTCTCATTGTCTCAGGAGAGCGTCTTCATATCATACGCCAGTCATACGCCAAAATGAATTTGTTGTATCATTAAAGTGTAACCGGTGGCCAACAGTGTTGGAAACACCACAAATATATATATGGGGAGCCACCCAAAACCACCAGGCACAGACAGGAGATAGGATACAACAATGATCTTTATTTATAATAATCTGAATAAAAAATCATGTGGCGCGACTCTAGGCCCGCCCCAGTCCAGAGCTAGGTGTCCCTCCAAGGTCCTACACTCGATCAATCCTCCTCCGTCCAGCTCCAGGATAGACTGAAAGGGTGAACAAGGGGGACAGTCACTCGACAGATCAACAGGCCCAGGCTCCCTAATAAAAAGTCAGTGATTGGTCCAACAGTCCCGAAACACCGGATGACACTGCAAGCAATGGGCTACATGCACAACTCCACTACTTCCTGAAATTAGTACAGCTTCTTTATTTCCTGTCCTACACTATTGGATGAACTGATTAATGTCAGGTGTGCTGCAGTCACAACAATGATCAGGCACACCTGATTAATCAGTTCATCCAATAGTGTAGGACAGGAAATAAAGAAGCTGTACTAATTTCAGGAAGTAAAAAAGTTGTGCATGTAGCCTATTCCACTCGTGAATTATAAACCTCTTGGGTAGTTTGGAGGGGGGGGGGGGCGGACAAAGCTCCACACTCCAATTAGTTGCACACGTGAAAAAAAGGACAAACTTCAAGGGCAGTTCGTGGCCAACACAGCTCATAAAAAGCACAAAAAACGAAGGGAGTTTGGCTGGGCCGTTGCTTAAAGTGCAGGAAATTTGCACTGAGTCTGGTTCTGGAGACACCGGTGTGGCTGGGTTAGGCAGAGGCCATTACCACTAGAGCTATGGCTAAAAGTACAGTGTCATATATAATACAATCCGGTTTGGCCAATCCGAATCAATAA
Source organism: Poromitra crassiceps (assembly GCF_964638095.1). NCBI lineage: Eukaryota > Metazoa > Chordata > Actinopteri > Beryciformes > Melamphaidae > Poromitra > Poromitra crassiceps. Next base: position 8,050,830 of record NC_139641.1, read on the forward strand.
TAAAACGTCAGTGGAAAAATCAGCAATGGTGGGAACAGTAAAAAGGGGAATCGTTGTTAGAGGGGTTACTTATCTTGAAGAGGGGGTTATCGTGATAAACCCCCTCTGCCTTTAAGCGACGCTTCCCCCTCTGTAGCCACGCAGTCTGTTCTGTCAGGTCGCTCCTCCGGCGTTACTCCAACAGCCGTGGGTCCGGATGCCGTGTCTGTCTGTCTGTCTTGCCCGGGACTCGTCGGATTGCCTCCCTCTGCTTCCCCGTCAGGTCTGCTTCCCACCCAGGTCTGCTCCACCCAGGTCTGCTTCCCACCCAGGTCTACTTCACTCAGGTCTGCTTCTCCTCCCTCTTGCTTCTGGCTGCCTTTTAAGAGACGAGAAGGACGCCAGCCCACTGCACAAAGCTCCCTCCACTAATTACCGACACCTGTCTTCAATCAGGGTCACTCCTCCCCACAGTCATTCAGGTGATTCAGAGTTAAAATAAAGGTACAAAATGTTTAAAGAAACTGGCCTGTGACAAAAGCTTGTTAAACTTTCTACTAGTCTTTCATGATTGAAGTATTGGCATATCATTTCCACATCCTTATAGGCTACTTTTCATCTATCTCTCTCTTTTTCTAAACTCCGCTTTAAGTAGAGGACATCTGTGTTAGTTAACGCTAAGTCGTTTGTTTGAAAAAAATTCACAAATACATTTTCTTTATTGCAAGTTGGCAGTGTGCGGGACTCTTTTCACTATTTTAGTTAACGCTAAGTCAAAATTCCATGAAACCTATGGCTGATACATTCAGCATGTTTCATTTTAAACGGATGAATATTGACTGAAATACAAGGTAAAATGTATCATTCATTTATTTGTTATTTATTGATTTACTTATTTATTTATTCCTTTATTTATCTATCAATATTTTGACAGAGTTTTTTAAATGGAGGAAATTAACAAAGGGCGACAGCTAAAAACTACAGCTGCTATGCTATGCGTCTTTCAGTCACAGAGCGAAGAGAGAGAGAGAGTGAGAGCAGTGCTCAGCAGAGGGAGGGGGGCTGTGTGTGTCCAGAGCTTCAGGAGAAAGCGAGGAGCTAAAACATTGTGCTTTTTTCCCACATATGGGATAATAATAATAATAATAATAATAATAATAATAATAATAATAATAATAATAATAATAATAATAATAATAATAACAACAATAACAATAAATAATAAAGCAACATTGGATAGAATAAAGATGTGCTTTCATCACATTATTTGTGCCTTCCTGAATAACAGATTTGGATTGGGGTACATAGCCTACAGTAGACAGATAGTTCCCCTCCAGTAGCGGAGCGTACACTGGGGCAGAGGGTGCGTTGTCCCGGGCCCACCCCATCCCAATTTTTTTTTTTTTGCATGCCAGGCCAGGCCAGGCCTGAGTGTGAGAGCAATTCAATCAATAGACAATAACATTGGCGTGTTTAAAATGAGATATTCCACTAAATATGGCTAAAACAGATTCAAACATGCAAAAAAGGCAAATTTTTCTTAATTGGGAAAAAAAAAAAAAAAAAAAGGATGGGGGGCCTCCTAAGAGCTTCGCCCCCCCTGGGCTGATAGAGTAGCTCCGCCCCTGTTCCCCTCCCTTGATAGAAATTGACCCTAATGTGTGGGTCAGGCCACTCTCAACCCAGGATCCTCCATGTGGTTTGTCCCTCGCTCACCACTGCGTAATAGGATCAAATCCCTGCGGCCCCACTGTGGTAAGCTGTTTTACGGGTCATCTGTCGACATAGTGGACAGCTTTAAATTCCTGGGCACACACATCACAAACACACTCACACACACACACACACACACACACACACAGATAGACACACACACACACACACACACATCACAAACACACTCACATGGTCTCTCAACACCAAGTGCATCCTCAAGAAAGCACAGCAGCGACTGTACTTTCTGAGGCGCCTCAAGAAATTTGGCTTGAGCACCAAAGGCCTTGTGAATTTCTATCGCTGTACCATAGAAAGTGTTCTGACAGGGTGTATCACAGTGTGGTACGGCAACCTGACCGCCCAGGACTGCAGACTGCTGCAGAGGACTGTGAAGACAGCAGTTAAAATCATCGGCACAGAACTACCAAACCTCCGTAACATCTTCACCACTCGCTGTAAAATGAAAGCCGAGAACATTATCAAAGACACCAGCCACCCCGCTCATACCCTGTTCTCACTCCTCCCTTCCAAAAAACGCTACCGGAGCATCAAATCACACACCACCCGTCTCAGTAACAGCTTTTTCCCTCAGGCAGTCAGGCTGCTGAACAGTTGACTCACACACACTGCAACGCACTGTCACTTTGTTGTGCACCATTATTGTATTGTACTGTATCGTGGTTTGTGTTATGTCTACACGCACTGTGTACAGACATGTCTGTATTCACGTGTAGCCTACATAGTTATGTAGGTCTACACCCTTTTTCTGTCGGTCTTTGTGACCATGTCCTGTGTATGTAAGGCTGAGGGTGCTCAGAGCATAAAGAATTTCATTGTATTATACATTGTATTATACATTGTATTATACATAGTATTATACATAGTATTATACATTGTATTATACATATGACAATAAACTACTTGAACTTGAACTTGAACTTGAACTTAATGATGATGATGATGATGTCTACACACTATTCACCGTATGTAGCCACGCCCATTTGACCCGGTTGTGTGGCCGTATCAAAACTTCCGGCTAAAAAATAAAATAAAATAAAATGGCTGGCTTCTCCAATATCATCTAACTCTGAATTAACTAATAATTTAGCCAATTGTATGTAACATACCAAATAAAAGCAAACGGCAATGTCTAAGAATGCAACGCCATGTAACTGGCTCGTTAAGTCTCGCATTCCAGGGAATTACGTTAACGTCTGCGGGTCTTATTGACGTTAGTGGCTCGAGCGCAACTCGGAGGAGAGAAAACCATCTGAAGCTTTCTTTGTTGGAGTCCAGGTATGTTTTACAAGAAAGTGCTCGTCATTGTCGACGATAACGTTATCTGACCTGGCTAACGGTGGATACTCGCTTGCTTGCTGTGTACCGAGCTCAAAGTAGTAGGCTACGTTCTTTAAGGTCTGAACATAAGGTGAATAGAGTACGGCAGGAATGAGTTGGAAGTAGCACATTTTCACCATACTGGTTCGTAAGGGGAAAAGGCTATGGGATTTTAGAATGGGGATTTCATTCTAGCCCCTAGATTTTTTAAGGTTCATAGAGTACTCTTCTACTCTGGCCTAAAATATTACACGGATTGAATAAAAATACTCCTGATGGTGGCGCTCTAACAGCCCTCTTCACGTTTTGGTCCATCACTTTTAAACTGTAAGCAATCTAAATTCTTCCGCCCCTGCTACTCACATAGGCACGCCCATAACAACTTAGTCCCCCTAGCTGCATGGGCAGGGACCTTGCAAGGCAGGCGGTGCATGGCGAGGACAGCAAGCACAATTACATTTTCGGTAGCAAATGTAGACATTCTAGTTTGATTTGTTTTTTGTGTTGAATTGATCGTACTGGCACATTGTTTGATTCTCTTCTACATTAAGGCATCAGGTTAGCTATATAGTGGCTATAACATAAGCTAGGCCCAATGGCGTAGCTACGGGTGTGCCTGGGTGTGCCAGTGCCACCCACACATGTAGGCAGTTTGTTTGTCTGCAAAACACATCAGCTGTCATGCGCAGCCTGTCATGCGTAAGTGTCCGACTGTCCTGCTATGCCTCTGTGCCCCAGAGCATCATGGGAAACTAGCTAAGCTGTCCAGTAAAGTAAACGAATGCAGCCGCAGCGCCAAATCAAGAAGACATGAAACAGAGCTCGCTTTGAAGCTTTTTCCACAAAGGCAAGAAACGTCGCATTGACGACGAATTAGATGACTCTTCGCCCTCCCCCTCAACAAGTGCGGCTTGTAGTGCACCCGTTCCCGCACCTGTATTGGTGGTGGACAGTGGAGAGACAGACGATGATGAAGATGATGCAGCCGAAACAATGACGTTAATAACAGCGGGGGACGCTGCCAAAAACACACCGGTGGTTTGTGCAGCAGCAGAGTCAGAGGACACTAATGCTATAGATCTCTCTGCAGTAGACGAACCTGCATGCCAACCAAACTTGCGTTCTATCCCGACTAACACTCTTTGGAAAAAGTAGGTGAGACTTTTTTGAGATACCAAAGTGGTTTTACATGTTGTCAAAAGATACAATTTAATTGACTGCTTATCTGCTAATAATGAGTGCGAAAAGGAGCAAACATTGATGATTATGGTCATATGGTCCTATCTTAAAGGAACACTCCGCCCATTTTCAACCAGCTTTGTATCATTAGAACATCAGTAGTATATCAAAAAAGTGTAAACGGTTTTGAAGTCTGTCATTTAATTTGACAGTTATTGAGTGTTAAAGTGTGTGACATCACTGGTCCACACTAACTCAAATTAATAACTCATTAACTCAAATCAACTCTCAATAACTGTCAAACTGTTCATCATTCATCTAGTTTGACAGTTATTGAAAGTTGATTTGAGTTAATGAGTTATTAATTTGAGTTAGTGTGGACCACACTTTAACACTCAATAACTGTCAAATTAAATGACAGACTTCAAAACAGTTTACAGTTTTCTGATATATACTGATGTTCTAATGATACAAAGCTGGTTGAAAATGGGCGGAGTGTTCCTTTAATATTCCTCTAAATCTGGCTTTGAAAACGCCCAAATTCAATGGTTCGCCCCCTGGCCTGGCACACCCTGTCTTTCTTTGGCACACCCAACACCAGTGGCTAGGCCTACTCATTTGTATGTCACACAGATACACGGCCTATCAAGTTTGATCTGAAATGATGAAGTATGATCAACATGGCAGCCTTCCCAACCTTTCCCTCCAGGAAGAAAAATGGAATTATCAAAAAGGAAACACTTACCCCTAATAGAAGTGTGTAGCCTAAGTGTTAACAGCGTTCAGAGCACAGTTCACATCAGGCATAAATGCTGGTCGTTGTAATGAGAGCTCGGAGGTCTCGGTTGCGTTGATGGCTGCTAGATAATGTTTTCCCATCGGATGCTTCCCGCGTGAAAAGCGGTCAGCTCATAAAGCTCGTGCCATAGACGGGGGGAGGCCGCTGGGGCGAGTGTGTACAAAAGAACTATAGGATAATGTCGAGACGTGTGTGTGTGTGTGTGTGTGTGTGTGTGCGCGTGTGTGTGTGTGAAGGGCGGCTCCATACCTTTCAGGGTACCAATGTCAAACGCCTCACTAGCACCTACTTAGGACATCTAAGCAAACCTTAAACACACGCAAACAATTTACATATGGCGGCTGTGGCTCAGGAGCCTTTCTGCGATTCTGATTGGACTAATGAGCGGAAGACCCGCCTTTCTGCTATTCTGATTGGACTAATGAGCGGAAGACCCGCCTTTCTGCTTCCCATTCCGGTTGGTGCATGATTCTCCCCCACGAAGAAGTACAGACGGTGTGGCGGAAGCATTTGAAAATTGCGGAAGCCAACTCGTCTGTTCTAAGAGACTAATGAGGATGAGGAGTTGACTCTAACTAGCGCCTCCTCCCGACATTCATCAGACAGTCACACACACACACACACACACACAGACACACACACACACACACACAGACTGTTTCTCTATCTACTTCTTTTTTCTGTCACTTCTCTCTCTCCCTCTCTTTCTCTCCCTCCCTCTCTCTCTCTCTCTTTCCCTCTTTCTCTCCGTCCCTCTCTCTCTCTTTCCCTCTTTCTCTCCCTCCCTCTCTCTCTCTCTTTCCCTCTTTCTCTCTCCCCTCTCTTTCTCTCCCTCCCTCTCTCTCCCTCCCTCTCTCTCCCTCTCTTTCTCTCCCTCCCTCTCTCTCTCATTTTCCCTCTTTCTGTCTGACACATTTATTATTTGTATTGTTTATTTTCTGCCACAGTTTCTCTCATTTCTCTTGAGTTGTTTGTCTTTCGTTCAGCTGGAGAGAGGCTGGCTGTGTTTCTGCTTTAAGTTCATGGTTGTATGTAGGCTATGTTGTGTATGTGTCATTATATGTTGTGTGAATACAATAAAAAATATACGATGAAGCAAAACATGCAGTTTTCAGTAAGGTCACCTTTGGGACAATGGGATCTGTTCTCTTTAAGATGAGGGTTTGTGTGGAGCAATGTCGCCCTCTGGTGGATTAAACAGGCCACGCTACAGCATGTGTGCAGGCTGGCTGGCTTTGTTGTTTCTACTCTGAACGTAAAGGAGCGTCCTGGCTGCACGAGATGGAGTAGCTCTGTTAGCGCGCGCCCGAGAGAGAGAGAGAGCGAGGGGGAGAGAGAGAGAGAGAGAGAACAAGGGGGAGAGAGAGACTCGCGCGTCCGAGAGAGAGAGACTCTCGCGCTCTCTAGTGCGCGAGAGTCTCTCTCTCTCTCTCTCTCTCTCTCTAGTGTGCGCGAGTCTCTATCTCTCTCTAGTGCGCGCGAGTCTCTCTCTCTCTCTCTCTCTCTCTCTCTCTCTCTCTCTCTCTCTAGTGCGCGCGAGTCTCTCTCTCTCTCTCCTTCAGTCTCAACCTGTTTTACTGGCTTGTTGACAAGAACATTCCTGTGTTGCCAAAGTGAACAGATAAAAAAGAGAATCAATAAAAGACAAATATATTTCAGGGAAATCAAAACAAAGAAATAGAAGATAGAAAAGGATCAAACTAGTACATCAAGTGATCATAAGATTGTCAAGACAAAGTAAATACAGTGAGTCATGTGTCTAAATCCATACAAACAATGCAGACTACATGAACATATACATGACATCATATGAAAGCAGAGACAGAAGACAGTTTGTAATAATTCTGTGATGTAAAGTTCTACATTGTTGCTGTTATGATGTCATCAGAGACACATTTAGCTGCTAAGTGCTTCACATGAGTACTTAGTGCTTAGTAGATACTGTACATGAAGGCCAATCAGAGGCTCAGTCACATCTTCAACCAATCACACACTAATGTCAATCAACAGTTACATGTTGCTTGATTTTCATCACTCAACTGATTTAACAACAGAGCAATAATACACTGCTTTATTTAAAGACAACAATAATGACATATTCAAGTCAACAAGTTCTGTTTCAAACTATACAGATCAAACATTCTTCATTTATGTTGATCATTTTCAGACTAAAATGTCTGTTCTTGTTGTATGTGATGTTAAAACTCTGTCCAGTTACTGTTCACACACACACACACACACACACACACACACACACACACACACACACACACACACACACACACACACACACACACACACACACACACACACACACACACACACACACACACACACACAGAGAGAGATCATGTCTGTTCACAACCACATGAGCAATGAACTTGCATGCAAACACTATTGTGACTTTAGGTGTTTGTGTTTGGTCACAGTGTGTTTCTGTCTCACTCTATCTGACACAGAGACACTGAGTCACCATCAGACCAGCACATACACCCAGGGTAAAGTGGTTTAGTGAATTTGGATTGGAAAGTGTGGAGGTGAATCAGTTTGTCAGAGGAAACTGTGTAGAAGGACAGAGAGCCAGCAGGCCAGTCAAGATACACTGCGACTCTGTTAGAGACAGAGGAGGAGGGAGGTATGTCTGTGTGTCTGTTATTGTGCCAGGCTCTGTAACCATCATCAGAGCAGTACAGACTCCAGGACTTTTCATTCCTTCCAAGCAAACAGTCAACACCCACTCCTCTCCTGCTGATTCCTCTGTAAGTCACTCCTATATCAACCCCTCCTTTCCTCTCCACCTCCCAGTAACAGCGACCAGTCAGACCATCTCTACACAGCAGCTGACGCCAGTAGTCAAATCTCTCTGGGTGATCAGGATATGGCTGCTCCTCTCTCACCCACGTCACCTTTCTGTTGTCTTCAGACAGGAGGAGGTGTCTGTGTGCTGTGTTTGGGTCCAGTGTGAGATCACAGGCATCTGATGAGACAACAAGACTCGTTACAGCAGCAGCTTCTCATCTAATAAACATGTTTGTTTGTTTGTTTGTTGATTTATTGACAGTTCATTTCTCAGCAGTTTGATGATGTCACATGATGTCAGCCATCTTCCTGACTCACAGGATGTGAATGAATGGACGTCACAGACTGTGCTCTAGATGCACTTTCCTTCTCACTAGTTGAAGGTGTTGCTTTGTTTTTATGAATCAAACAAAATAAAATACACACTTACATTTCCTCCCAGCTTCAACTTTACAGCTTTTCAACCACTGTACTCCACAATGTTCCACACTGGAGGAATAAACAGGGAAGAAGTCAGACCAACAGATTCTCTTTAATGATGGAAACATGGACATTTAATAACCTTCAATATGAAGGATTTCCACTCATATCCTCCATTAAACATGAAACATATTCCTCATCTTCTCAGTGTGACAGAGACAATGTGTGTGACTCTCAGCCTTCTAGCAGATGTTGTCTCTTCATACCTGAAAGTCTCCAGTCTCCAGGTTGGATCCTTCAGTCCAGCAGAGAAGAGCTTCACTGAGGCTTCTGGATGATTGTAGCTCAGGTCCAGCTCTCTCAGATGGGAGGGGTTGGAGCTCAGAGCTGAGGCCAGAGAAGCACAGCCTTCCTCTGTGAGCAGACAGTAAGACAACCTGCACACACACACACACACACACACACACACACACACACACACACACACACACACACACACACACACACACACACACACACACACACACACACACACACACACACTTAAATGGGGTCTGCAGCCAACAGACTGTTTCTCTCTCTCCATCTACTTCTTTTTTCTGTCACTTGTTGCTTCTCTCCCTCCCTCTCTTTCTGTCTCTCCCTCTTTCTGTCTTTCCCTATATTTCTCTCTCTCCCTCCCTCTCCCTATCTTTCTCTCCCTCCTTCTCTTTCTCTCTCTCCCTCTCTCCCCCCTCTCTTTCTCTCTCTCCCTCTTCCCCCTCTCTTTCTCTCTCTCCCTCTCTTTCTCTGCTCCCTCTCTTTCTCTCCCTCCCTCTCTTTATCTCTCCCTCTCTTTCTCTCCCTCCACCTCTTTCTGTCTCTCCCTCTCTTCTGTCCCTCCCTCTGTTTCTCTCCTTCTCCCTCTTTCTGTCTCTCCCTTTTTCTGTCCCTCCCTCTCTTTCTCTCCGTCCCCCTCTCTCTCTCTCCCTCTCTCCCTCCCTCTCATTCTCTCTCTCCCTCTCTCTTTCTCTCTGTCCTCTCTCTCTCTCTCCCCCCCTCTCGTTCTCTCTCTCCCTCTCTCTTTCTCGCCCTCCCTCTCTTTCTCTCTGTCCTTCTCTTTCTCTCTCCCTCTCTCCCCCCCCCCTCTCTCTCTCCCTCTCCCTTTCTTTCTCTCCCTCCCTCTCTTTCTGTCCCTCCCTTTCTCTCTCCCCCTTTCTCTCTCCCTCTCCCTCTCTTTCTCTCCCTCCATCTCTATCCCTCTCTTTCTCTCTCTCCACCTCTTTCTGTCTCTCCCTCTCTTTCTGTCCCTCCCTCTCTTTCTCTGTGGGGGAGGAGAGGCTGAGGGGGGCAGTCTGCACTGTGGAGGAGGAGGGGCTGAGGGGGGCAGTCTGCACTGTGGAGGAGGAGGAGCTGAGGGGGGCAGTCTGCACTGTGGAGGAGGAGGGGCTGAGGGGGGCAGTCTGCACTGTGGAGGAGGAGGAGCTGAAGGGGGCAGTCTGCACTGTGGAGGAGGAGGGGCTGAGGGGGGCAGTCTGCACTGTGGAGGAGGAGGGGCTGAGGGGGGCAGTATGCACTGTGGAGGAGGCGCTGCTTTTTGTACCCATGAAGTGGATACTGAGCGCTATCTTGCATTACAGTATAACTGTATATATCAACCTGCCATGTTATCATCCTGTGTGTTTCTTATGTGTATGCATTATTGTGGTTGCCGTCTGGGCACTCATGTAACTGACTGAGAGAGAGAAACAGTCTGTCGGCTGCAGACCCCATTTAAGTGTGTGTGTGTGTGTGTGTGTGTGTGTGTGTGTGTGTGTGTGTGTGTGTGTGTGTGTGTGTGTGTGTGTGTGTGTGTGTGTGTGTGTGTGTGTGTGTGTGGCGAGGCATTGAGTTTGTTTGATAAGTTGATTGTTCCTTAAAGCTGAGGCTCTCAAATGTTTTTCAGTCAAGGAGCCCTTACAAGATAGAAAATATACTGGGGACCCCCTCATTCTGATTTGTGATTTTGGGCTAAGCTTAATTGTTTCCACGGTAACGTGATTTACTTTTAAATTGGTAGGTTTGTTAGATTAGAATGTAATCCATGAACCATTTTAGATTTAAAGCATACAATATTTTCATTGAACTATGAAGCTTTTACAAACAAAAAAATATTTTTATTTTCCTGAAAACTTTTCGCGGACCCCCTGGCAAAGTGCCACGGACCCCTGGGGGTCCCCGGACCCCCATTTGAGAAACACTGCTGTTGCAGGATACCTTTTGCTCTATAGCTTTGAGGCTTTCTGGGCTCGATGGAGAGAGAAGAAGAGGGAGTTTGACTAGCTGGTAAGGCTCATATGAGACACTTGTGCCTGCAGTACACTGCTTTGTCCACAGCAGAGGTGAGAAGGCTGTTAAGTGGGCTGGAGAGTAGCATTATGAAGTGGAGGAGGAGCTGGTTTGTCAGGATAGACCGGGGCTGCAGCACAACCTGGCTGAGCTGCACAGGGAATTGGGTGGGTTCCTGCAGGAGCGAGCAAAGGGGGCGCTTGTGAGGGCTAGGTTCTCCATGCTCAGGGAGATGGAGGCTCCTAGCTCCTTCTTTTTTGGGCTGGAGAGGAGACAGGGCGATGACAGTCACATGTTTTCACTGCGGTTAGCCGATGGGCTCGTCCTTTACAAGTCCTTTACTTTAGCTTTCAACAACAGAGGCAGTAAAGAGAGGAGATTATGCAATATTCTACCACAGGATAGAAACTAGATGTGATAAATGTTGGTATCTCAGCTGCTTTCAAAACTCACATCAGCAGGAAAATACAGAGGTCAGGTCTTTTCACTGATATTAATGTGCATGTAAAGCCACATTTAAATGGTGGTCAGTAATACTGACCTGAGAGTTTCCAGTCTACAGTGTGTACTCTCTAGTCCAACAGACAGCAGCTTCATTCCAGAGTCCTCTAAGTCATTCTTACTCAGGTCCATCTCTCTCAGACTGGAGGACTGGGAGCTGAGAACTGAGGCCAGAGCTTCACAGCTTCTCTCTGACAGCTTACAGACACTCAGCCTTAATGGATATGAAGAGATAAGGAAATATTATTTTATCATTTCAGTCACACAGCTCACACAAACAGATTATTAATGAATGCAAATATAGACACAGAGTTCAGTATGGCATCTAGGCTCTGATGATGTCACTCCCTGTAGCACTGGTTAAAATCCTAGTTGCTCTATTCTGAAGCAGCTGGAGATGTGACAGTGAACTATAGCTGATCTGGTTTGTGTTTTCATTTCAGTTCTGGACTCAATGTGTGACAGAATGTGATAAATCCTTTACTTTAGGTTTCAACAACAGAGGCAGTAAAGAGAGGAGATGATGCAATATTCTACCACAGGATAGAAACTAGATGTGATAAATGTTGGTATCTCAGCTGCTTTCAAAACTCACATCAGCAGGAAAATACAGAGGTCAGGTATTTTCACTAGGCCTGCATGATAGGACGAAAATCTGCGATGTGCGATAACATTGTTCAATATAGCGATGACGATACGACTTGCGATAAATAAACATATATTAGCTATACAGTTCCTATGTCTTTCTGCTTTAATAATGCTTTAATAATGCTAACATAGACGACAAACATAGCCTATGCCCACTGAATAAAGAAATTAAATACACACTGACTCTAGCTGAAACTACACACAGCGTGTTTGGGCTTTGGCGGAGGGGTGGAGCGCACTGTTGCAAGGGAAAGGTGTACGCTGGATTTACAACACAAGACAAAATGATCAGATGCTGAGTGGGAATGCATGACGCATGTAAATAAAACCACTTTTGTTTCAGGCAGTCTTTGCGATGTGTTTATTGCGCATGTTCATATTGCGATGACGATGAAAACACGATTAATTGTGCAGCCCTAATCTTCACTGATATTAATGTGCATGTAAAGCCACATTTAAATGGTGGTCTGTTGAACAGTATCAGTAATACTGACCTGAGAGTTTCCAGTCTACAGTGTGGACTCTCCAGTCCAGTAGAGAGAAGCTTCATTCCAGAGTCCTCTACGTCATTCTCACTCAGGTCCAGCTCTCTCAGACTGGAGGACTGAGAGCTGAGAACTGAGGCCAGAGCTTCACAGCTTCTCTCTGACAGCTTACAGTCACTTAGCCTTAATGGATATGAAAAGATAAGGAAATATTATTATTTGATCATTTCAGTCACACAACTTATGTAAACAGATTATTAATGAATGCAAATATAGAGAGGTGCAGCAATCTAAATAAGATATCAAAGCATGAGGTTTGAGACAGGAATAGAGAGAGGTTCAGCAATCTAAATAAGATATCAAAGCATGAGGTTTGAGACAGGAATAGAGAGAGATGCAGCAATCTAAATAAGATATCAAAGCATGAGGTTTGAGAACGGAATAGAGAGAGGTGCAGAAATCTAAATAAGATATCAAAGCATGAGGTTTGAGACAGGAATAGAGAGAGGTGCAGCAATCTAAATAAGATATCAAAGCATGAGGTTTGAGACAGGAATAGAGAGAGGTGCATCAATCTAAATAAGATATCAAAGCATGAGGTTTGAGACAGTAATAGAGAGAGGTGCATCAATCTAAATAAGATATCAAAGCATGAGGTCTGAGACAGTAATAGAGAGAGGTGCATCAATCTAAATAAGATATCAAAGCATGAGGTTTGAGACAGGAATAGAGAGAGGTGCAGCAATCTAAATAAGATATCAAAGCATGAGGTTTGAGACAGGAATAGAGAGAGATGCAGCAATCTAAATAAGATATCAAAGCATGAGGTTTGAGACAGGAATAGAGAGAGATGCAGCAATCTAAATAAGATATCAAAGCATGAGGTTTGAGACAGGAATAGAGAGAGGTGCAGCAATCTAAATAAGATATCAAAGCATGAGGTTTGAGACAGGAATAGAGAGAGGTGCATCAATCTAAATAAGATATCAAAGCATGAGGTCTGAGACAGGAATAGAGAGAGGTGCAGCAATCTAAATAAGATATCAAAGCATGAGGTTTGAGACAGGAATAGAGAGAGGTGCAGCAATCTAAATAAGATATCAAAGCATGAGGTTTGAGACAGGAATAGAGGGAGGTGCAGCAATCTAAATAAGATATCAAAGCATGAGGTTTGAGACAGGAATAGAGAGAGGTGCAGCAATCTAAATAAGATATCAAAGCATGAGGTTTGAGACAGGAATAGAGAGAGGTGCAGCAATCTAAATAAGATATCAAAGCATGAGGTTTGAGACAGGAATAGAGAGAGGTGCAGCAATCTAAATAAGATATCAAAGCATGAGGTTTGAGACAGGAATAGAGAGAGGTGCATCAATCTAAATAAGATATCAAAGCATGAGGTTTGAGACAGGAATAGAGAGAGGTGCATCAATCTAAATAAGATATCAAAGCATGAGGTTTGAGACAGGAATAGAGAGAGGTGCAGCAATCTAAATAAGATATCAACGCATGATGTTTGAGACAGGAATATAGAGAGGTGCATTAGTCTAAATAAGATAGCAAAGCATGAGGTTTGAGACAGGAATAGAAAGAGGTGCATCAATCTAAATAAGATATCAAAGCATGAGGTTTGAGACAGGAATAGAGAGAGATGCAGCAATCTAAATAAGATATCAAAGCATGAGGTTTGAGACAGTAATAGAGAGAGGTGCATCAATATAAATAAGATATCAAAGCATGAGGTTTGAGACAGGAATAGAGAGAGGTGCATCAATCTAAATAAGATATCAAAGCATGAGGTCTGAGACAGGAATAGAGAGAGGTGCAGCAATCTAAATAAGATATCAAAGCATGAGGTTTGAGACAGGAATAGAGAGAGGTGCAGCAATCTAAATAAGATATCAAAGCATGAGGTTTGAGACAGGAATAGAGAGAGGTGCAGCAATCTAAATAAGATATCAAAGCATGAGGTTTGAGACAGGAATAGAGAGAGGTGCAGCAATCTAAATAAGATATCAAAGCATGACGTTTGAGACAGGAATAGAGAGAGGTGCAGCAATCTAAATAAGATATCAAAGCATGAGGTCTGAGACAGGAATAGAGAGAGATGCAGCAATCTAAATAAGATATCAAAGCATGAGGTCTGAGACAGTAGAGGTGCAGCAATCTAAATAAGATATCAAAGCATGAGGTTTGAGACAGGAATAGAGAGAGGTGCAGCAATCTAAATAAGATATCAAAGCATGAGGTCTGAGACAGTAATAGAGAGAGGTGCAGCAATCTAAATAAGATATCAAAGCATGAGGTTTGAGACAGTAATAGAGAGAGGTGCAGCAATCTAAATAAGATATCAAAGCATGAGGTCTGAGACAGGAATAGAGAGAGGTGCATCAATCTAAATAAGATATCAAAGCATGAGGTCTGAGACAGGAATAGAGAGAGATGCAGCAATCTAAATAAGATATCAAAGCATGAGGTCTGAGACAGTAATAGAGAGAGGTGCATCAATCTAAATAAGATATCAAAGCATGAGGTTTGAGACAGGAATAGAGAGAGATGCAGCAATCTAGATTCAAGATTCAAGATTTTTATTGTCACTCCGTGGTACAAGTATCACGTGTGAAATTATTGTGCTGTGGACTCCGTTTAAATAAGATATCAAAGCATGAGGTTTGAGACAGGAATAGAGAGAGGTGCAGCAATCTAAATAAGATATCAAAGCATGAGGTTTGAGGTTAATTGCTGTTTATAGATGAATCAGCATGTTTGTAAACAAACAGATTAGCTATATTTCCAGGTGCAACTGCCATTCATTTTAAACAGCAGTTCATGGTGAAACCACGCCCTCTTTGAACTCTAACTACTAACTACTCCTTCATACTTTAAGCTCAACAGTCACACTTAACGAGTCACCACTTTAGGACTCTATCACCTTAATTCAGCTTTAATTTATCTTTTGTACTGTTAGGTTTATACTTTTTCAACCTTTATAATGGGACCCTATGGAGCTAGTCTTGCGTGTACTTTTTACGAAATTCACATATTAAAACTGTGACATTTCACACAACATACAGAACTACATATGTATAGAACATTCACACTACATACATATATTATAAATCAGACTCTTTAGCTACTACTGCTCTCTGTAAAACTTGCAGTCAACCTTTACAGAGTCAGTAATTCTGACCTGAGAGGCACTGTATGGAAAGCAGAGAAATGTGTCAAATCAACGGAGAAAAACTGTCAATTAAAATGTTACCTGAGAGTCTCCAGTCGACAGTGTGGACTCTCCAGTCCAGCAGACAGAAGCTTCACACCTGAATCTTGCAGCTGGTTCTTACTCAGGTCCAGCTCTCTCAGATGGGAGGGGTTCGACTTCAGAGCTGATGCCAGGACTTCACAGTGAGTCTCTGAGAGTCCACAGTCAGGAAGTCTGTGATCACAGATTTAATGTAAGATTAGTTCTATGAAAGCAGAGCTGAGACTAAGCCCACATCAAAACGGACACAGCATACTACTACTTCTAATACAAATAATAACAATAATAGTAATAATAATTAGAGAAAAAGTGACAATAAATTGTATTGTAGAATTAGAAAAGTTTCAAAAAGTGAAGTGCTGAATGTGTAATATCACAAAGCAAAGCATAGCAAAATGCAATTCCAAGCAATTCTGTCAAAAGTATATATATATATATATATATATATATATATATATATATATATATATATATATAT
Source organism: Poromitra crassiceps (assembly GCF_964638095.1). NCBI lineage: Eukaryota > Metazoa > Chordata > Actinopteri > Beryciformes > Melamphaidae > Poromitra > Poromitra crassiceps. The sequence goes on from NC_139641.1 coordinate 8,066,738, forward strand.
ATATATATATATATAAGATAGATATAAGTTATCTATATAAATACAGTAGATAGATATATATAGATAGACACATAGACACACACACACACACACACACACACACACATATATAGACAGACAGACAGACAGACAGACACACAGACACAGACACAGACACAGACACAGACACACACACACACACACACACACACACACACACACACACACACACACACACACACACACACACACACATTTAGCCTAAGCTTCACAGGCAAGTAATTTCAAATTCTGGCTAGACAACATATGATTAACATGACACTCCTATTAATAACTCATTAACTCAAATCAACTCTCAATAACTGTCAAACTAGATGAATGATGAATAGTTTGACAGTTATTGAGAGTTGATTTGAGTTAATGAGTTATTAATTTGAGTTAGTGTGGACCAGTGATGTCACTGGTCCACACTTTAACACTCAATAACTGTCAAATTAAATGACAGACTTCAAAACAGTTTACAGTTTTCTGATATACTACTGATGTTCTAATGATACAAAGCTGGTTGAAAATGGGCGGAGTGTTCCTTTAACTGTAAAGTTAATAACAATCATTACAGCTAAACGAACTGTGTTCACCAACTAACATGATAGCTATAAACAAACATTTCAGAATTGGAATCTTTAGAATGAAGACGCAAATTACACATTACTTGTTACTCTTCTTAAAAGTAACACATCGCTTTACTTTATTATTTATTTATTATTCCAGTGAAAAGTGATTGCCCTACTGATTTTTAAGGTTTTGAATCTACAGCATTAAATTCAGACTTTCCGTGATGTATTTCCCAACTTTGTTGGCTCGTTTATGTGCGCTCTCCTGTAATTCCAATATTTCCAACATGACTTGACGACGAGAATCTTTCAGAGCCATTGCTTGCACCAATACAGAGGTTAAAGAGACTAAACAATGAAACACAAGTAATGACCAACCTGGTAACTGTAATGTGATTACTGACACGTAACAGTAATAACTTACTTTATTTACTCTGTTACAGGAAAATTAATAGCACATTACTTTGTGTGTTACGCCCAACACTGTGTTACCACTGCTCTGTAGAACAGCAGTTTTATAGTGTTTGTTTGAGGAACTATATATCTTTATAGTTCATATTGCATCAGGTGTGAAGGTAACTAAACTGTAGATAATGTTAGAATTCAGATCAGGACTAACCGAGCCTCTCTGCAGTTCCTCACAGCTGGGATCAGTCTGCTTCGTCCCTCGTTTGATGTGTTGTAGGCCTTCAGGTCCAACACATCCAGAACCTCCTCTGACATCTGCAGCATGTACGCCAGAGCTGAGCAGTGGATCACAGAGAGTTCCTTCTTTGACTTGTTCTCTGACTTCAGGAAGTTTCGGATATGCTGATGTATTGAGTGGTCATTCATCTCCATCAAACAGTGGAAGATGTTGATGCTTCTGTCTGGAGACGTATTGGAGGGGTCCATCTCCTTCAGGTTGCTGATGGCTTTCTTGATGCTGTCTGGACTTCTCTCTGTGTGACCTAGTAGGCCTCCTAAGAGACGCTGGCTGGACTTGCGTGAGAGGCCATGAAGGAAGCGGACAAAGAGGTCCAGGTGGCCATTTGTACTCTTCAGGGCTTTGAGCATGGATTTCTTCAGGAAGACATCCAAGGAGTAAACACTCCTTGGATGATTACATACATAACTGCTAACCCAGACTTTTCCCAGGAATGTGCTCAGTACATTCGTATCCCTGTTTGTGTAACAGTGGAACATGTAGACTGCAGCGAGAAACTCCTGGATGCTCAGATGAACAAAGCAGTAGACCGTCTTCTGGAAGAGCACACACTCTCGTTTGAAGATCTCTGTGCACACTCCTGAGAACACCAAAGCCTCTCTGACATTAAGACCACACTTCTGCAGGTCTTCTTGGTAGAACAGGAGGTTGCCCGTCTCCAGATTTTCAAACGCCAGCTTCCCCAGCTTCAGAAGAACTTCCCTGTCAGTCTCCATGAGCTGCTGTTGACTCATCTCATGGCTCTCATCATACTTCTGCTTCTTCCTCTCTGTCTGAACCAGCAGGAAGTGTGAGTACATCTCAGTCAGGGTCTTGGGCAGCTCTCCTCTCCGGCGGTCTGTAGTCAACATGTGCTCCAGAACTCTACCAGTGATCCAACAGAAGACTGGGATGTGGCACATGATGTGGATGGTCCTGGATGCCTTGATGTGTGAGATGATTCTGCTGGACAGCTCCTCATCAGTGGATCTCTTCCTGAAGTACTCCTCCTTCTGGAGGTCAGTGAAGCCTCGTACTTCTGTCACCCTGTCCACACATGTAGGAGGGATCTGATTGGCTGCTGCAGGTCTGGAAGTTATCCAGAGGAGAGCCAAGGGAAGCAGATTCCCCTTGATGAGGTTTGTCAACTGCACATCTACTGATGATACCTGTGTGACATCAGTCACAACCTCATTGTTGTGGAAATCCAATGGAAGTCTGCTTTCATCCAGGCCATCAAAGATGAACACAACTTTACAGACAGAGAGCTTCTCTGCTGTGACCCTCTGTAAGGTTGGATGGAAAACATGGAGCAGCATGAGAAGACTGTACCGCTCATCTCTGATCAAGTTCAGCTCCCGGAACGAAAGCAGAATCACAAGAATGACGTCTTGATTTTCCAAGCCCTCTGCCCAGTCCAGAGTGAACTTCTTCACTGAGAAGGTTTTTCCAATTCCAGCAACACCATTCGTAAGAACTACTCTGATGTGTGTCTCTTGATCAGGTAAGGGGTTAAAGATGTCGTGGCACTTGATCTGAGTGTCATGGAGAGTCTCCATCTTGGATGCTGTCTCCAGCTGCCACACCTCATGTTGGGTATTAACCTCTTCACTCTGTCCCACTGTGATGTAGAGTGCAGTGTAGATCCTATTGAGGGGAGTTCCAATTCCTGCTTCAGCTGTTCCTTCTGTTCCTTCTGTCACAAAGTCACATCTCATTATCAGACTGATCTTATGAAAGTCTAAAACCTCCTGCAAAACGCTGTCCACTGGAAGAGAAGAAAGAGTAAACAAGTGTTTAACAGATATGCTGTTGTTTCCTGGTTTTAGAAATGGTGACAACAGTAGACAGAACCCTAGTCTTACATTGTGCAATGCTGGTTTGACTGGGTGTCTGCAGTCCAGATCTTGTTCTGGACCTTTTTCCACACTGGGGACAGGTGGAGCCTCCTGATGAACCGGACTGGGCCCAGTATGAGGTGATGCACTGTCTGCAGAACCTGTGTCCACAGCTGGTAGAGACTGGATCCCTCAGGACCCAATGACACAATGCACAGCAGGACAGCTGCTGTATCACAACACCTAGACTCCTCTTCCTCATTCTGTGGGGATAAAGGCAATGTATTATCCCTGATCAGATGAAGATCTAACAAACAAACAAAATTGAACAAAAGTTTGAACAATTTTTTGTTCAAATTGTAAAACTATTAAAATATTTTGCCCAGACTATCTTTATAGATGCTCAGACAGCATGGTGCTGCCATCACATGTAAAGTTTATTTTCACATGTATCTGTTGTCATAGTTGTAGTTTAATCAGTGGAGTCAACATTGCATACCCATCATGGATAAATGTCACTGTGGTGATCATGGATGAATGCAACATTGTAACACTTTTTCTGGTTTGTTTCATATGTAATTATCAATAATGAATGTTCAGCTCAATACAAGCAACACACAGTCCTATTACATCAACACTGTAACAACACATGTGTTACAGAACACAGACAGTGTCTGGCAGTCATTAGTAAATAAATAAGTACCATTCTTGATAACCTCTGACTACAGATAGTGTTAGCAGGGCACAGAGATTGATCACAGCAGTTAGGGTAGATACGATGGCAGAGTTCCATTACATTACATCTACAGTATCAACCACTGTCTGTGTTTACATGTCAAACACAAACAGTGTCAAACACAAACACCATATGAATGAAAATGGGCTTTTCAACAATGATGGGAGGTTTTGGTGTTTAAACCATTTCTTGTGGGCGTGTCTTATGCGTGTGGCCAGCAGTGAGCTGTTGTGGCTTTTAAGGCGGGGCTAGCAGGATGAGGGAATTTGAGCAACTCGGGGAGGAGGGCGGGCCTAAGGGTCAACAACGTCAGTCTGATATCAGATTTGTGAATTACGTCAGTATCGGCATGCCATTGGATCAGTCCCATCTCTAAGTCAAGGTCAAAGTCAAGGTTACTTTATGTGTACCCATAGGTAGATTTGGTTGCAGGGAGAGTCACTCAATTTTAAAAAGGCTCAGACAATAGACAGTAGACAGACATGAAAGTGCCAAGTGCCATAGTTCCAAACATCATCATATTATTTTTTAATATTTAAAAAAATATGTAAGAAAACACTGGGGCAGAGATTTGCTTCATGAACACAGTCCTCTCATAGTGTGATGCAACAGTGAAGGAAACTATCCTAAATGACACAACAGAACATTTTCCCTTCATCAAGCTTACTCACTTTACTCGCTTACTTTTATCAGGTAGGCTCCCAGTATAACAGTCCTCTTACCTTGTGTCTGAAGGTCCAGGTTCATTACTGAAGAGTGGAGGTTTGTCTTTAGACCAGTCAGTCTTCATAGACAGACAGCTGGGTACTGGAGACTCTGCTCTCTGCCTGTGGTACTGACCTCTGTAAATGAAAAGAAAAGGCAACATGTTTTCAGAGGTGATCAAACACAACGACTCTGCTTTTTGGGATAATTGATGTGAAGTTTTAATTGTAAAATTAGTTTGTGTGCACACATTATGAATTTGGAGGAATGAAAAACAAAAAACTGAGGGAATAAAATGTCTTCTGTGTGCATGAATCGAGCCAAACTGATGGCAGGTCTGACCTACATCCAGGAAGTGAAATATACTGTATATCTTGTCCTCCATAAAACATGTTTTTTCTCCCTATGGTCACTCCTTGTCTCTGTAGTTTTCAGTGCAATCGTGTAGGTTATCAAATAACATTTCCTCATTACAGTATAACAGTCCTCTTACCTTGTGTCTGAAGGTCCAGGTTCATTACTGAAGCATGGAGGTTTGTCTTTAGACCAGTCACTCTTCATAGACAGACAGCTGGATACTGGAGACTCTGCTCTCTGCCTGTGGTACTGACCTCTGGAAACACAAATGTTTGATACATAAATTATCATTAGTTCTAGTGACACGCCCACTGGCAAAAAGGGGGTGTGGCCAATCACAAAAAGGCACCTACATTTCAAATGGATTCACGTAACATCACAAAACTCTGTAGAAAGGTTGGTGGAGGTATGCATTCTAGAGAGTGCCCTCTAGTGTTTATATGTTTTCCTTTGTTTTTGTACTGTATGAATTTATAATTTCATATTGTACATAATTTTCATTCATGTTTCTTGGCCTGGTTATGTTCTAGTGGTAGAACAGGTCAGTCTGTCATCTGTTGCAGACATTTCTACACATTTTACCAAGCTGGTTTTCATCATCTGTATGTGTTGATCCAAACTCACATTCACATGAGTGATGACTTGTTTGACTCAGGAGAGGCTTTCCGGTTGATTGGCCGTGTCATTTAAGTCCCCTCCCCTTTCCTAATTGACTGCTTCTCGTTATATCTATTGATCCCAAAGTTTATAACTATGATGACCTCAGTATGTAGGATTTCACTCATAAATGTATCTTAACACTGTGTGGCAAAAATGTGAGAGCTAATAATGATGTGATGAGACCAAGGAGGCATTGTTTTAAGTAACCAATAAGCTGTTTTAGGCTTTGATATTTGGTTTCATAGAGACAAACAGTTTCCAGCTTATCACACATTAAATGCTTGTTGTGTTTGCAATTGTCAGTTGTGTTATATGTAATTCCACCCACTGTAGCTTATATTTTATTTAATTTTATATATCTTGAAATTATTTGTTGCTCAATTGATCCAAATCTACAGAGATAATTTAAACTTATCTCATTTTATTGTTATCTTATTCTTATTTTTAGTGAATGAAATAATAGCCTTTTTTTCTACTCAAATATCAATGAGCTTGTATTTTTCTCTTTCCAGTATTCCATCATATTTTTACTACTAACTTGATTTCATGAATACAATCTCATTGAACCATATTCCATCAGGTAGGCTTATGGGATAACAGTCCTCTTACCTTGTGTCTGAAGGTCCAGGTTCATTACTGAAGTGTGGAGGATGATCTCTAGACCGGTCAGTCTTCATAGACAGACAGCTGGGTACTGGAGACTCTGCTCTCTGCCTGTGGTACTGACCTCTGTAAATCAAAAGAAAAGGCAAGAGGTTTTCAGAGGTGATCAAACACAACGACTCTGCTTTTTGGGATAATTGATGTGAAGTTTTAATTGTATAATTAGTTTGTGTGCACACATTATGAATTTGGAGGAATGAAAAACAAAAAATGTAGAGAATAAAATGTCTTCTGTGTGCATGAATCCAGCTAAACTGACGGCAGGTCTGACCTACATCCAGGAAGTGAAATATACTGTATATCTTGTCCTCCATAAAACATGTTTTTTCTCCCTATGGTCACTCCTTGTCTCTGTAGTTTTCAGTGCAATCGTGTAGGTTATCAAATAACATTTCCTCATTACAGTATAACAGTCCTCTTACCTTGTGTCTGAAGGTCCAGGTTCATTACTGAAGTATGGAGGTTTGTCTTTAGACCAGTCACTCTTCATAGAAAGACAGCTGGGTACTGGAGACTCTGCTCTCTGCCTGTGGTACTGACCTCTGGAAACACAAATGTTTGATACATAAATTATCATTAGTTCTAGTGACTTTAAATTCATGTTTTGTTCTCATATTCTACTATTGTCTTCATTTGTTGATTTCTATTTTATTTGTTTCGATTATTTCGATTATTTCTTATGTTTAGATTATTATCATAGATTATGCATGTACATGTACTTTGCACGCCCACTGGCAAAAAGGGGGTGTGGCCAATCACAAAAAGGCACCTACATTTCAAATGGATTCACGTAACATCACAAAACTCTGTAGAAAGGTTGGTGGAGGTATGCATTCTACAGAGTGCCCTCTAGTGTTGATATGTTTTCCTTTGTTTTTATACTGTATGTATTTATAATTTCATATTGTACATACTTTTCATTCATGTTTCTTGGCCTGGTTATGTTCTAGTGGTAGAACAGGTCAGTCTGTCATCTGTTGCAGACATTTCTACACATTTTACCAAGCTGGTTTTCATCATCTGTATGTGTTGATCCAAACTCACATTCACATGAGTGATGACTTGTTTGACTCAGGAGAGGCTTTCCGGTTGATTGGCCGTGTCGTTTAAGTCCCCCCCCTTTCCTAATTGACTGTTTCTCGTTATATCTATTGATCCCAAAGTTTATAACTATGATGACCTCAGTGTGTAGGATTTGACTCATAAATGTATCTTAACACTGTGTGGAAAAAATGTGAGAGCTAATAATGATGTGATGAGACCAAGGAGGCATTGTTTTAAGTAACCAATAAGCTGTTTTAGGCTTTGATATTTGGTTTCATAGAGACAAATAGTTTCCAGCTTATCACACATTAAATGCTAGTTGTGTTTGCAATTGTCAGTTGTGTTATATTTAATTCCACTCACTGTAGCTTATATTTTATTTAGTTTTATATATCTTGAAATTATTTGTTGCTCAATTGATCCAAATCCCCTACAGAGATAATTTAAACTTATCTCCTTTTATTGGTATCTTATTGTTATTCTTAGTGAATGAAATAATTGTCTTTTTTTCTACTCAAATATCAATGAGCTTGTATTTTTCTCTTTCCAGTATTCCATCATATCTTTACTACTAACTTGATTTCATGGATACAATCTCATTGAACCATATTCCATCAGGTAGGCTTATGGGATAACAGTTCTCTTACCTTGTGTCTGAAGGTCCAGGTTCATTACTGAAGAGTGGAGGATGACCTTTAGACCGGTCAGTCTTCATAGACAGACAGCTGGGTACTGGAGACTCTGCTCTCTGCTCGTGGTACTGACCTCTGTAAATCAAAAGAAAAGGCAACATGTTTTCAGAGGTGATCAAACACAACGACTCTGCTTTTTGGGATAATTGATGTGAAGTTTTAATTGTATAATTAGTTTGTGTGCACACATTATGAATTAGGAGGAACGAAAAACTAAATATTTAGGGAATAAAATGTCTTCTGTGTGCATGAATCGAGCCAAACTGATGGCAGGTCTGACCCACATCCAGGAAGTGAAATATACTGTATATCTTGTCCTCCATAAAACGTGTTTTTCTTCCCTATGGTCACTCCTTGTCGCTGTAGTTTTCAGTGCAATCATGTAGGTTATCAAATAACATTTCCTCATTACAGTATAACAGTCCTCTTACCTTGTGTCTGAAGGTCCAGGTTCATTACTGAAGTGTGGAGGATTCTCTTTAGACCAGTCACTCTTCATAGACAGACAGCTGGATACTGGAGACTCTGCTCTCTGCCTGTGGTACTGACCTCTGGAAACACAAATGTTTGATACATATCATTACTTCTAGTGACTTCAAATTCATGTTTTGTTCTCATATTCTACTATTGTCTTCATTTGTTGATTTCTATTTTATTTGTTTAGATTATTTCGATTATTTCTTATGTTTAGATTATTATCATAGATTATGCATGTACATGTACTTTGCACGCCCACTGGCAAAAAGGGGGTGTGGCCAATCACAAAAAGGCACCTACATTTCAAATGGATTCACGTAACATCACAAAACTCTGTAGAAAGGTTGGTGGAGGTATGCATTCTACAGAGTGCCCTCTAGTGTTGATATGTTTTCCTTTGTTTTTATACTGTATGTATTTATAATTTCATATTGTACATACTTTTCATTCATGTTTCTTGGCCTGGTTATGTTCTAGTGGTAGAACAGGTCAGTCTGTCATCTGTTGCAGACATTTCTACACATTTTACCAAGCTGGTTTTCATCATCTGTATGTGTTGATCCAAACTCACATTCACATGAGTGATGACTTGTTTGACTCAGGAGAGGCTTTCCGGTTGATTGGCCGTGTCGTTTAAGTCCCCCCCCCCTTTCCTAATTGACTGTTTCTCGTTATATCTATTGATCCCAAAGTTTATAACTATGATGACCTCAGTATGTAGGATTTCACTCATAAATGTATCTTAACACTGTGTGGAAAAAATGTGAGAGCTAATAATGATGTGATGAGACCAAGGAGGCATTGTTTTAAGTAACCAATAAGCTGTTTTAGGCTTTGATATTTGGTTTCATAGAGACAAACAGTTTCCAGCTTATCACACATTAAATGCTTGTTGTGTTTGCAATTGTCAGTTGTGTTATATTTAATTCCACCCACTGTATCTTATATTTTATTTAGTTTTATATATCTTGAAATTATTTGTTGCTCAATTGATCCAAATCTACAGAGATAATTTAAATGTATCTCATTTTATTGTTATCTTATTCTTATTCTTAGTGAATGAAATAATAGCCTTATTTTCTACTCAAATATTCCAGTATTCCATCATATTTTTACTACTAACTTGATTTCATGAATACAATCTCATTGAACCATATTCCATCAGGTAGGCTTATGGGATAACAGTTCTCTTACCTTGTGTCTGAAGGTCCAGGTTCATTACTGAAGAGTGGAGGATGACCTTTAGACTTGTAAGTCTTCATAGACAGATAGCTGGGTACTGGAGACTCTGCTCTCTGCCTGTGGTACTGACCTCTGTAAATCAAAAGAAAAGGCAACATGTTTTCAGAGGTGATCAAACACAACGACCCTGGTTTTTGGGATAATTGATGTGAAGTTTTAATTCTATAATTAGTTTGTGTGCACACATTATGAATTAGGAGGAACGAAAAACTAAATATTTAGGGAATAAAATGTCTTCTGTGTGCATGAATCGAGCCAAACTGACGGCAGGTCTGACCTACATCCAGGAAGTGAAATATACTGTATATCTTGTCCTCCATAAAACGTGTTTTTCTTCCCTATGGTCACTCCTTGTCTCTGTAGTTTTCAGTGCAATCATGTAGGTTATCAAATAACATTTCCTCATTACAGTATAACAGTCCTCTTACCTTGTGTCTGAAGGTCCAGGTTCATTACTGATGTGTGGAGGATTCTCTTTAGACCAGTCACTCTTCATAGACAGACAGCTGGATACTGGAGACTCTGCTCTCTGCCTGTGGTCCTGACCTCTGGAAACACAAATGTTTGATACATATCATTAGTTCTAGTGACTTTAAATTCATGTTTTGTTCTCATATTCTACTATTGTCTTCCTTTGTTGATTTCTATTTTATTTGTTTAGATTATTTTGATTATTTATTATGTTTAGATTATTATCATAGATTATGCATGTACATGTACTTTGCACGCCCACTGGCAAAAAGGGGGTGTGGCCAATCACAAAAAGGCACCTACATTTCAAATGGATTCACGTAACATCACAAAACTCTGTAGAAAGGTTGGTGGAGGTATGCATTCTACAGAGTGCCCTCTAGTGTTGATATGTTTTCCTTTGTTTTTATACTGTATGTATTTATAATTTCATATTGTACATACTTTTCATTCATGTTTCTTGGCCTGGTTATGTTCTAGTGGTAGAACAGGTCAGTCTGTCATCTGTTGCAGACATTTCTACACATTTTACCAAGCTGGTTTTCATCATCTGTATGTGTTGATCCAAACTCACATTCACATGAGTGATGACTTGTTTGACTCAGGAGAGGCTTTCCGGTTGATTGGCCGTGTCGTTTAAGTCCCCCCCCCCTTTCCTAATTGACTGTTTCTCGTTATATCTATTGATCCCAAAGTTTATAACTATGATGACCTCAGTATGTAGGATTTCACTCATAAATGTATCTTAACACTGTGTGGAAAAAATGTGAGAGCTAATAATGATGTGATGAGACCAAGGAGGCATTGTTTTAAGTAACCAATAAGCTGTTTTAGGCTTTGATATTTGGTTTCATAGAGACAAACAGTTTCCAGCTTATCACACATTAAATGCTTGTTGTGTTTGCAATTGTCAGTTGTGTTATATTTAATTCCACCCACTGTATCTTATATTTTATTTAGTTTTATATATCTTGAAATTATTTGTTGCTCAATTGATCCAAATCTACAGAGATAATTTAAATGTATCTCATTTTATTGTTATCTTATTCTTATTCTTAGTGAATGAAATAATAGCCTTATTTTCTACTCAAATATTCCAGTATTCCATCATATTTTTACTACTAACTTGATTTCATGAATACAATCTCATTGAACCATATTCCATCAGGTAGGCTTATGGGATAACAGTTCTCTTACCTTGTGTCTGAAGGTCCAGGTTCATTACTGAAGAGTGGAGGATGACCTTTAGACTTGTAAGTCTTCATAGACAGATAGCTGGGTACTGGAGACTCTGCTCTCTGCCTGTGGTACTGACCTCTGTAAATCAAAAGAAAAGGCAACATGTTTTCAGAGGTGATCAAACACAACGACCCTGGTTTTTGGGATAATTGATGTGAAGTTTTAATTCTATAATTAGTTTGTGTGCACACATTATGAATTAGGAGGAACGAAAAACTAAATATTTAGGGAATAAAATGTCTTCTGTGTGCATGAATCGAGCCAAACTGACGGCAGGTCTGACCTACATCCAGGAAGTGAAATATACTGTATATCTTGTCCTCCATAAAACGTGTTTTTCTTCCCTATGGTCACTCCTTGTCTCTGTAGTTTTCAGTGCAATCATGTAGGTTATCAAATAACATTTCCTCATTACAGTATAACAGTCCTCTTACCTTGTGTCTGAAGGTCCAGGTTCATTACTGATGTGTGGAGGATTCTCTTTAGACCAGTCACTCTTCATAGACAGACAGCTGGATACTGGAGACTCTGCTCTCTGCCTGTGGTCCTGACCTCTGGAAACACAAATGTTTGATACATATCATTAGTTCTAGTGACTTTAAATTCATGTTTTGTTCTCATATTCTACTATTGTCTTCCTTTGTTGATTTCTATTTTATTTGTTTAGATTATTTTGATTATTTATTATGTTTAGATTATTATCATAGATTATGCATGTACATGTACTTTGCACGCCCACTGGCAAAAAGGGGGTGTGGCCAATCACAAAAAGGCACCTACATTTCAAATGGATTCACGTAACATCACAAAACTCTGTAGAAAGGTTGGTGGAGGTATGCATTCTACAGAGTGCCCTCTAGTGTTTATATGTTTTCCTTTGTTTTCATACTGTATGTATTTATAATTTCATACATACTTTTCATTCATGTTTCTTGGCCTGGTTATGTTCTAGTGGTAGAACAGGTCAGTCTGTCATCTGTTGCAGACATTTCTACACATTTTACCAAGCTGGTTTTCATCATCTGTATGTGTTGATCCAAACTCACATTCACATGAGTGATGACTTGTTTGACTCAGGAGAGGCTTTCCGGTTGATTGGCCGTGTCATTTAAGTCCCCTCCTCTTTCCTAATTGACTGTTTCTCGTTATATCTATTGATCCCAAAGTTTATAACTATGATGACCTCAGTATGTAGGATTTGACTCATAAATGTATCTTAACACTGTGTGGAAAAAATGTGAGAGCTAATAATGATGTGATGAGACCAAGGAGGCATTGTTTTAAGTAACCAATAAGCTGTTTTAGGCTTTGATATTTGGTTTCATAGAGACAAACAGATTCCAGCTTATTACACATTAAATGCTTGTTGTGTTTACAATTGTCAGTTGTGTTATATTTAATTCCACCCACTGTATCTTATATTTTATTTAGTTTTATATATCTTGAAATTATTTGTTTGTCAATTGATCCAAATCTACAGAGATAATTTAAACTTATCTCATTTTATTGTTATCTTATTGTTATTCTTAGTGAATGAAATAATCGTCTTTTTTTCTACTCAAATATCAATGAGCTTGTATTTTTCTCTTTCCAGTATTCCATCATATTTTTACTACTAACTTGATTTCATGAATACAATCTCATTGAACCATATTCCATCAGGTTTATGGGATATCAGTTCTCTTACCTTGTGTCTGAAGGTCCAGGTTCATTACTGAAGTGTGGAGGATCATCTTTAGACCAGTCAGTCTTCATAGACAGACAGCTGGGTACTGGAGACTCTGCTCTGCCATCTTCTTCCTCCTCCTCCTTCCACATGTTCTGGACTTTGTGATCTTGTATCTGTGAAAGGTGCTATACAAATAAGCTTTAGTTATTTTCTCACTTGTACACTTCAGTCAGTCTCAGAGGTAAACCAGTTTTCCTGGGGGGGGGGGGGGGGTAAACGGTTATATTTAGGCAATTAAAACAACGTTTTTTTATGCGACTCACGGTTTAGAAACGCTGGGAATCGAACTCCGGCAAACGCCTGGCCACCAACCCCCACCGCACCGCTCTTACTGTCCACCGTGCTATTTCAATGCGACACACACACACACACACACACACACACACACACACACACACACACACACACACACACACACACACACACACACACACACACACACACACACACACACACACACACACACACACACACACACACACACACACACACATTCATTATTGTTTTTTTATCAACACTTGTCTTCAATGAGAATTGCATTTTCAAGCAGATCCTCAGCTGGCTGTAGTGTGTGGGGTGGATACTGTCAGTCAGGTGGTGAAATCTGTAGAACAGGTGCATCAGCGCCCCTCAGTGGTCACCCACGGTGGTCACAGTTTTCAGTGAAACTGCTGGTTTATGAGAACTCCGCCCGCCCTCATTCAGAGACGACAGGCGGATGACACAACACACACGGACCAGTCAGACTCTGTAGGCAAGTCGACGCATGTACAGTAGTAGGCCCTCTGTAGGCCTAATATAATATGAAGCAGATTAGTTTCCCACCCCGCTCTGAAGTCCTGATCTGCCTGCAGAAAGTCAACAAGCCGTTTCTCTCTTTATGAGGAGTCATGTGACTGAAAGACGCTCATCTCGCAGAGTCTCAGACACACAGATGGAATAAAAGTGGGTTAATTTAACGGTTTAATAAACTGCGTCATGTCGGGCACCGCCCACATCAACTTCTCTCGTTGTTTTACTGACGGCATTATCTCACTGTTACATCTTTTCTATGAGCGTTACTTTGAGAGAGAGGAAAAGAGGCAGGTGAACGCAGTAAAACACCTGCGATCAGTAACAACTGACTCAGAGACTTTGACATCAGGGACGTACAGTAAACTCAGTGGAAAAAGGTGACAGATATCAGCCCGGGCAGAGACACACAGACAAACACTCAAATCATGAACTTAACACAAGTGACTGTTACCTCACCTAAAGGCACCTAAAGGTGACTATAGTTTCATCCCTGAATAAAATAATGATAGGAATAATAATGTAATAACACTCACCCTGCTTCTCCCTCCTGCTGCTCTGCTGTCTCAATGTAAAATGGAGTCGGTCTGATTCGTTCTCTGAACTGACACATTTTACTTTCACTTTCAACAGTTTGCTCTGCCTCAGCCTGTACAGTTTGATATATGGTGCAAAATAAATACAACTCTCCCAAGAAACAATTGACAACAATAGCCTAGGCTAAACTGAGTTTTTTCATTTGTGCCTTCAAAGAAGTTCCTATATTTTATTTTTTACATGTGTGTTGGAATAAGACCGGAATAAGGCGATGCTATGGAGGGTGGATCATGCCTAAATCAAATACAAATACACACATTGAAATACTATGCACACATTGAAATACAATACACATATTGGAAATACAATACACATATTGGAAATACAATACATATATTGAAAATACAATACACATCTGAAGAATACAATACATGTGTAACAATAAATACAATACCAAAATGCTTAAATACAATACACATATTGAAAATACAATACACATCTTGAAAATAAAACAACTGTATTGCCTTTTCGATATGTGTATTGTATTTCGATATGTGTATTGCCTTTTCGATATGTGTATTGTATTTCAATGTGTGTATTGTATTGAATTTTGGCATGAATAATCCTGACTGGCATTGAAAAACATGGCATTTTTTCGCTATGGCAACCGCAAATATCAGGCGAAGCGTATTTAGTTGTGTGTATTGTATTTAGTTGTGTGTATTGTATTTAGTTGTGTGTATTGTATTTAGTTGTGTGTATTGTATTTAGTTGTGTGTATTGTATTTAGTTCTGTTTATTGTATTTCAGTGTGCATTTTTATGACCAGTAGTAGGCCTACTTCTTGATTCTGATTGGCTTGACGTATCACTCCGGACCGGAAGCTCCGCTCAGCTGGTGGCTATGCAGCCATGGAGCAAATTCCTCCTCCCAGTACCCCTCCTCCACCAGCCACTCATCATGGGCCCTCAATATGCCCCAGTATGTGTTAGCCTCATCTGGATCAACTTCCATGGGAGTTTGTGGTGCTGTGCAAGGTAACGTCAAAACGACAGGACAATTATCTAGCTAGCTAGATATTTTCCAGTGGTTTTGACGTTAACGTTACCTTGCACAGCACCACGAACTATTGATTCCATGGAAGTTGATCCATGTGAGGGTAACGTTACAGACATTGGGGGCACAGGATGAGCTGCTGGAGGAGGGGTAGTGGGGGGAGGAATTATATCCATGGCATTAGCTGCCTCCCGCAGCAGATCGGCCCACGTCTTCATCGACATTTTGCCAGCAAGGTAGCCAAGGTAGCCAACTTAAGCGCTCATCGTGACATATTCTTTTCAAATTGGTGGAGTACTCACCGAGATAGCCTTGTTTACAGCTCGAGCAATGTGCTCAAACAACTATCAGTGTAACTACACAGTGTAACTACACAGTGATACTACACAGTGATACTACACAGGGTAACTACACAGTGTAACTACACAGTGTAACTACACAGTGTAACTACACAGTGATACTACACAGGGCAATCCTGCACCGCATCTTCAATACATGAATAATACTCATGTATAGAGGCGTTTCTATGTTGCCAGACACTATAATGACAGTTTGAGCCTTCCCGCAGACGGCAAAACAAGCAGTTTTATTAGCGAATGTGTATTGATGATCCGATTGGTTGATTGATGAATATTGATGATATTGATGAAACGCCCCTCCTCTCCTCTCCCCTCTTCTCCCCTCTTCTCCCCTCTTCTCCTCCCCCCTCTCTCCCTCCTCTCACCTCCCCCCTCTTCTCCTCCCCCCTCCCCTCCTCTCCCCTCCCCTCCTCTCCCCTCCTCTCCCCTCTTCTCCCCTCCTCTCCCCTATTCTCCCCTCCCCTCTTCTAATAATCCATACTGCCTTTATGATTGCTGTTGCAGGAACGTAAATCCACGTTGGGATGAGACCTCTCCACTTTCACTGTATCCATCCATGACATGTTGCCTATTGCTATGAAAACAGCCAGTGTGTATGTTTGACTGTAGTGGAGGCTAACGTTAGCCTATTACAGTATCTGTCCAACTCGTCTGTCTCCAATCAATCACCTTGACCCCACAGCTGAGTTTTGAATGTTTTGTGCAGTCCATATAGCGTCACACAATGCACGGTATGCGCATACTTGAAACGATGTCGGTTATGTAAACAAAACAGAAAACGTGCGTCAGAAACTTTTCTCCTCTTCCAGTCAGACCAGCTGCCAGACACACCCCCTGCCAGACACACCCCCCCCCTGCCAGACCCCCCCCTGCCAGACACACCCTCTGCCTCAGTCTGAGTGCAACAGAAAAACATACATGGCTCATACGTTGTTGTTGTTCCACCCGCCCCCCGTCCACATTAAGTTCATTTTTACCCGCGGCCCGACTCAGCAATTTATAGAATTGCACCCCGCGGTTTTTTTGCGGGTACCCGGCGGGGCCCAGCGGACCCCGACCCGGTGCAGGACTCTGATCCCCCGGCCCACTGAATAAGGCCTGGTTTTGAAAAGCGTGAACGCAAAATGAACGCCCTTTGGGAAGATTGCCCCACGGGTAGGCAGGCGTAAAGCGTGTTTTTTTTGCGTTTAATGCCAGTTTAGCGCCTAAGGCCAGGGGGAGAATAGAGCCCCACCTCTCTGTTTGACACACAGGTGAAGTTTGTCCATATAACACACAGGGAGGTTGCCAGCTCAACTCCATAGCAGAGATGGGGACTTGGACTTGAGTCGCACTTAAGTCACACACGCAGTGACTACTTGACTTGAGACTCGTCTTTAAAGACTTACAACTTGACTTGCACTTGATGGTTTGGGACGTGTGAACAATCTTTATTTTTCTTTATTTTATATATGTGTATATAGATATGTACTGTATATACATATATATATATATATATACATACATACAGTATAGTGCATTAACATTAAGGAAATGTCTACTAATGTCATCTCTAATCATTGCTGTATTCTAATAGATAAGGAGTGAGGATACTTCAGTACATGTTTTGAATTTCTTAGTTTTACCTATGTATGCAATGTTCTAAGCAGACCGGATGGAAAGAGCTCAAGCAGAGAAACACATGAAAGCAGAATTGTATGGGCAGAAAATGCACACTACAGTGGTGGTCTAGGAAGGAAAGTTGCAGTGCGTGTGTGTGTGTGTGTGTGTGTGTGTGTGTGTGTGTGTGTGTGTGTGTGTGTGTGTGTGGGGGCGTGGGCGTGGGCGTGTGTGTGCGTGCGTGCGTGTGTGTGTGTGTGTGTGTAGGTGTGTGTGTGTGTGTGTGTGTGAGTGTGTGTGTGTGTGTGTGTGTGTGTGTGTGTGTGTGTGTGCGTGCGCGCGCACACGCGCGTGCGTGCGTGTGTGGTAATATGATGTGCTTTGTGCCAGTTTAAGTTCCTCTCTCTCTTATAGTCTCTGAGTCAGGATGAAGGCAACATCTCTCTGTCTTATTCTCTGTAAGTTCCATTATTATTATTATTACTATTATTACTATTATTATTATTATCACATCATTTCTCTCTCCTTTCTGTATTCTTTAACCATTTCATCCTGCACCTGTTGTTTTCTGCATAAAGTGGTTAAAGCAGCTACGAGCAACTTTTTCGATTGTTATTAAACAGTATAAATTTAATATCAATGCATCACATCTTACCTCTAATAGTCGACGATACCAACGCAGAGTAGTCTCGCTTGAACCCCGAGTGAATCGGCCAGTGTTAGTGTGTCTGTAGCCAGGGCAGATCAGGAATTGAAATGAAACGGTTTGCAGCAGCCACTTCGGCCATAACCACAAAATAACTTCCAAAAAACCTGTTAGAATATAACGAGAGATGTTCCCGCGAGTATGCGTGGCGTTCACATTGTTTATGTTATGTTGCTAGGCAGCGCAAACGGCGTAAAAAGGCAGCTGCGTTTCACTTCCTGGTTTCACTTCCGCGTTTCACTTCCGGGTTACCCGGTCCGGTCGCTCTAGAGAGCCCCCTGTTGGCGCGAGTTTAGACAGACTATAGACTTAATAATCACCTAAGGGAGCAATCTCAGATACACACGGCTTTGGTCTCGTCGACTATTAGAGGTAAGATGTGATGCATTGATATTAAATTTATACTGTTTAATAACAATCGAAAAAGTTGCTCGTAGCTGCTTTAAATGCAAACACTTTATTGGTTGTTAAATGCAAACACCTGTATTAGGGCTGCCTGCTATTTGTTTCCTCTTCGCCTTGATTTCTCTGATGGACTAACTTAACAGGGATCGTTGTGTTTTCACGTCATCATCATGCATAGGTAGCATTTACTGTGGGGACACTGGGAGACGCTTTTTGAAATAGTCCCCATCACCTTTTTTTTTACAGCATAAGTTAACATCCAAACTCACCGAATGCGAGCACACTCAAGGCAAACGTTCACCTTGGGTGCAGGGGCCAAAACAAGTCACAAGAGTAAGAAAGAAGCAGGCCAGCACTCCAGAATGTCCTTTCAAAGTTTAATAGTCACCTGGGACAGAGAGCACAACGGACATTTCAGCGTCAAGCCTTCATCAGTGTTGTGCTGCGTAAGGCTGAAATGACATAAATACCCAGCGAGCATTTTTAGGTTGAAAAGATGTTTAAAAAACGTTTAGGGTCAACGTTGAAAAAACGCGCAAGAAAGGTTCAAGAGTGAAAGTTTTTTCACCGACTATTTGCAGACGTTGATTAAACGTTCACATTTAGACCATATTTCACCAGGATCTTAAATTAAAAATTCAGCAGTTCTCCCACGTTCAAGCCTCAGCACTCTATGGACTGAGCTATACATTTACTTATAATATGGAGGGAGCCGGGCACATATATACTCTATCTGGCACACAACTTGTAGACTACACAATTATACGATACCACAGGCTCAACGATCAGGAGGACAAGTTATTTTATGTGATGTGTACGAGACTATTATATTATGTAACAGACTAAAATTATGTTGTGTGTGTGTGCATCTATAGTCTGTAGGCTGTACGGCTTAGGTTAACTTAATTTAACACAAGCAACTCAGGGGGTACACAGAGCCTCGTATACAGTCTGTTACAATAACATAGCGTGCCCAGAGCACCTCGTTCCGCACTTGGTGCAGACCGGTGCAGACTTGCTTTGGTCTAGTCAGTCACAGCTAAGTACTAAGTACTAAGTACTTGCGCATGCGCGTTGCTGCTCTCAGTTACACAATAAAATGGACAAATGCCAATTCACACACTATCAATATTGTCTCTATTCCAAGTTACAACAAATGTTTTAACAATATGATTAACCAAATTGTGTTCTTTTACACGTTGACGTTGTAACCGCATTTTAGCCGGTTGAAAAGAGGGTGAAATTAGGTCTTAGACGTTCAAACCCAATATCACCCAGATTTAAACTAAAAATCAACGTTGAAAAAACATTTTGTGTTTTGTGTTTTGTGCATAATGATGACTATGTAAACGGTCGATTTTGTGCAGTATTTTTGCATTGTCGACTCTGTAGTAGTCTATAGGCCAGTGACTCTCAACCCTTTTCATATCAAGGCCCCCTAATTTAGTAGGTTGTTTAATGAGTTTATCATGTCGCTGATCTTTTAGAGCCAAAACTGTGAATGTTTTTATTGCTACTTTTATTACATCGCATGCTCGATGTCCTGCAGCTCGCCGAGCTGGCCCTGCAGCTCGCATTCACTGCGCGGCCCTGCCCGCAGCTCGGCTGCTGTGTGGCCTTGCCTGCTCTATTGGCGCGCACACAATGTCTCCCTCTCTCCCCCCCTCTCTCTCTCCCTCCCTCTCCTCCTCTCCCTCTCTCTCTCCCTCCCCTCTCTCTCCCTCTCCGTCAGTCTCTGTCGTGACATTGTGTGTGTGTGTGTGTGTGTGTGTGTGTGTGTGTGTGTGTGTGTGTGTGAGTGAATTTATGACATCACTGATGATGTCATCAGTGGGATTTATGACATCACTGATGATGTCATCAGTCGGACAGATGACATCATCATGAAATAGGCTATATGATTTTATCCAGAATTCCTTGAATATCTGTATTGTAGGTAGAAATAGTCCTTCATTCTATAATTCCTTTAAATTAAATAATGCTGAATTTAATGAATGAATGAATTTATTTATTTATTTCGAACATAAAATGCAATAAAAAAAACTGTAAACAAACAAAAACAAGGAAACATTGTTTGAAAAGGAGTAGGTAGAAGTAGAACTTGAGGGAACTTGTCCTACAACCCAGGTTTTACGAGTGAGAACGAGGATTCTCACACTATGCCAAGCTGCACTCCGCAGCGACCCAACTGGAAAATGTCCATTTCACAAGAAATTGACCACTATAGAACCAACCATTACGTCCAACAACGTGATGGCGTTGGCTATGACGCGGCCACCCGCTCCGCCCCCGTGGCTGTAGCCACGTCCGCACCATAGCCAACCAACGCCACTCTCAAGCTTTCCAGCGATCCTGCTGTCCTGAACGAAAGCAGTGAGAGCTGCATGTGTGAGAATCCTTGTTCTCACTGGTAAAACCTGGCTTGTAGGACAACCCTCAAGTTTTCCTTCATTTCGAACTTCAGATTCTCACACTATGCTGATAGACAACCAACCTTGCTGCAAGGAAGCACGACGTGCAACCCTGAGACCTAAGGCTGGCAACGAGGCACATGGCTCTTGAACATGGCAACCACCTCCGGGGAAACCTTCCCTGTGGCAGAGTAGGCCAAGGCAATGGCCTCCACTATCCAGCGTGACAAGCGCTCCTTGGACAGTGGCCCACCCAGGGCCCGCGGCCCAAAGCACACCAACAATTGGTTACAGGTGCGTAAAGTGTGCGTCTTGCCTACGTATAGGCCAGGACCACCCACACCGGGCATAGTGCTTTCAAACGCCGCTCCTTCTCCGAGCTGAACGGGGGAGGGCAAAAAGCTGCCAGGTCGTATCACCATAGACCTGAAGCTGGCATCGATGTTCTTTGGCTCGTACACGGGGTTAGGCCGAAGCGTAACCCTCCGCCCGTCATCAGCGACCGACAAGCCGGCCAAGTTGCCAACCCTTTTACCTGAAGACAAGGCTAACTAACAGGAGCCCAGTCTTCAATGACAGGGACTTTAAGTCCACAGTGTCTAAGGCTCGATCAGGGGACCGAGAAACCCTCCAACATCGTGACCAAGTCCCACTTAGGAAAGACGTTCCGCACCCACGGCCGTAACCTACGAGCGCCCCTCATGAAACGGGAGACAGCAGGAGACCCATCGGCTTCCCCTCGATCTCCATGTGGCAGGCGGAAATCACGGCCACATACACCTTGAGGGACTGAGGGGACTGGTCCGCCTCGTACAGGCTCTGCAGGAAACAGAGGATGGGCTGAGAACACGTGGAGACCGCCCTAGCACTCTGTATAGTAAGCACTACACTCATGGGTAGGCCCTGAGCTAACAGGCACTCCCGTTCAGGGACCAAGCCGCCAACTTCCACCTGCAAGGGGAGGGGTGGAGTATCTCGCCTGTGACAGGAGATCCCCCCGATGCGGCAGCATCCAGGGTGGCCCCTGCGACAGCGAGACCAGGTCCGCAAACCAGATCTGCTTCGGCCACACTGGGGCCACCAGGGTAAGTCGCAGGCCCTGCTCCCTCACCCTGTCCAGCACACTCTCGATCAGGGGAACGTGTAAAGGTCCTCTCTGGGCCAAGTGTGCGCTAACACGTCGTGGCCCAGGGGGGGGGGGGGGGGTCCATCCTCTTGGACAGAGAACCACAGGGGGCCAATGCGTTGTGCCTCGCAATGCGAAGAGGTCGACGCGGGCACGGCCGAATCTGGCCCAAATCTGCCCCACTACCTGGGGGTGCAGCCGCCATTCTGTCTGCTTGGGGTTGCCCCGCGACAATAAATCCGCTCTGAAGTTCAACCGACCCGGCAAGTAAGCCGCCAACACGGAGAGCAAAGGCCAGCCTGAGGTACTTCCTGTGCCTCTCCACTACGGGGACGTGAAAGAAGGCATCTTTCAGGTCCACTGAGGTGAAATGGTCCCCCGACCGCAAGGCATTGAAGAGGCGGGGATGGGTAAGCAAGAAAGGCAACTTTCTCCGCATCTTGTTCAGAAGCTGGAGGTCCAATATTGGCCGCATGGAGCCATCCCTCTTGGGCACGGCAAAATACCTGTGGTAGAACCTCATCATGTGGGGAGCAGTTGACTAATGGGGGAGCAGTTAGGCTAATGGGGGAGCAGTTGCCATAAGCGTCAAAGATGACTTCCATGGGTTTACATTGAGTTTAGTCGGAGAGCCCAAGTCGTTTCATGGGTCGCTCAAGGGTACCATGTTAGTAACAAGCGACGCACAAGGGACGGGACAAAGCGTCAATATGCTACATGCTCGGAGTGAGAACGTGTTGGATATGCAGGTTCAAGATAAGCAGATAAGTGAGAATTGTAAATAAAGGCATTGTTGTCTTTATGTTTTTCTCCTCTGAGTCTATAAACCTTCTGTCTGTCTCTTTGCGGTTTAGTGCTGAGTTCACTGGATTCAGGTGATGCTCGAGGTGAGGTTCATATTCATTACAGTCAGAGAGGGAACATGGTCAATACAAGGCAGGCAAACTGCCAACACCATTTGGTGATATGACAAGCATAAATGTGATTAAAAACAATATTTTTGCAAAAGCAATAGGAAGTTGTTTTTAGCCAACTACTATCTCAAATCTTGAATCTATAGGTGGTAAACTATTCCACAAATAAACTACATGGTTATTCTTTATACAGAAGGCTTTACAGCTGTTAGTTAATAAAGTGTAAATATCTACCAAGCAGCTATAGAAACAGAGAGCTAACACTTGCTGAACAAGCACACACCCTGTGTGGTGGCTTCTTAACAAAATTAGTTCCATAGCCACTTGCCTTTGATGGGGTTGTGGGTTCTGACTCGCCTCCAATCAATTAGGTACAGAGGTCCTTGTTAAAGTTCAAATCATATTTATTTGCAGTCCAGGCGTGCAGCAAAACATTCATAATGTACTATTTCCAAACAAAAATTATCACCAAGAACTTGTTATTCTGCGGTCAAAAAACTGTACCGCTCCCCATCTCACCATCAGCACACACCTGTCTGTCCAACACACCTGCAATCACTTCATATAACATTATATTGGCTTAGCTCTCTGCAATACATTTTAAAGGACAGCAGGGGGAGATCCTTTTATGGCTCCCCAATTCATTAGCCATTAGACCCAATAGTAAATCAACCCAATCAGACATTAGACTTTAGACAAATACTTCAAACCCAATAGAACACCCAATAGAACAATGAATCCTAATCACCAGACAACAATAATATAATAATTTGAATAAGTAAATAGAGAAATTGGAAACTGGCTCTAACATACCAGCCCCTAATTGCTTATTACATAGCAATTACCAAATATTACATCAATAGTCATTTTCAGGGCAATTTCATAATTTCTTTTTTACAATTTTCATCTTTTTTTTTTTTTTTTTTTAACATAGGCTATATAGGAAATCTATCCATGGCATTTTTGCCTACTCAAGTCCTTAGTACATGAAATCCTCCAAGATCAGATCCATGGAAAATGAAGTTCAAATAAGGTGTGTGTACTATATGTGCGTTAGTCCATTGTTCTGCTGTTTGAAAGTGCAACAAAGTGGAAACTTTGCTGGAGAGTCAGAGACCAAGAGACCATAGAGTCCTTCTATCCCAGTCAGAGGTGCACGTGACTGGAAGGATTGGACTTAATAGGCTCAGTCAGCTGCCTCCAGGAGCAGACAGAGCTTGGTGATGGGCCTTTGAATGATGTTGGTCTTGGTTTTAACCAAGACACTACGCACAAGTCCTTTCGACCCCGGAAGGGCCTTGACTACACGTCCTAGGAGCCATGAGTTTCTCGGTGCATTGTCATCAATAATGACAACGAGATCTCCAGGGGTGAAGTTCCTTTTGATTTGATTCCATTTGTGTCTTTCTTGTATTAGCGGAAGGTATTCTCTGGTCCATCGTTTCCAGAATAGATCGGCGAGGTATTGGACCTGCCTCCACTTTCTTTGTGAGTACAGGTCCCCCTTTTGGAACAGTCCAGGGGGCATGATTGGATTTGTTTTTAATTGAAGTAGATGATTGGGGGTTAGGGGCTCAAGGTCGTTTGGGTCATTTGTCACTGTTGTGATTGGCCTATCATTTATGATTGCCTCGACCTCACACAAGGCGGTGTGTAGAGCATCATCATCCAAAAGTTGTTCCTTTAAGACGGAGTAGAGAACCTTTTTGACAGATTTAATTAACCTCTCCCACACGCCTCCATGGTGAGCTCCTGTGGGAGGGTTGAACATCCAGTCAATTCCCTTTTTGAGTAGTGTTTTTTGGATTTTGTCATCATCGAGTAGTTTCACAGATTCCTCCAGCTCTTTTTGTGCGCCGATAAAGTTGGTACCTCGATCTGATCTGATGCTTCTTACTGAGCCTCGACGACAGATGAAGCGGCGAAGAGCATTGATACATGCATCTGTATTTAGGTGACTGGCAACTTCGAGGTGAACAGCCCGGCTTACCAGACAGGTAAAGATAACTCCCCACCTCTTGACATGAGCTCGGCCACGTCTCACCTCAATGGGTCCAAAATAATCAATACCCACATGGGTGAACGGTGGACAATCTGGTGTTATTCGATCTAGTGGGAGATCAGCCATTTTCTGCTCTCCAGCTCTGGCTTGCTGACGTCTGCAAAATACACAGTTCTTAATAACCCTCCTTGCTGAAGAGTTAGCACCAGACAGCCAATACCTCTGATGAAGTTTTGAGAGCATGTGACCTCTTCCAGAGTGACCAACTTGTTGGTGAATGTGGCTTAGTATTATTTTTGATATGTGAGAATGTTTAGGTAGGATCATTGGGTGCTTAACCTCAGTAGGCATAGCCATCCTCCCAGTCCTCCCCCCCACTCTCAGAATGCCACAGTCAGTAATAGGGTCCAGTTTGTATAAGGAGCTTCCTCTACTGCACTGTTTTCCCTTTTCCAGCAATGATATTTCCTCTTTGAAATGCTGTCTCTGCTCATGGCAAATTATGGATTTTTCCATAATTTGCTCTAACACCCTGTACAGACCATTATTTTTTAAGTCAATGGGAAAATGACTTGGGAATTTGTCATGGGCATTAAAGTGCACATAGCCGCAACCCGGTGTTACAAACAATGTCAAAAACAGAGACAGACAGGGACATTACCATTGCACAACTCCACAGTAGAAATATCCTGTTCGGCATGATCGCACAAGCTCTATTGCACAATTGTATAGCTCACAAAACATTCCTGAATTAGGAAAATAAAATAGTAACCAAATAAAATAGTGAAACCCACAAAATCATTCCTGCTCAGTCTAGGATAGAGACCCCCCCCCCTCCCCCCTTCCCCCCACCGACCGGGGAGGTGGGTGGGCGAAATACAGCTCCAGAGAAGATGATCGGCCCAGGTACAGCCACCACTGAGCGGTCAGGCATGACCATGGCTATATATACTGCCACGTCATAGGCTCAGCAGCGACGTCATAACGGACGTCATATTGACAGGGGCTGATTGGCTATTGAGGATGGGGTGATGAGTCATGAGACACACGTCATAACAGACGTCACACACTTAAGTTGAGAACTGATTGCTATTGTGATATGAGGTAACGTGACTGGTCTCCATCTTGAAACTCTGTTGAGACCAACATTTAGGGCTCTATCTTCCGACAGGCGCTATCCCCTAACTGTTTGCGCGTGCGTTAAGGCACGGAAGATAGCATTCCGCCTTGCGCCGTCCGCCAGGGTGTTCTGCCGAGTTTTGCTCCCCCGCCGATCAGCAAAAAAAAACATCCCCACGTCACGGGAGCTACTTGTAATGATTTATACAGAAATGTAACTGTTTCAAAGTGATATAATTGTCTGGTAGACGTGACCTCCCTGATTTCTAAGTTAAAACAGCCCCGAAATATGTTGGGGATGCAATTCTCGGCGGGCATGCGGAAACGTTCACGGCACGTGTCGCAAGCGCAAATTAGAGCCGTGCCAATTCTGCCAAAAATCATCTGCGCCCCAAAATGCCTGCGCAAACGGGATTTAGGCGGTCTTAACTACCAGAATTATTCACAGGCGTGGCCAGGCAAGGCTGGGCATTACGTCAATAAAAAACCAATCAGATTCCCGTCTTGCAATGGTGTGTTTGCGCGAGGCATGCAATATGCTGTAATTCTCTCCATGCGTAATAGAGTGTACTCACTCGTGCGAGGACAGAGGGAGCTTATTGACAGATCGTATGTGGTGCCAATGACCCTTCGGGTTATAAAGGTAAATAGCCTATGTCCTGTCCAACACGTTTTCTCAATTAATTTCCCTCTTTGCGATGTGATAAAAGTTTCTCAGTGAGTTATAGTTCAATGCCTCACTGAATTATCTGCTAATACCCAATTTAAGCAGCATAATTTGATGTCTTGGCGTGGCAAGGCTGTGCTTAATGACATATCCAAAAGGAATTCCACTTTCCACTCCGCAAATACCTCTCTGCGCTGGGAGCGCAGCCGTAATCTCCGTGCAGAGCGCCCAGCACAGAGAGGTATTTGCGCGTAAGAGGTCCTTTTCAAAGCTGTTAGCGCAAAGTAATTGCGCGCTGCTGATGATAGGGTAACGCCATCTATCCCACATTTTAGCGCTGAAACGCCTGCTTTGGCATGGGGCCGCCAATGCCCAGTACAATTACCACAGGCATGCGCTTGTGTCCGCCCCCAATTTGCATTGCGCACGGCGTTAAACGAGCGCAAATGCTAAATTAGCGCTTTTGGGAAGATAGAGGGCTTCGAGTCAAATGGATGATAAAGCAGACTATGCTTTCGGGCGTGATTGACAGGTTGATTGTCCATTGATTGGGCAGCTCACCAAACACATGCCAATAGAAGGCGGAGCTGCAACTCTGTTGGGCAAAAATAATAATGCAACGTCAAAATGCCAAACTCGAGGCTTCAACATGGGAGTCCAAAAAACACATGGGTGACATCACAATGGCTATGTTCATTGTTTTATACAGTCTATGACATCACAGTGGTCATTGTTTTATACAGTCTATGACATCACGGTGGTTCATTGTTTTGTCTTCTATGGCAGAGACCCACTTAAGCAATAACGCTACTTACCGTTAAAGTTTGTACCTCAACAAAAAACTGTTGGTGTCAACAAATCATGCTACTACTAGCACAGGAGAGCTTGGAGCAAATTGTGGAATCTCAAGTTTCACTTGAGTCTTTTCTCTCTTCTCTTAAGCTTGATGAAGTCTCAGAAGTAAATATTAACTGTCCCCTCCCCCTTTTCCGTCCTCCCCCCTCCAGTCTCTCTGTCCATCATGCCAGACAGTTCTCAGTTCTTTAAATATGGCAGCTTCAGCCTGAGCTGTGAGGAAGAGGGGCAGCAGAGGGAGTCCGCCGCATGGAGAGTGATGAAGAGGAATGAGAGCGGAACGGTTTGTCTGGGACACGGGGGGCAAGGGGTGTGGGGGGAGGGTCGATACGGGGGGGGGGGGGGGGGGTTGGGGGGGCAAGGGGTGGGGGGGGGAGGGTCGAAACGGGGGGGGGTTTGGGGGGGCAAGGGGTGGGGGCGGGGGGGTCAATACAGCATAGTATCACGCAATATTTTGTTTGGCAATATACTGTTATTATTGTATCACAGGAATGACGAGCATCAATCACAATATTTTATTATATAAATTGTCAAGTGCATGCAACATTTATGATGACAGTGTTGGTTGGTCTGTCTATTTGACAATCCCATTTTGCTGCAATAAAAATTATTGAAGTGAAATGAACGGACTGGAAATTTTATCTCAGATGTTGACAAAGTTTTTTCCCCCCCTTTGGGGATATCATTTGCAGTTGAAAAAAGGTAATAAATTGCAATATGTTGCAATATCTTTTCAATCGTAATACTATTGTATCGCGACTTAATAAGTATCGTGATAATATTATATTGTAGGAACCCTGGTGATCCCCCCCCTACCTAACAAAATGTAGTCTAAATCGCAGGACAACACTATAAATAAAACGTACAGTTTACGTATACAGCATGTCCTCACTTTTTTATTCGGCACAGCCTGCATCAACATTTCATACATTTCACACACACACGCACGCACGCACGCACACACACACACACACACACACACACACACACACACACACACACACACACACACTCACTCACTCACTGACTCACTCACTCGGTCACTTACTCACTACTGCAGGTGGTGCGGTGTCCGTCGTCACCTTGCAACATCCCGGATATCTACCCATCCACAGACAGCGGAGTCTACTGGTGTGAAGCCAAACCAGGAGCTCGAGAGACCAACAAGGCTGTCAACATCAAGTCTGTCAACATCAACGTCACTGTCATCGGTAGGCAACGCTGTTGACTGACTGCTTCATCCATCAACTGAATGACTATTGCTCAGAATGCTGCAGCCAGAAGAGATTAGAAATCATATTAGTCCTGTTTGTAGCCACCTTCCACCATTTTCCAGTTAGTTTGACCATTTATTTGATTTTATACTTTTAAACAGAGGTGGGACTCAAGTCACATGGTTCCTTGAGACTTGACTTGATGCATGAAGAGACGACTTTTGGTTGGCTGATGACCTGGGACTTTTGGTTGGCTGGTGACCTGGGACTTTTGGTTGGCTGGTGACCTGGGACTTTTGGTTGGCTGGTGACCTGGGACTTTTGGTTGGCTGGTGACCTGGGACTTTTGGTTGGCTGGTGACCTGGGACTTTTGGTTGGCTGGTGACCTGGGACTTTTGGTTGGCTGGTGACCTGGGACTTGACTCTGACTTGTACTTTGATGACTTGAAAAGGTTTCTGAAGTCCTGACTTGAGATCTTGTGTTTGTGTAAATGTTTTATGGAAGTGTCGACGACTGAATTTAAATTATGTTTTGTGAATTTGTTGGAATGATTGAATTTATTGAAGTTGAAACTGATTATAGAAATCAAACTCATGACACTCTTACCAAGTTTTTATCCAATTCAAACCATATTGCATTGAAAAGTCCTCGATATTTCATTTCAAATACGTTAGTGTTTGGTTCTCTGTATCTGCAAACCTCATTTTCAGCTGGTGAGATGATCCTGGAGAGTCCTGCACTTCCTGTGATGGAGGGAGATAGTGTGACTCTGAGCTGTACAACCAAGTCTGGCTCCACCTTCCCAGCTGACTTCTATAAAAACGGCGTCCTCAATGGGACGAACCCTACAGGAAAGATGACCATCCACCATATTTCCAAATCTGATGAGGGCAAGTACAAGTGTCGTGTCTCTCACCTGGGTGATTCTCCAGAGAGCTGGCTGGCTGTGAGAGGTGAGGAGACCTTTCAAATTATGTCGCATTCCAGTTGCACTGGGAACTAGGAATTTTAGAGGTCAAACATCGGGAACGCCCCTGTGAGGTCACCTGAACTGGGATTTCCTACGCCCAAAGTCGGGGAACCACACAGTTCCTTGAGTAATTTCGTTCAGTTTTTTTGGGAGATTATAAAAACGATATATTTTTGAAAACCTTACAGCATAACAAATCAGAATATATATGATTTCTCGGATGTCAGTATGGCAGCCATCTTGGATTTTTAAAATGGCGACCTTCAAACACTAGTTTCTTAATATCTCGCCTCATACATAACCTAGAATCAAGATTCCAGTGGCCAAACCTACATTTTTAGGTGCAAGGAATCCAATGTTAATCATTACAGTTGGTCAATAACACATGTACGGGTGGTTATCTTTCATTTTTAATATATTATGATTATCTGGGGCATAATCATATTGGACTCTATTGGGACTATTCTGGTAATCTGGATATTTCTCTTCCAAAACAGAAAGGAGGGAGGGATTTTTTTTTTTTACTGAACACTGTACCTGTACACTGACTACTTGCACTAATACCTGCAAATACGTACTACAGTACTTATAGTACCTCCATTACTATCACCTACAAGCATAAAACCACTTCCATCCCCACCAGTACAGCCCACATTTCCAGGGAAATTGATGTTGAGCCCCCTCAAAGAGTTCCTCAAAGTGCTCCTTTGCACTTTCCATTGCTCAGTTGAGGTGTCCCATCCTGGACTTCTGGTTATGGCGGCTACATGAGTAGACGTGTCTCACACTGCTCTGCTTCTAGCTACTATTAAAAACTACTGAAACTCTCATTTGCGACAACGCTTGGTGTGGATGTTGTAATGTCGAAGAGGGGTCTTAAAACAAAACAAGTCAAGTCAAGTCAAGTCAAGTTTATTTGTATAGCACATTTCATACACAGAGGCAATTCTAAGTGCTTCACATAAAATGGTTGACAGGAAAAGAAAAGAAAAGAAGAGAGTAAAATGGACATTTAAAAGCATCACAACAAAACTTAAAAAAGAAAAAAAAGAGTATAAAAAGTGCATTAAGCAACTTCATTAAATGGTTGACAGGAAAATAAACGAAAAGAAGAAATAAAATGGACATTTAAAAGCATCACAACAAAACTTAAAAAAAAAGAGTATAAAAAGTGCAATAAGCAACAGGCGCAGCAGTTGCAGAAAGAGCTAAAACTTATAGAGGACTCATTGGGTTTGAAAAATGGAAAACAAGGAAAGCCTGCATCACCAAGGCAACCGAAGTTAACTGACTTTACCTTTACTGGTTAAATGCAGAAAACTAAGGAAGTGATGGTCGAAGTCATTGAAGGGTAAATTGCAGGCGAAAAGGCGGACGCGATACTGGCTGCAATAAGCTCCATGAAAGCTGAGTTTTCATCAAGGTTTGATCGAATTGGGACGGCGATAAACAACATGAGGAAGGAGATAAGTGAATGTGGAGCGAGTGTTGCAGGCAGAGTGCCGTTTATCGAGCACTGAAGACGAGGTAACGAGCCTGCAGGCTAGAGGCTGGAGTCAAAGAATAAAGTTATGGAAGATAAGCTCATAGACCTGGAAACTAGGTCCTTGAGCCTGGTAGGCTTGCCGGAGGGTACCGAGAAGTGGGATCCATGTTCTTTCTTGGAAAAATGTATTCCAGAAACACTTGGTGTGGCCACGTTTGTTTTGAAGAAGGCGCACCGAGAACGCTGATAATGAAGTTTCTCAACTACAAGGACAAGTAGACGGTCAGCAATGCAGCCAGGGATGAAAGGGACATTCGATCCAAAGACAAGCAAGTGCGGTTTTACTCGGATCTTACTGCAGGAATAATCCAACTGAGGAAAGGATTCGACCCGGTCTGCCAGGAGTTGCGCAACATGGGGATCCAACATGCAGTGATTCACCCTGCAAGAATCTTGGTGACACATAAAGAGCGAACCCACACCTTCAACACCCCAGCCGAGGTACGAGACTTTATTAAGAAGATTCAGAAGGACACCAGGGGCAAATAAACAAGATATTTAAAATGGTAGAACACCTGAATATGGTCGAGTAATGTTGAATGATGTCTGAAAATAGGGGACTATAAAACCCAGCAAACCAGTGTTTTGAAAATACATATAGCACTGTGGGGGAAATTTAGATAAAGTATCCTACTCTCGCACCCATATACATCTATGCATAAGTGGACAGGCATACAAAACAGACACATTTTTTAAAAGGTATTGGGCACTAGAGGGAGGTCTTTTTTTAAGAAGAAATGTGTAATAAAAATACAAAGTATTAAGTAATAGTATAAAAGCGTGTTTTTTTTGTGTGTTTTTTTACAATAGATTAAAGTAGTAATCCATGAGACCCAACATCGTAACACTAAGAGGAACATCTAGTTTAATAATCAAAGATTAAACTAGATGTTCCTCTTAGTGTTACGATGTTAATTCTGTTGGGTCTCATGGATTACTACTTTAATCTATTGTAAATAAATAAAAACGCACTTTTATTTTGAAGGCAAAATCACTCAACCGGAAGTGAAGTTGTAAGAAATTGTTGCTCATGTGGTATATGGCCCATTGACCCTTTAATATTTTAGATTATCTTATATTTTATCATTAAGAGAGGAGTGCAGTTATGAAGTGTAGTGTTAACTAAATCAGTGGGAGTTGAGGTTAGTGAGACGAAAAGGGCAGGCAGGGGCAAGCAGGCTCCTCTTTGAAGCATTGGAATGGAGCAATAAATAGACAGCTGAAGACACACACAGGAGTTTTAACAAAAGGATTAGATAGCATCTCAGGGGGTGACTAGGAGGTTTACACACAAAAGTACAGTTTAGAGGGCTACGCACACACAGGAGCAACAGGGGCCTTGTTTATGAGAGGATGAACACATGCTCAAAGGCACTCAAGCAGTGACATGCAGCATTCTGTTGGGACACTAGATAGTGGCTTTGTTTGTAAGAGGACAGGAGAAGGGGGGCAATAACCCTGCAGGCCATCGGGAAAGGAGATAACACCATTTGTTGGGGGCCATCTAAGCAGGAAAGAGCAAGAAGCTGTGTAGGCCCTTTCAAAGATGAAAGAGACAGCTGTCAGATGGGGGTTTGATTGATAGGTGACACACTGTAGTGGTTCGACAGACAGCACATACTCATCTAAGCAGGGAGATGATTGGATGAGAGAGTGGGGTATGACAAGCTGAGAGGAGAAGGAGGCTGAGCCTAGGAAGTTTTTAAATACAGTGGACACAGGTTCAGAGGTTAGAAAGAACACGCTCAAGACCATCTTTCTCCATGACTCTTAGAGAGCCATGTCAGATATCACATGCAAATAAAATAATACTTTAAATAGACATCATGTTTCTGTGGTTAATTCCTTCTACTCTCGATGCATTCAAAACACGACAAAGTGGCGAGCCAGACGGAGATGGTTAATCGGCAGCCAGGATGGAGCAACTGCACGGCAGGTGAGTAGGCCTATTTCTAAAATATTGGGATGCGCTGTGCGTTTGCTCCGTCTCGCCGACCAGCACGAACGCTAGTGGGGTAGGGAGAGAGAAGTGAAGATGGAACTGTTTAAAGTTAATGCAATGATTTTAGAATAGTAGAAATGTTTGTTAGTTTTTAGTGAGAATAAGAGAGACTTTTCAGGGTTAAACTGGCACACAGAGTCGGATCTGATAAGTAAGGCAGATAGCCTAGCTAGCTACTGTAAATGAAGACAGATATAGACTTGGAATCACATAATGAAACCAACAGGCTGAACATCGTTTTTTAGAATGAAGTCAGTGTGGGAGTGATTGTGTAATAACTGCTTTGATTAAGTTTTGCTCTAGTAGAAATGTTTGTTAGTTTTTAGTAAATTTGTCTAATGTAAACTAGGACAACAATTAATAATTAGAATCTGCCCTCCAAGCGTGATTAGAATTATTGATTGGTATTGCTTATGGATACATAGGATTGATCAATTATGGCTATATAGGTAATGCGGTCCTAGTCGTCGGTTGCCTAGGGAGTAATTAAATGTGTGTAAGCGATTTGGGAAGGCAACTGAGAAAACGCAAATTTAAATAGATTGATTGTGGGATCACACAAACCGTTTGGCAAAAATACGTGTGCAGTTTTGGGGAGATTAAAATGGAAAAAGGAGTGTCTTTCACTCTAAAAAAGTTGGAAAAAGTCGCACGGTAAATAGATCTTGGGCCCAAAAGCAAATAGTCAGAGTATAAGAGATATGGAAATAAGAGATGAGATTTTAGAGATATTGAAACGCGCGTTTGGTAATGTGTTATTGTTTAGGCTGTGTTATGTGTTAGGCTATGTGCTGTGTGTTATGTTCTATGTGCTATGTGTTATGTGTAGTATGATAGACTATGATTGATTGAGTATGTGTGTGTGATCTGGCCAGATCGTGTGAGTGGTGGAATAAATGAAAGTAAAGCAATGTTTAAATGGGTTTAATATTATAATGTCAGCGCGATCAGATGAGATCAGATGAGATCAGATTGGGTACTTTGATTGCCACGCAACCAGTTTGGGGGTGATGGCTGAGAGAATAATGATAAATAGGAAAATGGTCTCTCAACAGTGGCTAAATAAACTAGATTGTTAGTCCAATGCGTACAATAAAAGGTTGCCCCATGGCTATATTATGGGTTATTCATGTAATGTTAGTATATTTTAATAAGACTGATTTGAGAAACTGAAGAGGATCCAGACCAGTTTGCGGGATGCTAAAGCAGTTAGCCATTTAGCATGTAGTAGCAACTTTGTAAGATACTGGTCGAAATAATAACTAATTAAATTATATTTTTAGTCTAATGGGTAGAGTAGTAGTTCGCGATATCCTCACATCAAAGAGGACTGCTGAGATAGAGATAATAGTACATTTGAATATAAATTAAATTTGAGTTTAGCGAGTGGAGAGAAGCTAGTGGAGTGCATCATTCTGAGAGGCTCCGGGTGGAAATGATGGCTGGTGATTTACGTTCCGTCTGAGGAAAATGCGTTACGGTGTGGTCGATAGGTAAAGAAAATATAATATGTTATCAGTAAATAGATATAGATATAATGTTGCTATTTGATCAGCGATGGAATAGCGCTAAAGGGATTAGGGAGTGTTGGTTGTTTATGGCTGGTTGCAAGTTGGCGAGAGTATACGAGTGTGGATTTCCTTTGGGGATTTTCAAAATAAGCAATTTAGCGGGGGATCTTGCTAGAATATAATAAATGGGTTTTATAATTTGTGGCGACTGGATTGATAGGAAACTGATTATGAAACCGACTAGGTAATGAATATAATAGAATAGCGCTATATTTGTCATTCTTATAGGCATATGGGAGAATAGAGGATATATATATATTTACGCATATGTAGACGTGGACTGACTGGTGTGGAGCGTGGAGCGTGGTGACGTGTCTATTGTGATTCTGGATGGGACAGCTGTGATGGTGCGCGTGCGCGGGTGTATGATCTGAGGAGCGTGTATGGATTGGTCACAATGTTACAACTGACACTATCATGTATTATTTTAACAAAGCGTGAATAAGCAGACCTCAAATAGCCAGTCTAAGTAAGAATAAGAGTGGATTGGAATAAAATAGGCATATGGGAGTAATCTACTAAATAATGAGTTACGCGGGGGACTTACAGGACTTTGTGTGAGTGTGTTTGTTTGTTTGAGTTATTATTGTTAGGAAAGGTTGGGCAGGATATGGGATGGCTGTGTGGAGAGTTGAGCGGGTGTGAGATGCATTATAGTTTGTCTTAGTGAAAAAGAATGACTTTAGTGTGTGAATGAGGATTTCGGGGAATAATCATTTATCAAGCTGAATAAATATTGGTCAAAGATGGATTTTACAGATAGGTTATAGCTTGCGTGCGGAGATGAGATGACTGTTTGTGTCTTGAGAGAGAGGCTGTGGAGTGGTAGCCTATAGGGATGTGGCTTATGTGTAGGCTGCTATGATGGTTTGGTAGCGTATGGGAACGTTAGGCTGAAGTGGTAGTCTATATGATGATGTGTATGTGTGCAATGATCCGTGAATATTCAGTTATAAAGACGGTTGGGTGCCTGATTGGTGTTGAATGAGTTGTCTAATCAAGAAGTGTGTGTGAGTTGTAGTCCACTCGATAGCCTACCTGGAGCTCTATATAAATTTGTGACATCACTAACTTAGCCAGGAGAGGGAAGAGAGGTTTCCGCCACAAGCTCTGTGTGCGGCGGTTATTCTGACTTAAATTGAAGTCTTTTGATTAATGTCTAGTTGTGTAGTTAGGCCACGTATACAACAGTTTATGTTGGGGTTTATTTACTTATTTACATGTTTATAATACACTGCTGAATTCAACTTTCTGGGGTTATTGGTGTAACATCCTGATTCATGCGAAGCTAAAATGGAATGTGCTATACAGGACACCGTAGTTTAGTGTCAAGTCTCGCGAGAGTTAACGTGACTTTGTCTGACTTCAAGATGATTGAATAAATAACAGTACTACGTACAGCTTGTGTGGATATCATTTAATAACTAATAGATTACAGTGTGCCAGAGGGTAAATGCAACAACTGCTGAGGTTATTCTTTACTTTTATTGGTCCCATTTAGTCACATGTTTAGTCAAAAACACGGAAGTTAGGGAAGTAGGCTATTAGATATAGGTGAGAATGGTTACTGTAGGCCACTCTGCAGTAGGTGTTAAGTAATAAGAAATATTGATAGGGGAAGTAGACTACAAGAAAAAGTTATGGTGATTTCTGCGAGTGGGGAATATTCTTCTAAGGGGTGCGTTCAACAAATAGGAATGTATAGGGATATTGTACACCCTATTAGAATAATGATTAAATGACTGTAGACTCTGTTTGTTTTGGTCAAATGGGAAACTTTCAGGGATGCCGTAGGGGACCTGGTGAGGGCTGTTGTTTGCTCAGTACGGTAGTAGTGGTAATAAATAAGTTAATTACAGTAAGTTGTTTTCATTTTAAATCAGCTTCCAAGTGACCATTAAACATATTCAATGCGGTTATCTAGGACATAGAAGAAGAGGGATGTCTTATCGTTTTAGCCTAATAGTCTATGCAGCGGAGAGTAGTATACTGTAGAATATATAGTACAAATAGGGTTTTTTCTATAGCTGTAGTGGGTTTGAAAATCAGTGGACAAATATCTGTGTATTTTAGTGAGATGCACATAGGCTGGTATTAATAATTAAAATGATTGTTTCTAGATGGGGAGAAAGTACATTTGCAAACTAGGGCAGAGTTGTAGACAAGCATGGCATATGTCTTAACGGTGGTAACATAACATAGCAGTTGACTACAGTTCATACCAGGATATGACATTGAAACTACAATACCCAGAGTGCTTTGCAGCGTGGAGCAGGAAGTAGATTGGCCAATCAGCAATCAGGAGCCTAGGATTAGCGGTTGTGAGTTATTGTAAGCTACGATTTGGGAAGATTATTGGTAAAGATTAATAGTATTACAGTGAAGAAGCTTATTTAGTGGTAGAGAAGCAGGATAATAATGTGTGGAGCTATTTAAGAGAATGGGAGGTGATTTGATAATCGCATGTTATGTTTGTCTACTGTGAGCTGCCGTAGTGTTTACATGCTAAGCCTATCAGCGTGCCTCTAGCGGTGCCTGTGTGATGGAGTATCGGTAGCGTGAAGTCAAGTGAAGTCAAGTGAAGTCAAGTCAAGTTTATTTGTATTGCACATTTTATACACAGAGGCAATTCAAAGTGCTTCACATAAAATGGTTGACAGGAAAATAGAATAAAAGAAGAGAGTAAAACGGATATTTAAAAGCATCACAACACAACTTAAGAAAGGAGTATAAAAAGTGCAATAAACAACAGGCGCGGCAGTGGCAGAAAGAGCTGAACTTATAGAGGACTCATTGGGTTTGCATAGTAGCTGTCAGCAGTTAAAAGTGACGGTAAACATAAAAGTCTTTAGTCTATTTTTAAATTTAAAATAGCCAGATCGATATCACATCAGCATGCAGCTCTTGCTATTAAAACGAGTGATCAGTTCACAGTGTGATCCTTGACTCACACACCGCATGTGAAGGGGAGTCATTTTACACAGCGAGTGAGTGAGTGGGGGAGCGAGAGAGAGCGAGTGGGCATGTGTGCGTTAGTCAGCGTGAGTCAGTCAAAAGTGAAGGAGTGAACGGAGGAAATTGATAGATTGGTGAATGAATTACTCTGCTCTGTGTTAGTTGTGAAGTGAATTGGTTGCTTGCTATTGTTGGTGTGAATGAATGGTCAGTATTGAATGGTTGGATGAGTTGCTTTATTGCTGGAACGGGATGAGTGGAGAATGTTGTTTATTGAGGTGAATGAGTTAGGGGGTGATTGCAGAGGGCATTGGTGATTAGGTTGTAAATTCTTTGTGTGTGTGGGTGTTTCATGTTGAAGTGAGTTTGTCTTCCTGGGGGTTAGCTAACAGAGTATGAAACACAGATAGATGGTATATGAAATTATTTAGGCTAGAGATAACATTAACTGAGGTTTGATAATTAGTAGCCTATATAAGAGCTTCAGTTTAGATTGAGTGATTAGGAAACATTTATTAGGCTGTTTTGATGGATGGGGGTGTTTATCTGAGGTGCCAAGGAATCTGTAGCTTTGATTCATTCTTGGTTGTGGATAGAAGTTGATGGGGGGTATACTGAATAGGAGTTAATTGATGATGCATGTTGAAACATTGATAGGGGTTTGTGAATAGAGATTGCATTAGAATATTTGGATGGAGTTGAACCAGCAACCTTACTGATTACTTGAGCGTTCAGGATGTTTGGGGGGAAAGAATAGCACATTGTTATAGGGAGGAGAGATAGTCTAATAGTTATGGAAAAAGGGAAAAACGATGTCATCAGCAGAGTTAATCAGTCAGATATACTGAGATGGGTTTTTTTGGCATACATGATTTGATATTTGATGTTTAAGTCAATCCAATTGAGCAATTTGAATTACTTGATTGCTTCTGTAGAGGATAAAAGTAAAATAGAGTAAAGTCCCAATGATTGTCACACCTGAGTGTGTGAAATTAATATCTGCATATAGTATAGAATAATACCTAATGAACCCTACAGGTGTTTGCTATTTGACTACTTCACGAAAAGGGAGGCCCTATTGATTAAAAAGATAAATTATTTTGTGGCTGTTTGATAGAAGCATTAGTGTGGGAAACCAGAGGGGTGGAGTGTAAATTATAGATGTGATCATATTAAAATTGTTATGGGGTCTGGTTAGATTGATGTTATCATCTATCCCACAAGCTTGGCTGGGGAGACCTGGATGAATCAGTGTTATTGAAGTTAGGCTGTAACACACTGGACTAAGGCAATACTAAGGAGTTAAACACAGCTTGTGTGTCAGAGTCATTCATTTTAGGTTATGCATCATACATAAATAGTTATTATATGACTACAAATAGGGGGAAGCAAATTTTCTTGGGGAATGATAAAGTTAATCTCATCTTTCTATTAACTTTTTGATCACAGGTGATAAAATAATATGTTTCTACATCACATTGATTACACAGGTGGATACACAGGTGGATGATTAATTGGGGGCTTATATGCATTGTGAGGAAGTCAATGAGACTGAATGGAACATATGTATGTAGAGCTGCATTTTAAAGTATGCCAAAAAGACAGAAGGTTGTAAAGCTGAAAAGAAAATGCTCCCATCAGCTGTTATGAAGATAATGGGGTTTACTCGATCCCCAATGATTACCTGACAGGGGAACTGGTCCCTCCCCTAAAAGAGAAAGGCACAATGAAATCTTGATGTTGATAATGCTGTCATTGGCAATGAGTTGTAAACTTGAAAATATGGCTCTATTATCCGTATGGTTTGGAAGTTTTATTGCAATTAAAAATGACAAAAATAATTATGGGGAAATTTGAGAAGTCTGCTGTGTATCTTCCTATAGACAATATAGACTGACTGAAGATGAATTGTATTATATTTATGAGGAGACACATAGATGCAAACACAGGTTATATATAGTACACTGTAGAACTAGTTTCTGAGTTATATTATAAAGATGGGCAGTTGTGGGGATTTTTGAAGATCATAAATTCTGTTTTTGATTTGGATTTTGAGGCCTCCTATTAGTGTTGTGGTTTTAGCAAATAATTTTAGTATATATGATTTGAGGACTTAGAGTGGGGTTATAGTTGATAGTGTTAATGTTAATGCAGTGTGAAGAGCGATTTGCTGGTTGAGTAATTAGGTAAGTTACAGCTGATAGAGTATTGATGAAATCCAAAATTGTGTAATGATTGAAGTAGGTTATTAGGGGGGAGATAACTGTATTTAGGAGGTTGTTTAGAGAGAGGTGTGATTTCTTAAAAGTTGACATCTTAAGTAAAAGTAAATTAAGTAAATTGGGGTTAGTATAGGGGAAAGTGCAGAAGATTGACTTATGTATCAAAGGTTGACATAACAATAATGATAGGAAATGGGGGTTTAGTTTTGAACAACAAGAAATAAGCAAAGAGGGCCTTTAGAAGCTTTTGGTTAGTTATAGATTTAATGAGGGGATTATAAGGAGATTTGTGTATTCAGAAGCAGCGTCTCTGATATTGCTTACTTATGTTGCCTGGGGGATGAGTCTGGTGTAGAGTGGGTTGAATGAACGTTGTTGTGTGAACTTTTGTAGTTGGGGAAAAAAAAGAATCAGATGGTTGGAATGAGATTTAATGAGGGGTTATGGGGATTTCAGTGTAAACTAATGAAGGGGTTTAGTTGAGGAATATTACATAAGCTGATCTTTGATGTTGGATGAGGGGGATGAGTTTGAGGGATTGTAATATGATAAAACATAATGAGGAGGATTATTACATAGAGGTGTGAATGACTGATTTTGCATGCTGTAAGTTCCAGTATATTTGAGTTGATTTGAGTGTGATATTTGAGATAGGATCTGAGTGGGTTGTTGGTATATTATTTGACATGTCTCAGATGGTTTCAGAGAGAGAATATGTTTGGGGGAGTTAGTAGTGAGAAGCAATTTTTGATGAAAGCAATGGTATGTTGAAGAGATGGGGAAATGATGATTTATAATTTGTGATGTCATGGTTTATAGGATGGTAATTGAAGAGGGTCAGAGGAAGTTGATTGGCGATAGATGGGTGATAGAAGGTTGATTCATAGTCTAGGGAGTATGTGGAACATATGGTGTGTAAATGCAGAGAGTTATTTTTTAGGCATAGTACAAAAAGAGAGTGTGTTTTATTATATAATGAGTGAAGTGAATGAGTGGGATTTCATTTGTGACATCTTTTTCAGTGTGAATGAGTGGTGGTTTGAAGTTGGGGGAAAATATAAGAAAATGAGTGGGAAAATAGTGAAGGAAGCAGGTAATTTGCAACAATGCAAACTGAGAGTTCGGAGTACATAATTAATGGTTCAAATTTGTTGGAATAGAGGGTTTTTGGGGGATTTTTATGACATTAGAGAAGGAACAAGGGGGGTATGAAATAATACTAATTCTACAGTTGTGGTGAGTGGTAAGTATGTACAAGCATCTGATGATGGTTATTTTTGAGGGCCCGGCCCAGGTAAAGGGAAAAAATGGGAGAACATCAAGGTGGATATGAACATGAATAACTATGAAGTATGTGTGGGAATTGAAGGTGTAACAAGAGTGTTATATGTTTGGGTTGATTCATAAATTTAAGGGGTTTTGACAACTTTGAAATTATAGATTAGCAGTACATTCTGTTAAAATTGGTCATTGAGTGCACGCAATGGTTGATTTTAATGTGAAGAGTCTGCTATGATGTGATAGGACACATCAAGTGATTATTTAATGTAGTCATATGAAATTGGGAAGATTCAATTATGATTTGGTTCATTGGTTGTCATTTATGTTATGGAGATTGGGTTCTTTTGAGCTGTGGGGTCTTTGTGGTTGTGGGAGATGTTTTGTTTCAGTTTACAGGAGAACAATAGCCGGATAAAAGCAGGAAACCAATGTTGGTATCGAACAAACCGAGGGGAAAGAGAATAGACTGGGGAGTCCACTGGAGAGATGTCTTGGTAGCATTTTGATCACAAAAACATTAGGTTCCTTTGAGTATTGGGTAAGTATAAGTATTAATCATTTTAGTGAGAGGTGGTAAGTTAATTATGTATATAAATATCAAGTGGTGGTTGTATTGGATTTGGGTGTTGTTTTGTGTGTGTGTTTCTTCTTTTTGTCCAATAGGAAATAGGTTATGGGATGTAATGAGATGACGGCATAATGGATGGAGATTTCCAAGGGAAACCATATTATCAAATGAGGAAGTGAAGGGGTAATGTATGGTAAGAGGTTAATCTAAAGGGAAGTTATGATAATGTTATAGATTAAATGGTTGAGGAATTACACCAGTGATAATGTGAAATATGAGAGGTAAATATAGTTTGATAATTGGAGTCTCCCATGTATGATTAA
Source organism: Poromitra crassiceps (assembly GCF_964638095.1). Lineage (NCBI taxonomy): Eukaryota > Metazoa > Chordata > Actinopteri > Beryciformes > Melamphaidae > Poromitra > Poromitra crassiceps. Next base: position 8,109,071 of record NC_139641.1, read on the forward strand.
AATCTTTACAAAGAGAATATGGATATGTCAAATAGTCTGATGGTTAGCAGGACATTTAAAGTTTAGGATTGATAGAGTGACTGCTTGTAATATACATTATGTCTGAGTCTAGTTTAACAGGTGGTTAGGAGGTAGGATGTTGTTCTTGTAAAGTGTGTTTCAGGGGTTTAATGGAATCAGAGAGAGAGAGAGTGTCTGGACGAGAGAGATGTAAAAGGAGAGGCATTTGGAGCCAAACGGGAAGCTGAGGAGATGATTGGTGCCATACCAGAGTGAGCCATGTATGCAGAGGGGTGCACTGCAGTCTGTACGAGCCTGGAAAAGAGGAAGCAGAGCCAAGAGAGATGGAGATGCCCCTAGAAAGCCCAATGCACCAAAACATACACTACATACATACATACATAACAAAGAGACATGTGGACTGTAAACTATGCGGGCGGATGCCAAAAGAAGAATACATGCGTATACATTCGTAATCCTGAGACCGGTTGGTAAGTATTAAGGACACTACTTGCGCGGCTCTAATGTGAAGATGGAGGGAGCAGAGGGGGTTTGATATCCAAGAAGAAAATGGGAGAGCAATAAATATTTAAGATGCTTAGAATGATAGAGTGTCTGTTGACAGTTGTGTGGATTGTGTGTTAACATATTTCTTCCTCAGCAGCGTGGATAATGGGGTTTTAGAGATGAGATAAGTAGAAAGGGGGGTGTCTAATAAAAATGAGAAAATGTATTATTCTTGATTGGGGATATGTTATATCTGTATTCTTGATTATAAGGATGTTTGAGGGTGTTTGTTCTGGATAGACTGAGGTAATGGAAGCTTATAGTGTTGATTGATGTATGTATCTGTCTTTTGATTTTCATGATGGAGAAATGTTGGAGAATGATTGGAATAGGAGATTATAAAGATGTTGGTGCATGCTTGAAAGAATATATATAAGTTAGTGACAGAATGGATAAGCGATACTAAATGATAAGTGTTAGATTACTTGATGATTTCAGATGTTTGATGATGTTACAGATGTCTATTCTTATGATAATGATTTAGTATATCTTTTGAGTATGGTTATTAGAAGTGAAGTGGAATATTAGATGCTCAGTGGAATGTAAAGGGTTATCTTATGATAGAGTGTTTAGAACAGTAATGGAATGGTTTCTGATGTTGTATTTCTGTGTTGTGAATAACTTCAATTTGCTTTACTTGCTACACAATAAGGGAGATTTTCTCTAATAGATATAGATTTGTAAAAGTAATGGTATAGGTTAATTTGAATTGAATTGGCAATAATTTGGATGGTAAGTAATAAGAGAATGTTAATTATAATAGGACTTATTTTTGAAGGTCTCAGAACTAGTCAAATGATAAAATTCTGGCGTAATATAGAAAGTTTAATGCATGTGGAAATGGCAACTAATTGGCTGAAGGTTGCTTTGATAGGCGTAATAATCTCACTGGTCTTTTTTGCACTTTTTCTAGAAAGAGTGATTATTTGGCCAGAATTGAAGATTATAACTCACTAATGTTTAAGGGGGATTGGACATGTCCATAAGGATCCTACAATGATGCATTCTTGGCAAAGAGAAAAATGATTGGAGCGATGGAGAAGAAGTGGGAGATGATCAGTGTTTCTCTTTGCAAAGCATGTGGAAAAGTAGAGAGGAAATGTTTGATCTTCTTAGGGGGTTATTTGAGAACAAAATGAGCTAAGAGTTAAAAGAAAAAAGGAAGTAGTTTTACCTTACTTTAAGTAATCCCTGTGTGTGGGAATTTAAGTAAGATCCACACCAAGGGTCATTGATAAATAGCAATAAATAGGAAACGGGGAATTGTTTGAGTGGAAACAGCATGTTTGAGGATGAGAGGAGAGGAATTTAAATAGGGTTAGGATTGGCTAAGGGTTGTTAGCAGGCTAGGATCAGACAGAAACTTAATGATAAAAATGTGGCTTTTTGTGGCAATGTAGTTTTACATTGCCAAGGGGGGCTTATGTGGTATATGGCCCATTGACCCTTTAATATTTTAGATTATCTTATATTTTATCATTAAGAGAGGAGTGCAGTTATGAAGTGTAGTGTTAATTAAATCAGTGGGAGTTGAGGTTAGTGAGACGAAAAGGGCAGGCAGGGGCAAGCAGGCTCCTCTTTGAAGCATTGGAATGGAGCAATAAATAGACAGCTGAAGACACACACAGGAGTTTTAACAAAAGGATTAGATAGCATCTCAGGGGGTGACTAGGAGGTTTACACACAAAAGTACAGTTTAGAGGGCTACGCACACACAGGAGCAACAGGGGCCTTGTTTATGAGAGGATGAGCACCTGCTCAAAGGCACTCAAGCAGTGACATGCAGCATTCTGTTGGGACACTAGATAGTGGCTTTGTTTGTAAGAGGACAGGAGAAGGGGGGCAATAACCCTGCAGGCCATCGGGAAAGGAGATAACACCATTTGTTGGGGGCCATCTAAGCAGGAAAGAGCAAGAAGCTGTGTAGGCCCTTTCAAAGATGAAAGAGACAGCTGTCAGATGGGGGTTTGATTGATAGGTGACACACTGTAGTGGTTCGACAGACAGCACATACTCATCTAAGCAGGGAGATGATTGGATGAGAGAGTGGGGTATGACAAGCTGAGAGGAGAAGGAGGCTGAGCCTAGGAAGTTTTTAAATACAGTGGACACAGGTTCAGAGGTTAGAAAGAACACGCTCAAGACCATCTTTCTCCATGACTCTTAGAGAGCCATGTCAGATATCACATGCAAATAAAATAATACTTTAAATAGACATCATGTTTCTGTGGTTAATTCCTTCTACTCTCGATGCATTCAAAACACGACACTCATTTCACAGAGGCATTCTTGCGGTTTCCCCATCACACACGGAAGAACAACCAAAAGCAACGAATGACAGCGTTTTCATGTGATGACTGACAGCTAGTTTGAGCCTGACAGCTAGTCTGCAGGAGGATCGACAACGTTTTTGTGTGAGACGTGAGGAGTGATGCCTGACAGCTAGTTTGAGTGATGCCTGACAACTAGTCTGCAGGAGGATCCACAACGTTTTTGTGTGAGACGTGAGGAGTGATGCCTGACAGCTAGTTTGTGTTAGGATGACGTCATCATTCCTACTTTGACGTCGTCATTCCTACTATGATGTCATCGATCACTGATGATGTCATGATTCATAAGTGTCTTTCATGCCTTTCGCTGGTGATGTCATAACACAGGTGATGTCATATTCGGGTCTATAAGGGCCTGCTCCTGCAGGTCTTGGCCAGTGATTCATAAACTCACATCAAGGATCACAGCAACCTCTGCAACCAGCAACCTCTGCAACCTGCAACTTCTGCAACCTGCAACTTCTGCAATCTCTGCGACCGTTCCCAAACCTCGAACAGTGCAGCCCCAGCCATCAAGTTCCACAACTCCCCTACTCTTGGAGAGTGTCTTGGCCCTCAACTACCCGCGAATAGATCCACATGTCTTCCGACGCCGATCCTGACAGTATGAATCACTCAGAAATGGATTTAGCGGGCAAATTTCTCCCCCCAATCAAGGAGGAAGACCCTGAGACGCCAGTTTTCCCGCCGGCCGCTTCAGGTGAACCACCAGGCGAATCAATGAGGGGTCTTCTCACCTTGGAGACCTTGCTGGCAGCGATGTCATCGTGGCAGTCCCGACAAACACAGACCGCAGAGCTTGTTTCCGGCCTGGGTGTGGTACTCGCGGAGGCACAACGGCAGCAAATGCAGCAAACGCTCCATTTTCAGGAACTACTCGACAGACAGGAAGAAGCAAACAAGGCCCACCTGGCCCTGGCTTCCAAGGCCGAGGATCGGTACGCCCTCCTGGTAAAACGGCTAGATCATCTCAGCGGGCTAAACCCCCAGGGTGTCACCCCGCAGCCTCTGCAAGACCTCGCACTTGAGTCAAGACGCCTGATTGCCCACCAGGAAAAAGCAATCCAGGCTCTGGCTTCCGAAGCCGCTGATCAGCACGCCCTCTTGATTGGCCGGCTAGATCGTCTCGACGGGCTAGGCCCCCAGGGTGCCATTCCGCAGCCTTCTGCCCCTCCTGCCCCAGCTTCCGAGCGCACCGCCGCTCCTGAGGTTTCCAGACCTGCTACTCCCCCGTCCACAGCGGCCGTTGCTTCTAGCTCTGCCTCTCGGCCGCCTCCAGCTGCTAAGGGCATATTCTGGGGGGGAGTTCGCGTCATCCCAGAGCAGGGGCAGCCACATTTGAGTCCCAGCAGCCATCTGTACCGTGATCTGACCGGCAGGGTTCGCATCACACCAGAGGAGAGGCAGCGCCGTTTGGACACCCGGAGCTGCCTGTACTGTGGTCGAGCCGGGCATTACCTCTCCTCCTGCTCCCGGCGTCCAGTAAGTGGTCCCACCGCTCGCCGGCCCGTGGTACTCTCAGTGGATCAAGACTCTACGTGTCCAGCCGAAAAATCTGTACGGTTGGGTAGCGTTCCCTGCAGGACCCAGGAGTGGCAGTGTGTCTCCAAGAGGGTTAACGAGTTGGAGAGGACTGTCGATCGTCTCATTGGGAAGTTCAATCGCTGCCTGCAGATCGGCTCCGTCCCCCCGCAGGGGGCCTCCGAGTCTGCTGGCCCTGAGGCACAACCTGAGGCACAACCTGTGGACCTGCCCCTCGCCGAGTCTGAACCCGTACCTGAGGCACAACCTGTGGACCTTCCCCTCGCCGAGTCTGAACCCGTACCCCAGCAGCAGCCAATTCCTGTCCTTGACCCACACGTAGGTTCCAGCTTCATGCTGGGAGGTTCCCATAGTGTCGTCAGCCCTCGGTCAAGAGCAAGAAGAAATAAGAGGCGTTTAAAGGAGGAGACGGTGGGTGACCTCCCCAAACTACAGGTCGGGAGGGCAGGCCTCGCTGAGTCAGATCCCCCTGTGGCTCTGCCTTCGGAGACGGCGGCATTTGACCCTTTTGATGGTCTCCAGCCTCCCGTGTTTGGATCGTGCCCCGGGGGATGGCCGGCCCCAGAGGATCCACCGGACCCGGTAGAAGTTCTGTCTACGTATCGGTCCATCTATGGCTTCGATATCCAGTATTAGGGGGGAGCACCTCCACTGTCCTACACCCCCTTTGGGGTCTGACCACCTGCATCTAACCACCTGCTGAAGAGCACCTCACTCTCTTACACCCCCTTTGGGGTCTAACCACCTGCATCTAACCACCTGCTGAAGAGCACCTCACTCTCCTGCGCCCCCTTTGGGGCCTAACCACCTGCGTCTGACCACCTGCGGAGGAGCACCTCCACCAGAACCTGCAGATTTTTTGTCTCCCAGATGCCATCCTTGATGGCCTCATTGGACGCCAGGTGGCGTCCGTTGAGGGGAGGGTACTGTTAGGATGACGTCATCATTCCTACTTTGACGTCGTCATTCCTACTATGATGTCATCGATCACTGATGATGTCATGATTCATAAGTGTCTTTCATGCCTTTCGCTGGTGATGTCATAACACAGGTGATGTCATATTCGGGTCTATAAGGGCCTGCTCCTGCAGGTCTTGGCCAGTGATTCATAAACTCACATCAAGGATCACAGCAACCTCTGCAACCAGCAACCTCTGCAACCTGCAACTTCTGCAACCTGCAACTTCTGCAATCTCTGCGACCGTTCCCAAACCTCGAACAGTGCAGCCCCAGCCATCAAGTTCCACAACTCCCCTACTCTTGGAGAGTGTCTTGGCCCTCAACTACCCGCGAATAGATCCACATGTCTTCCGACGCCGATCCTGACAGTTTGAGTGATAAGTGAGGCAGGAGGAATGACAGCGTTTTCGTGTGAGGACTGAAGGTGTTTCAGAGCACACTCGACATGGTTTACTATAGGAGACATGACAACTGACAACGCTTAGACTGAGGAACGATAGCCTATACTCTGACGGATGAGGATGCCCTAAAATGGTTGCCGTACCCATGTCACCAATACAAAACCACAACATTTTGATTTCTGACCATGGCCCCTTGATAATGTCCTTGAAACTCTCTCTTCCCAAACAAACTTACTCTTGACGTTTCAACCCCTCCTTACTCGCTGAAGGGAAATTCATAGAATATATTACACCAAATGAAAACATTTGATGGAACCTGTAGCCTAGATCAGGGAGGACTTGGGCCCAATCCCAATTCTTATTTTTACCCCTACCCCTTGTTTTTGAGTGTCCTTCACTTTGGCCCTTGCCCTTCAAAACGGAGCCACAAGGGGTAGGGTTTGAAAACAATGGCCTAGGAAATTGGACACTACTCATTACATCGTCATTTTTGCCAAACTGTGATAAAAGTGTGCAGATTCTCATAGATACACTATTTTGTCATCATATTGCATATTACCAGAAATTATTGAGTGTGTGAATGTGAACATGGCGTTCCTGAAAAATAGACCATTGCTCTCAGTGAGACTTAGCTTTATTATAAACCTAGCCTGGCTAGAGCTAACCAACCTGCGTTCCCGACTTTTACCGGAATGCGGCCAACTCGGGTGTGACGTCACTCAATTGGGATATTCCTAGTTCCGAATACAAATGGGATGTGGCATTACTCCTGGTTTCAGTTGAGGCTCTGACATCACGATGGTAATGCCTCCGGCTGTGTCTCTCTCCTCAGCCCGTCCACCTGCTCCACCAGCAACTCCCGTGCCTCCAGCCGCGCCTCCAGCCGCCCCCTGTCTGTCTGTCTCCAGCCTGCTGCGTCATCTGGCCGTGGGAACTCCTTACCTGGTGTCCACCATCCTACTGGCCTCCATATACAGAGACAGGAGGCGAGGTGAGTACAGCTCTTACAACTCCATACTAAGTTTTGTCTACACGCATAATCAGCCTAACCTTGTGAGGCATGCTGGATTCACGTGAGATCATGAGATCACGATTACACGACAAATCCATCTTGCCACACTCCAAACTATTTGTTTGAATCAATCAGATTCAATCAGATTCAATCAGATTCAATCAGATTCAATCAGCATCCTGTGAGGCAACTTTGGTGTGACACCAGCAAGAGTGAGCCCGTGACAGACAGATGGGTCATCCAATCACCTGCCCCTTTCAAAGGTTTTCCGAACACATTCCCAGATGGTTCTGTGACCATCTGGCACTGGCAGTGTCAGGTAATCAGCCCGGGGTCCGCTCGCTATGCCGACCATCCGCAGTGCCAACAGCCCGCAATGCCGACGGCCGGGCCCGGCGCCACGAGGGGGCCTAAGGGGGCTTTGCCCCCTCAGTTCAATTTTCTCCCCCCTCACTTAATTTTTTTTTTTTTTTTTTTTTTTAAAGAATAGTTGATCTATAAAGGCCAGTTAGGCAATGTTTGTACCTGACATGTTTCGGCTGCTGTTTCTGCAGTCTTCATCAAATTTGATCAGTTTAAGTTGATTTACAGGCTACCCCCTGTAAACATAGCTCTGTTGTTTCAGAATTGGCAGGGAAGCGCTATTTGCTGTGCTTTGGTTGTCACAAGGTGTCAGAGATGTAGCTATTTATTACATTTGAACCTCACTGCATGTTGTAGTGATCATGACGTGATTAAAACACACACACACACACACACACACACACACACACACACACACACACACACACACACAGAGAGAGAGAGAAATCAGCTGCACCCAAGCACACAGCATGCCATGAGCAGAAAGATGGAGACACACACAATGTGATTAAAACACACACACACACACACACACACACACACACACACACAGAGAGAGAGAGACAAATCAGCTGCACCCAAGCACACAGCATGCCATGAGCAGAAAGATGGAGACAACGCATCTGATCACTTTATTTCTTTAATTTAATGAACCTGGCACTGACTGGCTATTATTTTGTTTATTTCTTTGTCGATTTTTGCAGCAATTGTTTATTCTATGACTTTTCATATAGACATGTATGTTCAGAGTGCTCCAGACAGGTCCCGCGTTTTACGTTATGCAAAGCTCAGCTCTATTAACACGTTCACTGCCAATGACGTGTTAATACGTCAAAAAAAATCCAACGGTTGACTGCCAATGACGTGTTAATACGTCAAAAAAAAAACGTGTACAACCCATTCCACCGACCCACTAAGTGGCGACAGTGCTCTCCAGACTAGAAAAAGCAGAGCCAAAACTGCAGGGGAACGCGCGAGGAAACCATTCTCTCATACTGTAAAATGAATTGGCGAAAACGCTTTCGCTTTCGCGCATTATCGCGCTGGGAGCTGGCGGTGGGGGATTGCAAATTTGCATAATAGATTATGCGTGCAACACACTTTGAAACACCCGCAGAAAGCCCACAATCGCACGCAGCTTCATTCCAGCTGAGCTGCAACCGAAACGACTCATGCAGACTCGCCCAAAGAGCAGCCGCCAGCAGCCAGGCAGCACAGACAGGCAGAGCCTCGCTTGTGACAAACGCTGCAAAGCCACTAGAGACACACCCACGGAGGGAGGAGTTTGAATGAGAGGGGGGTTTCCTGCTGCTATGGAGGAAATTACTGTTCAAAACTATTGTTTAGATGTCTGACGTCTTACGCCAAAAATAAATGGTTAAAGTGACTGTTCTATCGAATTTCACAAAAAGCCATTTATCTCAGAATAAATTTTCAGACGCTGAAACCATGCTGTATTCTACTGCTAATGCCTACATAACTACTAACTCTACAAACTAACTCTTTTAGACAGAGAAAGCACACATTCTATTAGTTCTTTTGAGATCATTTGTGTTCACAAAATCTTAGCAGAAAAGAATCCTCGGGTCTTGAAAGATGAGCCAGAATCCTCAAAAAAAACCTCTGGCAGAAGCTACCTACAGTAAAAAAAAATGGCTGGCAGTGAATGTGTTAATGCCTTAATCTGCTGCTGTGAAATAAATGTTTTATTTGATTTTGAATAGTAGTCTTTCTTGTGTTGTTATTGTGCTTTTCAGAGGTTATTATGGTTAAAAAGTCCAGAAATAGGCATAGCGGGTATATAACCTATGTTTTACGATATAAAAATATCATGTAAAAAAAAAAAAAAAAAAAAAAAAAAATCAGCCCCCTCCCCAGTTATAACCGCCCCCTCAGTCATTTCATTCTGGCGCCGGCCCTGCCGACAGCCCAGTAAGGTTAGGGTGAGGGGTTAGGGTTAGGGCTGGAGCCCACCACGCTGGAGCCGTGCAGGAGCTCCAGCCGGTCCACCGACACGCTGCCTCGCTCAGCTGGTTCTGTTTGTGGGCTATCGGCATTGCGGCCTGTCGGCACATAGACGCGGCAACATCAGCACAGCCTCAATCTCAAATTGCATAATAGCAACGTTTGTCCACAGATCAAACTACAAAAGGTTGTAGTTTCACAATAACGACTCTAAAATTGTTAGATGGCAAAAAAGTAAATTGTTTTTACCTTTTTTTTATGTTGCTATTGAACCCTAACCATAACCTACCCAAACCATAACCCTAACTTTAACCAAGTTGTTTTACTGCTTTATTTGCCTAAACATAACAAAGTTGGTTTTATTTATGTTTTCAAATTAACAGATATTGTCAAACCTACATATCCATATACAGATGTTTGCAACTTAAAATGGTAATGTTTTATTTCTGAACATTGTTTCTTCTTCTATCTAATAGTTTTACAGCCATTATTGTGAAACTATGTTTTGTAGGTTGATCTGTGTACCAATGTTGCTATTACACAATTTGATGTGAGACTGGGTTTGGCGTAACTCCGATGTATGTGTTATGTAACGCATCATGGAGGAGATTCAAGATTTGTGTGAAATTCGTATGCTGTGGGCTCCGTTACAGACAAGGTGCAGTAGGTAAATAGGTACAAAATCACAGCAAACAACAAATAGAGCACACAATCACAACACAACAATAGGGCAATATAGTTAAATAATAGATCATGTAAACAGTGTATGTAAGGCAGTTGAGGTAAACAGTAAAATAAGAAAGGTAATAAAGTAGAAGTAATAAGCATTAAAATAGAATAAGATAGAATAGATAGAAAAAGTGTCCACTGTCCAAAAGTGTCCACTTGTCAGTGGAAGTGTGTGCAAATGTCGAGAGGCTCCAGGCGAAGAAATGTCTGTAAGCAACGGAATTGTGTTTTGTTTTTGTTTGTGTTGTTTACAGCTCAGCGGGTCGGTGAGGTGAAGCGGACATCTGATGATGTCATCATGCAAGTCATCACCTGACCAGTGACATCACACAATGATATGGACGCTGGAGAGAGGTTTTAGCTCTGTCACTCTTGCGGGTTTTGCCTGATTCATGTGATTTTATATTTGGATTTTAGTTTGTCAGATTAAAAAAAATAAAGATGTTATTTGTAATTTGCACTTTGCAGAGGTAACTGATTACAAATGAGTATTAATAAGCTCATAGGTTTATATTTCACCAATAATCCATTCTCCATTTCCGCTCATGTTTTGATGTTTTTCATGTAGACATATACCTTCTCTATTTCTTTTAGAGAGATTTTATTTTGATTGTATTTTTGTCGTGTGACCTTTTATCTTTTTAGTGATGTCACTTCCGGACGGATTTGTGCCAGGGGAGCATCATTCACTCCTTCTTTTCCGATTTTTCACCCATTTTCTCCCCAATTGTACTTGGCCAATTTGTCCCCCTATTGCCCCGGTTTCTGCTCCACCCTTGGTCGATCTGGGGAGAGCCATAGACTAGCACCATGCTTCCTCCGACACATGCGCAGTTGCCAGCCGCTTCTTTTCACCTGACACCGGAGAGCTTCACCGGCAGGACCGGTAGCACGTTGGAGGATCACGTTCCGACCAGTTCCCTTCCGCCCTGACCAGGCAACCCGACCGACCAGAGGAGGCGCTAGTGCAGCGACCAGGACACATACCCCCAATCCGGCTTTCCACCCTCAGACACAGCCAATGCATGACTGTATGGACGCCCGACCAAGCCGGAGGTAACACGGGGGCGTGAACCTGTGACCCTCTTGTTGGTAGGCAGGGAATCTACCGCTACACTATACCCGGACGCCCACGAGCATCGTTCGCTCTGCTTTACAAGTGTCAATATCTTGTAATATCATGGTATATAAATGCTATAGGCCTAGGCAGAGGCACAAATCTTATTTTTGGACAGGTCACAATGCTATTCTTTGTTGTCACAATGTTCATTTCATTGTGTATATGTATTTTTTTTTATTGTATACATCACATCTGTGTAACATGATATTTTACCAATCTTAATCTAGGCTAGTGGAGCACAGGCTAGGCTAACGGAGCACAGAGATTGTTTCTCTATTATATGATCCTCTGTTTCTCTCCCTTTCTCCTTTAAAGAAACCAGGTCGAGTTGCTGTACTGATGTTATTGTTTATTGTTTTTGTAAAAAAAAAAAAAAAAATCTCAAACCTACTAATGCTACATATTACCTATTCCTTCTCTAGTAGGGAAGAAAGTAAAGCTCGCACACTGCAAGGCTCCAGTTGAGTGTTTTTATTTAACGCCGATGGGTAACGTTTCGGGCACCCTGCCTGCCCTTCCTCAGACAGTGTGACATAGGACGACGCCATCTTTAAATACATGCATGGAACAGTCACATGACGCAGTCAAGTGGGTCAACTCGGTCATGTGACAGGAAAATCTGGCAACAGGCCTGACAGGAAGTGGATGTGGGTGAGGTGTTATTGAACTTTGTGTTCATCTGACGGGCATTTAGAGAGTCATCTGTACCATTCACCAGCTGACCACATCCTGTTTGACAGGAAGCTGCTTTGTGTCTAGAAGAAAAACTGCTGCTTCCCTGCCACGGGCCAGCCGCGTGTTGTTGTTGTAGCAGATTGACAGCCAATGAAATGGCCAGGTTTTTCATGTGAACTAGGCTACAGTGTTAGAACGCTGAGTATGTAATCTTCTCCCCTTAGCAGGAGAGACATGAGTTCGAATCTCACCTGGGGTAACCTTTCTATGATGTAAAGGTTTATTTACCCCACCTCAAACAATTCTCTTGCACCATTGCTGACAACTCATTTTTCTTTTGGTCAACATTAACAACAGTTGATTAATTTGAATACAAAAATAACTTACACGATTCGCATTGCAGTTTGCTGGAAGAGGATGCTGATGACAGGTGAATGCAAATGAAGTCAGGTGCTTTTCAATCAAATTTCACATGAGGCAGGTTAGCCTAGAATCTACATCAGTTCAGTTTGAAATGTGTAGGCTATAGCAGTTTTTGTATATATTACACTGCATAAATCATATTTATACTGTATTCAAAACTGTTGCATTAAAAAATGTATTTAATAAACAACCTATTTGACCTATTATTATTGAAAACAAGCTGAGCAATGCTCTCGAAGATTAAATCAAGTGAAACAAATTCTTTCCTTAAAATCAATGTTTTATTAAATCCACCCAAACATGTGCCTTCAGTGCAATTAGGCAGTGACTTGTGTGTGACATGTCTGTGCTCTCCTTCATACCAGAACAGGCTGAGATGTCTCGTAAGGGCGACACTCTAACCCTGGAAAATGCCTTCTAATAACTACAATGAAAAGATGTGTGCCACAAGAGAAAGATGTGCCTGTCAAAATGCATCGTGAATACACATCATTTGCGCAAACTGGATTTTTAAATCTGATCTTTTCATGACTGTCCAAGGGGCCAACTGGCACCATTTAACATAGAAACAAGCAACAGACACTTACTTTACAGCAGGAACTCAATACTAGAAGGAATGTCACACTGGAACACACACACACAGGACCAACTAAGCCACAGGTAGGTAAAGCTGGACTCAAATCAAATGCACACCTCTCAGTGCTCAACTCAAGTCAAACTCTGCTTTGAAAAATCCAACAATAACATCCAATAAACATGTAGCATCAACTCACTACATGCTCACAATGAGGCAAACAAACAGAAACGCCATCAATACAACGACAATGCTGCCCAAACAAAGGAAAGGCCACTCCACTCACCTCTCTGCAGCTGCCATGTGGTGCAGTTTGAGGAAGTGGTGTAAAACCCGCCGACGCCACAGGGCGGCGCCAGAGCCACGTCGCACAACAGCACCAGCGCCAGATCCAAACAACTCATTCATTGGAATTCTGCTACTGACACTGACACCAGCCTTGTGTCTGTTGTGTCTGTTGTGTCTGGTACTGACACTTGACACTGACACTGACACTGACACCAGGTGGCAGTGGCAGTGGCAGTACAAGACAAGACACAAGGCTGGTGTCAGGTGTCAGTACCAGACACAACAAGGCTGGCCATAATTCCAATGAATGAGTTGTTTTGATCTGGCGCCGCCCTGTGGCGTTTTAGGGTTTTACACCACTTCCTCAAACTGCACCACATGGCAGCTGCAGAGAGGTGAGTGGAGTGGCCTTTCCTTTGTTTGGGCAGCATTGTCGTTGTGTTGATGGCGTTTCTGTTTGTTTGCCTCATGGTGAGCATGTAGTGAGTTGATGCTACATGTTGATTGGATGTTATTCTTTGATTTTTGGCGGAGTTTGACTTGAGTTGAGCATTGAGAGGTGTGCATTTCATTTCCTTGTTGGTGAACGTGTTTGGTCATTCTTGGCCTGTTAGCAGTGAGCAAACCAGCGTGTGTGTGTGTGTGTGTGTGTGTGTGTGTGTGTGTGTGTGTGTGTGTGTGTGTGTGTGTGTGTGTGTGTGTGTGTGTGTGTGTGTGTGTGTGTGTGAGAATCTACTTTGAAAGCATAGCTTAGGTAGCTACCAACTACTTCACCATGGAAATAGTTGAAACTACATCAAAGCTACCCTGGGAGAAATGTAGTTTATGAAACAACAAGCTACGCAGAAAAAGTAGTTCAAACCAGTGGTGGAAATGGGCAGGTTTTACTGTGGGAACCCAAGGCAGGGCGGGGGGCCCCCAGATACAGTCCAGACAACCCCCTAACCCCCCCCCCCCCCTTCAGAGACATAGTGCATTATAGGTACACTTATGAAGGTGGCAATTGTCCATGAGATACAGCTTATTGCCCGTATTGACTAATATATATTACCCCATGTATTTTCTATTTATTTTTCTGTACCTTCATAGTGAATAATGCGTAAAATTACGCTATTTTAATCGTATGATTCAGAGTGTGCTCAATCACTGTCAAATTCACTGTAAGCCCCTATACCGACATGCATGCTGTTCTTATCATCACCACATCGAAGCGTGGCGGCGCAGGTGCAAATCAAACGTCACTCACGCGGGCAGGTCAGATCTAAAACAACAGCAAGATGTCAAAAAGAAAACAAGGCAGTTTGACAAACTTTACATTCACCAAGAAATGGAAGCAGCCGTCAGTTGAACAGCAACAAGTCGCTTCTACTTCAAACGCAGATGTGGAAAAAGTGACGACGACGGGAAGCTGGAATACCTCCGAGTCCTCCCGCATATGGAGGACTGTTTGTGAGATGGAATGCGTCAGGAACTTCACAGTGAGTGGGACATGTGCGTTATGGAGTGGATAAAAGTGTTGGGCAGAGATATCATGTTCTTGTGGATGCAGTGTGTATGGAGAGCAGTGCACCCGTTTCGCCACTGTGGTCTCTCACCCTCCCTCCCTCTCTGTGTGCGCAGCGCGCTTTTCTCTCTTGGAGAGAAAAGTGGAACACGACAAGAGCTGTATCCGTGTCTTTGAGCGTGCTGATTTAAAATGAGTTATACCCCTAAATTGGCCTTCAAATTGCCTCAAATTTCCGTCTGTAGTGCCCTTTTATGAATTTGAGCCCCTGCCCCTCTAATGCTCTCTGCACCCCCCCCCCCCTCCCCCCGGTGAAAAAGTCGGCTCCCCCGAAAGCCACAGTATAGTTCGCACACTGACCAAAGGCCTTGTGAATTTCTATCGCTGTACCATAGAAAGTGTTCTGACAGGGTGTATCACAGTGTGGTACGGCAACCTGACCGCCCAGGACTGCAGACTGCTGCAGAGGACTGTGAAGACAGCAGTTAAAATCATCGGCACAGAACTACCAAACCTCCATAACATCTTCACCACTCGCTGTGAAAAGAAAGCCGAGAACATTATCAAAGACACCAGCCACCCCGCTCATACCCTGTTCTCACTCCTCCCTTCCAAAAAACGCTACCGGAGCATCAAATCACACACCACCCGTCTCAGTAACAGCTTTTTCCCTCAGGCAGTCAGGCTGCAGAACAGTTGACTCACACACACTGCAACGCACTGTCACTTTGTTGTGCACCATTATTGTATTGTACTGTACTGTGGTTTGTGTTATGTCTACACGCACTGTGTACAGACATGTCTGTATCACGTGTAGCCTACATAGTTATGTAGGTCTACACCCTTTTTCTGTCGGTCTTTGTGACCATGTCCTTGTGTATGTAAGGCTGAGGGTGCTCAGAGCATAAAGAATTTCATTGTATTATACATTGTATTATACATTGTATTATACATAGTATTATACATAGTATTATACATTGTATTATACATAGTATTATACATAGTATTATACATTGTATTATACATATGACAATAAACTACTTGAACTTGAACTTGAACTTGAACTTAATAATGATGATGATGATGTCTACACACTATTCACCTTATGTAGCCACGCCCATTTGACCCGGTTGTGTGGCCGTATCAAAACTTCCGGCTAAAAATAAAATAAAATAAAATGGCTGGCTTCTCCAATATCATCTAACTCTGAATTAACTAATAATTTAGCCAATTGTATGTAACATACCAAATAAAAGCAAACGGCAATGTCTAAGAATGCAACGCCATGTAACTGGCTCGTTAAGTCTCGCATTCCAGGGAATTACTTTAACGTCTGCGGGTCTTATAGACGTTAGTGGCTCGAGCGCAACTCGGAGGAGAGAAAACTATCTGAAGCTTTCTTTGTTGGAGTCCAGGTATGTTTTACAAGCAAGTGCTCGTCATTGTCGACGATAACGTTATCTGACCTGGCTAACAGTGGATACTCGCTTGCTTGCTGTGTACCGAGCTCAAAGTAGTAGGCTACGTTCTTTAAGGTCTGAACATAAGGTGAATAGAGTACGGCAGGAATGAGTTGGAAGTAGCACATTTTCACCATACTGGTTCGTAAGGGGAAAAGGCTATGGGATTTTAGAATGGGGATTTCATTCTAGCCCCTAGATTTTTTAAGGTTCATAGAGTACTCTTCTACTCTGGCCTAAAATATTACACGGATTGAATAAAAATACTCCTGATTGTGGCGCTCTAACAGCCCTCTTCACGTTTTGGTCCATAACTTTTGAACTGTAAGCAATCTAAATTCTTCCGCCCCTGCTACTCACATAGGCCCGCCCATAACTACTTAGTCCCCCTAGCTGCATGGGCAGGGACCTTGCAAGGCAGGCAGTGCATGGCGAGGACAGCAAGCACAATTACATTTTCGGTAGCAAATGTAGACATTCTAGTTTGATTTGTTTTTTGGTTTAGAATTGATCGTACTGGCACATTGTTTGATTCTCTTCTACATTAAGGCATCAGGTTAGCTAGTGGCTATAACATAAGCTGGGCCCAATGGCGTAGCTACGGGTGTGCCTGGGTGTGCCAGTGCCACCCACACATGTAGGCAGTTTGTTTGTCTGCAAAACACATCAGCTGTCATGCACAGCCTGTCATGCGTAAGTGTCCGACTGTCCTGCTATGCCTCTGTGCCCCAGAGCATCATGGGAAACTAGCTAAGCTGTCCAGTAAAGTAAACAAATGCAGCCGCAGCGCCAAATTAAGAAGACATGAAACAGAGCTCGCTTTTAAGCTTTTTCCACAAAGGCAAGAAACGTCGCATTGACGAGGAAGAAGATGACTCTTCGCCCTTCCCCTCAACAAGTGCGGCTTGTAGTGCACCCGTTCCCGCACCTGTATTGGTGGTGGACAGTGGAGAGACAGACGATGATGAAGGTGATGCAGCAAAACAATGACGTTAATAACAGCGGGGGATGCTGCCAAAAACACACACGGTGGTTTGTGCAGCAGCAGAGCCAGAGGACACTGAGAACGCTACAGATCTCTCTGCAGTAGACGAACCTGCATGCCAACCAAACTTGCATTCTTTCCCGACTAGAACACTCATTGGAAAAAGTAGGTGAGACTTTTTTGAGATACCTAAGTGGTTTTACATGTTGCCAAAAAATACAATTTAATTGACTGCTTCTACCTGCTAATAATGAGTGCGAAAAGGAGCAAACATTGATGATTATGGTCATATGGTCCTATCTTAAAGGAACACTCCGCCCATTTTCAACCAGCTTTGTATCATTAGAACATCAGTAGTATATCAAAAAAGTGTAAACGGTTTTGAAGTCTGTCATTTAATTTGACAGTTATTGAGTGTTAAAGTGTGGACCAGTGACATCACTGGTCCACACTAACTCAAATTAATAACTCATTAACTCAAATCAACTCTCAATAACTGTCAAACTGTTCATCATTCATCTAGTTTGACAGTTATTGAAAGTTGATTTGAGTTAATGAGTTATTAATTTGAGTTAGTGTGGACCACACTTTAACACTCAATAACTGTCAAATTAAATGACAGACTTCAAAACAGTTTACAGTTTTCTGATATACTACTGATGTTCTAATGATACAAAGCTGGTTGAAAATGGGCGGAGTGTTCCTTTAATATTCCTCTAAATCTGGCTTGAAAATGCCCAAATTCAATGGTTCACCCCCTGGCACACCCTGTCTTTCTTTGGCACACCCGACACCAGTGGCTAGGCCTACTCATTTCTATGTCACACAGATACACGGCCTATCAAGTTTGATCTGAAATGATGAAGTATGATCAACATGGCAGCCTTCCCAACCTTTCCCTCCAGGAAGAAAAATTGAATTATCAAAAAGGAAACACTTACCCCTAATAGAAGTGTAGCGTGTAATGAGATCTCGGAGGTCTCGGTTGCGTTGATGGCTGCTAGATAAGGTTTTCCCATCGGATGCTTCCCGCGTGAAAAGCGGTCAGCTCATAAAGCTCGTGCCATAGACGGGGGCAGGCCGCTGGGGCGAGTGTGTACAAAAGAACTATAGGATAATGTCGAGACGTGTGTGTGTGCGTGTGTGTGTGTGTGTGTGTGTGTGTGTGCACGCGCGTGCGTGCGTGTGTGTGTGTGTGTGTGTGTGTGTATGAAGGGCGGCTCCATACCTTTCAGGGTACCAATGTCAAACGCCTCACTAGCACCTACTTAGGACATCTAAGCAAACCTTAAACACACGCAAACAATTTACATATGGCGGCTGTGGCTCAGGAGCCTTTCTGCGATTCTGATTGGACTAATGAGCGGAAGACCCGCCTTTCTGCGATTCTGATTGGACTAATGAGTGGAAGACCCGCCTTTCTACTTCCCATTCCGGTTGGTGCATGATTCTCCCCCACGAAGAAGTACAGACGGTATGGCGGAAGCATTTGAAAATTGCGGAAGCCAACTCGTCTGTTCTAAGAGACTAATGAGGATGAGGAGTTGACTGTAACTAGCGCCTCCTCCCAACATTCATCAGACAGTCACACACACACACACACACACACACACACACACACACACACACACACACACACACACACACACACACACAGACTGTTTCTCTCTCTATCTACTTCTTTTTTTCTCCCTCCCTCTCTCTCTCCCCTCTCTTTCTCTCCCTCCCTCTCTCTCTCTCTCCCCTCTCTTTCTCTCCCTCCCTCTCTCTCTCTCTCTTTCCCTCTTTCTGTCTGACACATTTATTATTTGTATTGTTTATTTTCTGCCACAGTTTCTCTCATTTCTCTTGAGTTGTTTGTCTTTCATTCAGCTGGAGAGAGGCTGGCTGTGTTTCTGCTTTAAGTTCATGGTTGTATGTAGGCTATATTTTGTATGTGTCATTATATGTTGTGTGAATAAAATAAAAAATATACGATGAAGCAAAACATGCAGTTTTCAGTAAGGTCACCTTTGGGACAATGGGATCTGTTCTCTTTAAGATGAGGGTTTGTGTGGAGCAATGTCGCCCTCTGGTGGATTAAACAGGCCACGCTACAGCATGTGTGCAGGCTGGCTGGCTTTGTTGTTTCTACTCTGAACGTAAAGGAGCGTCCTCCTCCACGAGATGGAGTAGCTCTGTTAGCGCGCGCCCGAGAGGGAGAGAGAGAGAGAGAGAGAGAGAGACTCGCGCGCCCGAGAGAGAGAGAGAGAGAGAGAGAGAGAGCGAGGGAGGGGGAGAGAGAGACTCGCGCGCCCGAGAGAGAGAGAGAGAGAGAGAGAGAGAGAGAGAGAGAGAGAGAGAGAGAGAGAGAGAGAGAGAGAGAGAGACTCTCGCGCTCTCTAGTGCGCGCGAGTCTCTCTCTCCTTCAGTCTCAACCTGCTTTACTGGCTTGTTGACAAGAACATTCCTGTGTTGCCAAAAAGAACGGATGAAAAAGAGAATCAATAAAAGACAAATATATTTCAGGGAAATCAAAACAAAGAAATAGAAGATAGAAAAGTGATCATAAGATTGTCAAGACAAAGTAAATACAGTGAGTCATGTGTCATATAAATCCATACAAACAATGCAGACTGTGGATGTGATGGAATAATCTCAGACAGTTGACTTACTGTGCAACAGGTTTACTTTTATTCATAGCTCTCAGCTAGCGACAGACAGGTGACCATCACGGTCTCACTTCCTAGTACCCAGCATTCCTAGCGAGTCTCCCAATGCATGACGGGGCGGCCGGTTGCTATGGTAACTATCAACATAGTCTACATCCCCCTTCTTAATGCTGGAGTGGATACTGTGTAGCAGTTAGTAGGTACACTGTCTATATAAAGAACATCATGCACATTATGAATAACAGTCACATCACATGTTCTACCTTGAAACGCAACTACCTAAAACAGGAGAGCCAAAACAATGTGTGATCAAGCATCTGGGAGATAAACAATTTAGACAAGGCAAAGTACAAGTCATACATTCTTTTTTTTTTTTTTTTTTTTTTTTTTACTGTCCCAAAATGTCCCAGAGCAAAACAATCCAAAGCGTGTGTGTAGAACAGTCCATGTCAAAAGTCCATGTCTATGTGGTGTAGTCTCTGTGGAAAGAGTTGGGTTTTGACACTCGCCCTGAGCGAGTGACGACAAGAGGCGCTCCAGCCTGCATCACTCCTGGCTCAGCAGCGTCAGGCGGGGGGTCCGGTGGGGTTGTGATGGCAGTAGGCGGGTCCTCTACTTCAGAGGAGGGGTCATAATTCTCGGGTGTCTGGAGAAGATGGCGTCTGTTTCTTATGTACGTAGCATCCCCAGCCTGGACCTGGTAGCTGTTTGGTTGTGGTGCTCCTCCTAGCACCGTCGCCAGCCTGTCGTGGCCTCTTGCTGTCTGCATTCTCACTGTTTGCCCTGTGTGTAGGGGAGATAGCGGCCTGGCTGATTTGTCGTAGTGAGCCTTTCCTCTCTGTCTGGCCCGTGACAGCGCCATCTGCACCTGTGTCTGCGCCTCGGGCACATACATGGCCTTGGTCATGGGAATGCACGTCTTTGTGCGCCGAGAGAGAAGGCGTTGAGCCGGCGATGGCAGCCCATCCCTTGGTGTGTTACGGAGGTTGAGGAGAGCTGCGTCGATGTCTGTGCCGTCACGTGCACATTTCTCCAGCATGTGTTTGGCAGAGCGCACAGCCCTCTCAGCGAGCCCATTTGACTGGGGGTAATGAGGGCTGCTGGTGATGTGTCGAAAGTCCCACTCACGAGCAAACTCCTGGAACTCCCTGCTCATAAATGACGCAGCATTGTCAGTCATCAGTTCTTGTGGTGCCCCGTGGGTGGCAAAGTGGCGTTTCAACTTGCTTATCAGCACTGCACTGGTTGTGTTGGGGAGCCGGTCTATCTCAAACCAGCCTGAGTACGAATCAACGAGCACCAGATGTTCTTTCCCCTCCCACTCGAAAACATCCGCAGCGGTAAGGGCCCATGGCAGATCAGGGACCTCGTGGAGTTGAAGGGGCTCCCTTGGCTGGTGTGGCTTGAGAGCGTTGCAGGGGGCACACCTGGAGACCTCTCTTTCAATATCACTGTGGATGTTGGGCCAGAACATAGTCTCCCTGGCCCTGCGCCTCGTGGCCTCAAGACCGGGGTGGCCCTGGTGCAGCTGCTTCACGTAGTAGTGCTGCAGTGAGTGGGGAATGACGAATCGCTGGCCGCGGAGCAGCAAGCCATCGTTAGTTGTGAGCTCATCTCTCATGGCGTAGAAGGGCCGCAGGTCATGTGGCAGCTCCTTCGACGAGCCGGGCCAGCCCGCAGCGATGACCTCAGAGAGACGCCTGCAGACCGGGTCGGCCAGGGACTGGCGTCTCAGCTCCTCGACTCTCTGCGAGGAGAGAACCTCCACCACCATAACATCATATTCTTCTGTGGCGTCGCTGTCAGACTGGTCGGTGGAGGGCAGATATGCACGTGAGAGGGCGTCCGCGACGTAGAGCTCCTTGCCTCTCTTGTAGATGACATTGAGGTTGTAGCGCTGGAGATGGAGCATCATCCTCTGGAGGCGCGCTGAGGCTGTGTGCAGCGGCTTCCTCAGGATGGTGATGAGGGGCTGATGGTCCGTCTCGACAGTCACGGGCCGGCCATATATGTACTCATGGAATTTCTTGCAGGCATAGACGAGGGCCAGTAGCTCTTTCTCGATTTGGGCGTAGCGTGATTCAGTTTCTGTTAGGGCCCTCGAGGCGAATGCCACAGGTCTGTCGTTCTGTAGGCAGACCGCACCCAGACCGTGTTGGGACGCATCTGCTGACAGCACCACCGGCTGGTGCACATCAAAGTACCGCAGCACTGGGGGGCTGGTGATGAGCTCCTTGAGTCTGTTGAATGCTGCTGTGTGGTGCTCCTGCCAGCTCCAGTCTGCATCCTGTGGCAGGAGTTGGCGTAGGGGTGCCGTAGCCTCACTGTAGCTAGGAATGAACTTGGACACGTAGTTTGTCAAGCCCAGGAACCTCTGCAGTCCCTGCTTGTCCTCCGGGGGCGCCATGAGACGGATCGCCGCTGTCTTGTCGGGATTGGGCTTGACGCCTTGGCCAGTGAGTAGGTGGCCCACATATGAGACCTCTGACACACGGAAGCGGCACTTATCAGGATTCAGTTTGAGATTGACAGCTCTTATTCTGTTCATGACCTGACGGAGGCGCGCGTCGTGCTCTTCTCTTGTGCGGCCCCAAACCAGAATGTCGTCAACGACTATCGCACATGGCTGTCCTTCAAAGAGCTGCTCCATGCACCTCTGAAAGACCTCACTGCCGGTGGAGATCCCGTAGGGCATCCGTAAGAAGGCATAGCGGCCCGCGGGGGTCATGAAGGTGGTTAGCTTGGAGGACGCTTCGCTGAGCGGCACCTGCCAGAATCCACATTTTGCATCCAGGATGCTGAATACCTTGGCCTCTGGCATGTCGGCAATCACCTGCTCTATAGTGTTCATGGGATGATGTGGCCTGAGGAGGGCTTTATTTAGGTGTACAGGGTCGATGCACAGCCTCATGCCCCCATCTTTTTTGCATGCAGCCACCATGGCTGAGACCCATTCACTGGGCTCCTGAACTGGTCTAATGACTCCCAGTTTAGTCATTCTGTTCAGTTCCTCGATTATTTTGTCTTTCATGGCCAGCGGCACCCGCCTGGGGGCGCATATTGTGGGGTACACAGAGTCATCCAGACGCATGTTATACACTACAGGCAGCTTGCCTATAGTGCTGCAATCAAACAAGTCCTTGTATTCCTTGAGCTCTGGCGCCACCTGCTGGAGTAGGGCATGCACCTCTGGACCAAGGCGCACGTAGCCCAGTCTGACGCTGTCTTTGAGGCCCAGCAGGGATTTGACGTCTCTATCCACCACCTGGAACCGTAGTGTCCCGCATGTGAAGTTTACGTCACTGGTGCCCAGAGTCTTTATTATGTGTCCTCCGTAGGCAACGAGATTGGCTACTCTTCTTTGGTCAACGTGAGCACTCGGATCAATGTGCTGGAGGAGGGCTCTCGATATCACGTTGCATTTGGCTCCAGTGTCAATCTTGATGTTGAGCTGCTTGCCGGTTGTGACCGCAGATAAGTCAGTGAATATTTCATCCCGCACATTTGGCACGTCTATGCTCTCGCAGTAAAATGTCTCTGTTGGCTCTTGTGTGTCAAGCTCACTCACTCTATGAGTGTATCTGCCCCTCCTTGGAGCACCGGGCTGGGACGGACCTTGCCGTGGTCTGTAGGGGTTTTGAGGTCCATTCGACCTGCAGCACTTGGCAAAGTGGTTCCATTTTCCACATGTGTTACAGCGCTTGTCGAAAGCGGGACACTTGCTGCGATCAGGTGGGTGTTGTCCACCGCAGTTTGTGCATTGGGCAGCGTTGTATTGCACTGTGCACACTTCCGCTTCTCTCTTTAATTCCTTGTTGCCCTTTTCAGATTGTTCATGCAGCATGCAGGTCTCAATAGCTGCATCCAGTGTTAGCTTTTTTTCTTTCAGTAGCTGTGTACGCACACTGTCACTTTGGATGCCACATACTAGCCGATCTCTGATTAGTTCATCGTGCAGTGCACCAAACTCACATCTCTTGGCCAGTGCCTTCAGTGTGGACACATAGGACTGTATTGTCTCATGCAGCTTCTGGTTAGTTGTGTTGAACGCATGTCTGTCCATTATCACGTTCTTTACTGGCAGACATATTTCTTCAAACTTCCTTACCAGTACGGCCGGGTCCTCTTTATCGTCCCCTTGGCCAAAAGTGAACGTGTCATATTTGTCCAGTGCTTCGGGACCAGCGAGGTTGAGAAAAGTGTATGCTTTCACCTTTTTACTTGCGTTGGACAGCCCAGCGTTGCTGTAGACGTACCATTCCCGCTTGAACTTCTCCCAGTTTGCGGCAACGTTTTCATCAAAGACGAGCGGATCGATGCGGCGGAGTCCCTGAGCCATCGTGCATATAGGCTGACTTCTGACACCATGTGGATGTGATGGAATAATCTCAGACAGTTGACTTACTGTGCAACAGGTTTACTTTTATTCATAGCTCTCAGCTAGCGACAGACAGGTGACCATCACGGTCTCACTTCCTAGTACCCAGCATTCCTAGCGAGTCTCCCAATGCATGACGGGGCGGCCGGTTGCTATGGTAACTATCAACATAGTCTACACAGACTACATGAACATATACATGACATCATATGAAAGCAGAGACAGAAGACAGTTTGTAATAATTCTGTGATGTAAAGTTCTACATTGTTGCTGTTATGATGTCATCAGAGACACATTTAGCTGCTAAGTGCTTCACATGAGTACTTAGTGCTTAGTAGATACTGTACATGAAGGCCAATCAGAGGCTCAGTCACATCTTCAACCAATCACACACTAATGTCAATCAACAGTTACATGTTGCTTGATTTTCATCACTCAACTGATTTAACAACAGAGCGATAATACACTGCTTTATTTAAAGACAACAATAATGACATATTCAAGTCAACAAGTTCTGTTTCAAACTATACACATCAAACATTCTTTATTTATGTTGATCATTTTCAGACTAAAATGTCTGTTCTTGTTGTATGTGATGTTAAAACTCTGTCCAGTTACTGTTCTCTCTCACACACACACACACACACACACACACACACACACACACACACACACACACACACACACACACACACACACACAGAGAGAGATCATGTCTGTTCACAACCACATGAGCAATGAACTTGCATGCAAACACTATTGTGACTTTAGGTGTTTGTGTTTGGTCACAGTGTGTTTCTGTCTCACTCTATCTGCACAGAGACACTGAGGCACCATCAGACCACAGATAGAACCCAGGGTAAAGTGGTTCAGTGAATTTGGAGTGGAAAGTGTGGAGGTGAATCAGTTTGTCAGAGGAAACTGTGTAGAAGGACAGAGAGCCAGCAGGCCCGTCAAGATACACTGCGACTCTGTTAGAGCGAGAGGAGGAGGAGAGAGGTATGTCTGTGTCTCTGTTATTGTGCCTGGCAATGTAACGATCATCAGTGCACCTCAGACTCCAGGACTTTTCATTCCTTCCAAGCCTGCTGTCTTCACCCGCTCCTCTCCTGCTGATTCCTCTGTAAGTCACTCCTATATAAATCGCTCCTTTCCTCTCGACCTCCCAATAACAGCGACCAGTCAGACCATCTCTACACAGCAGCTGATGACAGGTGTCAAATCTCTCTGGGTGATCAGGATATGACTGCTCCTCTCTCACACACGTCACCTTTCTGTTGTCTTCAGACAGGAGGAGGTATCTGTATGCTGTGTTTGGGTCCAGTGTGAGATCACAGGCATCTGAAGAGACAACAAGACTCGTTACAGCAGCAGCTTCTCATCTAATAAACATGTTTGTTTGTTTGTTTGTTGATTTATTGACAGTTCATTTCTCAGCAGTTTGATGATGTCACATGATGTCAGCCATCTTCCTGACTCACAGGATGTGAATGAATGGACGTCACAGACTGTGCTGTAGATGCACTTTCCTTCTCACTAGTTGAATGTGTTGCTTTGTTTTTATGAATCAAACTAAATAAAATACACACTTACATTTACTCACAGCTTCACGGCTTTTCAACCACTGCAGTCCAGCATGTTCCACACTGGAGGAATAAACAGGGAAGAAGTCAGACCAACAGATTCTCTTTAATGATGGAAACATGGACATTTAAGAACCTTCAATATGAAGGATTTCCACTCATATCCTCCATTAAACATGAAACATATTCCTCATCTTCTCAGTGTGACAGAGACAATGTGTGTGACTCTCAGCCTTCTAGCAGATGTCTCTTCATACCTGAGAGTCTCCAGTCTCCAGGTTGGATCCTCCAGTCCAGCAGAGAAGAGCTTCACTGAGGCTTCTGGATGATTGTAGCTCAGGTCCAGCTCTCTCAGATGGGAGGGGTTGGAGCTCAGAGCTGAGGCCAGAGAAGCACAGCCTTCCTCTGTGAGCATACAGTAAGACAACCTGCGCACACACACACACACACACACACACACACACACACACACACACACACACACACACACACACACACACACACACTTAAATGGGGTCTGCAGCCGACAGACTGTTTCTCTCTCTCCATCTACTTCTTTTTTCTGTCACTTGTTGCTTCTCTCGCTCCCTCTCTTTCTCTCTCTCCCTCTCTTTCTGTATCTCCCTCTCTTTCTCTCTTTCCCTCTTTCTCTCTCTCTCTTTCTCTGTCCCCCTCATTCTCTCTCTCCTTTTCTTTCTCTCCATCCCTCACTTTCTCTCCCTCCACCTCTTTCTGTCTCTCCCTCTCTTCTGTCCCTCCCTCTGTTTCTCTCCTTCTCCCTCTTTCTGTCTCTCCCTCTCTTCTGTCCCTCCCTCTGTTTCTCTCCTTCTCCCTCTTTCTGTCTCTCCCTCTTTCTGTCTTTCCCTATATTTCTCTCTCTCCCTCCCTCTCCCTATCTTTCTCTCCCTCCTTCTCTTTCTCTCTCTCCCTCTCTCCCCCCTCTCTTTCTCTCTCTCCCTCTTCCCCCTCTCTTTCTCTCTCTCCCTCTCTTTCTCTGCTCCCTCTCTTTCTCTCCCTCCCTCTCTCCACCTCTTTCTGTCTCTCCCTCTCTTCTGTCCCTCCCTCTCTTTCTCTCCGTCCCCCTCTTTCTCTCTCTCTCCCTCTCTCCCCCCCTCTCATTCTCTCTCTCCCTCTCTCTGTCCTTCTCTTTCTCTCTCCCTCTCTCCCCCTCTCTTTCTCTCCCTCCCTCTCTTTCTGTCCCTCCCTTTCTCTCTCTCCCTTTCTCTCTCGCTCCCTCTCTTTCTCTCCCTCCATCTCTATCCCTCTCTTTCTCTCTCTTTCTCTCTCTCCCTCTCTTTCTGTCCCTCCCTCTCTTTCTCTGTGGGGGAGGAGAGGCTGAGGGGGCCTGTCTGCACTGTGGAGGAGGAGGAGCTGAGAGGGGCAGTCTGCACTGTGGAGGAGGAGGGGCTGAGGGGGGCAGTCTGCACTGTGGAGGAGGAGGGGCTGAGGGGGGCAGTCTGCACTGTGGAGGAGGAGGAGCTGAGGGGGGCAGTCTGCACTGTGGAGGAGGAGGAGCTGAGGGGGGCAGTCTGCACTGTAGAGGAGGAGGAGCTGAGGGGGGCAGTCTGCACTGTGGAGGAGGAGGAGCTGAGGGGGGCAGTCTGCACTGTGGAGGAGGAGGAGCTGAGGGGGGCAGTCTGTACTGTGGAGGAGGAGGGGCTGAGGGGGGCAGTCTGCACTGTGGAGGAGGAGGGGCTGAGGGGGCAGTCTGCACTGTGGAGGAGGAGGAGCTGAGGGGGGCAGTCTGCACTGTGGAGGAGGAGGGGCTGAGGGGGCAGTCTGCACTGTGGAGGAGGAGGGGCTGAGGGGGGCAGTCTGCACTGTGGAGGAGGAGGGGCTGAGGGGGGCAGTCTGCACTGTGGAGGAGGAGGGGCTGAGGGGGCAGTCTGCACTGTGGAGGAGGAGGAGCTAAGGGGGGCAGTCTGCACTGTGGAGGAGGAGGGGCTAAGGGGGCAGTCTGCACTGTGGAGGAAGCGCTGCTTTTTGTACCCATGAAGTGGATACTGAGCGCTATCTTGTATTACAGTATAACTGTATATATCAACCTGTCATGTTATCATCCTGTGTGTTTCTTATGTGTGTGCATTATTGTGTTTGCCGTCTGGGCACTCATGTAACTGACTGACTCCCAGCATTTCACTGCACTATTACTGTTTATGTCCTTTGCATACTTGTGTGTATACAAATGTGTGTGTGTGTGTGTGTGTGTGTGTGTGTGTGTGTGTGTGTGTGTGTGTGTGTGTGTGTGTGTGTGTGTGTGTGTGTGTGTGTGTGTGTGTGTGTGTGTGTGTGTGTGGCGAGGCATTGAGTTTGTTTGATAAGTTGACTGTTCCTTAAAGCTGAGGCTCTCAAATGTTTTTCAGTCAAGGAGCCCTTACAAGATAGAAAATATACTGGGGACCCCCTCATTCTGATTATGATTTGCATACAATATTTTCATTGAACTATGAAGTTTTTACAAACAAAAAAATATTTGTATTTTACTGAAAACTTTTCGCGGACCCCCTGGCAAAGTGCCACGGACCCCTGGGGGTCCCCGGACCCCCATTTGAGAAACACTGCTGTTGCAGGATACCTTTTGCTCTATAGCTTTGAGGCTTTCTGGGCTCGATGGAGAGAGAAGAGGGAGTTTGACTAGCTGGTAAGGCTCATATGAGACACTTGTGCCTGCAGTACACTGCTTTGTCCACAGCAGAGGTGAGAAGGCTGTTAAGTGGGCTGGAGAGTAGCATTATCAAGTGGAGGAGGAGCTGGTGGGTCAGGATAGACCGGGGCTGCAGCACAACCTGGCTGAGCTGCACAGGGAATTGGGTGGGTTCCTGCAGGAGCGAGCAAAGGGGGTGCTTGTGAGGGCTAGGTTCTCCATGCTCAGGGAGATGGAGGCTCCTAGCTCCTTCTTTTTTGGGCTGGAGAGGAGACAGGGCGATGACAGTCACATGTTTTCACTGTGGTTAGCCGATGGGCTAGTCCTTTACAAGTCCTTTACTTTAGGTTTCAACAACAGAGGCAGTAAAGAGAGGAGATGATGCAATATTCTACCACAGGATAGAAACTAGATGTGATAAATGTTGGTATCTCAGCTGCTTTCAAAACTCCCATCAGCAGGAAAATACAGAGGTCAGGTATTTTCACTGATATTAATGTGCATGTACAGCCACATTTAAATGGTGGTCTGTTGAACAGTATCAGTAATACTGACCTGAGAGTTTCCAGTCTACAATGTGGACTCTCCAGTCCAGCAGAGAGAAGCTTCATTCCAGAGTCCTCTAAGTCATTGTTACTCAGGTCCAGCTCTCTCAGACTGGAGGACTGGGAGCTGAGAACTGAGGCCAGAGCTTCACAGCTTCTCTCTGACAGCTTACAGTCACTCAGCCTTAATGGATATGAAGACATAAGGAAATGTGATTTTATCATTTCAGTCACACAGCTCACACAAACAGATTAATAATGAATGCAAATATAGATACAGAGTTCAGTATGGCATCTAGGCTCTGATGATGTCACTCCCTGTAGCACTGGTTCAAATCCTAGTTGCTCTATTCTGAAGCAGCTGGAGATGTGACAGTGAACTATAGCTGATCTGGTTTGTGTTTTCATTTCAGTTCTGGACTCAATGTGTGACAGAATGTGATAAATCCTTTACTTTAGGTTTCAACAACAGAGGCAGTAAAGAGAGGAGATGATTCTACCACAGGATAGAAACTAGATGTGATAAATGTTGGTATCTCAGCTGCTTTCAAAACTCACATCAGCAGGAAAATACAGAGGTCAGGTATTTTCACTAGGCCTGCATGATAGGAGGAAAATCTGCGATGTGCGATAACATTGTTCAATATAGCGATGACGATACGACTTGCGATAAATAAACACATATATTAGCTATACAGTTCCTATGTCTTTCTGCTTTAATAATGCTTTAATAATGCTAACATAGACGACAAACATAGCCTATGCCCACTGAATAAAGAAATGAAATACACACTGACTCTAGCTGAAACTACACACAGCGTGTTTGGGCTTTGGCAGAGGGGCGGAGCGCACTGTTGCAAGGGAAAGGTGTACGCTGGATTTACAACACAAGACAAAATGATCAGATGCTGAGTGGGAATGCATGAGGCATGTAAATAAAACCACTTTTGTTTCAGGCAGTCTTTGCGATGTGTTTATTGCGCATGTTCATATTGCGATGACGATGAAAACACGATTAATTGTGCAGCCCTAATCTTCACTGATATTAATGTGCATGTAAAGCCACATTTAAATGGTGGTCTGTTGAACAGTATCAGTAATACTGACCTGAGAGTTTCCAGTCTACAGTGTGGACTCTCTAGTCCAGCAGAGAGAAGCTTCATTCCAGAGTCCTTTACGTCATTCTTACTCAGGTCCAGCTCTCTCAGACTGGAGGACTGGGAGCTGAGAACTGAGCTGAGAACTGAGGCCAGAGCTTCACAGCTTCTCTCTGACAGCTTACAGTCACTCAGCCTTAATGGATATGAAAAGATAAGGAAATATTATTATTTGATCATTTCAGTCACACAATTTATGTAAACAGATTATTAATGAATCCAAATATAGAGAGGTGCAGCAATCTAAATAAGATATCAAAGCATGAGGTTTGAGACAGGAATAGAGAGAGGTGCAGCAATCTAAATAAGATATCAAAGCATGAGGTTTGAGACAGGAATAGAGAGAGGTGCAGCAATCTAAATAAGATATCAAAGCATGAGGTTTACAATATTTTCATTGAACTATGAAGCTTTTACAAACAAAAAAATATTTTTATTTTCCTGAAAACTTTCCGCGGACCCCCTGGCAAAGTGCCACGGACCCCTGGGGGTCCCCGGACCCCCGTTTGAGAAACACTGCTGTTGCAGGAAAACTTTTTGCTCTATAGCTTTGAGGCTTTCTGGGCTCGATGGAGAGAGAAGAAGAGGGAGTTTGACTAGCTGGTAAGGCTCATATGAGACACTTGTGCCTGCAGTACACTGCTTTGTCCACAGCAGAGGTGAGAAGGCTGTTAAGTGGGCTGGAGAGTAGCATTATGAAGTGGAGGAGGAGCTGGTTTGTCAGGATAGACAGGGGCTGCAGCACAACCTGGCTGAGCTGTGCAGGGAATTGGGTGGGTTCCTGCAGGAGCGAGCAAAGGGGGCGCTTGTGAGGGCTAGGTTCTCCATGCTCAGGGAGATGGAGGCTCCTAGCTCCTTCTGTTTTGGGCTGGAGAGGAGACAGGGCGATGACAGTCACATGTTTTCACTGTGGTTAGCCGATGGGCTCGTCCTTTACAAGTCCTTTACTTTAGGTTTCAACAACAGAGGCAGTAAAGAGAGGAGATGATGCAATATTCTACCACAGGATAGAAACTAGATGTGATAAATGTTGGTATCTCAGCTGCTTTCAAAACTCACATCAGCAGGAAAATACAGAGGTCAGGTGTTTTCACTGATATTAATGTGCATGTAAAGCCACATATAAATGGTGGTCAGTAATACTGACCTGAGAGTTTCCAGTCTACAGTGTGGACTCTCCAGTCCAGCAGAGAGAAGCTTCATTCCAGAGTCCTGTACGTCATTCTTACTCAGGTCCAGCTCTCTCAGACTGGAGGACTGGGAGCTGAGAACTGAGGCCAGAGCTTCACAGCTTCTCTCTGACAGCTTACAGCCACTCAGCCTTAATGGATATGAAAAGATAAGGAAATATGATTTTATCATTTCAGTCACACAGCTCACACAAACAGATTATTAATGAATGCAAATATAGATACAGAGTTCAGTATGGCATCTAGGCTCTGATGATGTCACTCCCTGTAGCACTGGTTCAAATCCTAGTTGCTCTATTCTGAAGCAGCTGGAGATGTGACAGTGAACTATAGCTGATCTGGTTTGTGTTTTCATTTCAGTTCTGGACTCAATGCGTGACAGAATGTGATAAATCCTTTACTTTAGGTTTCAACAACAGAGGCAGTAAAGAGAGGAGATGATGCAATATTCTACCACAGGATAGAAACTAGATGTGATAAATGTTGGTATCTCAGCTGCTTTCAAAACTCACATCAGCAGGAAAATACAGAGGTCAGCTATTTTCACTAGGCCTGCATGATAGGAGGAAAATCTGCGATGTGCGATAACATTGTTCAATATAGCGATGACGATACGACTTGCGATAAATAAACAAATATATTAGCTATACAGTTCCTATGTCTTTCTGCTTTAATAATACTTTAATAATGCTAACATAGACGACAAACATAGCCTATGCCCACTGAATAAAGAAATTAAATACACACTGACTCTAGCTGAAACTACACACAGCGTGTTTGGGCTTTGGCAGAGGGGCGGAGTGCACTGTTGCAAGGGAAAGGTGTACGCTGGATTTACAACACAAGACAAAATGATCAGATGCTGAGTGGGAATGCATGACGCATGTAAATAAAACCACTTTTGTTTCAGGCAGTCTTTGCGATGTGTTTATTGCGCATGTTCATATTGCGATGACGATGAAAACACGATTAATTGTGCAGCCCTAATCTTCAATGATATTAATGTGCATGTAAAGCCACATTTAAATGGTGGTCTGTTGAACAGTATCAGTAATACTGACCTGAGAGTTTCCAGTCTACAGTGTGGACTCTCTAGTCCAACAGAGACCAGCTTCACTCCAGAGTCCTGTAAGACAGTGTTACTCAGGTCCAGCTCTCTCAGACTGGAGGACTGGGAGCTGAGAACTGAGGCCAGAGCTTCACAGCTTCTCTCTGACAGCTTACAGCCACTCAGCCTTAATGGATATGAAAAGATAAGGAAATATTATTATTTGATCATTTCAGTCACACAACTTATGTAAACAGATTATTAATGAATGCAAATATAGAGAGGTGCAGCAATCTAAATAAGATATCAAAGCATGAGGTTTGAGACAGGAATAGAGAGAGGTGCAGCAATCTAAATAAGATATCAAAGTATGAGGTTTGAGACAGGAATAGAGAGAGGTGCAGCAATCTAAATAAGATATCAAAGCATGAGGTTTGAGACAGGAATAGAGAGAGGTGCAGCAATCTAAATAAGATATCAAAGCATGAGGTTTGAGACAGGAATAGAGAGAGGTGCATCAATCTAAATAAGATATCAAAGCATGAGGTCTGAGACAGGAATAGAGAGAGGTCCATCAATCTAAATAAGATATCAAAGCATGAGGTTTGAGACAGGAATAGAGAGAGGTGCATCAATCTAAATAAGATATCAAAGCATGAGGTTTGAGACAGGAATAGAGAGAGGTGCAGCAATCTAAATAAGATATCAAAGCATGAGGTTTGAGACAGGAATAGAGAGAGGTGCAGCAATCTAAATAAGATATCAAAGCATGAGGTTTGAGACAGGAATAGAGAGAGGTGCATCAATCTAAATAAGATATCAAAGCATGAGGTCTGAGACAGGAATAGAGAGAGGTGCATCAATCTAAATAAGATATCAAAGCATGAGGTTTGAGACAGGAATAGAGAGAGGTGCATCAATCTAAATAAGATATCAAAGCATGAGGTTTGAGACAGGAATAGAGAGAGGTGCAGCAATCTAAATAAGATATCAAAGCATGAGGTTTGAGACAGGAATAGAGAGAGGGGCATCAATCTAAATAAGATATCAAAGCATGAGGTTTGAGACAGGAATAGAGAGAGGTGCAGCAATCTAAATAAGATATCAAAGCATGAGGTTTGAGACAGGAATAGAGAGAGGTGCAGCAATCTAAATAAGATATCAAAGCATGAGGTTTGAGACAGTAATAGAGAGAGGTGCAGCAATCTAAATAAGATATCAAAGCATGAGGTTTGAGGTTAATTGCTTTTTATAGATGAATCAGCATATATATATATCTACG
Organism: Poromitra crassiceps; assembly: GCF_964638095.1. Taxonomy (NCBI): domain Eukaryota; kingdom Metazoa; phylum Chordata; class Actinopteri; order Beryciformes; family Melamphaidae; genus Poromitra; species Poromitra crassiceps. Next base: position 8,142,447 of record NC_139641.1, read on the forward strand.
GTATCTATATAAATACAGTAGATACACATAGACACACACACACACACACACACACACACACACACACACACACATATATACAGACAGACAGACAGACAGACAGACACAGACACAGACACAGACACAGACACAGACACAGACACAGACAAAGACAAAGACACAGACACACACACACACACACACACACACACACACACACACACACACACACACACACACACACACACACATTTAGCCTAAGCTTCACAGGCAAGTCATTTCAAATTCTGGCTAGACAACATATGATTAACATGACACTCCTGTAGATTAAAACAACCATATCAAGTAACTAACTAACTGTAATATAGACAGTGTCCACTGGAAAATACTGCTGTCTGTTGTGATAAAATGTAGGTACTTTTTAAGCACAGCCTCTTAAAGGACAAGGCATTTTTAAGACATTTGTTACCATCAAACAAATCCTATGAAAATAACAAAATCAACAATACATTTGCTCTACTCCCGTTACTTCCCACGTATCATTTTTAGCCATCAACCAGGAAGTAATTGGCCCCAATTGTAATTAAGCTAAACACATGGCTACATGGATGAGATTTATTGGTATAACAAAATCAGCTATTTTATCTTCATAGAATCTCTTGATGATCTCTTTATTCCTGTGCTCCTTGGCTGCTTGTATTAAGCCTTCAGCCCAAAGAAGATAACTATCAAAACTACACTTAACTGTAAAGTTAATAACAATCACGATTTTTTAAACACGATTTTAGACGGACAAGCCCGTCTTTATTGTCACACGATACACACATCAACACATGCACGGAGGGCCACAAACACACACATGCTGACGGTGGCCGGTGAAATTTGTCCTCAGCATTTAACCCATCCTGGCTTTGTCCTTTCCTCCGGGGGGCAGGCCAGGAGCAGTGGTCGCTTTCTCGTACAGCGCCCGGGGACCGACTTCGGATGTTGTCGTCACTGGTCGGATGACGATGACGATCTGATCTTCTGCATGTTTTTAGTGGGGGGGTTATATATGGAGGAAACCCCTGGGGGAGCACGGGGAGAACATGCAAACTCCACACAGACAGAAAGGCCCTTACGACGAGATACCCCACCTGGGCAGTAGGCACTGAAGATATGGGGGGAACACAACCACAGCGCCCGCAGTGTCCCAGGCGAGAATCGAACTCAGGACCTTCTGACTGCGAGGCGACAGCTCTACCACTGAGCCACCGTGCCCCCCCCATCAAGCTATAAACAAACATTTCAGAATTGGAATCTTTGGAATGAAGACGCAAATTACACATTACTTGTTACTCTTCTTAAAAGTAACACATCGCTTTACTTATTATTCCAGTGAAAAGTGATTGCCCTACTGATTTTTAAGGTTTTGAATCTACAGCATTAAATTCAGACTTTCCGTGATGTATTTCCCAACTTTGTTGGCTCGTTTATGTGCGCTCTCCTGTAATTCCAATATTTCCAACATGACTTGAAGACGACGAGAATCTTTCAGAGCCATTGCACCAATACAGAGGTTAAAGAGACTAAACAATGAAACACAAGTAATGACCAACCTGGTAACTGTAATGTGATTACTGACACGTAACAGTAATGACTTACTTTATTTACTCTGTTACAGGAAAATTAATAGCACATTACTTTGTGTGTTACGCCCAGAGTTGGGGTCCGTTACTCAAAAAAGTAATATATTACACATTACACATTACTTTAAAAAAAAGTAATGCCTTACTTTACTTGATTACTCCCTGGAGAAAGGAATTTGTTACACTACTCGTTACATTACTTTTGCGTTACTCCGTAACATCGCCTGAGATGCATTGTCTCTATTGTGCTCTATATGTTTCTGAAAAATGGCGATTTCATTCTACTGTTGAAACTGGCAACATTTCCTCTACCATGTAGGAGGAGGTAACAAGCCGGTCCATCTCTTATTTTGATGTTACCTGGTGAAAAGAAAGCTTTTGCTGCTTGCTTGGGGTCGAGGCAGGCGACTCAGCTTGGGTCTGCAACCAGCTTTGTGTTCGCATGTTTACACTGCAGATGCTTTGAGAGGTTTATGTCATAGGCTACCGTAGCTAGCTGCTTCTGTCCAGGGCGTTTGCAGTTTCACATTCTTGTCCTTCCGCACAACAAAAACTTGTTTTAGAAGACGGGCTTTTTGGCAGATTGCTGGCAGACTATTACGGAACATACGCACTGCGCCCACTTCACTAGAACACGTTGTATTTACAAGGGGTATTTACAGACCCCATCGCTATGTGGGTTTCTCTTATGGTTTACGTATACATTTAATTTAATTTAATTTAGTCCAATATTCAGATATTCCAGAATTGCATGTTGTGTTAAAATACATATTATTTATATCTAACACTCTTTAGCCTGATTTAATTGTAAAACAGAGTGTAAAAAGTTATGCAAAGCCTTCTGGGAAATAAATTTAACCCGTGGAAGAGGAAAGTGGGCGGAGTTCCCAGCATGCCCTGGGGGTACTGTGTTTTTGTGTCAATTGTTTGTTTGTCAATGTGTTTTGGAGGTTAAAATGATTTATTGTTCTATATGCATGATGTTAGTTATCTGATAAGTTATGTGTCGACTAATAGTGCTGTTCTGCATGCTAATACAAAGTTGAAATATTGGCACCATGATTGATTCTGCTGTGCAGTTAAATGACCCGTCTGATGGGACACAGGATCTGCTATTAAAATGGAGATCTTTTCTCTCTATACTTATCTTGCTAGTACGCATGTAACGAGGTAAGCATTTGATTAGTAACTGTAATGTGATTACTGCACTTAGGTACAGTAGTGCCTTACACTACTCGTTACCGACAAAAGTAATGTGATTACAGGTTACCCCCAACTCTGGTTACGCCCAACACTGTGTTACCACTGCTCTGTAGAACAGCAGTTTTATAGTGTTTGTTTGAGGAACTAGATGGGCCCTATCGTTGCAATCGGCGTAGAAACTGCGTTTAAGGCCTAGCGCAGTAAGTGGGTGTGGACCAGCGCACTCGCTATCTTGGTATCGGTGCTACACGCAGCCTCAACCATTATAACCACGCCTTTTAAGCGTAAAATTATGCATAGTCCGCTCATTGGAGAATTGCAGTAAAGAGTCACACGCTTGCCTTTTAAGCTCCAATTCCTGGACAAATCCGCTAAAACCAGACAAAGCCAAGCGCTCTGCCCCCCCCCCCCCCCCCCCTCCCTTCATCCAGTCTGTCTGTCTCCATACAGTATATAGGCTATTATTCCATATTATTATGCTTCTCAAACCAATCTAACTGCAGTTTAAATACTGCAAGCATGTAAATACCCTACACTATAGCAAGATCAAAGTGAAAAGAATGTTCTAAATGCATCAGCTAGAAAAATATAGCCTATTCGATTGGTGAAAGTTTGTCCAGAAAGATATCATTTTCTCTCGCCTGCTGCAGGAAGGATGATGCACATAAATATACCCTACATTATGTAAAGTCATTGCATAAATGTGTTTTTATTGTAAAACTAAATGTGAAGTAGGGCCAAGTTATTGGAGCGGACATCACAGTATAGCAGATGACAGTAGAAGCGCGTTCCGCTGTCACTTATCTAAATCACGTTAAATCGACAAGGGATATATATACTGTAGGCCCAGGAGGACATATATGTTTCACATAGGGTGGTGTTTTCATTTCGATGTTTTATTTGGTCCAATATTGAAATGTTCTACAATTGCAGGTTGTGTTACCATTACACATTATTTAGATCTACCTTTAAAAGGTTTTCGGCTGATTTGGTTGCTATTTAGTAGCGAAATGGAGTACCACAATGCATGCTGGGACTTACAACTTACAACTTATTTTTCCTATGGGAAGTGTGTTGTGTCTGTCTGAGCGAGGGAGTCAGAGAGAGAGTCGTATTGTGCCTGTCAGACTGAGGAGAGAGGGAGAGAGTGACACAGAGAAGGGTGACAGAGGGGAGCCAGAGGGGAGCCAGAGGGGAGCGCTGGGTTTTCAAAAGCGCAAAGCGCTAAATTTACGCCAGGTGGGAAGATATCATTAGGCCGATATTTAACGCTGAAACGCCCATTCTCGCCCATTCAGGGAGTGCGCCACGCCCATTCGGCCTAAAGCGCATTTGGCAGCGTAAAGCCATGTTGATATCTTCCCGAGGCAGGCGCAAGGCACGTTTTTTAGCGCCGAAGGCCCGTTTTAGCGCCGAAGGCCTGTGGGAGAATAGGGGCCTATATTTTTATAGTTCATATGGCATCAGGTGTGAAGGTAACTAAACTGTAGATAATGTTATAATTCAGATCAGGACTAACCGAGCCTCTCTGCAGTTCCTCACAGCTGGGATCAGTCTGCCTCGTCCCTCGCTTGTTGTGTTGTAGGCCTTCAGGTCGAACACATCCAGAACCTCCTCTGACATCTGCAGCATGTACGCCAGAGCTGAGCAGTGGGTCTTAGAGAGTTTCTTCTCTGACTTGTTCTCTGACTTCAGGAAGTCTTGGATCTGCTGATGTATTGAGTGGTCATTCATCTCCATCAAACAGTGGAAGATGTTGATGCTTCTGTCTGGAGACGTATTGGAGGTGTTCATCTTCTTCAGGTTGCTGATGGCTTTCTGGATGCTGTCTGGACTTCTCTCTGTGTGACCTAGTAGGCCTCCTAAGAGACTCTGGCTGGACTCGAGTGAGAGGCCATGAAGGAAGCGGACAAAGAGGTCCAAGTGGCCATTTGTACTCTTCAGGGCTTTGAGCATGGATTTCTTCAGGAAGACATCCAAGGAGTGATCACTTCTATCCCAGACTTTTCCCAGGAATGTGCTCAGTACATTCTTATCCCTGTTTGTGTAACAGTGGAACATGTAGACTGCAGCGAGAAACTCCTGGATGCTCAGATGAACAAAGCAATAGACCGTCTTCTGGAAGAGGACACACTCTCGTTTGAAGATCTCTGTGCACACTCCTGAGAACACCAAAGCCTCTCTGACATCAAGACCACACTCCTCCAGGTCTTCTTGGTAGAACAGGAGGTTGCCCGTCTCCAGATTTTCAAACGCCAGCTTCCCCAGCTTCAGAAGAACTTCCCTGTCAGTCTCCATGAGCTGCTGTTGACTCATCTCATGGCTCTCATCATACTTCTGCTTCTTCCTCTCTGTCTGAACCAGCAGGAAGTGTGAGTACATCTCAGTCAGGGTCTTGGGCAGCTCTCCTCTCTGGTCTGTAGTCAACATGTGCTCCAGAACTGTACCAGTGATCCAACAGAAGACTGGGATGTGGCACATGATGTGGATGGTCCTGGATGCCTTGATGTGTGAGATGATTCTGCTGGACAGCTCCTCATCAGTGGATCTCTTCCTGAAGTACTCCTCCTTCTGGAGGTCAGTGAAGCCTCGTACTTCTGTCACCCTGTCTACACATGTAGGAGGGATCTGATTGGCTGCTGCAGGTCTGGAAGTTATCCAGAGGAGAGCCAAGGGAAGCAGATTCCCCTTGATGAGGTTTGTCAACAGCACATCTACTGATGATACCTGTGTGACATCAGACACAATCTCATTGTTGTGGAAATCCAATGGAAGTCTGCTTTCATCCAGGCCATCAAAGATGAACACAACTTTACAGACAGAGAGCTTCTCTGCTGTGACCCTCTGTAAGGTTGGATGGAAAACATGGAGCAGCATGAGAAGACTGTACCGCTCATCTCTGATCAAGTTCAGCTCCCTGAACGAAAGCAGAATCACAAGAATGACGTCTTGATTTTCCAAGCCCTCTGCCCAGTCCAGAGTGAACTTCTTCACCGAGAAGGTTTTTCCAATTCCAGCAACACCATTCGTAAGAACTACTCTGATGTGTGTCTCTTGATCAGGTAAGGGGTTAAAGATGTCGTGGCACTTGATCGGAGTGTCATGGAGAGCCTCCATCTTGGATGCTGTCTCCAGCTGCCACACCTCATGTTGGGTATTAACCTCTTCACTCTGTCCCACTGTGATGTAGAGTGCAGTGTAGATCCTATTGAGGGGAGTTCCAATTCCTGCTTCAGCTGTTCCTTCTGTCACAAAGTCACATCTCATTATCAGACTGATCTTATGAACATCTAAAACCTCCTGCAAAACACCGTCCGCTGGAAGAGAAGAAAGAGTAAACAAGTGTTTAACAGATATGCTGTTGTTTCCTGGTTTTAGAAATGGTGACAACAGTAGACAGAACCCCAGTCTTACATTGTGCAGTGCTGGTTTGACTGGGTGTCTGCAGTCCAGATCTTGTTCTGGACCTTTTTCTACACTGGGGACAGGCGGAGTCTCCTGATGAACCGGACTGGGCCCAGTATGAGGTGATGCACTGTCTGCAGAACCTGTGTCCACAGCTGGTAGAGACTGGATCCCTCAGGACCCAATGACACAATGCACAGCAGGACAGCTGCTGCTTCACAACACCTAGACTCCTCTTCCTCATTCTGTGGGGATAAAGGCAATTTATTATCCCTGATCAGATGAAGATCTAACAAACAAACAAAATTGAACAAAAGTTTGAACAATTTTTTGTTTAAATTGTAAAACTATTAAAATATTTTGCCCAGACTATCTTTATAGATGCTCAGACAGCATGGTGCTGCCATCACATGTAAAGTTTATTTTCACATGTATCTGTTGTCATAGTTGTAGTTTAATCAGTGGAGTCAACATTGCATACCCATCATGGATAAATGTCACTGTGGTGATCATGGATGAATGCAACATTGTAACAGTTTTTCTGGTTTGTTTCATATGTAATTATCATTAATGAATGTTCAGCTCAATACAAACAACACACAGTCCTATTACATCAACACTGTAACAACACATTTGTTACAGAACACAGACAGTGTCTGGCAGTCATTAGTAAATAAATAAGTACCATTCTTGATAACCTCTGACTACAGATAGTGTTAGCAGGGCACAGAGATTGATCACAGCAGTTAGGGTAGATACGATGGCAGAGTTCCATTACATTACATCTACAGTATCAACCACTGTCTGTGTTTACATGTCAAACACAAACAATGTCAAACACAAACACCATATGAATGAAAATGGGCTTTTCAACAATGATGGGAGGTTTTGGTGTTTAAACCAGTGAGCTGTTGTGGCTTTTAAGGCCATGGCACACCAATCAAACATTCTCAAACAAACACCAACAACAAACACCAACAGACAATTGTCTGTGAATGTTGGCAGATGTTGGAGATTGTTTGAAAGCATGGCACACCGACCAAACATATTCTGTACAACAGTCCCAAACATGTAAAAAAGAAACACCAGAAAAATAGAAACTGCACTGTGTTACAGCACATAGAAGTCAAGTCAAGTCAAGTCAAATTTATTTTTATAGCCCTAATTCACAAGCATGTCTCAGAGGGCTTCACAGAAAGTATGTCTAGCTGATTCTAGCTAACACACAGTAACAAGAATATACAGAATAAAGATAACATTTGAACATTTGAAGAAAGCAGGAGAGTGGAGGAGGGAGGGAGAGGGAGGAGGGAGGAGAGGGGGGAGGACAGAGAGGAGGAGAGAGGCAGAGAAGGAGAGGTGGGAGGGTGCAGGGGAAGGAGAGCAGGGGGAATGTGAGAGAAGGGAGAGCAGGAAGTGGCAGGGATTCAGGAAAATAGGGGAGAAGAGGAGAAGGAGCAGAGGGGGGGAGAAGGAGGAGAGAGCAGGAGAAGGGAGGGGGGGGCGGTGGGATGTGGGGGAGGAAAGAGCATGGAAAGAGAGGAGAACAAGAAGGAGGAAGAAGGGAAGAAGCGGGGGAAGGGGGAAAGAGAGAGGGGGGGGGGAGAAGATCAGACAACTGACTACTCTAAGCATTAACCAGAGCTAACTGGGACATAGTATCTAGCTAATCTACAGCCTAATCTGGCCTATCCTACCCTGCTCTAGTCTGATTTTAGCCTGAACACTAACAGGTCAGCCTTAGGCTGTAGCTAATCTATCGCCTACCTAAGCTGTTCTAAACCAACCGGCAGCCCTCGACCAGTGATGAAGAGCACCGATGCCCCCCGACCCAGCCCCCGCCCACATAAGGCGTGGGAGGGAAGGCCAGGCCGGGACACAGCGGCACCCCCTCACCCCCAGTGAACGCAAGAAAACCTGTCCACCATATGGTGGCAATCCACACATGGATCGCCACATGGATGGCGATCCATGTGATAGAAGATGGCTCAGACTGACAAAGTTAGTTATACATCTGTCGAGTAATACAATGATACACCCAGTTTATTTCTTTTGTAGCGACAGATGGCCTTAAACGCCACACTCACGTGACGCTTCTTGAGAGAGAGGTGAGGGAACGTGCATATTTCTGCAGACTTTATCGAGGGACCATGAAGGCGTCATGTGACAGGCAACGCTAGTTGAAGCCTGGAGTTCCTGCTGATGGCAGCTGCAACAGTGTTTTCTCTGCTATCAACCTGGTTAATCTCGCTATATTCTTCATCACAGTGGGTCACAGTGGGTCACCCACTGTGCACTTAATCGTGCACTAGTTCTGCATAAGCACCTGCAGCTCTCTCCTTATTTTACTGACGTTGTCAGTGATCACACGGCTGTTTACATGTGTTTCTGAACGGCTAGCTAGTTATTAGCATAGCTCGTTGTTAGCCGTCATGGATGTTCTCTCTCTCCCTCATTATGTAACCTTGCTGCACAAAACATTACTTATTTGCGGGAGTGCATGGGAGAAGTCTCCCGCTAGTGTTGTTGATGCCCAGTGTGATGGCACATGGTTGGCAGAGAAACGTATGTTTGCTGCGTCGCGTGTAACGTTAGTTAGAGGAGGCTCTGCCTCTGACCAAACTGACCAGACAACCGCATGCATTAGGCGCGCATGCGTGAGCTCCGTTTCCATGGATACGTGACTGAAAACATGGGAAGTTACCAGACAACAGCGAACAGCGAACAACGCCGGATTGAACAAGTCGAATCCTGGCAAACATGACAGAACATCGCCGAACATCGCCAAACACGAACAGACAAGGACAGACAGCTATGGCACACCAAACAAACATTTGTCTTTGTTCGTGTTTGTTTGTGTTTGTTTGAGAATGTTCGTTTGGTGTGCCATGGGCTTTAAGGCGGGGCTAGCAGGATGAGGGAATTTGAGCAACTCGGGGAGGGGGGCGGGACTAAGGGTCAACAACGTCAGTCTGATATCAGATTTGTGAATGACGTCAGTATCGGCACGCCATTGGATCAGTCCCATCTCTAAGTCAAGGTCAAAGTTAAGGTTACTTTATGTGTACCCATAGGTAGATTTGGTTGCAGGGAGAGTCACTCAATTTAAAAAAGGCTCAGACAATAGACAGTAGACAGACATGAAAGTGCCAAGTGCCATAGTTCCAAACTTCATCATATAATTTTTTAATATTTAAAAAAAGATGTAAGAAAACACTGGGGCAGAGATTTGCTTCATGAACACAGTCCTCTCATAGTGTGATGCAACAGTGAAGGAAACTATCCTAAATGACACAACAGAATATTTTTCCTTCATCAAGCTTACTCACTTTACTCTCTTACTTTTATCAGGTAGGCTCCCAGTATAACAGTCCTCTTACCTTGTGTCTGAAGGTCCAGGTTCATTACTGAAGCGTGGAGGATTGTCTTTAGACCAGTCAGTCTTCATAGACAGACAGCTGGGTACTGGAGACTCTGCTCTCTGCCTGTGGTACTGACCTCTGTAAATCAAAAGAAAAGGCAACATGTTTTCAGAGGTGATCAAACACAACGACTCTGGTTTTTGGGATAATTGATGTGAAGTTTTAATTCTATAATTAGTTTGTGTGCACACATTATGAATTAGGAGGAACGAAAAACTAAATATTTAGGGAATAAAATGTCTTCTGTGTGCATGAATCCAGCCAAACTGACGGCAGGTCTGACCTACATCCAGGAAGTGAAATATACTGTATATCTTGTCCTCCATAAAACATGTTTTTCTTCCCTATGGTCACTCCTTGTCTCTGTAGTTTTCAGTGCAATCGTGTAGGTTATCAAATAACATTTCTTCATTACAGTATAACAGTCCTCTTACCTTGTGTCTGAAGGTCCAGGTTCATTACTGAAGCGTGGAGGATTGTCTTTAGACCAGTCAGTCTTCATAGACAGACAGCTGGGTACTGGAGACTCTGCTCTCTGCCTGTGGTACTGACCTCTGTAAATCAAAAGAAAAGGCAACATGTTTTCAGAGGTGATCAAACACAACGACTCTGCTTTTTGGGATAATTGATGTGAAGTTTTAATTCTATAATTAGTTTGTGTGCACACATTATGAATTAGGAGGAACGAAAAACTAAATATTTAGGGAATAAAATGTCTTCTGTGTGCATGAATCCAGCCAAACTGACGGCAGGTCTGACCTACATCCAGGAAGTGAAATATACTGTATATCTTGTCCTCCATAAAACGTGTTTTTCTTCCCTATGGTCACTCCTTGTCTCTGTAGTTTTCAGTGCAATCGTGTAGGTTATCAAATAACATTTCTTCATTACAGTATAACAGTCCTCTTACCTTGTGTCTGAAGGTCCAGGTTCATTACTGAAGCGTGGAGGATTGTCTTTAGACCAGTCAGTCTTCATAGACAGACAGCTGGGTACTGGAGACTCTGCTCTCTGCCTGTGGTACTGACCTCTGCAAATCAAAAGAAAAGGCAACATGTTTTCAGAGGTGATCAAACACAACGACTCTGGTTTTTGGGATAATTGATGTGAAGTTTTAATTCTATAATTAGTTTGTGTGCACACATTATGAATTAGGAGGAACGAAAAACTAAATATTTAGGGAATAAAATGTCTTCTGTGTGCATGAATCCAGCCAAACTGACGGCAGGTCTGACCTACATCCAGGAAGTGAAATATACTGTATATCTTGTCCTCCATAAAACGTGTTTTTCTTCCCTATGGTCACTCCTTGTCTCTGTAGTTTTCAGTGCAATCGTGTAGGTTATCAAATAACATTTCTTCATTACAGTATAACAGTCCTCTTACCTTGTGTCTGAAGGTCCAGGTTCATTACTGAAGAAGAGTGGAGGATGATCTTTAGACCAGTCACTCTTCATAGACAGACAGCTGGATACTGGAGACTCTGCTCTCTGCCTGTGGTACTGACCTCTGTAAATCAAAAGAAAAGGCAACATGTTTTCAGAGGTGATCAAACACAACGACTCTGGTTTTTGGGATAATTGATGTGAAGTTTTAATTGTATAATTAGTTTGTGTGCACACATTATGAATTAGGAGGAACGAAAAACTAAATATTTAGGGAATAAAATGTCTTCTGTGTGCATGAATCCAGCCAAACTGACGGCAGGTCTGACCTACATCCAGGAAGTGAAATATACTGTATATCTTGTCCTCCATAAAACATATTTTTCTTCCCTATGGTCACTCCTTGTCTCTGTAGTTTTCAGTGCAATCGTGTAGGTTATCAAATAACATTTCTTCATTACAGTATAACAGTCCTCTTACCTTGTGTCTGAAGGTCCAGGTTCATTACTGAAGAGTGGAGGATGCTCTTTAGACCAGTCACTCTTCATAGACAGACAGCTGGGTACTGGAGACTCTGCTCTCTGCCTGTGGTACTGACCTCTGTAAATCAAAAGAAAAGGCAACATGTTTTCAGAGGTGATCAAACACAACGACTCTGGTTTTTGGGATAATTGATGTGAAGTTTTAATTGTATAATTAGTTTGTGTGCACACATTATGAATTAGGAGGAACGAAAAACTAAATATTTAGGGAATAAAATGTCTTCTGTGTGCATGAATCCAGCCAAACTGACGGCAGGTCTGACCTACATCCAGGAAGTGAAATATACTGTATATCTTGTCCTCCATAAAACATATTTTTCTTCCCTATGGTCACTCCTTGTCTCTGTAGTTTTCAGTGCAATCGTGTAGGTTATCAAATAACATTTCTTCATTACAGTATAACAGTCCTCTTACCTTGTGTCTGAAGGTCCAGGTTCATTACTGAAGGATGGAGGATTGTCTTTAGACCAGTCAGTCTTCATAGACAGACAGCTGGGTACTGGAGACTCTGCTCTCTGCCTGTGGTACTGACCTCTGTAAATCAAAAGAAAAGGCAACATGTTTTCAGAGGTGATCAAACACAACGACTCTGGTTTTTGGGATAATTGATGTGAAGTTTTAATTGTATAATTAGTTTGTGTGCACACATTATGAATTAGGAGGAACGAAAAACTAAATATTTAGGGAATAAAATGTCTTCTGTGTGCATGAATCCAGCCAAACTGACGGCAGGTCTGACCTACATCCAGGAAGTGAAATATACTGTATATCTTGTTGTTACGGCCTTGGTCAGAGCCTGGCCTTGGGTTGGTCTGTGTTGCATTTTCTCACCTCTGTCTCTATTCCAGACACGCCCCCCCCCCTCTAATTGACTGATTACTGAGGAGCCCTCACCTGGAGCTGGTTCCCAATCAAGCCAGCATAAGAAGCCAGGGAGACTCCAGTGCTGGGCCTTCTGCCACTTCGACAGCCAGCACTTGCTCTGTGTACACTTGAGACTGCAGCTCTCTCTGATTAGCTGTTAGCTCATCTGCTGTCTATTCTTTTTGCTCTCAACTTGATGATCTTGATTGGCCTTTCTTGTTAATACCTGTGCTCTTAGAGGCCTATTGATAGACCTGGTATTGACCCTGTAGCTGGTTTTCTGGCGTCTTACCACTAGCTACTGTTTGCTGTATTCCTTAACCCTGGGTTCGATTTCAGTTTTGGTTTCTTTTTGTTTTGTTAACCACTAACTCAGGAAGCCCTGTAGGGGTGTGCTGCCCTTTATTTTCATCCCCCCTTTTCTCCTGTTTTTTGTAGGCTAGGGAGGGTAGAATTGTGTTTTTGTTTCAGTGTAGTTTGCTTTATTTTCTAGGTAAATTTGTTGGGCTTTTGGCCACCCTGAAGCTACTGGCTTACCTGTGACTTAAATCTTTTGTTTCAAATAAATCATTGTTTGATCATTTTTCAACTCTGTGCATCTCGTTTTGTTCCTAGACCTTTTTATGTTACACCTGTTGCCCTAGACTTCTTCATGGTCGTAACACTTGTCCTCCATAAAACGTGTTTTTCTTCCCTATGGTCACTCCTTGTCTCTGTAGTTTTCAGTGCAATCGTGTAGGTTATCAAATAACATTTCTTCATTACAGTATAACAGTCCTCTTACCTTGTGTCTGAAGGTCCAGGTTCATTACTGAAGCGTGGAGGATTGTCTTTAGACCAGTCAGTCTTCATAGACAGACAGCTGGGTACTGGAGACTCTGCTCTCTGCCTGTGGTACTGACCTCTGCAAATCAAAAGAAAAGGCAACATGTTTTCAGAGGTGATCAAACACAACGACTCTGGTTTTTGGGATAATTGATGTGAAGTTTTAATTCTATAATTAGTTTGTGTGCACACATTATGAATTAGGAGGAACGAAAAACTAAATATTTAGGGAATAAAATGTCTTCTGTGTGCATGAATCCAGCCAAACTGACGGCAGGTCTGACCTACATCCAGGAAGTGAAATATACTGTATATCTTGTCCTCCATAAAACGTGTTTTTCTTCCCTATGGTCACTCCTTGTCTCTGTAGTTTTCAGTGCAATCGTGTAGGTTATCAAATAACATTTCTTCATTACAGTATAACAGTCCTCTTACCTTGTGTCTGAAGGTCCAGGTTCATTATTGAACCATGGAGGTTTGTCTTTAGACCGGTCAGTCTTCATAGACAGACAGCTGGGTACTGGAGACTCTGCTCTCTGCCTGTGGTACTGACCTCTGTAAATCAAAAGAAAAGGCAACATGTTTTCAGAGGTGATCAAACACAACGACTCTGGTTTTTGGGATAATTGATGTGAAGTTTTAATTGTATAATTAGTTTGTGTGCACACATTATGAATTAGGAGGAACGAAAAACTAAATATTTAGGGAATAAAATGTCTTCTGTGTGCATGAATCCAGCCAAACTGACGGCAGGTCTGACCTACATCCAGGAAGTGAAATATACTGTATATCTTGTCCTCCATAAAACATGTTTTTCTTCCCTATGGTCACTCCTTGTCTCTGTAGTTTTCAGTGCAATCGTGTAGGTTATCAAATAACATTTCTTCATTACAGTATAACAGTCCTCTTACCTTGTGTCTGAAGGTCCAGGTTCATTACTGAAGTGTGGAGGATTGTCTTTAGACCAGTCAGTCTTCATAGACAGACAGCTGGGTACTGGAGACTCTGCTCTCTGCCTGTGGTACTGACCTCTGTAAATCAAAAGAAAAGGCAACATGTTTTCAGAGGTGATCAAACACAACGACTCTGGTTTTTGGGATAATTGATGTGAAGTTTTAATTCTATAATTAGTTTGTGTGCACACATTATGAATTAGGAGGAACGAAAAACTAAATATTTAGGGAATAAAATGTCTTCTGTGTGCATGAATCCAGCCAAACTGACGGCAGGTCTGACTTACATCCAGGAAGTGAAATATACTGTATATCTTGTCCTCCATAAAACATGTTTTTCTTCCCTATGGTCACTCCTTGTCTCTGTAGTTTTCAGTGCAATCGTGTAGGTTGTCAAATAACATTTCTTCATTACAGTATAACAGTCCTCTTACCTTGTGTCTGAAGGTCCAGGTTCATTACTGAAGGATGGAGGATTGTCTTTAGACCAGTCAGTCTTCATAGACAGACAGCTGGGTACTGGAGACTCTGCTCTCTGCCTGTGGTACTGACCTCTGGAAACACAAATGTTTGATACATAAATTATCATTAGTTCTAGTGACTTCAAATTCATGTTTTGTTCTCATATTCTACTATTGTCTTCATTTGTTGATTTCTATTTTATTTGTTTAGATTATTTCAATTATTTCTTATGTTTAGATTATTATCATAGATTATGCATGTACATGTACTTTGCACGCCCACTGGCAAAAAGGGGGTTTGGCCAATCACAAAAAGGCACCTACATTTCAAATGGATTCACGTAACATCACAAAACTCTGTAGAAAGGTTGGTGGAGGTATACATTCTACAGAGTGCCCTCTAGTAGTGTTTATATGTTTTCCTTTGTTTTTATACTGTATGTATTTATACTTTCATATTGTACATACTTTTCATTCATGTTTCTTGGCCTTGTTATGTTCTAGTGGTAGAACAGATCAGTCTGTCATCTGTTGCAGACATTTCTACACATTTTACCAAGCTGGTTTTCATCATCTGTATCTGTTGATCCAAACTCACATTCACATGAGTGATGACTTGTTTGACTCAGGAGAGGCTTTCCGGTTGATTGGCCGTGTCGTTTAAGTCCCCTCCCCTTTCCTAATTGACTGTTTCTCGTTATATCTATTGATCCCAAAGTTTATAACTATATGACCTCAGTATGTAGGATTTGACTCATAAATGTATCTTAACACTGTGTGGAAAAAATGTGAGAGCTAATAATGATGTGATGAGACCAAGGAGGCATTGTTTTAAGTAACCAATAAGCTGTTTTAGGCTTTGATATTTGGTTTCATAGGGACAAACAGTTTCCAGCTTATCACACATTAAATGCTTGTTGTGTTTGCAATTGTCAGTTGTGTTATATTTAATTCCACCCACTGTAGCTTATATTTTATTTAGTTTTATATATCTTGAAATTATTTGTTGCTCAATTGATCCAAATCTACAGAGATAATTTAAACTTATCTCATTTTATTGTTATCTTATTGTTATTCTTAGTGAATGAAATAATAGCCTTTTTTTCTACTCAAATAGCAATGAGCTTGTATTTTTCTCTTTCCAGTATTCCATCATATTTTTACTACTAACTTGATTTCATGAATACAATCTCAGTGAACCATATTCCATCAGGTAGGCTTATGGGATAACAGTTCTCTTACCTTGTGTCTGAAGGTCCAGGTTCATTACTGAAGAGTGGAGGATGATCTTTAGACCAGTCAGTCTTCATAGACAGACAGCTGGGTACTGGAGACTTTGCTCTGCCATCTTCTTCCTCCTCCTCCTTCCACATGTTCTGGACTTTGTGATCTTGTATCTGTGAAAGGTGCTATACAAATAAGCTTTAGTTATTTTCTCACTTGTACACTTCAGTCAGTCTCAGAGGTAAACCAGTTATACTGGGGGGGGGGGGGTAAACGGTTATATTTAGGCAATTAAAACAACTTGGTTCAGGTTAGTGAAATGGTTTGGTCATGTGTGTGTTTTTTTATGCGACTCACGGTTTAGAAACGCTGGGAATCGAACTCCGGCAAACGTCTGGCCACCAACCCCCACCGCACCGCTCTTACTGTCCACCGTGCTATTTCAATGCGACACACACACACACACACACACACACACACACACGCACACACACACACACACACACACACACACACACACACACACACACACACACACACAATTTTATTCTAGCTTCATTCATTATTGTTTTTTTATCAACACTTTTCTTCAATTAGAATTGCATTTTCAAGCAGATCCTCAGCTGGCTGTAGTGTGTCGGGTGGATACTGTCAGTCAGCTGCTGAACTCTGTAGAACAGGTGCATCAGCGCCCCTCAGTGGTCACCCACGGTGGTCACAGTTTTCAGTGAAACTGCTGGTTTATGAGAACTCCGCCTCCGCCCTCAGTCAGAGACGACAGGCGGATGACACAACACACGCGGACCAGTCAGACTCTGTAGGCAAGTCGACGCATGTACAGTAGTAGTAGGCCCTCTGTAGGCCTAATATAATATGAAGCAGATTAGTTTCCCACCCCGCTCTGAAGTCCTGATCTGCCTGCAGAAAGTCAACAAGCCATTTCTCTCTTTATCAGGAGTCATGTGACTGAAAGACGCTCATCTCGCAGAGTCTCAGACACACAGATGGAATAAAACTGGGTTTAAACAGGGACATAAACTCAGTGGAAAAAGGTGACAGATATCAGCCCGGGCAGAGACACAAAAAAAACACTCAAATCATTAACTTAACACAAGTGCGAGAAGGTGACTTTTACCTCACCTAAATGTACCTAAAGGTGACTGTCACCTAAAGGTGACTAGTTTCATCCCTGAATAAAATAATGATAGGAATAATAATGTAATAACACTCACCCTGCTTCTCCCTCCTGCTGCTCTGCTCTCTCAATGTAAAATGGAGTCGGTCTGACTCGCTCTCTGAACTGACACATTTTACTTTCACTTTCAAGTTTGCTCCTCCTCAGCCTGTACAGTTTGATATATGGTGCAAAATAAATAAAACTCTCCCAAGAAACAATAGACAACCATAGCCTAGGCTAAACTGAGTTTTTTCAATTGTGCCTTCAAAGAAGTTCCTATATTTTATTTTTTACATGTGTGTTGGAATAAGACCGGAATAAGGCGGTGCTATGGAGGGTGGATCGTGCCTAAATCAAATACAAATACACACATTGAAATACTATGCACACATTAAAATACAATACACATATTGGAAATACAATACATATATTGAAAATACAATACACATCTGAAGAATACAATACATGTGTAACAATAAATACAATACCAAAATGCTTAAATACAATACACATATTGAAAATACAATACACATCTTACAGTTGTATTTTCGATATGTGTATTGTATTTCGATATGTGTATTGCCTTTTCGATATGTGTATTGTATTTCAATGTGTGTATTGTATTGAATTTTTGCATGAATAATCCTGACTGGCATTGAAAAACATGGCATTTTTTCGCTATGGCAACTGCAAATATCAGGCGAAGCGTATTTAGTTGAGTGTATTGTATTTAGTTGTGTGTATTGTATTTAGTTGTGTGTATTGTATTTAGTTGTGTGTATTGTATTTCAGTGTCATACATCACATACAGCTCACACTGCCTTTTAAACTCTGTATACTCACTCACCCTTCTTCTCAGATCCATTCCATACCGGTATATATATATATATATATATATATATATATATACATACATATAGTGCATTAACATTAAGGAAATGTCTACTAATGTCACCTCTAATCATTGCTGCTATTGTATTCTAATAGATAAGGAGTGAGGATACTTCAGTACATGTTTTGAATTTCTTAGTTTTACCTACAGTATGCAGTGTTCTAAGCAGACCGGATGGAAAGAGCTCAAGCAGAGAAACACATGAAAGCAGAATTGTATGGGCAGAAAATGCACGCTACAGTGGTGGTCTAGGGTGGAAAGTTGCAGTGCGTGTGTGTGTGTGTGTGTGTGTGTGTGTGTGTGTGTGTGTGTGTGTGTGTGTGTGTGCGCGCGTGCGTGCGTGTGTGGTAATATGATGTGCTTTGTGCCAGTTTAAGTTCCTCTCTCTCTTATAGTCTCTGAGTCAGGATGAAGGCAACATCTCTCTGTCTTATTCTCTGTAAGTTACATTATTATTATTATTATTACTTCATTTCTCTCTCCTTTCTGTATTCTTTAACCATTTCATCCTGCACCTGTTGCTTTCTGCATAAAGTGGTTAAATGCAAACACTTTATTGGTTGTTAAATGCTAACACCTTAGGGCTGCCTGCTATTTGTTTCCTCTTCGCCTTGATTTCTCTGATGGACTAACTTAACAGGGATCGTTGTGTTTTCACGTCATCATCATGCATAGGTAGCATTTACTGTGGGGACACTGGGAGACGCTTTTTGAAATAGTCCCCATCACTTTTTTTTTTACAGCATAAGGGCCTGTGTCCACCTGGCGTCTTTTTCCAATGTTAAACGCTGGGAGTGCGCTGGGGAACGCTGATCCCAGCGCACAATATACAAGGAAGCAGTCTGCAAGTAACGTTAAGTTCAGCTTGATAGCTGACAGCTAGCAAGCTAACAACACAGGTAGGCTACGCTATTAAAAGCAGTAAGCACAACACTCACCAGAAATATTAAGTGTCTAGCCGATCTGCTCCCACAATTGAGCCGTTCTGTCTCTGTTGCGATAGTTTTTCCATATGATTAGTTACCAGAAAAGGAGCAGCCGACACCAGCGTCTTTCTGAAAAGTTAAAATATTTTCAGCTGGAAGCGCTGGGAGTCGGCGCACAAAAACGCCGAAAAAAGACGCTGGGCGCTCTGCACTTTCTCTACATGTCCGTGTGCGCTCGCATACGCTCTCCTCCCATTGGAAACAATTGAAAATAGACGCTGGACCTGAGGAAAAGACGCCAGGTGGACACAGGCCCTAAGTTAACATCCAAACTCACCGAATGCGAGCACACTCAAGGCAAACGTTCACCTTGGGTGCAGGGGCCAAAACAAGTCACAAGAGTAAGAAAGAAGCAGGCCAGCACTCCAGAATGTCCTTTCAAAGTTTAATAGTCACCTGGGACAGAGAGCACAACGGACATTTCAGCATCAAGCCTTCATCAGTGTTGTGCTGCGTGAGGCTGAAATTACATAAATACCCAGCGAGCATTTTTAGGTTGAAAAGACGTTTAACACATTGACTGCCAGCCGTTTTTTTTTGCTGTAGGTAGCTTCTGCCAAGCCGTTTTTTGAGGATTATGGCTCATTTTACAAGAGCCGAGGATTCGTTTCAGCTTGGAGTTTGTGAACATACAATATCTCAAAAGTACTAATAGAATGTGTACTTTCTCTGTCTAAAAGAGTTAGTTTGTAGAGTTAGTAGTTATGTAAGCATTAGCAGTTGAATACAGCATGGTTTTAGCGTCAGAAAGAATATTCAGAGATAAACGGCTTTTTGTGAAATTGGATGGAACAGTCACTTTAACCATTCATTTTTGGCTCTCTCTCTCTCTCTCTCTCCCTCCCCCTCTCGCTCTCTCTCTCTCTCTCCCTCCCTCTCGCTCTCCCTCCCTCTCTCTCTCTCTCTCTCTCTCTCTCTCTCTCCCTCCCTCTCGAGTTGCTTCAACTCCTCCCTCCGTGGGCGGACAAGCTTGTCACCAGTCAGTGCTTTGCTGCTCTCCTGTGCCTGTCTGCACGGCCGCTGTTTGAGGAAGTCGGGATGGACTCGCTCGTTTGGAGTTTTGGTTGAGAGAAGCTTTTGCGATTCTGGTCATATTTATGCTGCGTGTTTCAAAGTGTGTTCCTCCACCTGTAATCTATCACCCGATCATAGTAGATCGGCTGAATCTATTATGTAAATTTGCAATCCCGCATCGCCAGCAATCAGCGCGAAAAGGAAAGCGTTTTCCCCCATCCATTTTTCATGAGAATGGCTGGGGTGAGAATGGCGTGACAAGTTAAAAAAATGCTTGCCTTCCTCTAGTCAGGACTCAGGAGAGCACTGTTGCCACTTAGTGGGTCGGTGGAATGGGTTGTAAACGTTCGGTGGCTCCAATTATTATATAAGAGATGTAAAAGGGTTAGATGCACAACCCACCGTCAAAAAAAAAAAATCGATGCCAAAAACGTGTAAACACGTTGTTGGCAGGCAACAGCTGGATTCTGAAAACGTGTTTACACGTTGTTGGCAGTGAATGTGTTAAAAAACATGTAGGGTCAACGTTGAAAAAACGCGCAAGAACGTTTCAAGAGTGAACGTTTTTTCACCGACTATTTGCAGACGTTGATTAAACGGGGACTGCCCCCTAGTCCGACACCTCACGAGACCGAAACCTCATGGTTTTGGGTTAGGGTCTGGGGGAGGTTAGGTTTAGGCGTGGGGGTGGGAGAGGTTAGGTTTTGGGTTCGTGGGGGTGGGAGAGGTTAGGTTTTGGGTTAGGGTCTGGGGGAGGTTAGGTTTAGACGTGGGGGTGGGAGAGGTTAGGTTTTGGGTTAGGGTCTGGGGGAGGTTAGGTTTAGGGTTAGTGAAAAACGGGGAATATAGAACCCGGGGAACATAGACATGATCCCCTGTCCAATGCCTCTTTTTTCGGACTCGTGAGGTGTCGGACTCGTGAGGTATCGGACTACTGCCATGGCACCGATTAAACGTTCACATTTAGACCATATTTCACCAGGATCTTAAATAAAAAATTCAGCAGTTCTCCCACGTTCAAGCCTCAGCGCTCTATGGACTGAGCTATACATTTACTTATAATATGGAGGGAGCCGGGCACATAGGGTTAGGGTTAGGGTATACTCTATCTCGCACACAACTTGTAGACTACACAATTATACGATACCACAGGGTCAACGATCGGGAGGACAAGTTATTTTATGTGATGTGTACGAGACTATTATATTATGTAACAGACTAAAATTATGTTGTGTGTGTGTGCATCTATAGTCTGTAGGCTGTACGGCTTAGGTTAACTTCATTTAACACAAGCAACTCAGGGGGTACACAGAGCCTCGTATACAGTCTGTTACAATAACATAGCGTGCCCAGAGCACCTCGTTCCGCACTTGGTGCAGACCGGTGCAGACTTGCTTTGGTCTAGTCAGTCACAGCTAAGTACTAAGTACTTGCGCATGCGCGTTGCTGCTCTCAGTTACACAATAAAATGGACAAATGCCAATTCACACACTATCAATATTGTCTCTATTCCAAGCTACAACAAATGTTTTAACAATATGATTAACCAAATTGTGTTCTTTTACACGTTGACGTTGTAACCGCATTTTAGCCGGTTGAAAAGAGGGTGAAATTAGGTCTTAGACGTTCAAACCCAATATCACCCAGATTTAAACTAAAAATCATCGTTGAAAAAACGTTTTGTGTTTTGTGTTTTGTGCATAATGATGACTATGTAAACGGTCGATTTTGTGCAGTATTTTTGCATTGTCGACTCTGTAGTAGTCTATAGGCCAGTGACTCTCAACCCTTTTCATATCAAGGCTCCCTAATTTAGTAGGTTGTTTAATGGGTTTATCATGTCGCTGATCTTTTAGAGCCAAAACTGTGAATGTTTTTATTGCTACTTTTATTACATCGCATGCTCGATGTCCTGCAGCTCGCCGAGCTGGCCCTGCAGCTCGCATTCACTGCGCGGCCCTGCCTGCAGCTCGGCTCCTCTCTCTCTCCCTCAGTCTTTCCCCCCTCTCTCTCCCTCCCTCTCCTCCTCTCCCTCTCTCTCTCCCTCCCCTCTCTCTCCCTCTCCGTCAGTCTCTGTCGTGACATTGTGTGTGTGTGTGTGTGTGTGTGTGTGTGTGTGTGTGTGTGTGTGAGTGAATTTATGACATCGCTGATGATGTCATCAGTGGGATTTATGACATCACTGATGATGTCATCAGTCGGACAGATGACATGATCATGAAATAGGCTATATGATTTTATCCAGAATTCCATGAATATCTGTATTGTAGGTAGAAATAGTCCTTCATTCTATAATTCCTTTAAATTAAATAATGCTGAATTTAATGAATGAATGAATGAATTAATTAATTTTTTTCTAACATAAAATGCAATAAAAAAAAACAGATAAGTAAACAAACAAAAACAAGGAAACAGTGTTTGAAAAGGAGTAGGTAGAAGTAGAACTTGAGGGAACTTGTCCTACAACCCAGGTTTTACGAGTGAGAACGAGGATTCTCACACTATGCCACGCTGCACTCCGCAGCGACCCAACTGGAAAATGTCAATTTCTCTAGAAATTGACCACTATAGAACCAACCATTACGTCCAACAACGTGATGGTGTTGGCTATGACGCGGCCACCCGCTCCGCCCCCCGCGGCTGTAGCCACGTCCGCGCCATAGCCAACCAACGCACTCTCAAGCGTTCCAGCGATCCTGCTCTCCTGAACGAAAGCAGTGAGAGCTGGATGTGTGAGAATCCTTGTTCTCACTGCTAAAACCTGGGTTGTAGGACAACCCTCAAGTTTTACTTCGTTTCGAACTTCAGATTCTCACACTATGCTGATAGACAACCAACCTTGCTGCAAGGAAGCACGACGTGTGACCCTGAGAGCTAATGCTGGCAATGAGGCACATGGCTCTTGCACATGGCAACCAGACGGCATGACAAGTGACTAAGGCACTATCGCACTGGCCACATCAAGGCTATAGAACCTGACAAAGGTGTGGTGGGTAGACCATGACGCAGATGTCCTCCACTGACACACTGCGCAATAATGCCCATGAAGGTGCGACACCTCGCGTAGAGCGTGCCTTAATACCCTCCGGGGGAACCTTCCCTGTGGCAGAGTAGGCCAAGGCAATGGCCTCCACTATCCAGCGTGACAAGCGCTCCTTGGACAGTGGCCCACCCAGGGCCCGCGGCCCAAAGCACACCAACAATTGGTTACAGGTGCGTAAAGTGTGCGTCCTGCCTACGTAGGCCAGGACCGCCCACACCGGGCATAGTGCTTTCAAACGGCGCTCCTCCTCCGAGCTGAACGGGGGAGGGCAAAAAGCTGCCAGGTCGTATCACCATAGACCTGTAGCTGGCATCGATGTTCTTTGGCTCGTACACGGGGTTAGGCCGAAGCGTAACCCTCCGCCCGTCATCAGCGACCGACAAGCCGGCCAAGTCGCCAACCCTTTTACCTGAAGACAAGGCTAACTAACAGGAGCGCAGTCTTCAATGACAGGGACTTTAAGTCCACAGTGTCTAAGGCTCGAACAGGGGACCCGAGAAACCCTCCAACATCGTGACCAAGTCCCACTTAGGAAAGACGTTCCGCACCCACGGCCGTAACCTACGAGCGCCCCTCATGAAACGGGAGACAGCAGGAGACCCATCGGCTTCCCCTCGATCTCCATGTGGCAGGCGGAAATCCCGGCCACATACACCTTGAGGGACTGAGGGGACTGACCCGCCTCGTACAGGCTCTGCAGGAAACAGAGAATGGACTGAACGCCACAAGACACCGGGTCCACGCCTTGCCTCTTGCACCCGCGCGAGAAGGCTCGCCACCTGTAGGCGTACTGAGAACACGTGGAGACCGCCCTAGCACTCTGTATAGTAAGCACTACACTCATGGGTAGGCCCTGAGCTAACAGGCACTCCCGTTCAGGGACCAAGCCGCCAACTTCCACCTGCAAGGGGAGGGGTGGAGTATCTCGCCTGTGACAGGAGATCCCCCCGATGCGGCAGCATCCAGGGTGGCCCCTGCGACAGCGAGACCAGGTCCGCAAACCAGATCTGCTTCGGCCACACTGGGGCCACCAGGGTAAGTCGCAGGCCCTGGTCCCTCACCCTGTCCAGCACACTCTGGATCAGGGGAACGTGTAAAGGTCCTCTCTGGGCCAAGTGTGGGCTAACACGTCGTGGCCCGGGGGGGGGGTCCATCCTCTTGGACAGATGCGTTGTCCCTCAAAATGCGAAGAGATCGACGCGGGCACGGCCGAATCTGGCCCAAATCTGCCCCACTACCTGGGGGTGCAGCCGCCATTCTGTCTGCTGGGGGTTGCCCCGCGACAATAAATCCGCTCTGAAGTTCAACCGACCCGGCAAGTAAGCCGCCAACACGGAGAGCAAAGGCAAACCTGAGGTACTTCCTGTGCCTCTCCACTACAGGGACGTGAAATAAGGCATCTTTCAGGTCCACTGAGGTGAAATGGTCCACCGACCGCAAGGCATTGAAGAGGCGGGGATGGGTGAGCAAGAAAGGCAACTTTCTCAGCATCTTGTTCAGAAGCTGGAGGTCCAATATTGGCCACATGGAGCCATCCCTCTTGGGCACGGCAAAATACCTGTGGTAGAACCTCATCATGTGGGGAGCAGTTGACTAATGGGGGAGCAGTTAGGCTAATGGGGGAGCAGTTGCCATAAGCGTCAAAGATGACTTCCATGGGTTTACATTGAGTTTAGTCGGAAAGCCCAAGTCGTTTCATGGGTCGCTCAAGGGTACCATGTTAGTAACAAGCGACGCACAAGGGACGGGACAAAGCGTCAATATGCTACATGCTCGGAGTGAGAACGTGTTGGATATGCAGGTTCAAGATAAGCAGATAAGTGAGAATTGTAAATAAAGGCATTGTTGTCTTTTTGTTTTTCTCCTCTGAGTCTATAAACCTTCTGTCTGTCTCTTTGCGGTTTAGTGCTGAGTTCACTGGATTCAGGCGATGCTCGAGGTGAGGTTCATATTCATTACAGTCAGAGAGGGAACATGGTCAATACAAGGCAGGCAAACTGCCAACACCATTTGGTGATATGACAAGCATACATGTGATTAAAAACAATATTTTTGCAAAAGCAATAGGAATTTGTTTTTAGCCAACTACTATCTCAAATCTTGAATCTAATAGGTGGTAAACTATTCCACAAATAAACTACATGGTTATTCTTTATACAGAAGGCTTTACAGCTGTTAGTTAATAAAGTGTAAATATCTACCAAGCAGCTATAGAAACAGAGAGCTAACACTTGCTGCACAAGCACACACCCTGTACAGACCATTATTTTTTAAGTCAATGGGAAAATGACTTGGGAATTTGTCTTGGGCATTAAAGTGCACATAGCCGCAACCCAGTGTTACAAACAAGGTCAAAAACAGAGACAGACAGGGACATTACCATTGCACAATTCCACAGTAGAGATAACCTGTTCGGCATGATCGCACAAGCTCTATTGCACAATTGTATAGCTCACAAAACATTCCTGAATTAGGAAAATAAAATAGTAAAATAGGATAGAGAATCCCCCCCCCCCCCCATAGGGAATTCTTCAGGAGTCAAGACGTACATCTGAACGGACATCATATTGACAGGGGCTGATTGGCTATTGAGGATGGGGTGATGAGTCACGAGACACACGTCATAACAGACGTCACACACTTATGTTGAGAGCTGATTGCTATTGTGATATGAGGTAACGTGACTGGTCTCCATCTTGAAACTCTGTTGAGACCAACATTTAGGGCTCTATCTTCCGACAGGCGCTATCCCCTAACTGTTTGCGCGTGCCTTAAGGCACGGAAGATAGCATTCCGCCTTGCGCCGTCCGCCAGGGTGTTCTGCCGAGTTTTGCTCCCCCGCCGATCAGCAAAAAAAAACATCCCCACGTCACGGGAGCTACTTGTAATGATTTATACAGAAATGTAACTGTTTCAAAGTGATATAATTGTCTGGTAGACGTGACCTCCCTGATTTCTAAGTTAAAACAGCCCCGAAATATGTTGGGGATGCAATTCTCGGCCGGCATGCGGAAACGTTCACGGCACCTGTCGCAAGCGCAAATTAGAGCCATGCCAATTCTGCCAAAAATCATCTGAGCCCCAAAATGCCTGCGCAAACGGGATTTAGGCGGTCTTAACTACCAGAATTATTCACAGGCGTGGCCAGGCAAGGCTGTGCATTACGTCAATCAAAACCAATCAGATTCCCGTCTTGCAATGGTTGTTTGCGCGAGGCATGCAATATGCTGTAATTCTCTCCATGCGTAATAGAGTGTACTCACTCGTGCGAGGACAGAGGGAGCTTATTGACAGATCGTATGTGGTGCCAATGACCCTTCGGGTTATGAAGGTAAATAGCCTATGTCCATTGTCCAACATGTTTTCTCAATTAATTTCCCTCTTTGCGATGTGATAAAAGTTTCTCAGTGAGTTATAGTTCATTGCCTCACTGAATTATCTGCTAATACCCAATTTAAGCAGCATAATTTGATGTCTTGGCGTGGCAAGGCTGTGCTTAATGACATATCCAAAAGGAATTCCACTTTCCACTCCGCAAATACCTCTCTGCGCTGGGAGCGCAGCCGTAATCTCCGTGCAGAGCGCCCAGCGCAGAGAGGTATTTGCGCGTAAGAGGTCCTTTTCAAAGCTCTTAGCGCAAAGTAATTGCGCGCTGCTGACGATAGGGTAACGCCATCTATCCCCACATTTTAGCGCTGAAACGCCTGCTTTGGCATGGGGCAGCCAATGCCCAGTACAATTACCACAGGCGTGCGCTTGTGTCCGCCCCCAATTTGCATTGTGCACGGCGTTAAACGAGCGCAAATGCTAAATTAGCGCTTTTGGGAAGATAGAGGGCTTAGAGTCAAATGGATGATAAAGCAGACTATGCTTTCGGGCGTGATTGACAGGTTGATTGTCCATTGATTGGGCAGCTCACCAAACACATGCCAATAGAAGGCGGAGCTGCAACTCTGTTGGGCAAAAATAATAATAATGCAACGTCAAAATGCCAAACTCGAGGCTTCAACATGGGAGTCCAAAAAACACATGGGTGACATCACGGTGGCTATGTTCATTGTTTTATACAGTCTATGACAACACGGTGGTTATGTTCATTGTTTTATACAGTCTATGACATCACGGTGGTTATGTTCATTGTTTTATACAGTCTATGACATCATCACGGTGGTTATGTTCATTGTTTTATACAGTCTATGACATCACGGTGGTTATGTTCATTGTTTTATACAGTCTATGACATCACAATGGCTATGTTCATTGTTTTATACAGTCTATGACATCACGGTGGTTATGTTCATTGTTTTATACAGTCTATGACATCACAATGGCTATGTTCATTGTTTTATACAGTCTATGACATCACGGTGGCTATGTTCATTGTTTTATACAGTCTATGACATCACGGTGGCTATGTTCATTGTTTTATACAGTCTATGACATCATCACAGTGGTTATGTTCATTGTTTTATACAGTCTATGACATCACAGTCGTTATGTTGATTGTTTTATACAGTCTATGACATCACGGTGGTTATGTTCATTGTTGTATACAGTCTATGACATCACGGTGGCTATGTTCATTGTTTTGTCTTCTATGGCACAGACCCACTTAAGCAATAACGCTACTTACCGTTAAAGTTTGTACCTCAACAAAAAACTGTTGGTGTCAACAAATCATGCTACTAGCACAGGAGAGCTTGGAGCAAATTGTGGAATTTCAAGTTTCACTTTAGTCTTTTCTCTCTTCTCTTAAGCTTGATGAAGTCTCAGAAGTAAATATTAACTGTCCCCTCCCCCCTTTCCGTCCTCCCCCCTCCAGTCTCTCTGTCCATCACGCCAGACAGTGCTCAGTTCTTTAAATATGGCAGCTTCAGCCTGAGCTGTGAGGAAGAGGGGCAGCAGAGGGAGTCCACCGCATGGAGAGTGATGAAGAGGAATGAGAGCGGAACGGTTTGTCTGGGACACGGGGGGGCAAGGTGTGTGTGGGGGGCAAGGGGTGTGTGGGGGGGGGGTCGATACAGGGGGGGGGGCAAGGGGTGGGTATCGCGCAATATTTTGTTTGGCAATATACTGTTATTATTGTATCACAGGAATGACGAGCATTAGGGATGTCACAATATATCGTCCCACAATATATCACGATATCAAAACGTGACAATATGTATCGTTGAGATGAAATCTCATATCGTGAGAAAAAGAAGCTGAACATGGTGGCACTGATCTACATCTGATTGCATGCTCGCTCTCCTTTTCATTGCTTTGTTTGAACAGACGATGGATGTTACAGACACGGAGGATAAAAATGGTGAAATTACTCAAATTAGAGTGGAGGATGCCCCCTCAACTTACAAATCGATCGCAAAAAATATTGTATCGTATCGTTATCGTGAACCCAATATCGTGTATCGTATCGTATCGTGAACTGAGTGTATCGTGACACCCCTAACGAGCATCAATCACAATATTTTATTATATAAATTGTCAAGTGCATACAACATTTATGATGACAGTGTTGGTTGGTTTGTCTATTTGACAATCCCATTTTGCTGCAATAAAAATTATTGAAGTGAAATGAACGGACTGGAAATTTTATCTCAGATGTTGACAAAGTCCCCTGCCCCCCCTTTTGGGGATATCATTTGCAGTTGAAAAAAGGTAATAAATTGCAATATGTTGCAATATCTTTTCAATCGTAATACTATTGTATCGCGACTTAATAAGTATCGTGATAATATTATATTGTGGGAACCCTGGTGATCCCCCCCCCCTAACAAAATGTAGTCTAAATCACAGGACAACACTATAAATAAAACGTACAGTTTACGTATACAGCATGTCCTCACTTTTTTATTCGGCACAGCCTGCATCAACATTTCATACATTTCACACACACACACACACACGCACACGCACACACACACACACACACACACACACACACACACACACACACACACACACACTAACTCACTCGGTCACTAGTCTCTTAAAACAGACTGTCTCATCTACATCCGGCGAATGCAGCTAAACAGTCTGTACGTTACACCCCCAGAACATGCACAAGGAAGTTGGGAAAAAAACCTTCAGACTGGAAGGAAGTTCGACGGAATCCGACCAATCACGACACGTGTGTCCACGAAAAATATGTTCCCCCCGGAAACTTAAACCGATGCAGGTTGCTAATGCTAGCAGTGCTTTAGATATACAGAATTACCATGGAAGCTACGCCGACGAAACCGGTGAAAGAAGAACAATGTATCCGCGGCTTGGAGGAACCTCGTGCAAGACGGTAACTGTCTGCCTTTCCGAAGCCCTGCCACTCCGAACGTTAACTTCCATTATTCGGACTGGCGGTCGTTCACCTTAGAAGCCGCAATGGCGACCTTAGGTTTAGGCGTGGGGGTGGGAGAGGTTAGGTTTTGGGTTAGGGTCTGGGGGAGGTTAGGTTTAGGCATGGGGGGAGGTTAGGTTTGGCGTGGGGGCTGGGAGAGGTTAGTGAAAAACGGGGAATATAGAACCCTTTCTGAGTGCCGATATTTCGGAGTGGCAGAACGTCGGAGTGGCAGCACGTCGGAGTGGCAGCATGTAACTGCGCAAGACGTGCACTTATTCCAGAGTTAAACGAAAGTGATGAGGTAATGTTTTGTTTACCACTCGGAACGATTGTGCAGAAGCCCCGAGTTCCGCGAATGTGGCATATTGGATTCTGATTGGACTAATGAGCGGAAGACTCGCCTTTCTGCTTCCCATTCCGGTTGGTGCATGCTTCTCCCCCACGTATTACAGACGGTATGGCGGAAGCATTTGAAAATTGCGGAAGCCAACTCGTCTGTTCTAAGAGACTACTCGGTCACTCACTACTGCAGGTGGTGCGGTGTCCATCGTCACCTTGCAACATCCCGGATATCTACCCATCCACAGACAGCGGAGTCTACTGGTGTGAAGCCAAACCAGGAGCACGAGAGACCAACAAGGCTGTCAACATCAAGTCTGTCAACATCAACGTCACTGTCATCGGTAGGCAACGCTGTTGACCGACTGCTTCATCCATCAACTGAATGACTATTGCTCAGAATGCTGCAGCCAGAAGAGATTAGAAATCATATTAGTCCTGTTTGTAGCCACGTTCCACCATTTTCCAGTTAGTTTGACCATTTATTTGATTTTATACTTTTAAACAGAGGTGGGACTCAAGTCACATGGTTCCTCGAGACTTGACTTGATGGATGAAGAGACGACTTTTGGTTGGCTGGTGACCTGGGACTTTTGGTTGGTTGGTGACCTGGGACTTTTGGTTGGCTGGTGACCTGGGACTTTTGGTTGGCTGGTGACCTGGGACTTTTGGTTGGCTGGTGACCTGGGACCTGACTCTGACTTGTACTTTGATGACTTGAAAAGGTTTCTGAAGTCCTGACTTGAGATCTTGTGCTTGTGTAAATGTTTTATGAAAGTGTCGACGACTGAATTTAAATTATGTTTTGTGAATTTGTTGGAATGATTGAATTTATTGAAGTTGAAACTGATTATAGAAATCAAACTCATGACACTCTTACCAAGTTTTTACTCTATTAAAACCATATTGCATTGAAAATATTTTGTTTCAAATACGTTAGTGTGTGGTTCTCTGTATCTGCAAACCTCATTTTCAGCTGGTGAGATGATCCTGGAGAGTCCTGCACTTCCTGTGATGGAGGGAGATAGTGTGACTCTGAGCTGTACAACCAAGTCTGGCTCCACCTTCCCAGCTGACTTCTATAAAAACGGCGTCCTCAATGGGACGAACCCTACAGGAAAGATGACCATCCACCATATTTCCAAATCTGATGGGGGCAAGTACAAGTGTCGTGTCTCTCACCTGGGTGATTCTCCAGAGAGCTGGCTGGCTGTGAGAGGTGAGGAGACCTTTCAAATTATGTCGCATTCCAGTTGCACTGGGAACTAGGAATTTTAGAGGTCAAACATCGGGAACGCCCCTGTGAGGTCACCTGAACTGGGATTTCCTACGCCCAAACTCGGGGAACCTCACCAAATAGTGAGGTTCCTTGAGTAATTTTGTTCAGTTTTTTCATTTTGTACAGCATAACAAATCAGAATATATATGATTTCTCGGATGTCAGTATGGCAGCCATCTTGGATTTTTAAAATGGCGACCTTCAAACACTAGTTTCTTAATATCTCGCCTCATACATAACCTAGAATCAAGATGTGGCCAAACCTACATTTTTAGGTGCAAGGAATCCAATGTTGATCATTACAGTTGGTCAATAACACATGTACGGGTGGCTATCTTTCATTTTTAATATATTATGATTATCTGGGGCATAATCATATTGGACTCTATTGGGACTATTCTGGTAATCTGGATATTTCTCTTCCAAAATAGAAAGGAGGGAGGGAAAAAAGAATATTACTGAACACTGTACCTGGACACTGACTACTTGCACTAATACCTGCAAATACGTACTACAGTACTTATAGTACCTCCATTACTATCACCTACAAGCATAAAACCACTTCTATCCCCACCAGTACAGCCCACATTTCCAGGGATGTTGAGCCCCCATCATCCTCCAGCTCTGCCTCTATCATAGAGGGTTCAGGAGTTCCTCAAAGTGCTCCTTTGCACTTTCCACTGCTCAGTTGAGGTGTCCCATCCTGGACTTCTGGTTATGGCGGCTACATGAGTAGACGTGTCTCACACTGCTCTGCTGCTAGCTATTAAAAACTACTGAAACTCTCGTTTGCGACAACGCTTGGTGTGGATGTTGTAATGTTGAAGAGGGGTCTTAAAACAAAACAAGGAAAGCCTGCATCACCAAGGCAACCGAAGTTAACTGACTTTACCTTTACTGGTTAAATGCAGAAAACTAAGGAAGTGATGGTCGAAGTCATTGAAGGGGAAATTGCAGGCGAAAAGGCCGACGCGATACTGGCTGCAATAAGCTCCATGAAAGCTGAGTTTTCATCAAGGTTTGATGGAATTGGGACGGCGATAAACAACATGAGGAAGGAGATAAGTGAATGTGGAGCGAGTGTTGCAGGCAGAGTGCCGTTTATCGAGCACTGAAGACGAGGTAACGAGCCTGCAGGCTAGAGGCTGGAGTCAAAGAATAAAGTTATGAAAGATAAGCTCATAGACCTGGAAACTAGGTCCTTGAGCCTGGTAGGCTTGCCGGAGGGTACCGAGAAGTGGGATCCATGTTCTTTCTTGGAAAAATGTATTCCAGAAACACTTGGTGTGGCCACGTTTGTTTTGAAGAAGGCGCACCGAGAACGCTGATAATGAAGTTTCTCAACTACAAGGACAAGTAGACGGTCAGCAATGCAGCCAGGGATGAAAGGGACATTCGGTCCAAAGACAAGCAAGTGCGGTTTTACTCGGATCTTACTGCAGGAATAATCCAACTGAGGAAACGATTCGACCCGGTCCGCCAGGAGTTGCGCAACATGGGGATCCAACATGTAGTGATTCACCCTGCAAGAATCTTGGTGACACATAAAGAGCGAACCCACACCTTCAACACCCCAGCCGAGGTACGAGACTTTATTAAGAAGATTCAGAAGGACACCAGGGGCAAATAAACAAGATATTTAAAATGGTAGAACATCTGAATATGGTGGAGTAATGTTGAATGATGTCTGAAAATAGGGGAGTATAAAACCCAGCAAACCAGTGTTTTGAAAATACATATAGCACTTTGGGGGAAATTTAGATAAAGTATCCTACTCTCGCACCCATATACATCTATGCATAAGTGGACAGGCATACAAAACAGACACATTTTTTAAAAGGTATTGGGCACTAGAGGGAGGTCTTTTTTTAAGAAGAAATGTGTAATAAAAATACTAAGTATTAAGTAATAGTATAAAAGCGTGTTTTTTTTTGTTTTTTTTACAATAGATTAAAGTAGTAATCCATGAGACCCAACATCGTAACACTAAGAGGAACATCTAGTTTAATAATCAAAGATTAAATTAGATGTTCCTCTTAGTGTTACGATGTTAATTCTGTTGGGTCTCATGGATTACTACTTTAATCTATTGTAAATAAATAAAAACACGCTTTTATTTTGAAGGCAAAATCACTCAACCGGAAGTGAAGTTGTAAGAAATTGTTGCTCATTTCACAGAGGCATTCTTGCGGTTTCCCCATCACACACGGAAGAACAACCAAAAGCAACGAATGACAGCGTTTTCATGTGATGACTGACAGCTAGTTTGAGCCTGACAGCTAGTCTGCAGGAGGATCGACAACGTTTTTGTGTGAGACGTGAGGAGTGATGCCTGACAGCTAGTTTGAGTGATAAGTGAGGCAGGAGGAATGACAGCGTTTTCGTGTGAGGACTGAAGGTGTTTCAGAGCACACTCGACATGGTTTACTATAGGAGACATGACAACTGACCACGCTTAGACTGAGGAACGATAGCCTATACTCTGACGGACGAGGATGCCCTAAAATGGTTGCCGTACCCATGTCACCAATACAAAACCACAACATTTTGATTTCTGACCATGGCCCCTTGATAATGTCCTTGAATCTCTCTCTTCCCAAACAAATTTACTCTTGACGTTTCAACCCCTCCTTACTCGCTGAAGGGAAATTCGTAGAATATATTACACCAAATGAAAACATTTGATGGAACCTGTAGCCTAGATCAGGGAGGACTTGGGCCCAATCCCAATTCTTATTTTTACCCCTACCCCTTGTTTTTGAGTGTCCTTCACTTTGGCCCTTGCCCTTCAAAACGGAGCCACAAGGGGTAGGGTTTGAAAACAATGGCCTAGGAAATTGGACACTACTCATTACATCGTCATTTTTGCCAAACTGTGATAAAAGTGTGCAGATTCTCATAGATACACTATTTTGTCATCATATTGCATATTACCAGAAATTATTGAGTGTGTGAATGTGAACATGGCGTTCCTGAAAAATAGACCATTGCTCTCAGTGAGACTTAGCTTTATTATAAACCTAGCCTGGCTAGAGCTAACCAACCTGCGTTCCCGACTTTTACCGGAATGCGGCCAACTCGGGTGTGACGTCACTCAATTGGGATATTCCTAGTTCCGAATACAAATGGGATGTGGCATTACTCCTGGTTTCATTTGAGGCTCTGACATCACGATGGTAATGCCTCCGGCTGTGTCTCTCTCCTCAGCCCGTCCACCTGCTCCACCAGCAACTCCCGTGCCTCCAGCCGCGCCTCCAGCCGCCCCCTGTCTGTCTGTCTCCAGCCTGCTGCGTCATCTGGCCGTGGGAACTCCTTACCTGGTGTCCACCATCCTACTGGCCTCCATATACAGAGACAGGAGGCGAGGTGAGTACAGCTCTTACAACTCCACACTAAGTAAGTTTTGTCTACACGCATAATCAGCCTAACCTTGTGAGGCGGCTGGATTCACGTGAGATCATGAGATCACGATTACACGACAAATCCATCTTGCCACACTCCAAACTATTTGTTTGAATCAATCAGATTCAATCAGATTCAATCAGATTCAATCAGATTCAGTCAGATCGCAGTGCCAACAGCCCGCAATGCTGACAGCCCGGTAAGGTTAGGGTTAGGGGTTAGGTTGAGGGGTTAGGGTGAGGGGTTAGGGTTAGAGGGTTAGGGTGAGGGGTTAGGGTTAGAGGGTTAGGGTGAGCGGTTAGGGTTAGAGGGTTAGGGTGAGGGGTTAGGGTTAGAGGGTTAGGGTGAGGGGTTAGGGTTAGGGGTTAGGGTGAGGGGTTAGGGTTAGGGTGAGGGGTTAGGGGTTAGGGTTAGGGCTGGAGCCCACCACGCTGGAGCCGTGCAGGAGCTCCAGCCGGTCCACCGACACGCTGCCTCGCTCAGCTGGTTCAATTTGTGGGCTATCGGCTTTGCGGCCTGTCGGCACATAGACGCAGCAACATCAGCCCAGCCTCAATCTCAAATTGCATAATAGCAACGTTTGTCCACAGATCAAACTACAAAAGGTTGTAGTTTCACAATAATGACTCTAAAATTGTTAGATGGCAAAAAAAAAATGTTTTTACCTTTTTTTATGTTGCTATTGAACCCTAACCATAACCTACCCAAACCATAACCCTAACTTTAACCAAGTTGTTTTACTGCTTTATTTGCCTAAACATAACAAAGTTGGTTTTATTTATGTTTTCAAATTAACAGATATTGTCAAACCTACATATCCATATACAGATGTTTGCAACTTAAAATGGTAATGTTTTATTTCTGAACATTTTTTCTTCTTCTATCTAATCATTTTAGAGACATTATTGTGAAACTATGTTTTGTAGGTTGATCTGTGTAATGTTGCTATTACACAATTTGATGTGAGACTGGGTTTGGCGTAACTCCGATGTATGTGTTATGTAACGCATCATGGAGGAGATTCAAGATTTGTGTGAAATTCGTATGCTGTGGGCTCCGTTACAGACAAGGTGCAGTAGGTAAATAGGTACAAAATCCCAGCAAACAACAAATAGAGCACACAATCACAACACAACAATAGGGCAATATAGTTAATTAATAGATAATGTAAACAGTGTATGTAAGGCAGTTGAGGTAAACAGTAAAATAAGAAAGGTAATAAAGTAGAAGTAATAAGCATTAAAATAGAATAAGATAGGATAGAAAAAGTGTCCACTGTCCAAAAGTGTCCACTTGTCAGTGGAAGTGTGTGCAAATGTCGGGAGGCTCCAGGCGAAGAAATGTCTGTAAGCAACGGAATTGTGTTTTGTTTTTGTTTGTGTTGTTTACAGCTCAGCGGGTCGGTGAGGTGAAGCGGACATCTGATGATGTCATCATGCAAGTCATCACCTGACCAGTGACATCACACAATGATATGGAAGCTGGAGAGAGGTTTTAGCTCTGTCACTCTTGCGGGTTTTGCCTGATTCATGTGATTTTATATTTGGATTTTAGTTTGTCAGATTAAAAAAAATAAAGATGTTATTTGTATTTGCACTTTGCAGAGGTAACTGATTACAAATTAGTATTAATAAGCTCATAGGTTTATATTTCACCAATAATCCATTCTCCATTTCCGCTCATGTTTTGATGTTTTTCATGTAGACATATACCTTCTCTATTTCTTTTAGAGAGATGTTATTTTGATTGTATTTTTGTTGTGTGGCCTTTGATTTTTTTTTGTCAGATAAAAAAAAAAAAAATGTTATTTGTAATTTGCACTTTGCAGATGTAACTACAAATTAGTATTAATAAGCTCATAGGTTTATATTTCACCAATAATCCATTCTCCATTTCTGCTCATGTTTTTATGTTTTTCACGTATACCTTCTCTATTTCTTTTAGAGAGATTTTATTTTGATTGTATTTTTGTTGTGTGACCTTTGATTTTTTTTAGTGATGTCACTTGTGACGGATTTGTGCCAGGGGAGCATCATTCACTCCTTCTTTTCTGATTTTTCACCCATTTTCTCCCCAATTGTACTTGGCCAATTTGTCCCCCTATTGCCCCGGTTTCTGCTCCACCCTTGGTCGATCTGGGGAGAGCCATAGACTAGCACCATGCTTCCTCCGACACATGCGCAGTTGCCAGCCGCTTCTTTTCACCTGACACCGGAGAGCTTCACCGGCAGGACGTAGCACGTGGGAGGATCACGTTCCGACCAGTTCCCTTCCGCCCTGACCAAGCACCCCGACCGACCAGAGGAGGCGCTAGTGCAGCGACCAGGACACATACCCCCAATCCGGCTTCCCACCCTCAGACACAGCCAATGCATGACTGTATGGACGCCCGACCAAGCCGGAGGTAACACGGGGGCGTGAACCTGTGACCCTCTTGTTGGTAGGCAGGGAATCTACCGCTACACTATACCCGGACGCCCACGAGCATCGTTCGCTCTGCTTTACAAGTGTCAATATCTTGTAATATCATGGTATATAAATGCTATAGGCCTAGGCAGAGGCACAAATCTTATTTTTGTACAGGTCACAATGCTATTCTTTGTTGTCACAATGTTCATTTCATTGTGTATATGTATTTTTTTTAATTGTATACATCACATCTGTGTAACATGATATTTTACCAATCTTAAGCTAGGCTAGTGGAGCACAGGCTAGGCTAACGGAGCACAGAGATTGTTTCTCTATTATATGATCCTCTGTTTCTCTCCCTTTCTCCTTTAAAGAAACCAGGGGTCTGTACTACAAAGCAAGATTAGTGGTTTAGCGAGGTAACTTCAGGTTTAAACCTGGTTTAGCCGTACTACAAAGCAAGTTAACTTCTTACCGACATATATTTCCATAGCAACTTATGCTTCACACTTAACCTGGTCCACAGCAGGTTAAGTTGCAAGGATAAGATTAGACCTTAGATACACCGCCCACGAACCAATCGAATCAGCAGTTTGGAAAAATGGCCAACCCCTTTCTGGACTAGTTTCCCATCAAGGAAGGAGCACCAATTGTAATTTTGAATTAATCAAGGAGGACTAAAGCCTTGCACTTGTTGCAGGCTACATTTTAATTAAGCCCTACTTACCACTTTGGAATATGTTTTTATATATTAATTTTTGTGCTCTCAAGTAGCCTAGATACGTTGTTTGACCCTGCCGATCGATTGCAGCTGAATAGTGAGTGGAGAAATATCACTAAACCGGCATAAAAAGGTTACATAAACGTCTCCAAAGCGCACGGTGCCGTGTGTGCAACGGAGCTGAGACTGACGTTGGGTTGGAATTGAAATGGTCATAGCCTACATGCTAGAATAGCCTACTACATCTAAGCAATTTAATATGGGATCACCTGCACACAGGCGATCCCATAAGATGATTCATATCTAGGCTACTCCTGCATTTTGCAGCTGCAACTGTGTTGCTTTTGGCCTGTATGATGTGATTGAACTTCATATTTCCAGCATCATTATATGAAATATGGAGATATGCGACTCTGCCTATAGCCTCTATAGCCTATATGTGACCACGAAATAGGCTATTTTTTATAAATGAAATCTATGCCCGCACGTACCGTGTCAATTCAGTTCAGAAGCATTTATTTTATTTTATTATCATTCTTTTTTTTATTGATTAGCCTATAGGAATTATTCAGTGCGACTAAATGACCAAACACATCATGAGATCATTATTATTCATTGAGCCTAAATGGTCTATACATACGGATTTTGGACTGAGATAGATTACACATTGCTTCCACAAAAGACTGTAGATAGAGAGCTGTAGATAGCCTACGAAACCGCTCTTCAAAGAAATTACTGGTGTGGATAAAAGTGGTCACTTTAGACAGTCATTCGGGAACAGACTAATAATATCAAACGCAGATTTTTATTTGCGGATTCATTCAATGAGGAAATAGGCGTGTCTGGCGCTTTGGTGGCGAAATCAAGCAAGCTGAATAACTTATGCATTTAGACAATCTGCAATTTTTTGCCAGCCCTCCTTTCGCCGCTTTTTATGTGCAACAGTGTTGCCCTTTGTTTTTATTAGATGTTTAAAAACCTCATATTTCGTGAATATGAGTGTTTGCTCCTCAAGCGAGAAATATGCGGCTCTGCCGCTGCTGCTGCTGCTGCCAGTCAGACGCAGCCGATGACGTGTTTGGCGTCTCCATGTTGTGATTGGTCAGACGTCGGAGAGAACGCCCTTTTTATGTGCACGAGCTCATGTGCACGGGCATTTTCATGTGCACGAGCTGTAGGCTCGATTAGAAAAACCTG
The DNA here is from genome assembly GCF_964638095.1 of Poromitra crassiceps. Taxonomy (NCBI): domain Eukaryota; kingdom Metazoa; phylum Chordata; class Actinopteri; order Beryciformes; family Melamphaidae; genus Poromitra; species Poromitra crassiceps. The sequence continues at coordinate 8,181,134 of NC_139641.1, forward strand.
GTTCCACTAAACTAGTGGCAAACGAGGTTCGTAGTACAAGTTAACTACAATCGAGCTGATCTGGTTTAGACAAACCAGATCAAGGGACAGATCCTGGATCTTCTTATACAACATTCGTAGTACAGGCCCCAGGTCGAGTTGCTGTACTGATGTTATTGTTTATTGTTTTTGTAAAAAAAAAAAAAAAAAATCTCAAACCTACTAATGCTACATATTACCTATTCCTTCTCTAGTAGGGAAGAAAGTAAAGCTTGCACACTGCAAGGCTCCAGTTGAGTGTTTTTATTTAACACCGATGGGTAACGTTTCGGGCACCCTGCCCTTCCTCAGACAGTGTGACATAGGACGACGCCATCTTTAAATACATGCATGGAACAGTCACATGACGCAGTCAAGTGGGTCAACTCGGTCATGTGACAGGAAAAGCTGGCAACAGGCCTGACAGGAAGTGGATGTGGGTGAGGTGTTATTGAACTTTGTGTTCATCTGATGGGGATTTAGAGTCATCTGTACCCATTCACCAGCTGACCACATCCTGTTTGACAGGAAGCTGCTTTGTGTCTAGAAGAAAAACTGCTGCTTCCCTGCCACGGGCCAGCCGCGTGTTGTTGTTGTAGCAGATTGACAGCCAATGAAATGGCCAGGTTTTTCATGTGAACTAGGCTACAGTGTTAGAACGCTGAGTATGTCATCTTCACCCCTTGGCAGGAGAGACATGTGTTTGAATCTCACCTGGGGTAACCTTTCTATGATCTAAAGGTTTATTTACCCCACCTCAAACAATTCTCTTGCACCATTGCTGAAAACTAATTTTTCTTTTCGTCAACATTAACAACAGTTGATTCATTTTAATACAAAAATAACTTGATGTCATAATGATGTAATTTGGAGCATTTCTGCCATGCTGTCGCTATTACTGTCACTATCACTATCATTATTGCTCCCTCTACCTTAATTTTTTTTTTCCCTTTATTTATACAGGGGGAGTCTCACTGAGAGCAATGCTCTCTTTTTCAGGAGCACCCTGTTCACATTCACACACACATTCACACCTGGAAGCTGCCCAGTACAACCACAGTCTGATCTGCTGGCCACTGATCAGCTCCACTGGAGCAGTTGGGGTTAAGGGCCTTGCTCAAGGGCACCTCAGTGGTGGTAATGTAGTTCTCAACGTAAGTTCAAGCAGGAAGACTATAATATCTTTTACACTTCCTTAATTCACTTTATATCTCCACTCTTCAATCTACTCACAAGATCATAATAAGCTGTCAATTTCTGGGTTTCAATGAACAATCAGCTGGTTGCCGCCCAGTCTCTGTTAACCAATTGCATAGTGTCACATCACTGCTCTCATCACCTCTCACCCTACGCACCTCCAGCATAAGCCTATCACGTTGCTCCACAACCCAGTCGTAAGCCAATTGCTTGGAGACGGGTTCCTTAAATATGCTTGTTTCTGTCTCATTCAGCCTCTCAATCATCGCTGCTGTCAGGCTCGCACCCTCCTCCTCCCCTTCGCCTCCCGGTCATCGCAGACCTATCCGATTCTTCAGTCGGAAGAGTCTCATCATGAGTCTCAGAAGGAGATCACCAGCACCACCAGTATCTAGACACTGCAGGGGGATATATCTGGATGCTGATCTGGGCTGATGCTGCTCTCTCAAGATCTCCCTGCGGTTCTAACCGCCAAAGACTAATAACATACTTTATTCTCAACATTCTTCTGTAGTAAATTATTCACTTTATTGTAATAAATATCACTTTATTCATACTTTGGTCTCTAGTCTCTCCTGATTGAAATGAGGGAGGGGCAAGCGCTGCCTTTTCATTTGCAGAACTTGCTGGTCCAAATGACATAATTGGGACATCATATGGCTACTAATATATCTTTAGTTTAGTTTATTGACAAAACAGGTATAAAAATACAACAGCTTTAAAACTTGTCAAGGATGACACAAAAAAATGCCATTGTGGTCCTTGATATCTTGACGGCAATAAAACAATAAACACACCCTGAAAGCCAAGAAACATAACACCAGACAGCCTTCAGCAATAACAATGCAACCAATCAAACAACAAAGAAAACAATAACATATCTAGGACTGACATTTTGTTATTTGCAGACTACCTACCCTTCCTATGCTTACTATACAAATTGTTCACAAGCCAGCTTTTGACCTTAACAAAAAAGAAGAAGAAAAAGATGCTGACTACTTGTGCTTTTATATGTAAGGGTTAATGTACGACGAGGTGTACATTATCACTTTTTAAGGGACGACGCGAGAGGCGTGAACCGTCCGAGGCGAAGCCGAGGATGGTTGCCTCCGCGAAGTCCCTTAAAAAGTGATAATGTACACCTCGAAGTGCATTAACCCGCTTATACCATGGTCACTTGCCAACAAAACAATAAGACCAGTCATTTATATTTCCATGTGTAATAAATAAAGCAATCTAAATGGCTAAATGTCTGTTATTCATACTGTAAATCAGTCTTCCACGAAATAAAATAGTCCCTCCCACTATTCCACCACCCTCCGTTTTAAAGCCGACTCAAACGTTAACTTTATCACAGGAATGCGGGTTTAACGATGTTTTGCGTTCTACATTAAATGAAGACATTACCGTTTGGCAGCTTGCTTTATTTTGTATGATAGATACGTATTGGCCAAGTATATTAACATTTAAGAGCGATCGAGTTTCAGGAAGTAACACAGAGCAGCGGGGGCTGTATGTGGTGACATGCAGAGAGAACTCTCTGCGTTAACGTCTGCGGGTCTTATAAGACGTAAATGGCGCGAGGCAGGAGTAGAGTGAAAACTATCTGCTTTCAGTATGTTGGAGTCCAGGTATGTTTTGTACAAGGACGTCTCTCAGTGTGTTGCTGTTAACTGCCCATTGCGTTGTTTTCTTTTTGTTGATCTCGTCTTTTTCCTCTTTGACTTGATTTGTGCATAGCGGGTGGACCCCTTGATTTGTATCAGTGATAAGAGGCAGCGCGCGCTCTCCCAGAGCGCCTGGCTGCTGGTTGCTGCAAGTTGTAAACAGGAGGTTTGACAGTTGACAGCTGAGAGCCCGGTTTCTGTCAGCTGACCAGAACAGAGCCGGCTTCTCTCAGGAGAGGGAATCTCCGAAACGAAAATTCTCTCTCTCTCTCTCTCTCTCTCTCTCTCTCTCTCTCTCTCTCTCTCTCTCTCTCTCTCTCTCTCTCTCTCTCTCTCTCTCTCTCTCTCTCTGTGTCAAAGGCCGGGCTCGTGCACGAGCGAGGGAAATCTCCTCTTTCTCGCCGAGAAGAGCCTGATGACGCGAGGTTAAAAAATCTCCGAAACGAAAATCAAAATTGTAAATAAGAGTTATTTTTGATAAACTGAGCACACAGGGGTGATTTAAATACTTACTTTGACCGACTCAATTTTTTTCTCAAGTTCCAAAATTGTCATATTAACCCTTAACGGGGGTATAGAGCTCAAACTGCTCTCCTGATAACACTGATGAAACTATGGCGCATTGATATGAACGGTGAACAGACCATTTAGCTAGGTGTCCATTATCACTGTACAATATCACTTTTTAATGGACACCTTGCAGCCAATCAGAATCGAGTATTCACCCAGACCATGGTATAAGCAAAGATAACTTGTTCACAGCTCCACAACATTTTAAAGAACATTTACTCATGTTGGTTTTAAACTTCGGCAAGCAGAGGTCAGCAATACTAATCTAGTGTGGTAAACACATGCTTGTTACCACTGCTTGAAAGTGACCTTTGAGGTAAATCTGCTGCTCTGTTGTTATACTGTATATGTTGTGGACCACCCTGAGCTGCCTCCAGAGGGAGCCAACTCAGCTGCTGCAAATGCTGCAGTTTACCCAGATGGTCCCTCGAGGCTGCGTGATTTCGAATAGGTTACGCAAAAACCACGCCCTGTGCCCGCCTACGCAGCAGTCAAGCGCCGGGATTGGCCAGGAGCAAGTCTTTTGTCTCCTTTTGACAGCGGACATTGAAAATAAATTACTGTAATAACGCCAATGAAAACGTAACACAAGCTTTTAACACACAATTGATTTTTAAACATTTATTTCAAAACATCATTGTAAAATTCAGGCCTTTAGCCAAAGCTTCAATAACAGAGCTCAGCTGACAGTTTAACCTGCAAATGAAAAATATAAAAAATATCAAATTAAAAATACAATAGGCTACAGCACATAGGCCTAGCCCCCCCAGGCCAGCCGTTTGTTCCAGGCCAGTGAAGTCCCAACAATCTACAAAAACATGCAATAATATAAAATCATAGATAAAAAGTTGAATCATATACACAATCAATAAAACCAAAAGTAAAGGGTTAGCCTTCCCAATGGCCAAGGGCAGCATCTGTTATTCTGACTGAGGCGGGTGGCCAGAAAGTCAAATAACATTAAAATACATTGTATGCTTTGGTGCGATGTAGGATTTTGTCTTTCAATATCCTCATTGCAGCCTCACTGTAGCCTCGCTTGGTGTTGTTGCTTCTCACAGGAATGTGTCCCTGTAACGGAGCCCAACATGAGCATGAGCGCCTGGCCAATCCCGGCGCTTGACTGCTGCGTAGGCGGGCACAGGGTGTAGTTTTTGCGTAACCTATGTGCGATTCGAAATCACGCCTCGAGGCTAGACCCAGCACCACCCGGACTAATTGATTCTGGGAAATGTGTAACTTATCTTTTAGAACTTTTGCCACACCTCCATACCATGATGATTTCAGTGTTCCAGAGGCGTAACAAAGAAATGACTTGGCCGGCCTGGGATTCACATTGAGTCAGGCGCTCAGATGATTAGCGAAGGGTTGTGCGTCTGTGGGAGTGTCACTCATTTACTCAAGTAAAAGTGATGCTGCTTATAATATTCCTATCATTTCAGTGATTTACTATAGGAACATAACCGCTGTCAGAGATCAGCTTCTCTTCCATCCAGTTGCTCGGTAAACAGGGACTGGGCATGTAATAGCCTAATACATAACTGCAAAATATGACACTGTTCTTCCTGTGGTCGTGTCGCGAGAGACAGAGGGGGGAGCTAATCGCTTTGATACAGAGTAAACAAAATCATAAATCTTGACAGAGATGCAAACCTACTGGTTCAGGTTTCTTGACTCAAAGTCAACCCAGTTTCAAAGTCCAAAACATCACCTAATATGGGACACATGGAAACACATATGAATAGCATAAACGATTGCCCACCTAAGAACACTCAAACCCACTCATAACCATATATACTGGACATGCACACATACAGTATATGCACTAGGAAAGAACATAGTATATTTTTTTTTATTTTTTTTTATTTTTTTTTACTTTTTCAGAACATAAAGAAAAGAAAACAAGAACAGGAAAAAGAAAAGAAAAAACATATATACATACATTACAATGCCACAAGATGTTGCTACCAGTAATGAAAAATGTTGCTTACAAAACGATAAAAAAAATAAAAACTGAGCAAAGGATCCAAAAGAAACTCAATTACCGCCCCTAGCCCGATCGAAATAGCTCAGGAACGGGTCCCAAATAACAAAAAATCTCCCTAAAGAATTCGTCCTCTGGAATCTGAATCTCTCCATACGTATAACTGAGATCATGTCTGTCAGCCACAGCTGAAAAGAAGGTGGAGAGGAGGACTTCCATTCCTTCAAAATTAGTTTCTTGGCGACTGTCCCCTGTGTCAGAGATTGCTGCACGGCCGTTGGGAGGAGCAAAGAGGACTCCGAGCAGCCGAACCCGCAAGGGAATTTTTTTAATGTTTTTTGGACTTTTATCCATATTTAGAAGAATATTTAATTTTAAATTAACACGTTCACTGCCAATGACGAGTTGATACGTCAAAAAAAATCCAACGGTTGACTGCCAATGACGAGTTGATACGTCAAAAAAAAAAAATTGACGGTGGGACGTGGATCAACGCCCCCCACGTCTCCTATAAAAAATATTGGAGCCACCGAACGTGTACAACCCATTCCACCGACCCACTAAGTGGCGACAGTGCTCTCCAGACTAGAAAAAGCCGAGCCAAAACTGCAGGGGAACGCGCGAGGAAACCATTATCATACTGTAAAATGGATTAGCGAAAACGCTTTCACTTTCGCGCATTATCGCGCTGGGAGCTGGCGGTGGGGGATTGCAAATTTGCATAATAGATTATGCGTGCAACACACTTTGAAACACCGGCAGAAAGCCCACAATCGCACGCAGCTTCATTGCAGCTGAGCTCACAACCGAAACGACTCATGCAGACTCGCCCAAAGAGCAGCCGCCAGCAGCCAGGCAGCACAGACAGGCAGAGCCTCGCTTGTGACAAACGCTGCAAAGCCACCAGAGACACACCCACGGAGGGAGGAGCTTGAAGGAGAGGGGGGTTTCCTGCTGCTATGGAGGAAATTACTGTTCAAAACTATTGTTTAGATGTCTGACGTCTTACGCCAAAAATAAATGGTTAAAGTGACTGTTCTATCGAATTTCACAAAAAGCCATTTATCTCAGAATAAATTTTCAGACGCTGAAACCATGCTGTATTCTACTGCTAATGCCTACATAACTACTAACTCTACAAACTAACTCTTTTAGACAGAGAAAGCACACATTCTATTAGTTCTTTTGAGATAATTTGTGTTCACAAAATCTTAGCAGAAAAGAATCCTCGGCTCTTGAAAGATGAGCCAGAATCCTCAAAAAAAAACCTTGGCAGAACCTACCTACAGTATTGAAAAAACGGCTGGCAGTGAATGTGTTAACATTAGGATTATACTGTTGTGATGTCATTATTCAGTATCTTCTCCTTTTCTATTATTCGTATTAGTATTAAATACTGAGTATCTCATGACAAACTATTAATATTGCATCTTTTGTGTTTAGCTCCGTCTCACAGCATTGTAACATTGTAGTGCAGCAAGGAAAACTACTGTAAACATTTGAACCATATTTCTTGTTTAGAACCTATAGCTATCAACATCACACATCTCCTGAAACACCATTTATAATGCATCTTTCTTGATTAGCTACATCACATCGCCATCTCCTGAAAAACATTAATATTGCACCTTTCTTGTGGCTACATCACAGCATCTACTGAAAAACATTTATAGTGGATCTGACTTGTTTAGTTCACTTTAGATTCACATCACATCTGAAAAACAACCAGTCGAGTGTAATAAGTAAATGAGGTTTAATTGTAAAAAAAAAAAAAAAAAAATCTAAAAAAAAAAAGAAAATGTTTTTTTTGGGGGGGAGCTCATTCGCGGGCCGGTCGGACTTGATTGGTGGGCCGGATTCGGCCCGCGGGCCGCCAGTTGAATAGCCCTGGTCTACAACATTGGTTCCCAAATGGTGTGCCTTAGGACAAGTCCAGGTGTGCCTGCCTAAAACTATACGAAAAGCGGGTGTATTGCCGCTTTGATGTAGTAATTTTGAAAAGTTTAAAATTAATTCCTAGAGCAATATTTTGTCAAATTTTATTTGACAATAGTCAATAAAAAACATTTAGAGTGATAAGAGTAATAGAGGCTATTTTGCACTGATAGACTTAGGTTTGGAAACCACTGGTCTAGAAGCCTCAATCGTTGCTCTTGACAAAAGGATGGTTGAGCAGCAGGTCTGCGGTGGGCCGCTTGCTCTCCTCCACAAACACCTGCTGCAGGAAGTCCCGGCATTCCTTGGACACCTCCTCTGGGAGCTTGGGCGTGGTGGGCACGGTCGTGATCTTAGAAAGGGCCTTCATGGGCTCGAACTCAGCCCAAGGAGGTTTCTTCGTCAGCATTTCCACAACGGTGCAGGCAACACTCCTGGCAGACAGAAAACATCAGCAGACTTGATTCATTTTCAAAAGGTAAACTCATTTGTTCTGCAATCAGACATTATTCCGTGTGTACTTCATATACGCTTCACACAGAAAGCAGCCATCCTCCTGATTCATGTATTCTGGAGAGTTCCCTGTCCTGTCAAGTTGCAGTTGTAGTGACACACACATGCCCAGCATAAAGTGAAAATACTAATACTGTATGTAGGTTTTTTCTGATTATTAGTCTAATTTTTAGCTTATATTATTTTTGTGCTACACCAACCTATTTTCCTCGTGGGGAACATTAAACATTCCTCTTTTCTTTATTCTTACCAAACATCAGCTTTCCGTCCATATCCCTTCCCTTCATCAGCCATGATGACTTCTGGGCTCATCCAGTAGGGGGTGCCGGCGGCAGTCTTGATTTCAGTGTCAGAATTGATATGTTGGCTCCATAAAAAGCCTCCCAGCTTCACGTTCCCTAAGGAGTCTCTCAGGATGTGAGAACCTGGTGGAACCAAACAAAACTTTAGTTATTCAACAGTCTCCTGAGAACGTCGATATCCTTAAACCACACACATGACCTCCATGCCAAATTTCAACCCCCTAGTGCAAAAACTCAAACCTTTTTGAGCCGCAACCCCCAAAAAACGTTATCAGGATGGGGTTCGCGACCCTCCCTCCCGCTGCTACCCAACCCAACGACAGTGTGCACGCAATCACACCCTGATTTGACTAACTCACTGAAATCATTTTTGGGCCAGCGCTAGCACCGCCCCATAGAGGCCTACATGTCCTCTATTTGTGTGCCGATCTGCGAGCCGATCTGGTCATCTGCACGCCAATCCGAGGAAGCCTGAGCCTTTGGGTGGCACACTGTGGTATAGCCAAGGAAATGCAGGAAACGTTTTTTTTTTTTTTTGCAAACTGTTTCCACTTTCTAGCTTTACTTGACTCACCAGTTTGACGTTTTCTCGTCCAAAATAATCCAGGTTGTAACGTACCAATCCAACACCGCCTCACATGCAGCGCATTGCGCCTCCTCAGCTGTTGCCAAAGAACTTCCAAAGAACTGACATCCAATTGTCAACCCACCCCAACACACAGCTAATTCGCCATTTTGGACAGACTAGGCGACACAGTCCAGCTAATGTTTTTCAGGCCAAAATGGCGACTACACTAACGGCACGTTCACACACACGCCTAGAGTGACGCTTTAAGCAACGCCTAAAATTTAGGCGTCCTTGTTAACAGATGAGAGCGTTCACACATACCGCTGCCACGCTGCGCTGAAGCCATGCTCGCGCTGCGCCTACGCTGCGCGTCTAGGCGCGCTGAACTGTCAAGCTGGCTGTTGTTTCTGACGGACTTGGGCCATATTTTCTACCGAGTTTGCCCAAAAGGGAGGGTGGAGCGCGAATTAACGAGTGCATAGTAGGAGAGCTGTCCTTCATGTGTTCCTCTATTAACGTCTTTTCTGTCAGATGTATATATACCCCCCCTGTCTCAATGCATGTATCACTCATGGTGTTGATGACTCATAGTCACATGATTACCCGAGGGAAAATAACAATTAGGCTACAGCCGGCCAGGAAATAGACAGACATCGTCACTTGCACATTACAATAAAAAAGAGGTTTATATTAGCTACTCACCCATGCTATAAATCAGATCTGAAAAGTGTAAAAAAAACGCTCCTCATGTGATCAGCGTAGCGCAGAGCGGGGCTTCAGTGTGGCGTCCTGTGTGAACGCAAATAGGCGCCAGGCGTGCATGAAGCAATGCCTATATGCGTAGGCGTAGCTTAAAGCGTCGCTCTAGGCGTATGTGTGAACCAAGGGTAATACCCACTACCCAGAGTGCCTTGCGCCAAGAAAGACAATCAGTCTGGAATCTGGGGGGAGGGGCTTAGCCTAACTAAAGTGAATGTTTTCTAATACATCATTACAAATCACTTACAGACTTTTCAAACTGATTTGACTGGATGATGTTTTCTTTGTTATGTTGTCCAGCCGAGGTGGCTTGGCATGCTAGCTAGCCAATGGTCCCGGCTGGTCCTCTAAAATTGAAAATCCAAATTTAGATCAACTATTTCGATAAACTGACCTCATAACGGGAATCTACATTGCTATGTTTGCCTATTAGACATTTTAAAAGTTCATAAAGTGATATATAACATTTGTAGAACTAAAGCTATCAGCGTTAGCTAGCATCAGCTAATGCTAATTTAATTAGCTGAATGGAATAAACAGGCGGGCGCAGAGCAGAGTCGGCGGTTTCAGTCACTCAGTTAACACGCCCAGCGTCAGATCTCGCGAGAGAATCCAGCTGGTTTGCAAGGTTAGTGATTTGCAACACAACGATATAAACGATAGAGCATAATATCAACGTGAAATGATAGACATTGTCTATCCTGAAAACGATGTTTGTTTTTTGACACCAATTAACTCGCTATGCTATATGCAAAGGCTATGCAATCGGCAACAAATATTTGCAATCCCCTGATCGCATATTTGAGGTCAAAATCTGCCGATTCCGATCGTGTGCCCCGATATTTAAAATAGCATATCTTTTCCAGTCTCCTTCTGTAGACAATGAATAACCGAATGACAAGAAGTCACGCAGAATGCAATAAATGAATCTAGAGTTGTCTTTCAAAACAGGTTTTCAGTATTAGCAACTGCACTATGCACCATACAGATAGTCTAACATGTCTCTTGTTAGTAGCACAATTCTAGTTTCAATGCTGAAACTACACTGTCCGCTGAGGCAGACTGTAAATGGGTGTGCTGAACACAATTGGTGAAAAAATCCTAATCTGGACCTTCTCCACTAGGTTAGGCTTGCCGTTTGAGTTACCTTTGATGTCTCTGTGTACAATCCAGTTGCTGTGCAGGTGGGAGACTCCTTCGAGGATCTGTTTGGTGTAGCTCCTCGTCACCTTCTCTGGCAGGGCCCCACAGGAAATCAGCTGGCTCTCTATTGAACCCTGGAGAGAGAGAGAGAGAGAGAGAGAATGCAACTCTTTTATGGGTCTGTATGTAGACCGGTATATATACTGCTTACAATTAATATTGTTTTGTTATAATTGTTAGTCAGTCAGGTGTATGGCAACCATTTTAGGGCATCCTCCTCCGTCAGAGTATTGGCTATCATTCCTAAGTCTAAGCGTTGTCAGTTCTTGTGTCTCCTAGTAAACTATTTCGAGTGTGCTCTGAAACACCTTCAGTCCTCACACGAAAACGCTGTCATTCTTCCTGCAATACTGTTTCACTCCTCACACGTCAGTCATCGCACAATACGGCGTCACTCGTCAGTCATCAGTCCTCAGTCATCAGTCCTCACTCGTCAGTCCTCACTCGTCAGTCCTCACTCGTCAGTCATCACTCCTCACTCGTCAGTCATCAGTCCTCACTCGTCAGTCATCAGTCCTCACTCGTCAGTCATCAGTCCTCACTCGTCAGTCCTCACTCGTCAGTCCTCACTCGTCAGTCATCAGTCCTCACTCGTCAGTCCTCACTTGTCAGTCATCAGTCCTCACTCGTCAGTCCTCACTCGTCAGTCATCACTCCTCACTCGTCAGTCATCAGTCCTCACTCGTCAGTCATCAGTCCTCACTCGTCAGTCATCAGTCCTCACTCATCAGTCCTCACTCGTCAGTCCTCACTCGTCAGTCATCAGTCCTCAATCATCAGTCCTCACTTGTCAGTCATCAGTCCTCACTCGTCAGTCCTCACTTGTCAGTCATCAGTCCTCACTCGTCAGTCATCAGTCCTCACTCGTTAGTCCTCACTTGTCAGTCATCACTCACTCGTCAGTCATCAGTCTTCACTCGTCAGTCCTGGTAAAAAGTCAATTAACTTTTTACAGTTCGGAACCCAGTTTTTTGCGGTGATCGGACTTGTCTTTTTTCTTCTTTTTTTTTAGATTATTTTTGGGGCATTTCGCCTTTAATTATTTTTACATGGGACAGTAGGCAGACAGAAAAGGTGGGGAGAGAGAGAGAGGATGACATGCGGCAAAGGACTGCAGGTCAGATTCGAACCTGGGTCGGCCGCGCCTTCGTGGTATGCGTGCAACCAGGTGAGCTACCAGGACGCACATCCGAGTTGTCATTAACGCGATATTTGTCCTCATACATACATCACGTACAGCTCACACTGCCTTTTAAACTCTGTATACTCACTCACTTTGATTGCTATGTATATATATATATATGTGTATATATATATATATATATATATATATATATATATATATATATATATATATATATATATATATATATATATATATATATATATATATATATATATATATATATAATCACAGGTTCGGTTATGCTCCAGTCTAGGGGCAAACAAATGGCACCGCAACTCTGCAACATGAAAGAAATATGGCTGTCATCAAAGAGAAATGAAAGTGTGGCTCACCTGGCGAGGGTATCGTAGTCCGCAGTATCACAGTTTCCGGGCTCATTAAATGCCAGCCCTTCACGTCATTTCCTGAGCCAACCCCTTTCTCTCAATGACAGCCATCAAAATATTAATAGATATATAATACATACATAGGCGGAGTTTGACTGGGGGGGGGGGGGCCCTTAACTCCACCCATGAATACATATAAACAATCATAACGTCCTATCTGAGAGGGAGAGTAGCGATCCGTCACAATATACAGATCCTTTCCAAAAAAAAAATATATATATATATATAAATATATAATGGAAATACCATGGATGACCGTGTGCTTCAGTGGATTGTCAAGCAAATGATAATTTTTTTTGGCGGAGATTCAGAGGGAGTGGACTGAGGCTGGAGTCAGTCATAACTGAGAAGTAACTGCACCCCGACCGACCAGAGGAGGTGCTAGTGCAGCGACCAGGACACATACCCCTAATCCAGCTTCCCATCCGCAGACACCAGCCAATCATGCCTGTATGTACGCCCCCAACCAAGCCGGAGGTGACTCGGGGGCGTGAATCTGCGACCCTTGTGTTGGTAAGCAGGGAATCTACTGCTACACTACCCGGATGCCCTATGATTATTTGTATTACTCACCCCAGGCATGAACTCAGTAAAGATGAAAAGTTTCTTTTTTTTTAGGTCCCGCAGACAGCCAAAGTATTGGATGATCCGCTCATGATGCAGCAGAGTGTTCAACAGCTTCATCTCATTCTCCAGACTGGTCACCACCTGCAGAGATAGAGACATCTCATTCTCCAGACTGGTCACCACCTGCAGAGATAGAGACATCTCATTCTCCAGACTGGTCACCACCTGCAGAGATAGAGACATCTCATTCTCCAGACTGGTCACCACCTGCAGAGATAGAGACATCTCATTCTCCAGACTGGTCACCACCTGCAGAGATAGAGACATCTCATTCTCCAGACTGGTCACCACCTGCAGAGATAGAGAAATTGAAAATAACAGAGCAACAGAGAAAAGTGTTTCAATTCAGAAAGTGGGAGAGAAATTAAAATTTACTACCGTAAAACTGAATTCACAGGGGTATATTTAGGACCAGTGTTGGGAGTAACTAGTTACTAGGTAACTAGTTACTGTAACTTAACTACTTTTTTCAGTAACTAGTAATCTAACTAATTACTTTTTCAAATTCAGTAACTCAGTTACAGTTACTAAAATAGTAACTGGGCTAGTTACTAGTTACTTTAGGACATGAAAATAACAGACAACTTCAGAGGATTACCCAGTTTCTGATCCTCAGACCTAGTCCGGGGAGAGAGCTGCAGCCAGAGCCCCAGAGGCTAATGACCTTGATAGGCTATAAGCCTCCCCAATAAGCGAAGGTTCAATGCCACACTGTGGCACAGCAACACTAACATAATGTGTGCATTAATAACAATCGAAGCGGACTTTTAAAAGTAACGCAAAAGTTACTTTCCCTAGTAACTAATTACTTTGAAGTAACTGGTAACGTTAAAGTAATTAAATTACCTTTTGAGAGAAGTAACTAGTAACTGTAACTAATTACCAATTTTCAGTAACTTTCCCAACACTGTTTAGGACCTTCGTCTACATGGGCAAAGCCTTTAATTTAACTCAATTTGAGTTCTGAGATTAATCTCTGAATTCCGACTTTAAAGGGATAGTTCACATCTTTTAAAGCCTTGCCCTATTTGCTGCTTGATTGGTAGAGTTATTTCTCAGCACAATCCAGGCAAAGTTGGGCAAAAACAAATACAAGTTAAATGGGGGTCACACTATATGTACAATCTGACTGAGGCTCACTGAAATGTTATCCACAGTGCTCACGAAGCGAGCTGCAGGACAGGCGAGGCCACACAGCGTTAGGGGTGGGAATCGCTGAGTAGCTCACGATACGATATGGTCATGATACTTGGCCCTCGATAACGATATTATCACGATACAGCGATTCTGCGATAATCGATATATTGGAAGACGATACATCACGATACCTGTGTAACTGAAGAGAAAAAAATACCCCTAAAAGGCAAGAAGCAGGTATTGTGTATTTATTAGCAGAATTGACATGAACTCTCTCAGAGTTCACTCACTCACTCATAACATTTTCGATACCACGGAGGAAAAGTTACACATTAAGTATTTTTTATTATTATTATTAAAACAAGAAAACCTATAACCTACCTACCTATATAATTTCTAAAAGTAGATATTAATGAGCAAACATTTCCATTCATGTAGCCTACAGTATTTATGTTTTTGTTTCAACTACAAACATAAATAAACGTCAACTTGAAACTATGTTTCAACTACCACACACAGCATATTTAGCCTGTTTATTTAAAAAAAAAAATTAATAAACATATCGATACTTGGTGCCAGTGTATCGATAACGTATCGCAAGTGGAAATATCGTGATACCCTGAGTATCGATATTTTGTCCCACCCCTACACAGCGTCCGAGCTCCTGTAGCGAGCCCGCGCAGCGGGCGAGCCTAGGAATCGAGTGCGCGTAGCGCGCGAGATGCCTAGTGTGTTAAACAGTCACACTTTCACTTTCATTTCAAGTCAATTTCATTTAGTGCCACGTGCAAAAATAAAAGATAGCCTCATGAGAGAGCAGGGTTTCAAACAGGAAGTCACATTGTGTTTCTTCCACCGCTCATAATTCAGTTTCCATCTCTATAAACAACATCGTCCACTGAAAGAGACGGATGTAGAAAAGTCCCTCTCATACCGACTGATGAGACCAAGCACATCAGAAACACCCACGGGCCGGATGCGAACCCGCAACCTATACGAATCTGATTGATGTCATGGACTTGACCACCGTAATCGGTGTCACTCCACTGTGAGGCCATTGATGATGTCGCTGCAGCTGTGAGGTCATCAATGATGTCACTGCAACTGTGAGGTCACCGATGATGTCATAAGTGATGTCATATGTGTGCTGTGAGGTCATAGGTGCAGCTGTGACGTCATCGGCGATGGCATACATGCCACGATATAAAACAAGTGATGTTTCAGTCTATCTCTACTCTCCCCGATGCCCTGTTTGTTCGACTGCCACGTACTTGATCTGCTACCTTTACTTCTGCCTGTGTTCCTCCAATAAAGCTTGAACGACATCTCCGTGGTTCTCATCGGTCATCCAGCGAGTTCCAATTTAAATAATCCAACACAAAATAAGTGGAAGCTACAACTTCCCTACAACGGATTTTAACGGATTACTTTGCTTTTCAAAAGACAATGATGAACATCTCTTGTAAACTCGAAAGCGAACCCTTTCCACATAAATTCCTACCTGCTGTTTACACCTTAGTATTCATCGTCGGCCTGATAGCTAATGGTTTGGGATTGAAGTCGTTGGTCCAGAACTGGAAGAAACTGGGGAACATCAACATTTTTGTTCTCAACCTTGGACTCTCAGATTTTTTGGATCTGCTCACGCTACCGTTTCTGGTCGCGTACCATGTTTTGGGGGATAAATGGATCTTTGGAGATGTGTTCTGCAAGATAACAAGATTCTGCTTCAACCTGAATCTATATGGCAGCATTGGGTTCCTCACCTGTATCAGTGTGTACAGGTACCTGGCCATTGTCCACCCAATGAGAGTGATGGGAAGAATAACCGTCACCCACTCTGTGGTTATCACGATAATGGTTTGGGTCTTGGTGAGCATTCAAATCCTCCCAGACATGTTCTTCACTAAGACAGATGGAACTGGGAAATGTTATGATAGCACTTCTAAGTTCTACGTTGAGGATTACCTGAACTACAGTCTTGGATTGACCGTCACTGGATTTTGCATCCCTTTCCTCATCACACTGGGCTGCTATGGACACGTGATTGTCATTCTCTGCCGCAGAAACACTATTGATAAGGTACTGAAACAGAGATGCTTGAAGTTGTTGTTCATTTTGATCCTACTCTTCTCTGTTTGTTACATTCCATATTATGTATTGAGGAACCTCAACCTCAGGGCAAGAATTTTGACAAATCAGGGGTTGTGCCCTGAATGGAGCAACCGAGCCTACGTTGCTCAACAGATAAGTCGTGGACTTGTGTGTCTGAACAGCGCCCTCAACCCCCTGGTTTACCTCCACGGAAATGAAGACCTTCCAGCTCAGCTCAGACAACTGTTCCAGCAAGCTCGTCAGAAGCTCACGCGATCGTCCATCACTCACAGACAAGTTCCAATGGTGGAAAATCACTGCAACTTGGATGTATGAATTGAATGAAATGGAACCTTTCTGTAATGCTTGTAATGCTTTTGTCTGTCATTCTCTGAACTCGCTCATCTCTGCATCTTTATAGATATTCTGAGAAGAAGATTCAAATATCCCGTTTGAATTGTGCCACATGGGGTACACATGTTAAATTTTGTCAATTGTCAGTGGTTCACTTTTCATTTTTAATTAATTAACTTTTTAATTGAGTAAATCCTCCAATCTTTTCTTTTGTCTCTGCCGTTTACCCGCTGCAAACATGTTTATATTGTCCCACCCCAGTCAACAAAACAACCTGAATTGCATCAAAACATGTTTTTAACAGGTATATGATGTGATGGTGTCGTTAGATGGGGATAATATATACAGTCAATTATAGGCCTGCCTTACACCTATCCAAATTACGCATGGATAGAATTACAGCATAGTGTACCTCACGCAAACTGTAGGGACTGCAAGACGGGAATCTGATTGATGTAACGCCCAGGCATTGCCAGGGAACACCTGTGAATAATTCTGGTGGTTAACACCGCCCAAATCCCGTTTGCGGCGTGCATAAATGATTTGGCACGCCTCTAATCTGCGCTTTTGCCCGTTGTTGTGATGAGTTATGCTCCCCGCGAGTAATTGCATCCCCACCATATTTTGGGGCTGTTTTAACTTAAAAACAGTCTACCCAAACAATTATATCATTTTTAAACAGTTATGTTTCTGTATAAATCATTACAATATGCTCCCGTGAGATGGGGATGCGTTTAGCTGCTCCCGGGCGGGGGTGCAAAACTCGGCATAACACCTGGACATGTGCACAAGGCAGTCTGCTATCGTTAAGGCACGCAAACAGGTGCGCAAGTGCAAATAGGGGATATCGCATGTACCAAGATAGGCTCCAATGCCTTTGGCCACGGCTAACGCTGGCGGAGGCTTTTTTTGTAGCCAATAACCCTGCCAGTATTTGGGCACCTGCCTCTATATGGGACTCGGCTTTTAATTCAAGTTTTATGGTAATTTACAAATTAAATGATACATTTTCATGTAGAATACCATAGCCAGTGAGATATTCCAAACAGATGGAGGGTTTTCCTTACCTTTTTGTTTTCCTCACAGTTGGGATCAAAGGTCACCTGTTTGGCAGCCAGGTCGCGGCCCGTGTCGATGTCATAGCAGAGGTTGACGTCCCCAAAAGCACCGCGCCCAAGGGCCTTTCCAACGAACCAGTTCTTTGGCACCCATAGATCTGCAGAAACAGAAACACCAGATGATGAAAACCCACTAGGGCTAAAACCCTATTGTTTTTGCGCTTTTTTACAGGTCCAAGCACCGAAGGTGCTGGAACCGTTGTATTTGTAGAAATTTACCTTGGCTGCGTTTCCCAACAAAGAAGCTTCTTAAGGAGTTAAGAAGCTTCTTATCTCCTTAAGAAGGAGTTAAGAAAGCTCCAAAGGAGTGTTTCCCAAACGCCTTCTTAACAGCCTTCTTAGAGGCTGTTAAGAAGGGTGTAAGAAGGCTGTAAGAAGGCTCTTAAGAAGGGTTCTGTGAAAGGTGCTATATAAATCCACGACATTCTTATTATAAAAGGAATCCCTTCTGATTAGAGGAATATAGCCTGCGGTAAAACATTTAAAACACAAGTAACCATACATACAGGGGAGATTTTCAAGTGTTCCCCAATTTTAAACACTAAAAGGTGCATGAAAGAAAGGAAAAAGGGAAAAACACAACAGTGGACACTATATTATGTCCTTTTGCCTGACACGGCTGAATCTGCGAGTGTTTCGTCGTTAAGAAGGTGTTAAGAATGCCCCAGACCCTTCTTACAAAACCTTCTTAACGAAAGATCATCTTAGCGCTAAGAAGCTTTTGGGAAACGCAGCCTTCTTAACGGAAGATAAGTTTAGGCTAAGAAGCAATCGGGAAACGCGTTGGTTTCGTTGGCTTCTTACGGGAGCCTTAAGAAGGGTCAAAGAAGCTTCTTAGCGCTAAGAAGCTTTTGGGAAACGCATGCCTTCGTAACGAAAGATCATCTTAGGCTAAGAAGCAATTGGGAAACGCGTTTGCTTCTTACGGGGACCTTAAGAAGGGTTAAAGAAGCTTCTTAGCGCTAAGAAGCTTTTGGCAAACCCAGCCATTATTGAAAAGGATTTTCTTTTCATAATAATAATATAAAAATCACTGGAATTACGATAACTTAAATGTCATTCAACACAAAATGCTGCTCACCTGGGCATAGGTCTGGTTCATCCGTAGCGGTAGGGGAATGGGCTGCTGGGTCTGCAGCTGCACCTGTTGGGCCTGGCACCGCAGGCAGGGACAGAGACAACTGATTTAGTATGAGAGTAGGCTGCTAAAGGTTTGTCTGCGTTGATTAAATGTTGGCTAAAATGTAAACAATTGTCATGCTCCCTCTAGGCCTAATCCTTTGATAAGAATGCTTAATGTCTGTGACTGTGTGAGTGAGCAGAAATGTGTTCGGCCACAGCTGCCATTTTACCTGCGACCACACTGAATCATTCAGGAAGTGTAAAGCGCACCTCTGCGGGTGACCTAACGGAACTGGATTTTTGTTTGTTTTAGATCATTTTTGGGGGGAGACAGGAAAGGTGGGGAGAGCGAGGCGCTATCCACTTTTTGCGCTTGCGCACCTGTTTGCGTGCCTTAATGCCTGCCTTATGCTATGGTCCCTGCAGGGACGACAGCAGTCCGCCTCGGGCAAGTGTCCAGGTGTTATGCCGAGTTTTGCACCCACGCTGCCAAATACATCCCCACCTCACGGGAGCATATTGTAATGATTTATACAGAAACGTAACTGTTTCAAAATGATATAATTGTCTGGGTAGACGTGACCTCCCTGTTTTTAAATTAAAGCTGCATTCAGCAATGTTTTTGTTTTCAAATAAGTGTTAAATGGCTCTATATTCTGACAGCCATCACTGAAATAGAGTGTTTGGTCAGTGACTTGAAACCCCCAACCCCCTACTGTCCTCTATCTCTCTCCTGTAGTCCCGCAGGCTGGGCGGACGTGGACAAAGACATTGTACTTAGTTTTGTCTGAGTGCAGTGTTTTTGTTTTTTCTATTCTTTTCCAAGTCTCTTGCTCGATTGAATATTCATGTTCATGGAAAATGTGTGCATTCTCCATGAAAATGTGTGCATTATTAGGGCAGTATGCCCTTGTATGACACTGTTGATGTTTATTATTTAGTTTATCTAACTTTATTTTTATTTTATTTTAACACAATCTTGTGGTTTTAATGTGAACATTGTTCACTGTTTTGTTGTATGCAGTGTAATACTGCATTACATTGTTTTGTATTTTCTGTATGTTGCAGGGACCCAGGAAGAATAGTCTGAGTAGTCAGACTAATGGGAATACATAATAAACAATAAACAACAATAGGTAGGCCCTGAGCTAGCAAGCACTCCCGTTCAGGGACCAGGCTGCCAGCTTCCATCTGCAAGGGAAGGGGTGGAGTATCGGGCGGGTATGCGACCATCGGTGTGTCTCCGCCGCCAACTGGTTCAAGGCCTTCGACCGTACACCGCCCTGCTTGCTCATGTAGGCGATTGTGGCCATGTTGTCCGAACAAATCAGAACGTGGTGACCGCATATCTGACGTTGGAAGTTGCGTAGAGTCCGGCGAACCGCCTCCAACTCTAGCACGTATATGTGGCGAAGCTCCTGGGCTTCCCACTGGCCGTTTGGCGAGAGGCTGTCACACACTGAACCCCACCCCCCTGCGGTGCGGATGACATGCCTGAGCGGAACGGGCCCCACCATGGAGAGCCAATGAGGGTCCGTCCAAATAGACAGCGCCCCGGGGGGGCCAGACTCATCAGAGACACTCTGCGATGACTGTCCCTGCCCGGGTCCAAAATTCCAGAAAATGCAGAAGGCACCTCTATGCCTCAGTTTGTGGAAAACATGCTGCGTTTTACATTACATTTTAATGCTTTTTGTTGCTTAATCCTAACCCTCACCCTAACCCTAACTCGTTTTATTTGTAGGGCTGTCAAATGATAAATCTTCTTAATCGCGATTAATCTTGCGATTAACTATAGTTAATCGTGATTAATCGCATCTTTGTATCGCATGTTTAAAATGCCATTATTTTGCATTTCAAAGCATTTTTCATTCAATATTAATCATTCTTACCAGTGTGTCGTGATTGGGAATCAAATGAATGCAAATAAATGTACTTTGTGATCTTGAATTTTAGATTTATTTTCAATTCAATAGAAGTGCAATGTAGACAGGAGGTAACAATGTCTACAAAATATATCTTGAACAGAAAATAAATGCACAATTGTAAACAGTGCAGTACACGCTCCAGAACTGATACTTTCGGCGGCGGCGCTGTGGAGCAGTCGAAACCCAAAATGACACAGCCGAAGAAGCTGTGTCTGAGCTAAGAACTTTGGCACTTCCATGTGAATAATGGCTCAGTATTGGAAACTACGGAAGATTTTGGAGTACATTGGTGCCGTAGTATTGGATAACCTCCCAGCCGACCTCCCAGTGGCTAGAGGACCCGCGCAGCCGAGACTCTGAAGGAAGAATGACTGATGAGTCTCGCGTTGAGGCTACGGCGACGCTAGCTGCTCCAGTATGCTTAGCTTTTAGGTGATAGCTATACTATCAATGGTGATAGCTCAAACTCGATGTACTTCGGTGATATTTTAATTCCGTTTTACACAAGGTGCAAACTACTGTTGACTTGTCTACTGTGCCATTTGGGAGTTTTTTTTTAATAAAACGAGCCATTTAGAAGCATGTTCTTTTCCATGCCTGCAACAGCAGGAGACAGGAAACCGCTGCGACCGGCTTTACTACAAGTACGGATGCGTCGAAGGGACAAAATAGCGGCATGCGATTAACGCGATAAAAGAAAATAACGCGTTATGGTCGGCCCTTAATCGCATTGCGATTAACGCCTTAACGCTGACAGCCCTATTTATTTGTCTAAATATAAAGTTGTTTGATAACAGCCATTAAAACCTACTAGCAGGTTTATCAGCGATAGGAATGGGGCTGATGACAAACCTACTGAATCTATGGGTGACAACAGTCCGATCGGGTGGTTTCCTCTCTCTGTAACGTTATGGTTGGGTTGTTTGTGTGATACAGTAACCTCATATCAGGCAGTCTGCGGTGTTGAAGTCTCCAATGCTCGAAACAATCAAATTATATAAAATTGCACTCGGCTGTTTACAGTTCATTTTTTCTTGTTTGATCTTAAAATAAGTCCACACAGCTGACATGACAGCACAGTGCAGGTCTCACTCACTGTACACATTCTGGCGTTGCTCATCTGTGTTCAGATCTCATTTCACGGCACGTTGCTCAAAGCATTTACGTGATAGTTTCGGCTAATGGATCGGATCGGATTGCACTTTTCTTCCCCTCCGATATCCGATCCAGTGATTTTGGCCAATATCTGCCTGATACTGATACTACGTATCGGATCGGCGCATCCCAAGTCAGAATAATGCAAAATGTGTCTTTCTGTGACGCGAGGGAACTGCTCGAGGGCGGCTGTTCTAACTCCAGATTGTTTCTTTTTTCTTCTTTTTTTTGTATGCGCACATCCAGAATCGCATCGAGACCCTTAGCGATGATTAATGACCCATGCCAGCTGGTGGGAGGGAGTTTCTGCAAGCAGACGAACGGGCATTTCTCTGTGCCGGAAACATATAGGGAAGGTAAACACTGTCCACACCTGCTTAGCTGAAATATAGCCATGTGCAGCTAGACGTCCCCTTCTTATTCTTCCTTGAGCAAGCGGGTAAAGTGCAGATTTCAGCTAAAGCAGGGTGTGTATATTGTATTTTCAAGTCAGCTTGGCATCTCAGGGCTTGTGGAGACTTGGATTATGCCAGGTGAGAAATATCAAAGATTTTTTTTTTTTACAACATTTTTGCTCATATTAACGGGGGTAGGCTAGCTATACCATTGACTACCATTCATTGTGCTAAGCTAACTAGCGCTCACTATTTTTCTACCACATGCCCAGAGAAGAGAAGGGACTCTTTTTGTTTTACTATTGGGAAGATGTCAAATGTTGGTGTGTTCCTTTAAAATCGGTCCGCAGGCCAATTTGGACATGCCTGATCTAAAGTATGACAGCTCAGTGGCCTTGTGGTCTGAGTTTCTGCCCTGAGACTGGGAGGTCGTGAGTTCGATCCCCGGCCGAGTCATACCAAAGACTACAAAAATGGGACACATTGCCTCCCTGCTTGGCACTCAGCATCAAAGGGTTGGAATTGGGGGGGTTAGATCACCAAATGATTCCTGAGCGTGGCACTGCTGCTGCTCACCGCTCCCCCAGGGGATGGGTCAAATGCGGAGAACAAATTTCACACATTGTGTGACAATCAGTGGGACTTTACCTTTTAGCTTTAACTGCTTTTATACTGATTTTTATAACATTGAATGAAATACAGCCATCGGTCAAACATTTTTTTTAAGAAATTGAAACACAAATAAAGATATAGTACAAACATTAATATTTCCCTGGTCATATAAAATTGTTCCATAAAAATATTCCTTGACCTGGTCTAAACATTAATTTAACATGACAATTAGCCTACTCACCTCTCTTGAGAGCGGCCAAGACATCTTTGCGTTTCAGTGACTGATAGAGTTCCTTCATCCGGTCCTGAGGAGTAGGTTTAGACATGACATTATCATGACATTGTTGGTCGATAACTTTGTTCTTCTTGAGCTCATCCAAGATTGGTTCGACCATCCTCACTCTCCAGATCAGCTCTGCCATGTGTTTATCCACAAAGTGGTTCTCTGAGGAGAAAGAGAGTGACGAATGTTAATGAGTTAATATCAGGATGTAATCTGCTTGTGCCTTGTGTCTAGCTATTCTGAATACCTTTTAAGTTAAGTTGACTATGCCCTGTGTCAGATAGATAAGGTTTCCTGTAGCAAGGCTATCTGACATTGTAAATGGTTTAACTGTTAGAATTTTTGACCTCTTAATTGGGCTTTTCATTACCTTGACATTATAATTTACTAGTTTAATCATATTCATAATGAGGCGGAAATATAGCAGGCTCTACATGTTGACCCGTAGAATTCTCATACAATTTGTACCAAATAGTAAGGGGAAAGGAGAGGGACAACAGACGTTGGGGTTGTCCTACAACCCAGGTTTTACGAGTGACAACGAGGAATCTCACACTCTGCCAAGCTGCTCCCTGCAGCGCACCAACTGGACAATGTCTATTTTCTCAAAATTGACGCCTATAAAACCATCCATTACGCCGGAAGGCATGATTGGCAATGGCATGGGCGCGACCACCCGCTCCGCCCCGTGACGAACACGTCAGGCCCGCGCCATCTTGCCATACCGTCACTCAAAGCGTCCAGCAGCCCACTTGTGTGTTCTTCTACCTCTAAACTTGTGTAAAAAATATATATATATATATATATATATATATATATATATATATATATATATATACAAACATTTGTGTTTGTTTTTTCAACTGGATTTGTGCAATTTCACGGTTGCCTACTTGTTACTCCTTTCACCAGAACCCTATCCACCTTATTTTTGAATGCCCCACTGTAAAAAATAATTGTGCATACAAGGTCCGGTTTAACGTGACTTATTGTTGCAGCTTGCCATCTAAATGGTATTCTACTTCATTTGAAAAGATGGCCACCTACACTCAGTCCCTTGTACCCTGGCTGAATTGAACATAACTTGGCCAATAAGTATGTAACATACCAAATAAAACAACCCGTAATATCTTAATTTTATGTAGAATGCAGAGGACATGTAACTGTTTAGTTAAACTTGCATTCCAGGAATATTGTGCTCTAAAGATGACGATAGTGGCTCGAGACTGTTTCGTCCTGAAACCCACACGCTTTGCGGTGGTGTTTTTAGCGTAACCTATGTGGGATTCGAGGCGTAACCTATGTGTGTTTTAGCGTAACCTATGTGGGGTTTGGCGTAACCTATGTGGGATTCGAAATAACGCATCCGCGATATAAAACGTTATGAATATAGCCCCGTTATAAACAACAAACTAACGCTAACATAACTAACTAGCGGCTAATATTAGCAACAGCAGGCGATTGATTACCCATGAATGCACTGCGCTCTTAAAGGGATATTTATCAACGAGATTTTTGCCAAGTTGGACCTGATTAGTGATTTGCTCCGTTCGCCCAGACGGGTGTCAAGCTGTCAGCAACAA
The DNA here is from genome assembly GCF_964638095.1 of Poromitra crassiceps. Lineage (NCBI taxonomy): Eukaryota > Metazoa > Chordata > Actinopteri > Beryciformes > Melamphaidae > Poromitra > Poromitra crassiceps. The sequence goes on from NC_139641.1 coordinate 8,205,830, forward strand.
GGCTGGGAGGATCACACCGGAAGAAACACCCATCAGGCAGATCAGGCAAAAATGGCCGCCAAAAATAAGGTGGATACGTCTGGCCTTTTTCTGTCTTTTCTATCTGGTATAATTGGATAGATTTAACCCTTTAGTATCTGACTGAGTGAGGAATGTCCAGGCTAATTCAACCCTAATGGCTTGAGAATAATCTAAATGAAGATCAATAACAAAAGAAGGAATTGAAACAAAATAGTGTACTACATGGATAGCATTAGCCTACTTGAGAGAAAGAGGGTGGGAAAGGAACCCATTGCCTTCTTGGATGGATTTAGATTCTACTGAAGATAGGGTAGTCTGTTTTAAAGACAGCTAGACCTATGTGGTCAATGAGAAAATTCATGCTGTAGTTCATAGACCACAAGTTCACATCTTATTACTTCACCTACCTCTCACTGTGGTTCCTGCACCGGACCTGCACCAGACCTGCACCAGACCAGATTTATTAGTGTCATTCCCTGAAGAAAAGAAAGATCAAATGCAGGTGGGATTCTTCATTAAACATATTTAGCTCAAGCAGACCTTGTCTATGGGCTCTATCATCACAAAGGTGGTAATTTTGCGTTAGCGCCCGTTTTGCGCTGGAATAGCCCTAATTGTGGGCGTGTCGGCCCGCTACACTTGGCCTCGTCTCGTGCAAACCTCCATATAGGCGTGTTTATGCCCAAAACAGTCTTCATGTCCACTCCCCTTATAAGCTACAGCGTCACGTCTGTGACAGCAGCTTCTTTCTTGCTGAGTGCCGTGGGCAAGCAGAGGGACAGAGTGAGAGAGAGAGAAAGAGAGAGAAAAGAGAGATGGGGAGAGCGAGAGAGGGGGAGAGAGGGGGACACCCCGGCATTCCGAAATGTCGGCACTCCGAAATACCGGCATTCCGACAAAATTGTCGGAATGGAGATCTGTCTCGCCATTGCGAAAGAACCCTAACCCTAACCCGGGGGACCGGCTGGAGCTAACCTCTCCCAGCCCCCACATCTAAACCTAACCTCTCCCACCCCCCATGCCTAAACCTAACCTCCTGCAGACCCTAACCCTAACCTCTCCCATCCCCCACGCCTAAACCTAACCTCCCCCAGAACCTAACCTCTCCCACCCCTGTAGGCTAAATAACTCAAGATGCTATGTCGGAAAGGCGGACCTAATATCTGGCGAAACCTTTTTTGGAGATAAAAAGGGCCGCCTCTCCGAAAGCATAGAAGTCAATGATCGGAATGCCGACACTTCGGAATGGCGAGAGGACCCCGGGAGAGAGAGAGGGGGAGAGTATTGGAGGATGAACCAGTTCGGATTTAGATAAACCATTAGACACTACGAAAATTGGTGCTGATGGAACGATCCATTTGAAACACACCAAAGGGCTGCCGCGCAGTTACACAATGAATATCCCCATGTCCCAAAGCGTGCGCTTACTGTAATTAGTCGTTTCGTTCATATAGGCTATAACATACACATTTAAAAATATTTGTTTCTTTAATAGGGTAGGGATGTGTGAGATTTTAATTCTAGGCTAGCCTATTTCAATAGCCTATATCAGAATTGTCCACTCGGGTTAAGCTATTGACTGCGGTCACGCCATCTGCGCTGTGGAGAAGCTGGTCTTGCATGCGTGTAATTGCAGGGAAAGAGGTTACTGTACTGGCACAACTTTCTCAAAAGTAATCTACTGTTAAGCTATACTGTAGCTTACCCTGCTAGCCAGGCAGCACGGACAGCGACGCACTGGTTTTTTTGTTTGTTTGTTTTTTACCTTTATTTATACAGGGGGAGTCTCACTGAGAGCAATGGTCTCTTTTTCAGGAGTGCCCTGTTCACATTCACACACACATTCACACCTGGAAGCTGACCAGTAGCCTGTACTACGAATGTTGGATAAGAAGATCCAGGATCTGTCCCTTGATCTGGTTTGTCTAAACCAGATCAGCTCGATTGTAGTTAACTTGTACTACGAACCTCGTTTGCCAGTCGTTAACTCGAACCAGGTTTTTCTAATCAAGTTGACTGCGCGTGCACATGAAAATGCCCGTGCACACGAGCTCATGCCCGCAAAAGAGGCGTGGTTTTTAACAACTAGCCAATCACAATGCAATATGGACCGCTCAGCTCAGAACCGTAGCTTTTACAGCGCCAGACACGCCTATTTCCTCATTCATCAAAGCCATCGACTACTATGTCAGAATCAAAATCCGCATTGGATATTTTTAGTCTGTTCCCGAATGACTGTCTAAAGTTACCACTTTTATTCACATCAGTCATTTATTTGAAGAGCGGTTTCTGCCTCCACGTATCCTACAGCAGCTGAATTCACCCTCTCAATAAACTGCGAGTGGAAGCAATGTGTAGCCTAATGTCTCAGTCCAAAATCCGTAGACCATTTAGGCTCAACGAATAATAATGATGTCATGTTTAGTCGCACTGATTGAATAATTCCTATAGGCTATCAATAAAAAAAAGAATGATAATAAAATTAAAAGAGGCTTCTGAACGACACGGTATGTGCGGGCATAGATTTCATTTATAAAAAATAGCCTATTTTGTGGTCACATATATTGTCAGCAGAGTCGCATATCTCCATATTTCATATAATGATGCTGGAAATATGAAGTTCAATCACATCATACAGGCCAAAAGCAACACTTGCAGCTGCAAAATGCAGGAGTAGCCTAGATATGAATCATCTTAATATGGGATCGCCTGTGTGCAGGTGATCCCATATTAAATTGCTTAGATGTAGTAGGCCAGCATGTAAGCTATGACTATTTCAATTCCAACCCAACGTCAGTCTCAGCTCCATTGCGCACACGGCACCGTGCGCTTTGGAGACGTTTATGTAACCTTTTTATGCCGGTTTAGTGATATTTCTCCACTCACTATTCAGCTGCAATCGATCAGCGGGATCAAACAACGTATCTAGGCTACTTGAGAGCACAAAAATGAATAGGCCTATATAAAAACATATTCCAAAGTGGTATAGGGCTTAATTAAAATAGCCAACAAGTGCAAGGCTTTAGTCCTTGATTAACATTAACATTGATTACCATTACTCATTCAACATTACAATTTGTGCTCCTTCCTCTACGGGAAACTCATCCAGAAAGGGGTTGGCCATTTTTCCAAACTGCTGATTCGATTGGTTCGTGGGCGGTGGATTTAAGGTCTAATCTTATCCTTGCAACTTAACCTGCTACGGACCAGGTTAAGTGTGAAGCATAAGTTGCTATGGAAATATATGTCGGTAAGAAGTTAACTTGCTTTGTAGTACGGCCAAACCAGGTTTAAACCTGAAGTTACCTCGCTAAACCACTAAACTGGCTTTGTAGTACAGGCCTCAGTACAACCACAGTCTGATCTGTTGGCCACTGATCAGCTCCACTGGAGCGGTTGGGCATACTGCCCCCCACACTTCCTGAATGTTATTGCATCGAGGACTTTTTGATATCAAAGACATAAAAGTGGATTTTATGCAACAAGTTGGAAGCGGCAACATCTGTTAGGCATCACTTCAAGTTTCTGGCTCAGGTAAATAATCTTTTAAGACCTAGACGCAAGAGCGGCGCGCTGGTCTGATGGGAAACGCTACGTGGGTCCCCGGGCGCTAATGCTCAGTATGAGCGAGAAGCGCCCGGCTAGCAGGGTAAGGCTATAGCCTACACCTAACACCACAGTATGGTCAGGAATTATGTAGCCTAATGTTACGGCTTCGGTTGTAAAAAAGAGATAAGCTCGTGTCTAGGTGAACTGGACCCGCAACACACCACGGCAGACAGCTTTACGGGACAGCCCAAGCCGGGGTGTGGAGGCTAGCTACAACTAGCTTCCGTTCATTAGTTCAGACGCTAACAGAAAAGTATCTCACACACACACACTCACACCCATACATGAAAAGAAAGGAATAAAGACAATAGAACAGGAGGCGACAGGAGAGACATCATGTCTTCCTCGTTTGGAGTGCAGAGAGAGAGCCTGCGCCGCAGCCTATTGCCACGTCATATAGATTACACCCCCCTCAAGTCAACCCCCACTTTCCTAATGACAGCCTCACGCGACGTCATAAATCACATAACGGAGATAACCGGCAAACATCATACTAACAAACTGTGACACTAATAAAACCATGACAAACAAATTCTCATTTTCAAATCAAGGTGTGTTTTTTCTGCAATGCGGGCTATAGTTGAAAATAAACGTGGCATTCTGAAGAGGCGGGGGAGTATGTGCGTACGTTTTGGAGAGAGAGGGACATCCCATTCCATGCGTAATGTGGTAACTGTCTGCCTTTCCGAAGCCCTGCCACTCCGAACGTTAACTTCCATTATTCGGACTGGCGGTCGTTCACCTTAGAAGCCGCAATGCCGACCTTAGGTTTAGGCGTGGGGGTGGGAGAGGTTAGGTTTTGGGTTAGGGTCTGGGGGAGGTTAGGTTTAGGCATGGGGGGAGGTTAGGTTTGGCGTGGGGGCTGGGAGAGGTTAGTGAAAAACGGGGAATATAGAACCCTTTCTGAGTGCCGATATTTCGGAGTGGCAGAACGTCGGAGTGGCAGCACGTCGGAGTGGCAGCATGTAACCGCGTAATGTATCCAAGCGAGGATTTCCTGCACGGCGAGGAGAATACGCTCAAGCGCAGTGGGGTTTTTAGCGCTAAGACCTGCTATGAGGTGGCGTTAAAATTGAGAGCACCACACAACAGATTAGGCTGGAACGCCTATTTTGGCGCGGGCAACGCCCGTGTTTACGCTCGGAACATGGCGATGGTATCTTCGCCAGAGCGCAAAATGACACTCGCTGGGGGCAGATGATAGGCTAAGAGGCGCGCAAAGGCCAGTGGACACGCCTGGGCCACGCCTACACCTGTGTCTGCGCTTAGATTCCAGCGCAAAACTGGATGGTGGAGGCAGACGATAGCTTAAGAAGCAGGGAAGATAGCACAAGGGGTGCGCACAATGGCTGCACAAACGATAGCGCCGTATGATGATAGGGCCCTATATGTTTGGTCTAAAAGTGAATTTAACCATGAGAATTAGCCTACTCACTTTTGTTAAGCTCGGCCATAAGAATTGGCTCCTGTGTCTGAAGGATACCGTAGAAGATTTCTTTGGCTCTACTTCCACTGGTTTGCAGTGCCTTGATGCGTTCCCTCATCCGCTCCTTAGTGGTAGCTTTATCATGACCTTCTTCCGCTATCCCCAGATCCCTCTTCTGTTCACCGTAAGTTTGTTTGTTGATAATGCCCTTGGTCAGGAGTGTGTCCAAGATCCCAGAGGGATCTGAAAAGGAAGTGAAAAATGACTGAGTTAATATCAGGCTGTAATCCTCTTGCGCCTTGGGTCTAGCTATTTTGAAGCCAAATAATTGTGGACTTCTTAATGGAGCTTTTCATTCCCTTTACATTATAACTTACTAGTTGAATCATTCATAACGTAGGGCAGGGGGAAATATACCAGGCTCTGCATGTTGACCCGTAGAAGTCTCATTATGACAAAGACATCAGGGGAGAGGAGGGGGGGGACAAGGCACAATAGCAAACAAGTAGTAAAAACATAACCAAGTTTACAATGGATGTCTAACAAAAAATAATAATCTTTGTATATTCATTTTGGACAATGGTATATTTGTAACTTCCAAAAACAAGACCCCCCTTGGGGGCTTTTTTGACTGTCCTAGATATCGGTCAAGTGGATAGATTTATTCAGACAGCTAGCAGGGACGGACTGGCCGTCGAGAGATTCGGTAGGCCACCCGAATGGCTGGTCCAGTCCAGTCCAGTCCAGTATATATATATATATATATATATATATAAATATAATTATTGCTATTATTATGTAATCGACTTGTGGTCATACAGTCAATGTGGCGTGGACCAAGTCGGGTCAAATCAAATCCAAGTTCAAGCTTTGTGCTGTCTGGATCAAGTATCGTTGATACTTTATTTGTCACTTGCACAGAAATACAGAGTTGACCTGTGTAGGGCTCTGGAGCGAAGGCAGCCACGCACGCACACACATGTGACTTTGAGCGCGGACAGTTGGGAGCGTGCACTGTACATACTACGCATGGGGTGTGTGGTTAAGTAGGAATGTATAGTGTGTTAATGTGTGTGTGACACTCATTGAATCATTTAACGTATATCTAACATTGTTGGCATGTTATTGAATCTAGGGTAACTCTTTGAATTCACCCAAGATAAGTGATTTAATTAACCTGTGGTTTCATTAGATATGTTTTGGTTATGTGCACATATATACGATTGGTAAAATATGTTGTTCCAGAAATATTTTGGTTTATTCCTTAATATAAAGATACACCGGCCCATGTTTGGTTTCATTCTAATCAGAATATTATGTGGAATATAATTATGAAAGTATCATAAAGTCACTTGATGGGCTGTTTTAAGCATGTTATAAGTTTTGAGGGAAAGAGACAGACGCTCTCTCCCTCCGGTTTGTCCCTTTAAAAACACAGCCATAAATCTCTCAGCCAGCCAGGCTCTTATGTACTAATAATACCAATGTATCTATCTATCTATTCATCTCTCTTTCTATACTTTCTCTTTTTCACATCAAGAGTGATGTCGAGAAGTATAAAATCAGCTTGTACCAGAATTACATAGTTTAGTTAAGTTATTTAATAGTGAAAATCTCTCAACTAAACTTGTGTCTCATTTGCATAAAGAGGGAGGACCTTAGGCGTTCCCCTGCATCTTCCTCCTTAGAAGAGAAGTAAAAAACGGATTCTAGGGGCCTCTCTAGCAGACTTGAAGAACTTTGTGCAGAAAACAGGACTATTCCAAAGGGGAAGAGACTTCACAGAAGTCTAAATAAATAATTAGCCATAAATGCCATAAATAAATAGCCATAAATATATTTATGGCTGATAGCCAAGCACTCTCAGGTCACAAGGCCATGAGGCACGCTTCTCAAGCACAGGCATGCGGATCAAAGCTCCATGTTTCTACTCCAACTGTATAGACTCAACGAATGGCAGCAAGCCATAGTCTGGGGCTCATCGAACTAAATATAGTGAGATTAGATACCTTTGTTGTTTTATTTTTATTCATCTCTCTCTCTGGACTGTTTTTCATTTTTAAGTGCCCTGCCTTTATGTTTTTGTAATGTGATTTTTCAGTCATTACGCAGATATTTTATTACGATACTGAGTTCTACTGCAGCCTCACCTGGGTTGGTGTAGCTCTCCATCCGAAGTGGTTCCCATTTCTCTCTTGATTCGCTCTCTAGAAAATGATTCAGTTCAGTTTCACTTTTTTTCCCCAGATAATAAATCAGATACAGATTTTATATATATAAAATGGTAAATGGCCTGCATTTATACAGCGCTTTTATCCAAAGCGCTTTACAATTAGTAGGTACATTCACCCATTCATACACCGATGGCGGCAGGCTACCTACCACGCAGGGAGCTGGCATACCATCAGGAGCAATTTGGGGTTCAGTATCTTGCCCAAGGACACTTAGACATGCAGACTGGAGGAGCCGGGAATCGAACCACCGACCTCTTTTATCCAAAGTGATTAGTGGATGACCCGCTGTACCTCCTGAGCTACAGCCGCCCCTATATATATATATATATATATATCGTAATTCTTCCAATAAGCGCCTGTACTCTAATTGCTGCCGGGTCTTCCCTTTACCGCCGGGTCCAAAGTGATTTAGCATAATAAGCGCCTGACTCATTTTCCCGCCGGGGCCGGAAATGGAATTTTTTTTTGGTTACCGTTGTTATTGTTGTTTTTGTCGTCACGAACCAAGCCGCGAGCTACCGAAAACACCCGAAGCACGAGAGAGCAAGAAAAAGTGGGAGGGAACTGTAGAAAATGCTCCATAATGGCCCACCATCAGGCCTGTTCTTGGGGCAATTGACGCGCACGAACCAAGGAGCCCACGACGCAATGATGATGTCACGGTGGTGACACCGCGGAGTTCACCTTGTGACATCATCGGTGATGTCAGAGTTTCCCCTGTGAGGTCATCAGCGATGTCAGACGGTCTACGCTGTCTCCAGACTGTGTGATGGCAGACGTGACTTTGTGAGGTCATCGATGATGTCATACCTCCCGGGACGTTGTGACATCACCAATGATGTCATACCTCGAATGTGGGAGTTATAAAGGTGTTGTTCTGTCATGTTTAGTTAGGTCCTGTTGTTCCCTTTCTGCAATCTGTAAGCTACTCTGTATCTTGCTTCTGCCTTACTTTCTGCCTGTGATACTTCATTAAAGCTTGAAAGACATCTCTGTGGTTCTAATCGATCACTGCCCATGAGCTCTTACCTAAGATCCAGCAAACTTCACACAAACTTCCTAACAGGGACAGCGAACGAATAGAGAGAGAGACGAAATGGCGGACAGAGCAGATGCACGAAAAACAGCGAAACAACTAAAGAAATACGACATTACCTTCAAGTTGAGCGTGCTGAAGTATGCAGAGGAGCATTCTGTGGAAGCAGCGGCTCGCCAATTTGGGGTCGACGCCAAACGAATCCGTGAGTGGCGAAAGCAGAAAAATGAACTTGTCGCCCAGGGCACTGCGGACCTTTCTGCAATCTGTAAGCTACTCTGTATGTTGCTTCTGCCTTACTTTCTGCATGTGATACTTCATTAAAGCTTGAAAGACATCTCTGTGGTTCTAATCGATCACTGCCCGTGAGCCCTTACCTAAGATCCAGCAAACTTCACACAAACTTCCTAACAAACTGGTCCTTCGAGCCGGATCCGAGGACTTACGACGCTCCGAGATGGAACAGGAGTCAGGTGAGCTGAGGAGTAATCTCTTCCCCAGCAGTCCGAAACATCTGGATACACGAGTGGTCAAGGGCCGGTCCCCCTACACTCCCAGATGCTCCGACCGCAGGAAAACCGACTCACAGCTCAGGTAGCCCAGGCAAGGGCCGATTTAGCCCAGACAAGGGCTGAGTTCGACCATAAGATCGCGCGCCAAAGGGACACCAACCGGGACATCATTGAATACTTCGAGGAACGCGCTGGTAGGTCCCATCAAGTTGGCCACCAGTCAAGTCCGGACAGCGACGCCTATGTATCCTACAGCCCCAGCGAGCGGACCGTGGCCCCTGACGGCGCATCGTCTGCCCAGGCTCTCGCCTGTGACCAGGAGACCCTGGAAGGGAAGGGGTCAGCCCGGTACCAGGAAGTCCGGCCCCTTTCCCGAGCAGAGCCCCGGCTGAGGAGTCACCTTCACAGGAGTCATCATCACCATAGCGCATCGCGACACACTAGCGCCAGCTCACGCTCAACCGCCTCCGCCAACTCTCTCCCTTCAGCCCCACCGGCAGCCTACGAAGAGAAGGTGGCGCTCTGGCTGTTGAAGAACGAGAGCCTTCGCTGCCATACGACGGAGGCTCAGCGGGCCCAAGAACGGGCCCAAGCAGAGGCTCAGCGGGCCCAAGAAGCAGCCCAGCAGTGGCTCCAGAAGGTGGTTGGAAAGTTCTCCTTCCAGCCCAGAATGCTCGTCTGGGACTCGTACAGGTGTCACCTGAGCGTGGCCACCAAGGCGCAGCTGAAGCGTGGGTACAACCTCACGCCCGCTGTCATACCCGGTGGGTGTACGAAGTACGTCCAGGCGCCCGACGTAGTCTGGAACGGCCCATTCAAGGCGCACCTGAGAGCGGCCTGGGATGATTGGATGGCGGGGGAGCAAGACAAGGCATACACCAGGGCAGGAAACATGAGGGCCCCCTCACGCCGCCTCTTGGTCGGGTGGGTGAAGACGGCATGGGAGCAGCTGGACCCCGAGACCATCAGAAGGTCGTTCAAGGTAAGACGTGTGTGTGTGTGTGTGTGTGTGTGTGTGTGTGTTTCTGTTTACGGTATGTGAAAACCCCCACCCCCAGTTTGCTGCTTGTTTCATCCTCAAGGTGTGTGGGCAGGGAGTTCCCAGCGACGGCAGTGAGGACCACATGATTCACTGCTTGAAGGCAGGGGAGCCGTGCGCGGCCGGGCGACTGGAGCTGGCCAGGGCTCGAGAAAAAGCAATTGTCCAGAATGTAGATGAGGAGGAGGTAGAGGGAGAGAGAGCGATGAAGATGAACAGTTTAACAACGAACTGGTGATTGAGGATGATGGTGATGAGGAGGAGGAGGGGAAGGAGGAGGAGGAGGAGGAGCAGGAGGAGGAGGAGGAGGAGGAGGGTAGTTGAGCAGTTTACTTTTGTGTGTTTGGTGTAGTTGTGAGGTTTTGTATTTGTTTTACCAGTACTTTTATTGTTGTGTGATTGTACGGTAGTTTTTAATGTACAGTATTTTTATTTGCAGATGGTAGGGTACTGTAGGTATTTTATTTTTTATTTGTTGTTCTTTGTTGTTGTTGCACTAAGTATGTTGCACTACTACCACAGTATAGCCTAGCCTCACTGCCTACAGCATTTTGAATGTCTGAAAATGACACTTTATTCTGCTACCGCAGTTTTTACGGCGTGTATAGCATAGCCTCACTGTCAGAGCATTTCTATGTCTAAAAATGACACTTTATTTTGTACTGAGAAAGCATTTATGTTCAAAAAATAATAAAGGCCTGGCTCAATTATGCCCAAATGGAAATAACCGCCTGACTCTAATTGCCGCCTGTCTTCCTTTTACCGCCCGGGTCCAAATTGATTTAGCACAATAAGCGCCCGGGCTCTTATTGGCAGAATTACGGTATATATTATCAGATCACAGTTACAGCAGCTGAAAATGTGGTCCAAAAGACTTGAGACTACAGCTTCTTACCTTGTTTCTGTCTTCGTCTTCGGTAGAGCGCCACACTAACTAAAATAACTATAGCTATTGCAGTAGGAACAGCAGCAGCAGCAACCTGAGAGTGATCTCTAATGTTCTTCACCGAGGAAAACAAATTACCTGAGGAAGAGAGTAAAGGTTTAACGTGTTGTTCTGTGAGATAAAATAATCCATAAACATCCCATCATAAATGTTGAGGGTTTTATGCCCCCTAATAAAGTCAGTTGCTAACAAAATGGCAAACTGTCTTAGCAACTTAACTACAGTGGGTTTGTCGAATAATACAAAGTAGTCGGTCATAAAGCTTCTGAAGTGTAGAACTCTCGCTCTTTATTTTGATAAAGAGCGAAAGTTTGTTTACAAGAAATAAAAATACAAAAAAACACAATCTACATAAAAAACCTATACATACAGATAACCAGATTAACTGATAACCCCTCTACCCTCACGCTCTTTTCAATTTAGATTGTAGACTTATGTTGGTCTCGACCGAGTTTCAAAATGGGGAGACCAGTCATAGCCAATCAGCCCCGCCAGACATCTGTCAAAACATTGGTCATGTCATCGGTGACGTCATACTCGCTGATGTCATCGGTGATGTCATAATACCACTGTGATGTCATCCGTGATGTCATAAATCCCCGTCTGCTGAGCCAATCAACAAAGAGGACACGAGCAGTATATAAGTGTGGTCATCACGCCATCATCCTCTTTCCTGATTGTTCATCTCAGTGGCTGGTCGTACCTCGGGCCGATCACATTTACAGATTACAGATGGCTTGATAGCAGGATCAGAACAGCGGTCACTGGGAGACTGAATGGCTTGATGGCAGGAACAGGATGGTGGAAAACTTGAAAAAATAGCGAAACACAGCTCTGGAGAAGACGATCGGCCCGAGGTACGACCAGCCACTGAGATGAAGGTCGCCTTCACATAGAAGCTGTTTAGTCCGCTTTAACCGCGCCAGAGTTCGTTTCCTCGGATAGTACGCTTCGTTTGGGGTGGTGTGAAAGCGCAAACGAACTCTGTTGCGGAACAAACAAGCAAACTCTGGTCCGCTTGAAAACGTGGGTCTCGGTTCGTTTGCAAGTGAACTCTAGCGCGATTCGTTTGTGGTGTGAAAGCAAACCGAACCAAACACAAGAACAAATAGGAAAGGCATCATGAGTAGAAGGCGGTAGAAGGAAACAAAATAAACACTGCGTCTGCACACACACACACACACACACACACACACACACACACGGGTCGGTGCTCACCGCACTGCCTCGCTCGTCTCGTCTCATCTGCAGAATGATGTTGGACCCAACAGCTCGCCTCATCATCTGCTGCTCATATTGGGAGCATTCTTGTAAAATATTTATTTGATAGTAACACCAAAGTAAAACCAGAAATCCCAAGATCGCATAAAGGAGGTGTTTCTCTATGGGTTGAGTTTCGCGGATTCACTTGGTTGGACTGGGGAGGTGGGTGGGGCGAACCACAGCTTCAGACGAAAGGATACGATCAGCCCAGGTACAGCAACCATTGAGGTGAAGGATCAGGGAAAGAGGATGATGACGCGCTGAGCATGGCTATATGTACTGCCACGTCATAGCCTCGGCAGTGACATCATTACCGACGTCATATTGACAGGAGGCTGATTGGCTATTGAGGATGGGGTGATGAGTCAGGAGACACACGTCATAACGACGTCACACTTGACTTATGCTGAGAGCTGATGCCTATAGTGATATGAGGCAGTGGTGGCCCAACGGTTAGAGAAGCGAGCTTGTGACCGGAAGGTCGTCGGTTCAATCCCCGGGACCGGCAGGATAAATCTGAGTGGGGAAAGTGAAAAGGCAGCACTTGCCCCTCCCTCATTACCACCACTGAGGTGCCTTGAGCAAGGCCCTTAACCCCAACCACTCCAATGGAGCTGATCAGTGGCCAGCAGATCAGACTGTGGTTGTACTGGGCAGCTTCCAGGTATGAATGTGTGTGTGAATGTGAACAGGGCACTCCTGAAAAAGAGAGCATTTGCTCTCAGTGAGACTCCCCCTGTATAAACTGACCTGGGATCTGAAAGGTAGTCTCCTTGGTTGGGTTGATCTGCTGCTGCTGCTGGACTGAGCAGGTGAAGTTGTTGGTGGGGGTCTCCTCCACAGTCAGAGAACAGGTCAAGTTAATGGTGTTGCTCCCTTCCACGGTCAGAGTGCTGTTGACGCTCCAGAGGCCAGACGACACTGCTTTGGCTTGACTCGTCTCGGTCTGTCCAGCAGGGTTTCCCACTCCGTCCCACCAACACACCTCACACACACACACACACACACACACACACACACACACACACACACACACACACACACACACACACGTTAACATTTGGTTATTTCTTACAGTAGTTTATGCTTGGGGTCCTGCTTTGAACATCTGATTAAATCTGAATGTAATGAAAAGACATAATAATAAACAGATCCTGTGGGGGATCAGCATATAAAGCACACACGGGGCGGCTTTAGCTCAGGAGGCAGAGCGGGTCGGCCAATGACGCAAGGGTTGGCGGTTCAATCCCCGCTCCCTCCCAGCTGCTGTCGCTGTGTCCTTGGGCAAGACACCCAACCCTCCTTGCTCCCGATGGTGTGTAGTCACCCTGCGTGGCAGCCTGCCGCCATCGGTGTATGAATGGGTGAATGTAGACTATCTACTGATTGTGAAGCGCCTTGGATAAAAGCGCTATATAAATGCAGGCCATTTACCATTTACCATTCACACATGGGCAAAATGCGGCCCTCGGGCGTCATCTGTGTGGCCCGCGATGGAATTGCATTTTTTTTTTTTTTTTTACAGTGCACCTGAACGCAACATGCAAGATACCCGCTGAATAAGTGTCCAAATGTTCATGTCATTCTGGCCAATACTCCACTTCTGTTATAGCATTTCAGTCTGGAATATGGAATATCTTTCAATAATCTTTATGACTAAAAGGCTACATTGAAGTAAAAATTTAAATAATTACCTCATTGGTTTTGGCTTTATTTAGCTTCAAGAGTGCATTTTTGTTTGTGTGACCCTCAACACAGGCTTTGAGGCTTCAGACTCCTTTTGCACTACATATAAAGACATTGCACTTTATGGACAAGCACAGTTTGCACTACAACTTAAATGTCCCTTAAATGCACTTTAACTGTCTTTCATGTGGTTCTAACTTTTTTTTTTTTTTACCTTTTATCATGTTTATTTCTGTATTCTATTTTTTTTCCTACTGTACAGCAAAGTCATGGGCCGAGGCTTTTAAATTTCATTGTAGCTTGCTGCATATGACAATAAAGTTTCCTTGATCCTTGATCCCTTGATTCCTTGAGAATCCCGGGCCACTTACTGATACTTATGCTCAAATTAACCCACTCATATTCTGGTTTATTTCAAGAAAAACATTTCGGCTAGTGGAAATTCTAATTGGCTTGTAACTTTAAAATCTAGCAGCCATAAATTGGCAGGTGGTCAAAAAAGTTAACTTCAAGCCCTGAGAGCAGGTGGTGACATAGGAGTGAGTGAGAAAAGGATCAAATATTGGTGGTTAAGACTGAATAATGACATCACAACTGTTAATGTAAAATTAGTTATTCCTCTAAACCTGGCTTCAAATGCCCCAAATTTTTCACGCTGGTGCCGTTCGGCCCTCAGTAAAACCTGGTAGCGAGGACATTTTTTGTGGCCCTCTCTATCATCAAAGTTGCCCATCCATGGGTTATGGCATGAGTTTGGCCCCCGGCAACAATCTGGGTTTCTCATGTGGCCCCCCATGAAAAATAGTTGCCCCCTGATATAAAGTGATTTTGTGTGATCTTTAACCTGTACCTAAGCTTATTGCAGGATCTCATCAATAGCCTCAGCTACTGTAGTTCAGTGGCAACCCAAGTCACCTGCGAACAACATTGTTGTTTTTTTCAGTCGCGACTGTTCAGCGAGGCTGAATGCGAGCAAAGTGACGAAACTCAGCCGTACGGCAACCATTTTAGGGCGTCCTCCTCCGTCAGAGTATAGGCTGTCATTCCTCAGTCTAAGCGTTGTCAGTTGTCATGTCTCCTAGTAAAACCATGTCGAGTGTGCTCTGAAACACCTTCAGTCCTCACACGAAAACGCTGTCATTCTTCCTGCATTACTGTTTCACTCCTCACGCGTCAGTCATCACTCAATACGGCCTCACTCGTCAGTCATCAGTCCTCACTCATCAGGCATCACTTATCACTCAGACTAGCTGTCAGTCATCACTCATCACGTCTCACATGAAAACGCTGTCATTCGTTGTTTTGGTTGTTCTTCCGCGTGTGATGGGGAAACCGCAAGAATGCCTCTGTGAATTTAGCAACAATTTTTTACAACTTCAATTCCGATTGAATGATTTTGCCTTCAAAATAAAAGTGCAAGTTTTTTTATATTTACAATATAGATTAAAGTAGTAGTAAGTAAAGTAGTAAGACACAACATAATTAACATAGTTAACACTAAGAGGAACATCTAGTTTAATGTTTGATGACAATAGACTATATATATATATATATATATATATATATATTATTTTAGCGCATTCATGCACAACACTGAAGGAATCTCAGAACTTTCTCAAAAACAAGAAATTGGAGTTAAATATGATTTTCACACTTATTATGCTTATTATGCAACATCCATATTAGGTATAGTGAATGAGAACATAATGATGAAGATAGGATACCTCAGGTCTGAGCGGCCAGCCGCTGGACTCACACAGCAGTTTGACTCGACCATCTCCAGCCTCCACGACGGAAACACGCGGCGCAGACAACACACCTGAACACAGAGGAAATGATGTCATCATGTCAGTGTCATTCAATAGAGAACCGCAGCGATGACGTATTTTTGTAGTCGCAACGCGGAAGTCCCGGACTTCCGGGATCTTCACTGTTTCTGCCTATGGGATTTTTGAATGGGTTTTTGGCGCAATGCTTCAAATAAGGTCTGTGGTTATCGCACGCTTATTCAAACGCGAACCTGTGTTCAGCAGGATAATCTTCACACATGAGGACCACTTTCATGAGTTTTGAAAGCCCTAGAAGTAAACAGCTCATGCTAAGCTATTCCAGAACTACACACAGTGTCGCATAGGCTTCCACGTCACGTCACCACAGCCAAATTCAACCTTTAGTGTTAGTGTTGTTACTGTGAGCTGACACATAAAAAATAATTGTATATGTCGATGTGTCGGGCGGGGGACATGCACCCAATTAGTTAGCAATCACTTAGAGAGACACACAGAAATAAAATAAATAAGTTTATTAACACATTCACTGCCAGCCGTTTTTTTTTTACTGTAGGTAGCTTCTGCCAAGCCGTTTTTTGAGGATTCTGGCTCATTTTACAAGAGCCGAGGATTATTTTCTGCTTGGACTTTGTGAACACAAAATATCTCAAAAGTACTAATAGAATGTGTGCTTTCTCTGTCTAAAAGAGTTAGTTTGAAGAGTTAGTAGTTATGTAGATATTAGCCGTTGAGTACAGCATGGTTTCAGCGTCTGAGACAGAAAGCTGAGATATTCGCAGTTTTGTGAAATTCAATCAAACAGGCAGAACAGTCACTTTAACCATTTATTTTTGGCATCAGTCAGACATCTAAACAATATCGTTCTGAACAGTAATTTCCTCCAACAGCACCCGCACCCCCTCTCCTTCAAACTCCTCCCTCCGTGGGCGTGTCTCTGGTGGCTTTCAGCAGCGTTTGTCACAAGCGAGTTTCTCCTGCCTGTCTGAGCAGCCTGCCTCCCTGGCGGCCCCCTCGTCGGCGAGTCTGGATGGGGCTTGCTCGTTTCTTGGGTTTGAGAGCTTTGATGAAGCTTTGTGCGATTCTAGGCTTTATGCTGCGTGTTTCAAAGTGTGTTTTGCACCCAATCTATTTTTGGAACCCCCCACCGTTGTGCCCACCGACGTTGTGCACCAGCGCGAACGCGTTTTCGCCTACAGTATGAGAATGAGGCTCGTTCGTTTCTGCAGTTTTGGCTCGGCTTTCAATAGTCTGGAGAGCACTGTCGCCACTTAGTGGGTCGGTGGAATGGATTGTACACGTTCAGTGGCTCCCATTTTTTTATAGGAGACGTAGGGAGCTTGGATCCACGTCCCACCGTCAATTTTTTTTTTTTTTTTTTTAAGACGAGATATCTCGTCATTGGCAGTCAACCGTTGGATTTTTTAAGACGAGATATCTCGTCAACGGCAGTGAACGTGTTAACAGCTTATGATGCATCTATCTTGTTATATTTACTAGTAGATGGCCAATAAACAACAAATCAAAGGTTTCCTGGCCTAAATCGTGCATTTCTTTGTTTTAAATCAAATTTAAATGTGAAATTAGGATTAATCACTCATTACATTGCCGAACTCCTGAAAAAGTGGGCCTCACGTCAAATGTAATTCATGCCTGGAAGGTCCTTGCCATCTTCGGCTGCTCAGAGTCCTCTCTGAACTTTCCTACAGCTGTACAACAGTCTCTGACACTGGGGACAACTGTTGCCAAAAAACAAATTCTGAAGGAATGGAAATCTCCCTCTCCACCCTCTTTCCAATTGTGGTTGATGGACATGACCTCTGTTATATGCATGGAGAGACTTAGGTTCCTGAGAACCAATGCACTTAGAAAATGTATAACTATCTGGGACCCGTTTTTAGTCTACCTCAACGAGGCTAGGGGTGACGGGTGACTCACATAAATGGTAAATGGTCTGCATTTATATATCGCTTTTATCCAAAGCGCTTTACAGTCAGTAGGTACATTCACCCATTCACACACCGATGGTGGCAGGTTACCACGCAGGGTGCTGGCACACCAACGGGAGCAATTTGGGGTTCAGTGTCTTGCCCAAGGACACTTCGACATGCAGCCTTACGACATGCACTTACTACTGTGATAATGCTATGCATATGTGTGTATGTATGTATGTATGTATGTGTGTGTGTGTGTGTGTGTGTGTGTGTGTGTGTATATATATATATATATATATATATATATATATATATGTGTGTGTATGTGTATGTGTATATGTATGTATGTATGCGTATATATATATATAGCATATTGAAGCATGTACATAACTAATATATACTATATATGGTGATGGTAATAGTTATATGTATAATTATATACCGTAAATTCCGGACTATAAGGCGCACCGGTCTATAAGCCGCACCTTCAAAGTTGACTATTTTTTTCTTCTATAAGCCGCACCGGTCTATAAGCCGCGGGTGTTTTAATGGTATTTTTTGTTTTTTTTACAGTGCACACAGTGTCCGCGGTGTGGTGAAAAGAGGGCAAGAGAGGAAATTAAAACAGAAGTGGATTTATAGTTAGAAAGAGTGCTAAAGAAGAGAGAATTCCGTTTTTTATTTTTTTATTTTAGTTACTCACAGTACTATTGACCAGTCCAACTCAAAAGATATTCGGCAGTTTCACTTTGAGCTCTTGTTCCGCCGCTGGGCACACAGTGTCCGCGGTGTGGTGAAAAGAGGGCAAGAGAGGAAATTAAAACAGAAGTGGATTTATAGTTAGAAAGAGTGCTAAAGATAGTCCGGTCTGGTTATGACGAGTCTCGCTGGGTACAGTACGCCAAAGCGATATCCATTGACTCGATGATGCTGTTGTATGTTGCGCGTTTCTGTTGCACCAACGCGGAGAGGTCCTGCCGGACGAAAAAGCGCGTACCCTCCCAGGTGAGGGGCTTCTTCCCCGCAGCCTGGAGGATGAGTTGACGGTCGGGCCAGCGGAGTAGGCAGATGAAGATGGCCCTCGGTGGCAGGCCGGGGTCTGGACGTGGCCGAGGCGCCCGGTGTGCCCTGTCCACCTCTGGTGGTTTCTCGCCTTCCTTCAGGTCCAGGATGTAACACAGGATTTTGCCACGAAAGCGTCCATGTCACCAATCTCAGCTCCTCTTTTACATTGATCAGGCGAATGTTATTTCTTTTACTCCTGCTGATTAAGTCATCAACCTGCGTGTGCAGGGTTTCGATTTTGCATTTTATCCATTTTCGGACTCACTGTGTTGTTTTTGTCCTCCAGTGCGCGGATGCGCTTTTCCGCATTATAAACTCTGTTCACGGTTGCCTTAGTTTCTTTAGTGAGTGAGTGGATGGACTTCTGCACGTTTTCAAACTTGTTTTCAAGCTGCTCAAAACCTCTGAGCGATGTCGGACTTAATCGATAGTGTTTCACGGAGTAAAAGTTTAGCCCAAGCGTGTATCTCCAGCCTCCAGCAGGTGAGTCATTTCCTCATTCATGGCGTGATTGCTTCGTCTTTTTCTTTCTGCTTACCTGTGTTGTGTTATGTTATGTTATGTTATGTTGTTAAAAGAGGGCAAGAGAGGAAATTAAAACAGAAGTGGATTTATAGTTAGAAAGAGTGCTAAAAAAGAGAGATTTTTTTTTTTTTTTTGAAAAAATCCATAGATAAGACGCACCGTTATATAAGCCGCAGGGGCCAAAAAAGGCCAAAAAACGGGAAAAAAGCCGCGGCTTATAGTCCGGAATTTACGGTATATAAGATATGGTAATGGTATATATATAGGTATACATAATATGTGATGTAGTTTTATGTATATTCTACACATCTGTAATGGTATGTAGGTAATTCTGATGTATGCAATATCTTGAAAGGTACAGTATGTATGTATGTAATATCCGGAATTGTACCGTTTGTACAGAATGTGTTTTTTATACAGAATGTAAATTTTGTATGTGATATTTTGAAACTATGCAAGTTGTTCGATATCTTGAAACAAGTTTGATATCTTGAAACTATGCAAGTTGTTTGACCCCAGAAGAAATGTAACTCATGATGAAGGAAAACAGTTTAAATAAATAAAATGTAAATAAAATGTATGAATGTAGGTCCTCAATGGGCTTCCATAGGACTCTGCTGGTCATCTTTACCTCTGATCTTCATGTTCTTACCCACACTCAGCTGCATGAAGGCCTCTGTCTTCACCGTGGGAACGTCGCAGCGGTACCTTCCTCCATCACTCTGCTTCACACTGGTGAGCTTCAGCGAGACGTTTCCTCTGCTCAGCTGGTCTGAGAACAAGCTGGTCCTCCCCCTGCAGGACAGACCAACACTGTTTACTCTTCACCTGTTTCCTTCATATGTGCTGTATGTGTATACAGTCTACAGCACCGTTCAAATGTGGAATGTGAAGCTACATCTTAACAGTTACATTCTAGCCCCCAGGTGTAACAGTTGCCAACCAACCAACCCAACCAACCAACCAATTTCATTAAACGATCAGTCAACTTAATCTAAACTGTGATTTCTGACTATATCTATATCTGTAGTTGGGGGGGGGCGCTAGTCTCGCTGGCCAGCCTCCCCTCCCTTCCGGGAGAGGAGTCTGGTGGCGCTGGTCACCATTCTGGAATTGCGATGGGCGGCGCTTAGCGGCAGTGCCCTTGGAAAATAGTTTCCAACAATCCAACTTGCCATTTTCAGTGTGTAGCAACGAGCTAGTGTAGCTGAGTCAATGTTGTCCATGTTATTTTTTATTTTGTGAAAACATTCTCAAAATGTGTGTAAGTTATTTTCTGTTACAAGATCATTTTTTTTCTGTCAATGTCACAATGTGAGCATATATATAGTTCCGTTTTACCTCTTGTAGCAGGGGGGGCCGTAATTAGCGTGACACCAGAACGCAACACAACAACATTGTGGATAATCAAAAAACGTTGAATAGACAACGGCACGTATCGGGTTTCAATCAGCAGGCAGACGGCACAACTGACTGTGCACCAACTCCTAATATCTGCATATAGAAACGCACATCATTTCACATTTTCTTTTGTCGATTTTCTGAAAGTTCCATTCAAATGTGGCGATACACTTGGATACTGTCTCGGTCTCTCGCTCTCTCTCCCTCTCTGTCTTGGTCTCTCTCTCACCCTCTTTCTCTCTCTTTCCCATTCTGTCTCTCTCTCCCTCTCTATCTGTCTCGGTCTCTCGCAAAATGTGGGACATCTTCTCAATTGGCGGGACGTGTGCAAAGTCATGAAAATGGCTGCTGTGCAGTCATCTGGTGACTGGAACATTAAATCAATGAACCAAGCAGTGAAATGTAAAAAAAAACAGTGCTCTCGCACCTAAATACATTTAAAGTGGGGATTGCATTTCTTCAGGAAACTCATTCACGCAATTGTGATGATTTTAGAGTTAGGGGGATGGATAGGCAAATCATTCGATACCTGTAGTTGGGGATTTGGTCCCCAAGGTTCAGGGTGCCGCGATGGAGGAGGTGGATTTGTTGGTGGTCCTGCTTCAGGTCAGGTCTGCTCCACTCCACTGTCATCTTCTCAGCGCTGACCGATGGCTCAATGTGACACGGCAGGATGACATCAACACCGACTAGTGCTACAATTGGCTGAGAAGGTCCGTGGACTTTGTGATCTCCTGGATGGGAAGAAAAGATCTTGACGGGTTCATGACAGATACAAAAATATTACGATTCCTCTGCTGAATTTTAGGCATGGGCAATTGTAGGCTTTGCAACCAGGGGGTGCAAGATGAGACAGCAAAACATCACCCATTAGGGGGGGTTAGGGTTAGGGTTACATAACTTTTGTACATTTTAATGTAAATGCATCAATCTGGTGCACTCTGAGAGTGAAATTAAGAGGCTAGATCTACATATCTACATTCCTCTCACACTCACACCACTGACTTTATTAAATAGTCATTTTAAGTCACAACTGTAAAATAGCTGATAGCCCCTATATCCGAAAACACTTTACCACTTTACAGACAAGCTTGTTCTGAAGAAGAAAAAGAAAAACACAGGTTGCCAGCCAGGCCCGGTGGCCTGGCCTGCAAAAAAATAATAAAAAAAAATAAAAATTGATGGGGCCCCCCTGACGAGTGGGCCCAGGGGCGGGCGCACCCTCTGCCCCGGTGTACGCTCCGCTACTGGAAAAAGTCCATCATAACTCCTGTTCCTAAAGTTTAATGTCCTACAATAAACAAGGATTTCAGACCAAGTGGCTTTAACTTGTAGGGTGATGAAATGTTTTGAGAGAGTCATAGTAAACTTGCTCAAGACGGAAGTGGCTGATCGTCTTGACCCCTTACAAATTGCCTGTTACATTACAGAGAACCTGTTCGGCATGATTACACCGTGTAATCATGCCAAACAGGTTCTCTACTGTAGGAGTTGTGGAATGTTGAATGTCCCTGTCGGTCTCTGTTATTGACGTTTGTAACGCCGGATCGCAGCTGTGCACTTTAATGCCCAAGACAAATTTCTCTCCGGGGACAATACATCTCTCATCTCATCTCATCATCTCTCACATTTTACAGCCTAGGGCCACACAGAGTCCGAACAGTAAAATTAGTCCATTTTGAAATATTGTAAAAAAAAAAGAAAAAAAAAAAAAAGATTTTAATGCGTTGGGGAAAACTTAGTGCAGTCATGTACAGCAGTAGTCCCTCTATCATGCCTAACTAGTGGCTATAACCCAAATAGGTGTAAACTTCACTCTTCCTATGTTGAAAAAAAACAAACATTTTACAGCCTATGGCCACACAGGCCCCTATCGTTGCATCGGCGCAGTTTCTAGGCCGAGCGGCAGGCGCAGATCAAAGCAGTGGGCGTGGAAAGGCGCACTTGATATCGTCGTGCTGGCGCTAGATGCAGCCCAAAGCATTACAACCACGCCTTTTAGGCGTAAAATTATGCACCGTCATGCTCATTGGATAAGTGCAATAAACGAATCGCACGCTTGCCTTTTTAGCTCCAATTCCAGTGATCCCGCAAAACCAGACGAAAGCCAAACGCTCTGCCCCCCCCCCCCCCTCCCTTCATCCAGCCTGTCTGTCTGCATTATAGGCTATTATTCCATATTATTATGCTTCTCAAACCAATCTAACTGCAGTTTCAATACTGCAAGCATGTAAATACGCTACACTATAGCAAGATCAAAGTGAAAATAATGTTCTATGCATCAGCTAGAAAAATATAGCCTATTAGATTGGTGAAAGTTTGTCCAGAAAGATATCATTTTCTCTCGCCTGCTGCAGGAAGGATGATGCACATAAATATACCCTACATTATGTCAAGTCATTGCATAAATGTGTTTTTATTGTAAAACTAAATGTGAAATAGGGCCAAGTTATTGGAGGGACATCACAGTATAGCAGATGCCATTAGAAGCGCGTTCCGAAGCGCGTTCCGCTGTTACTTCTCTAAATCACGTTAACTCGACAAGGGGTATATATAGGCCCAGGAGGACATATATGTTTCACATAGGGTGGTGTTTTCATTTCGAGGTTTTATTTGGTCCAATATTGAAATGTTGACAATGGCAGGCTGTGTTACCATTACACATTAATTTAGAACTACCTTTTATATCTATTTTGGCTCATTTGGTGGCTATTTAGTAGCGAAATGAAGAAACACAATGCATGCTGGGAACTCAGAGAGAGAGAGAGAGAAGGGTGACAGAGAAGAAGCAGTGAAGGCACAGAATAGGCCTGCTTTACAAAAGCGCAAAGCGCTAAATGTAGGCCAGGTCCCAAGATATCACTAGGCTGGTATTTAGCGCCGACACGCCCACTTTGGGACTGCGCCACGCCCATTCGGCCTAAAGCGCATTTGGCAGCCTAAAGCCTATTGCTATCTTGCCGAAACAGGCGCAAGGCACGTTTTTTTGCGGTTAAGGCCCGTAATAGCGCCGATGGCCTGTGGGAGAATAGAGCCCACAGAGTCCGAACAGTAAAATGAGCCCATTTTGAAATATTGTTCAAAAATTCTAATTTTAATGCATTGGGGAAAACTCAGTGCAGTCATGTAGCTACATCAGTAGCCCCTATATCATGCCTAACTAGTGGCTAACCCAAATATGTGTAAACTTCACTCTTGTTCACTTCTTCACTCTTCAATTCCTGCTCAAAAATTCACTGACGTGACTGTACATGTCGGTGAATGCAATTTTAAAAATGTAGGCTACTCCAAGGACAGACTAGTTCACACTAGATTATAGATTGCACAATCTGAGAAGGGGGGCGAACTCGAAGGGAGACGTACGGCCACGAGCAAAGGATGGATCCGGAGGAATTCTTCACAAATATATATATTTGTGATTTATACTCTTTTTTTAAAGTTTTGTTGTGATGCTTTTAAATGTCCATTTTATTCTCTTCTTTTATTTTCCTGTCAACCATTTTATGTGAAGCACTTTGAATTGCCTCTGTGTATGAAATGTGCTATACAAATAAACTTGACTTGACTTGACAAATAATAATCTAATTAGGTTATGTCATCATAGCTACATAATAAAATATCAGTCAGAGAGACAAACCAATTAAAACACTACTTTTAGGCTACTGCAATGCTTTAATTAGGCTACAGCAGCTAATGTAGCCTAATAATGGAGTATTTTACATTGCTGTGCCTAGATAAGCTATTAAAAAGCATATTCAGCATCTTCTTACACCTGTGCTATTCTCTTCTCCCCTGGCCAGACAGATGTGCAGACTGATGCACAGCTCTATAGTGCAGAGGTTCTCAAATGTTTTTCAGCCAAGGAGCCCTTACAAGATAGAAAATATACCGGGGACCCCCTCATTCTGATTTGTGATTTTGGGCTAAGCTTAATTGTTTCCACGGTAACGCGCTTGACTTTTAATTTGATAGGTTTGTTATTAGAATGTAATCCATGAACCATTTTAGATTTAAAGCATAAACTATTTTCGTTGAACTATGAAGATTTTGCAAAAAAAATATATATATATATATATTTTTTTTTATTACATTACATTTACATTACGTCATTTAGCAGACGCTTTTGTTTTGTCCAAAGCGACTTACAATATCACAATTTGTCAACAGTACAGAAAACCACTATGCAACACAATCAATGACAGCCAAGATATTTTGATAGACTAGCACCATGTAGGAAGTAGTTTGAGAAGGAATAAGTAACATGTAGCATTTTTTTTTTTTAATAAAAAAAAAAAAAAAAAAAAAAAAAAAATTAAAACTTTTCGCGGACCCCCTGGCAAAGTGCCACGGACCCCCATTTGAGAACCACTGCAGTGAACTGACCTGAAGTGTAAGTCGCTCCGTACAGCACAATCACAGCGACGAGCCTCACAAAGCTGCAGCCCACAAACTCCATGTCCTCAATGTGTCCTCAATGTGTCCTCACTGTGATCAAAAATCCTCAATGTGTTCTCAATTTGATGAAATATGTCCGTTTGAAGTAAACAACTGGAGCGTCACGTGACCGAGCCATTAGTTTATTAGAATAAACTAGTCAAACTGAGTCTAATACAACGGTGAAAATACAGTCTGCTGCTGCTGCTGCTGATGTTTCCCGAAGCCCGAGGCAGAGGAAAATCAACTGTAACTTTCGCTTTTGTCGATGTAATGGGATGCCAAAGTCACACCCTCTTCCGGGTTAGGCATACGAACCAAGGGAATTCATCCGCTGTTCATTTTCCATAGATATTTTGTAAAATGCTTCTAAAATACTTTTATTTGGCCAAACCAAGCAATTCAGCTATAGAATCAGGAGTCTATGTGAGGGATCAGGATGTTGGTAAACAAACGGCTTCAACAGACTTCCGGGTGCAACGCCATTCATTTTAAACAGAAGTTCATGGTGAAACCTAGCCCCGTTTGGCATTGGCACTCTTTTCCGGGTAGTACGTGATCGTCTCCCCGGGGCTGCATTCCAATACCCATACTTGTACTTCTTTCTTGTAGTATGTACTGCCGCTGCCCTCACAAAGTATGGATTGTAGTGTGTAGCATGCATGCAAAATGCATACTATTGGGACACACTACATCTGTCGTCACGTGAGCTTCCTGAACTCCGACCTCTTGCTCACTTCCGCCGACGTCCGCAGCACCACATGAGTTTTTTTTTTTTTTTTTTTTTTTCAATAAACAAAGTCTGGCAATAACAAACAGTACATTATACAAAAAATTCAGACTAAGCATTTACAAAATTGGAACAGACAATCAAATAAACAAATTGCTGTTATATTGTAATGTATGTTGTTGTTTCTAATAAACTGATGTGATGATACTTACATGCAGTCTCATTCTTAACAGTATAATAACGTGCATATTTCTGTCAGTGTTTTTATCATAGTTATTGACGTGTTCACGGCGTCATGGAGGTGGGCGTGGATTATACACGCAGCTCAGTCAGTGCAACGTAACTCCAGTAGGTGGCGGTAATGCACAAAAAGTTGTTTGCCAACCGCCATAAAACATTAGAAGAAGAAGAACTTCCCCTGCGCAAAGGATTGTGGGGAAGATTGGCTGGCGCAGCATACTCCGAAATAGGAGCTGATGTAGTACAACATCCTGGTACTCTTGGCATACTGCATCTGACATACTATGTATTGGGACATACTAATTATTTTTTTGCCTACTAAATAGTATGGAAGTATGGGTATTGGAACGGGCCCCCGTATCCGTACATAGACGTGTCTGCGACTCTTGCTGTCAAGCTGTCTAAATCAGCGATATGCACGTATTTACAACTGTCACACAAACATTTAAAAGCCACATACTAAAGCAGAAGGGTCCATTGCTTCTCAACGATAGGGTTTGACTAATGTTCAATAGTATGTTAATTAGGCATATGCTATTTGCACCTAACAGAATGTTATTATGTTTAATTATGTTTAAAGTATGTTCATGCCATTTGCACATATGTGCCACTGTCTGTGGTGTGTCTTACTGCTTTATTGCTTGTTGCCTCTTGTTTTTATTTATTTTTTATTTTTTATTTTTTGCACTATGTTGTAACGGAGTTTACAGCACAAGAATTTCACACGTGATACTTGTACTACGGAGTGACAATAAAAATCTTGAATCTTGAATCTTGAATCTTGAATCTTGAATCTTGAATTGAAAGCTTGACGCTGCTCATAAATGCTTCTTTCTATCCAAAATCTGTGCTGGTGATATTATCCCGGTGGGCCGGTAGGCTCGTGGGCCGCTTGACTAGGCAAAAATAATAATAATAACTGGTTGTTTTTTGTTTCCGAATTCAAATCAAGTTTGTGCGTTGATGGGGCAGGGGGGCTCTTGTGTTTGTGTGTTGATGGGGCGGGGCTCTTGTGTTTGTGCGTTGATGGGGGCGGGGCTCTTGTGTTTGTGTGTTGATGGGGAGGGGCTCTTGTGTTTGTGTGTTGATGGGGCGGGGCTCTTGTGTTTGTGTGTTGATGGGGGGGGGCTCTTGTGTTTGTGTGTTGATGGGGAGGGGCTCTTGTGTTTGTGTGTTGATGGGGCGGGGCTCTTGTGTTTGTGCGTTGATGGGGGGGGGCTCTTGTGTTTGTGTGTTGATGGGGGGGGGCTCTTGTGTTTGTGCGTTGATGGGGGGGGGCTCTTGTGTTTGTGTGTTGATGGGGAGGGGCTCTTGTGTTTGTGTGTTGATGGGGCGGGGCTCTTGTGTTTGTGTGTTGATGGGGGGGGCTCTTGTGTTTGTGTGTTGATGGGGCGGGGCTCTTGTGTTTGTGCGTTGATTGGGCGGGGCTCTTGTGTTTGTGTGTTGATGGGGCGGGGCTCTTGTGTTTGTGTGTTGATGGGGGGGGGCTCTTGTGTTTGTGTGTTGATTGGGCGGGGCTCTTGTGTTTGTGTGTTGATGGGGGGGGGCTCTTGTGTTTGTGTGTTGATGGGGGCGGGGCTCTTGTGTTTGTGTGTTGATGGGGGCGGGGCTCTTGTGTTTGTGTGTTGATGGGGGCGGGGCTCTTGTGTTTGTGTGTTGATGGGGGCGGGGCTCTTGTGTTTGTGCGTTGATGGGGCGGGGCTCTTGTGTTTGTGCGTTGATGGGGCGGGGCTCTTGTGTTTGTGTGTTGATGGGGCGGGGCTCTTGTGTTTGTGTGTTGATGGGGCGGGGCTCTTGTGTTTGTGCGTTGATGGGGCGGGGCTCTTGTGTTTGTGCGTTAATGGGGCGGGGCTCTTGTGTTTGTGCGTTGATGGGGGCGGGGCTCTTGTGTTTGTGCGTTGATGGGGGCGGGGCTCTTGTGTTTGTGTGTTGATGGGGGCGGGGCTCTTGTGTTTGTGTGTTGATGGGGCGGGGCTCTTGTGTTTGTGCGTTGATTGGGCGGGGCTCTTGTGTTTGTGCGTTGATGGGGCGGGGCTCTTGTGTTTGTGCGTTAATGGGGCGGGGCTCTTGTGTTTGTGCGTTGATGGGGGCGGGGCTCTTGTGTTTGTGCGTTGATGGGGGCGGGGCTCTTGTGTTTGTGTGTTGATGGGGCGGGGCTCTTGTCTTTGTGCGTTAATGGGGCGGGGCTCTTGTGTTTGTGCGTTGATGGGGGCGGGGCTCTTGTGTTTGTGCGTTGATTGGGCGGGGCTCTTGTGTTTGTGCGTTGATGGGGCGGGGCTCTTGTGTTTGTGCGTTAATGGGGCGGGGCTCTTGTGTTTGTGCGTTGATGGGGACGGGGCTCTTGTGTTTGTGCGTTGATGGGGGCGGGGCTCTTGTGTTTGTGTGTTGATGGGGCAGGGCTCTTGTGTTTGTTCGTTAATGGGGCGGGGCTCTTGTGTTTGTGTGTTGATGGGGGCGGGGCTCTTGTGTTTGTGTGTTAATGGGGCGTTGATGGGGGCGGGGCTCTTGTGTTTGTGCGTTGATGGGGGCGGGGCTCTTGTGTTTGTGTGTTGATGGGGAGGGGCTCTTGTGTTTGTGTGTTGATGGGGCGGGGCTCTTGTGTTTGTGCGTTAATGGGGGCGGGGTTACAGAGTATCCGCACCACGACTGGTTGAGGTGGGCTGGTCTGGGTAGAAAAGTCCAGGGCCATTTTTTAGTCCCAGTCCGACCCTGTACGTGCGTATTGCTGATTTAGATAGCTTGAGAGCGAGAGTTGCAGGCAAGTCAATGTACGGATACGGGACTCTTGGAGGGGGAATAATCACGTACTACCCGGAAAAGATTGCAAAACGGGGCTAGGTGAAACCATGCATGCCCTCTTTGAACTCTAAAGTTACCCTTAAGCTAGACACTCCATTTAAACTTTAAACGAGTCACCACTTTTAGGACTCTATCAACAATTATACAACAGTTAGTTCCGGCCGAGCAATTTGATTGGACAAGAGGGATCCTACCAGTGCTGATATTTCACGATAACGCACTGGCGCTTCACTGTGTGTAGATCACTCTGCTTCACAGCTGCTCTAATCAACAAAGCAAACACCAGCCACGTTACATAAAAGCTGAGAGCAATTAACAGCTTTAAACTACCCAGAGTTTCACTCAGACAGAAAATCTAGCCTAACCAGTTCACCGACAGAGAAAATACAGCTAGTCTAAGGATAAACAGTTCACCTGGGTGTTCTGTATGGCTCTGTTCCATGTCTGTCCTATTCGGTTCTCACTCACACTCAACTGGAGCCTTGCAGTGTGCGAGCTTTATTCTTTCCTCTACCATCACATACATTCACAGATGTTGGAAAGTTAATCATATCCAAGAAAAAGAGCGGGAACATATGTTCGGAAACCTTTAGCCAAGAAAAGGCCCGCCATTTTTTTTGCTATAAAACCCGGATGTGTGTGTGTGTGTGTGTGTGTATGACGTTGTGTGCCTTGGCACGGCTTCTGTTTGCTTTAAGCCCTGTGTGTGTGTGTGTGCGTGTGCGTGTGCGTGCGCGTGCGTGTGTGTGTGTGTGTGCGTGTGCGTGCGTGCGTGCGTGTGCGTGTGTGTGTGTGTCTGAGAGAGGGAGAGGGAGAGAGATGTGGAGAGATGTAATCTCAAATAAAGGCCGCACACTGTAGCTCCCGTTTGCTTTTGTGTTATTCTTTCCAGGTGTTACGTTTCCAGCTTACGCTCTTCCTCAGACATAAAACACACATATACAGACGCCATCTTATATAACCCCTCACCTGTCACATGACTCACCAGGTCATCGTGTGACATCTAGTGTTAGAAACACGTACTGCGTTTACACATCAAAGCAGTGCTATACAAGTACGTACAAATATAATACAAATATATACATTCATTCAAATATAGGACAGGGCCTCAGAGCACATAATGACACTTCTCAGGCCAGAAGGACGTCATATCTAAAAATGGCCAGATAAACCAGGAGGCATCTCTATATTTAAATTAAGTGAAAAATGTCACTAAGACATTTAGGAGGACAACAACAACATCCATGAGGACACAACTGAGCATCGACATGTAGGGAATAGCCATACAATCATCATATACATACATATATATATAAATATACATACATACACATATATATACATATATATATACATATACATACATATATATATATATATATATACATACATACACATACACATACACATACACATACACACACATGTCTCACAGAAACGGTCTAATACTAAAGTCCTCATTCAGACCTCTAGGGGCGATATATTATATCAATCCAAAATAGCTCTCTCCTCAGGAGTATGGTGTCGACATCCATTTTCACTGAGAGATGTAGAGAGACAGAGGGAGGAGAAGGATGATAAAGGGCTCAAAGTTACAGAAAGGGAGAGAGAGAGAGAGAGAGAGAGAGAGGAGAGAGAGAGAGAGAGAGAGAGAGAGAGAGAGAGAGAGAGAAAGTGAGAGAGGAAGGAAAGGATGCAAATACTACCTTAAAGGATAAGTTCACCCAAAAATGAATAATGAGTATGTCTCATCTACTCACCCGATCAATGGGCGGGTGACATTTTTTAGTCCACAAAACATTTGTGCAGTTTCACAGCAAAACGCTGTTGCAGCATTCTCCCAAACAACTGAAGTGGATGATGACCAACTTTCAAAATGTAAAACAACAACAACAACAACAACAACAACAAAAACAACAACAACAACAACAACAACAACAACAGGAGGAGAAGAAAAAAGCCTCCATACTGCTCACCTAGCATAATCAAGTCTCCACAAGCCCTGAGATGCCAAGTTGACTTGAGGCATAATTTACACCCTGTTTTAGCAGCAATATTCACTATACCTCCTTTTAATCATCAAAAAACTACAGCTTATAACTTAGAAATAGTCCCTATACAACACAGTGAATAGTATAAAACTGATAAGGTACATGAAAATATGATTTGTCTAAGGTAGACAATGCATCAATTCATGTTTATCAGAAAATATCATTGATTTCCACTCACATCGGTGGGTATTCACCTTAGAGTAGGGGTGTCACGATATTTCGTCGCACGATATATCGCGATATTGAAACGTCACGATATGCGTATCGTCAGAAAAAAATTATATCGTAAAAAAAAAAAAAAAAAAAAAAATTTTTTGCTCCTGAATAATAATAGAACAAATTTAGCAGAATCAAAACGCATGAGTGAGGGGGTAGACTACTACTGGCATGGCAAAACAGCTCAAGGGGTACATAAGATTACATACGTTTAGGGACCATTGAGCATGAGTTATTTTTGTATTTTGTGTAGACAAAGACAATTTTTCCAGTATTTTCCCAGGGCTCCCTTGGAAAGAGGTTTTGATTTCAACGGGACTCACATGGTTAAATAAATGATAAATAAATACATGAAAAATGATTTACTTTTGTTAAAAAGAATATTGTTAAAATATCGTATCGTATCGTTATCGTGAACCCAATATCGTGTATCGTATCGTATCGTGAAATTAGTGTATCGTGACACCCCTACCTTAGAGTGATCAATCGATCAGCTGTTTACTAATAACTTGACTTACTGATACATGTCTGGATGTAACAGTGAAAAAGGCATCAAATACGATGGGTGACGGGGGGGGGGGGGGGGGGGATCAATGAGCAGAGAAAATAGAAGAGGGAGCGAAGTAGGATGGATGGGAGACAAGGACAGAGAGAGGGGGAGAGAAGGAGAGAGAGAGGAAAGGAGAGAGAGAGGGGGAAAGAGAGAGGGAGAGAGAGAGAGAGAGAGAGGGAGGGAGAGAGGTGTAAATGGAAACCTAGGCAGAAAGAATAACAGCTGAAGTGGAAGAAGTGGGATGGATGAAGGCAAACAGAGAGAGAGATGGAGAGAGATATGGTGAGAGAGTGATGGAGAGAGAGATGGAGAGAGAGATGGAGAGAGAGATGGTGAGAGAGAGATGGAGAGAGTGATGGTGAGAGAGAGATGGAGAGAGAGAGATGGAGAGAGAGATGGTGAGAGAGAGATGGAGAGAGTGATGGTGAGAGAGAGATGGAGAGAGAGATGGTGAGAGAGAGATGGAGAGAGAGAGATGGAGAGAGAGATGGTGAGAGAGTGATGGAGAGAGAGATGGAGAGAGAGATGGAGAGAGGAGAGAGATGGTGAGAGTGTGATGGAGAGATAACTGTTTGGATCCTGGTTGTTTAGAGGAGAACTAGCAGGAGAGGAACAGGGAGGGAGGGATGATAGAGAGAGGCAGGGTCATGAAGGATAAGAAAGAAAACATAATAAAAAAGTCAAAAACTTGTGTGATGTTTTGCTTATTTTGTTTTTAGGTAATTTTTCTTTGTATGTATGTATGTATGTATGTACATACGTACGTATGTATGTATGTATGTATGTATGTATGTATGTATGTATGTATGTATGTACATACGTACGTATGTATGTATGTATGTATTTTTTTGATTATTTATTTATTATGTTGTATTATGAATTAAATTATTGTCATTATTATTTAATATTTTTACATTATATTATATTATTTATTATTTATGTTAATTGTATTTAATTAATTTTCCTCTCAAATGCTTCTTGCAACTTTTCCTTTCCCCATGGCTTGTGAAGCGCTTCGTAACTCATAGCAAGTAAAGTGCTAAGGTTTTGGACAAAAAAAAGTTGTGTGACCCAAAAAAATAAAAAATCCTTAATGTGTTGAACAGTTAGCCTAAATGGTGTGTCTATTCACCTTATGTAGCCACGCCCATTTGACCCGGGTTGTGTGGCGGTATCAAAACTTCCGGCTAAAAATAATAATAAAATAAAATAAAAAATGGCTGCGCTGCTCCAATATCATCTAACTCTGAATTGACTAATAATTTAGCCAATTGTATGTAACATACCAAACAAAAGCAAACGGCAATGTCTAAGAATGCAACGCCACGTTAAGTCTCGCATTCCAGGGAATTACGTTAACGTCTGCGGGTCTTATTGACGTTAGTGGCTCGAGCGCAACTCAGAGGAGGGAAAACTATCTGAAGCTTTCTTTGTTGGAGTCCAGGTATGTTTTACAAGAAAGTGCTCGTCATTGTTGACGATAACGTTATCTGACCTGGCTAACAGTGGATACTTGCTTGCTTGCTGTGTACAGAGCTCAAAGTAGTAGGCTACGTTCTTTATTTTACCCCTTAACTGTCTGCTCCAAAAACAACTCTTATTTTGCGCAGTGACCGCCGGAAGTGTTAAAAGGACCCGGAAGAATTTGGCACCACTGTAAGGTCTGAACATAAGGTGAATAGGAACACATTTCCCATCACTTCGAAAAGAAAAGGTGATGATATGACACTTTCTTGTGGGGGGAGTGGAGGCCTACAGGTTTGAGAAGCGAGCTTGTGACCAAAAGGTCGTCGGTTCAAGACCGACAGGGTAAATCTGGGTGGGCAAAGTGAAAAAACAGAGTTTGGCCCTCCCTCATTACCAGCACTGAGGTGCCCTTGAGCAAACCAATCTCCTTTCTCCGTCTGTTTAGCCATGGTGGCTATCACTGTTCATGCTAACTAGCCATGGTGGCTATCACTGTTCATGCTAACTAGCCATGGTGGCTATCACTGTTCATGCTAACTAGCCATGGTGGCTATCACTGTTCATGCTAACTAGCCGGCTCTTCTTCTGCTGTTTATATTACAAACAAATAAAACACATCACTTCCTGTGCAGCCCGAGGAAAGAGCCACCAGACAGCAGCTGCTTAGAACAGACCCAGGTGAAGATTGATCAGCTGGAGATAGGTTGCACTGTTGCTTTAGAGTTGAGTTATTTATTTATATGAACGTGTCGGGGATTAAGTCAATACTTTTCGTCCAAAACTTGGACAAACTGACATGTAGATTTCCTTTAGAGTAAAGTAAAGTAAAGTAAAGAGACAGAGAGAGGGGAGAGAGGGGGGGGGGGGCAGAGAGACAGAGAGAGGGGAGAGAGAGAGGGGGGGGGGGGGGGGCAGAGAGACAGAGAGAGGGGAGAGAGAGAGAGAGGGGGGGGCAGAGAGGGAGAGAGAGAGACAGAGAGAGGGGAGAGAGGGGGGGGGCAGAGAGACAGAGAGAGGGGAGAGAGAGAGGGGGGGGGCAGAGAGACAGAGAGAGGGGGAGAGAGAGAGGGGGGGGGGCAGAGAGACAGAGAGAGGGGAGAGAGAGAGGGGGGGGGCAGAGAGACAGAGAGGGAGAGAGAGACAGAGAGAGGGGAGAGGGGGGGGGCAGAGAGACAGAGAGAGGGGAGAGAGAGAGGGGGGGGGCAGAGAGACAGAGAGGGAGAGAGAGGGAGAGAGAGGGGAGAGAGGGGGGGCAGAGAGACAGAGAGAGGGGGGAGAGAGAGAGGGGGGGCAGAGAGACAGAGAGGGAGAGAGAGACAGAGAGAGGGGAGAGGGGGGGCAGAGAGAGGGGAGAGAGAGAGAGAGGGGGGGGGGCAGAGAGACAGAGAGGGGAGAGAGAGACAGAGAGAGGGGAGAGAGGGGGGGCAGAGAGACAGAGAGAGGGGAGAGAGAGAGAGAGGGGGGCAGAGAGACAGAGAGGGAGAGAGAGGGAGAGAGAGGGGAGAGAGGGGGGGGGGCAGAGAGACAGAGAGAGGGGAGAGAGAGAGAGGGGGGGACAGAGAGGGAGAGAGAGACAGAGAGAGGGGAGAGAGGGAGGGAGGGGAAGACTGAGAAAATGGATTCTCCCCATGGGATCTGAACTGAATTCACACATTGATTACTCTACTGAGGAGCACCTTGACACACACACACACACACACACACACACACACACACACACACATGGCTTTGATATATAGGCTATTGTGTATCGCCATTCAACCTAAAATAGTCCTTTGACCGATATTAAGCGGCCCTCGGCTTGTCTCTCAAAATATACGTGACCCTCCTTTTTCTTAAGATAGTCTTTCAGTTAGTGACACACTGGACTGCATGAGATTTAGGGTGATAATATCTGAATTGAAAATGGGTTATTCCAGGAGGAGATTTGATTTGAGGGTTGGAGACTAATGGATTACACTGATTATACTTTTCTGCTTACTGTAATCATTACAGTAACCAGAAAAGTAAGATGAAAATTACAAACCTATAGATAAGAGATTTCAAACGTGACTGTTACAGTATAGCTTATTTCTGCCAAATCACTTTCCCTTAGCCAATATCCTACCTCACCACTACTTCCTCATTTCCCCAGAATCGTTTCCAAACAGGAACAGATTGTTCTGTGCCTTTATAGATGATAGTAAAGCTTTTGACTTAGTATGGAGAGATGCACTCTGGTTTAAACTACAAAAAGTTGGCATTTCGGGGAGATTATATACTGTGATCGTGAACATGTATAATCATATTAAGTCCTGTGTCTTCCTTGATGGAGTTAAATCAGATTTTTTCGCCAGCCTGTCTGGAGTGAGACAAGGAGAAAATCTCTCCCCAGTATTATTTGCACTGTTTATAAATGACTTAGAAGAATACCTGGTCCGAAACCAATGTGAGCCAGCTAGGTGTGACGACGAAGTGATTGATAGTTACATGCAATTATTGGTTCTAATGTACGCGGATGATACCATAGTCATGGCTAGTTCAAAAAGAGGTCTGCAAAAAGCCATCGACCAAATGTGTCTTTTTTGTAAGAAATGGAAATTGAAAATTAATAGTGATAAAACAAAGGTCACAATATTTGGCCATCATAAAATTGATGTTAAAAAATATATTTTTCACTGTGATGGACAGGAACTAGAAGCCGTCCATAGCTTCAAATATCTAGGTGTCGTGTTCAATCACAACGGTTCTTTTAAAAAAGCCATTGAAGACCTCTATAAAAGGGCGTCCAAAGCTATGTATGCCCTAATGTGGAAATGTAGAAAGTTTGACCTGTCAATAGACATTAGACTAGAACTCTTTGACAGACTTGTCACACCGGTCATGTTGTATGCCTGTGAAGTGTGGGGTTCTGATAAAGCAGCTGTTTTGGAAAAGCTACACTTGAAATTCCTCAAGTACACTTTGAAGGTCAAAATGTCAACCTGCTCTAACATGGTCTACGGTGAATTGGGAAGATACCCAATAAGATTAAATGTCAATTAGAACCCAATAAGAACCCAATGTCAATTAAATAAGATTTAATTGACATTAAAAAAAGAATGATTGGCTACTGGGGGAGCCTCCTAAATGGTAAAGAAACCAAACTTAGGAGTATGTACAATTGTTTATTTAATCTGTCTGTTTCGGGCAAGTATATTGCACCATGGATAACATCTGTGCAACAAACACTACATGATTGCGGTCTCTCCTACATTTGGTTGGAACAGAAGTGTGATAATATCAAATGGCGTAAGACGCTTGTCGAGCAGAGGCTAAAAGACCAGTTCCTTCAGACCTGGCACTGGGAGCTTCAGAGTATGTCTTCATGTGACTTTTATTGTGAAATTAAGGAGGACTTCAAGTTCGAAAAGTACTTATTTTGTGAAAATGTGAAATCCCGTCAAGCGTTATGTAACCTTAGACTCTCCAACAACAGAATACCAAAGATAATAGGTAGATACAAAGGTCTAGAGAGGAGCAAACGGTTCTGTAATGTGTGTACTGGAGACTTCCTAGGAGATGAATTCCATGTAATTTTTGAATGTAAAAACCAAACTATTGATGAAGCTAGAAAAAAGCTATTGCCTAAATTCTATGTTAACCACCCATCCATGGCCAAATGTATACTTTTATTCCAAACATGCAATCAAAAGTTACTATATAAACTTGGTGCCCTTTTGATTTCTGCATTACCTCTTTTCAAATAATTGTTTCCTTTTTGTTTTGTTTTGTTTTCTCTTAAGTTTTAAGCTCTATGTATATGTATACATTTGTGTTTACATATTATGTTTTGTATCCCTGCTGTGAACTGTTTACCATGCACAACAATATTGTTTATGTTACAGTTTGGTATGGTTAGATGATGTGTGGACCCAAGTGCAGACAAAGGGAGAAGCAGCAGGCAAGGTTTCAGGTAACACAGAAGTCTTTACTCAGAAATGTCAAAAATACAAGAACAACAAAAATGCACTAGCCCGCGGCTAGGCTATCCTCAGGAACAGGCTATCAAAAATACAGAACACAGGACAGGGTTGCTGGTACATACCACACCGGGGACAGATAGACAATGAACCGACAAACACCACACACAGACTCAGACAATATATAGACAGCTAACTAATGACACATGAGGAACAGCTGGGAAGGCAGGAACACAGGGCAAAACGGGAGAACTGATTGGTGATTGGAACTCATGTAATGGGGCAAACTAATCAGACACATAGACAACAGGTGGGAGGAATCAAGGTAGACTAACGAGGGAACATAAACAGGGGGGGAACAGACAGAGACGACACAAGGAATAAACAGAACTTATTTCTCTAATATAACATAAAAGTCCTTTCTCTAATATAAACATAAAGTCCCCTGAGTTCAGCTCCTCAGGAAAATGTCACTCAGGCCACACCGTGGCCTGGGCCTGACAGTACCCCCTTCTCAAGGAACGGCTTCCAGACGTGACCCTGAAACACCGAGCAGGGTGGGCGGAGGGGGACCCGGAGGCGGGACACAGAAACCATAGACCCGGATGGGGAAAGGGCAGAGCCGGCCACCTCAGGTGGACGACCTGGGGGCAGGCCAACCAGGCGGAGCTGGTCTGGCGGACGGCCAGGCGGACTGCCAGGCCGACAGAGAAGGTCAGGAGGACGACCAGGAAAACCAGACCCAGGAGAAAGACCAGGAG
Organism: Poromitra crassiceps; assembly: GCF_964638095.1. NCBI lineage: Eukaryota > Metazoa > Chordata > Actinopteri > Beryciformes > Melamphaidae > Poromitra > Poromitra crassiceps. The sequence continues at coordinate 8,243,506 of NC_139641.1, forward strand.
CGGAGCCAGGAGTCGGAACACCAGGACCGGAGCCAGGAGATGGAACGCCAAAACCGGAGCCAGGAGGTGGAATGCCCGGACCGGAGCCAGGAGGCGGAAGACCAGCATCGGAGCCCGGAAACGGAAGACCCGGACCGGAGCCAGGAGACAGAAAACCCGGACCGGAGCCAGGAGGCGGAAGGCCAGGACTGGAGTCAGGAGACGGAAGACCCGGACCGAAGCCAGGAGACGGAAGGCCAGGACTGGAGTCAGGAGGCGGAGGATCAGGGCCGGAGCCAGGAGACAGAAGGCCAGGCCTGGAGTCAGGAGACGGAAGACCCGGACCGGAGCCAGGAGACAGAAGACCCGGACTGGAGCCAGGAGGCGGAGGATCAGGGCTGGAGCTGGGAGACACAAGACCAGAGTACCTGCGAGATGCCGGGACCAGTGGCACACACAGCACAGGAAGTTCCCGCACCACAGGAACAGGAAGCTTGCGGGGTGCCGGAACCGGTAGCCCCTGCAGCACAGGAACAGGAAGTCTACGGGGTGCCGCAACCGGTGGCTCCCGCCGCACAGAAAGTCTGCGGGGCGCAGGAACCGGTGGCTCCCGTAGCACAGGAACAGGAAGTCTGCGGGGCGCTGGAACCGGCGGCTCCCGCAGCACAGGAACAGGAAGTCTGCGGGGCGCAGGAACCGGTGGCTCCCGTAGCACAGGAACAGGAAGCCTGCGGGGCGCCGGGACCGGTGGCTCCCGCAGCACAGGGACAGGAAGCCTGCGGGGCGCCGGGACCGGTGGCTCCCGCAGCACAGGGACCGGAGGTCTGCGGGGCGCCGGGACCGGTGGCTCCCGCAGCACAGGGACAGGAAGCCTGCGGAGCGCCGGGACCGGTGGCTCCCGCAGCACAGGGACCGGAAGCCTGCGGAGCGCCGGGACCGGTGGCTCCCGCAGCACAGGGACCGGAAGCCTGCGGAGCGCCGGGACCGGTGGCTCCCGCAGCACAGGGACAGGAAGCCTGCGGGGCGCCGGGACCGGTGGCTCCCGCAGCACAGGGACAGGAAGTCTGCGGGGCACCGGGACCGGTGGCTCCCGCAGCACAGGGACAGGAAGCCTGCGGGGCGCCGGGACCGGTGGCTCCCGCAGCACAGGGACTGGAGGTCTGCGGGGCGCCGGGACCGGTGGCTCCCGCAGCACAGGGACAGGAAGCCTGCGGGGCGCCGGGACCGGTGGCTCCCGCAGCACAGGGACTGGCACCTTGTGGCGCGGCTGACGCTGGGGCTTGGATTTGGACCTCGGCAAGGTCAGGCAGGGGGCCAAAGCCGGCTTCACCGCGGGCCAACTCGGTGCAGTTTGCAGCTGCTCGTAGGTGACGGTGAGGCAGGCAATGTCAGCTTGGAGAGAATGCGGTTGTTTTCCAGCCGCCAAGGCTGCTTGCCGGGCGAAGTGGGCATACTGTAACATTATTTCCAATCCACCAGACATGGTTCCACCCTGTTGTTTGATGGCGGAGCGCACTCTCTGAAGTTCTGCTGGGTCCATGACTGGTCGGTTCATTCTGTTACAGTTTGGTATGGTTAGATGATGTGTGGACCCAAGTGCAGACAAAGGGAGAAGCAGCAGGCAAGGTTTCAGGTAACACAGAAGTCTTTACTCAGAAATGTCAAAAATACAAGAACAACAAAAATGCACTAGCCCGCGGCTAGGCTATCCTCAGGAACAGGCTATCAAAAATACAGAACACAGGACAGGGTTGCTGGTACATACCACACCGGGGACAGATAGACAATGAACCGACAAACACCACACACAGACTCAGACAATATATAGACAGCTAACTAATCACACATGAGGGACAGCTGGGAAGGCAGGAACACAGGGCAAAACGGGAGAACTGATTGGTGATTGGAACTCAGGTAATGGGGCAAACTAATCAGACACATAGACAACAGGTGGGAGGAATCAAGGTAGACTAACGAGGGAACATAAACAGGGGGGGAACAGACAGAGACGACACAAGGAATAAACAGAACTTATTTCTCTAATATAACATAAAGTCCTTTCTCTAATATAAACATAAAGTCCCCTGAGTTCAGCTCCTCAGGAAAATGTCACTCAGCCTGCAGAGCAGGCCACACCGTGGCCTGGGCCTGACAGTTTATGTTTCATGTAATGCACTCCACACCACAATTGTGGTCTAGAGTGAAAAATAAATGATTGATTTATTGATTGATTGAGGACCTTGCATTATTCCAAGATCGAGCTCGCTATTTGAACTTCCTCAATATAGCCACCTTGCGACACCTGTGACTTTCCATTGGAACATTTCCACATATCTTCAGACCACCACTGTATTTACACATTGATGACTTTGCATTACCCTGTGTCTGAATGTGCCTTCTAAAGGCTCAGTCATGTTACCACAAATCACAACAGATATAATTGATTCCTGATTATTGATCATTGACACCTCACAAAGCCTACCATCTTACCCATGGTCATAAGCCCATCTATGACTCCAGATACACGCACGTGAATGTTACATCCTACACGTGAGTGTTCACGTTCAAGATACAGGGTTCCAAAAGCACGCACGAATCGCTTGAGGAACAGTTTCTTCCCGCAGGCCACGAGACTCCTTAACATACACAAAGTAGCTGTACTGTACCGTACTGTAGCTGCTACCATTATGTATGTCTAATGTTTAATTGTATGTTTAATTAGGTATATGCTATTTGCACCTGTAGCCTATGTCAAATACGCCGAATTTAAAACGCCAAGTTTAATTGTATGTTTAATAAGGAATATGCTATTTGCACCTGTATGTCAAATACGCCAAATTTAAAATGTTTAAGCACATCTAAAGTATGCACATGACATGTGCACCTATGTGCAGTGAATATGCCACTGTCTCTGACTTGTCTGACATGCTTCATACTGCTGTTGGCTAGGGTAGGTAACTGGTGATTTGTGTCTTGTTTATTAGTTTGTTAGCCTGTTAGCTTGTTTTATTCTGGATTGGGCTTCTAAATGTGTTTTTCCTCGGATTTTGGCACAAGGGATAGTAACATCTTGTCCTGTGTATTAATTAATAATACTATACTGCCTTATTGCTTGTTGTGTCTCTTGTTGTTTTTGCACTCATATGCCCTGTTATATTTGTACTATGTTGTAAACGGAGTCCACAGCACAAGAATTTCACACGTGATACTTGTACCATGGAGTGACAATAAAAATCTTGAAATCTTGAATCTTGAATCACTCTCTGGTCCTGCTGCATCCCAGGTGCCCGGATGCGTGCACATTGCCACACACAGCATGGTTACCCCACAGGCCCTGTGTGCCCTGCGTGTGTGAAACTCATAATGTTTTAATTATACTGTACTTGTACTGTAACCTTAGTTTCATACGTATCCACCAGACACATTTAGAACACATTGATTACCACTTGTACTCTATTAAACACATAAACAACACCTGATCATAAACCTTATAATTACTGAATTATACCATCATAATGCAATAACCTCTAACTTCTTCTTTTCTCTGTCATGTCATTTGGCTACTGCTCTCTGAGCAGCATCAAGCCATGGTGTCCCAGATGACATCACTCCTCCGCTGAATGTGCACGTTGGCTTGTAGGATATGTGACCCTAAGTCACTGTGGGGTTCGAGGGGATGTGGGCGCACACCGTACTCATTTTGACACTTTCAAAACGGTTTCACATGTCCAAATTGTTTTTACAACTTTAGATCAGGGAAGTCCAGAGATGATGCAGAACAAGTTTGGGCTCATTCGGGCAAAAAAAGTTTGCAAAAATAGGTTTTTGAGAAAATCCAAGATGGCGGAAAATCTAGTCAGACGGAAATGGGCGTGGCCTACATGGATAGATGCATATTGATCCAGGGAATCCAGCAGAAGTGGAATTTTGATTCTACGGCTCACGGTACAGCTGTTATAGCGCCACCATCTGGCCAATATGGGTCATTTTTTGTCTCTGAGTAGCGGGGCACATTTCCAACCTATTTGCAAGGTCTGGCTACTGTACCCCTTACGGTTTTTGACGTGCATACTGTTTTAGGGCGGAATAATAAAAATAATAAACGGAACAATTACAATAGGGATCCTAGCACTTCGTGCTTGGACCCAAATCAACTCTCGCCTAGGGCTCCAATATGACTAGAGCCGGCCCTGCAAATAGCATGTCTGTGTTCATCAATATGACTAGAGCCGGCCCTGCAAATAGCATGTCTGTGTTCATCAATATGACTAGAGCCGGCCCTGCAAATAGCATGTCTGTGTTCATCAATATGACTAGAGCCGGCCCTGCAAATAGCATGTCTGTGTTCTTCAAGACATGGGATGTCATCCTGAGACCACTCCTCCTCCTTAGCACAACTATTAAAGCTGACTGCCCAAACGTTGAGCCACTTGGACTCCACCCACCATCCTGAAATGCATCTTCTTATTCTGATCATAGGGAGTGTACTTCTCCCCAAAGGTAGGATTTCTTTTGATTGAAGTACGTCTTGTTATCTGTTTTCCTTTGAGTATTAAGGGTTTTGTATTGTATATAGTATATAGTATATATATAGTATATAGTATATATATAGTATATACGGTAGTATATATATAGTTAAGCCATATATATAGTATATAGTGGGGTCCCACATAGTAGTTGAAGTGGAGTAGTGTACATTTAGTGTCAACAAACCAGGTTCTCTGTAGAAACCCTTCAAGAACATTTTAGAATACTGAAACACAAGAATATAAGTTTAAAAAAACTATTTGGATTTAAAGGTAGAATTTTAGAATCTACCGATGTACTAAAAAGGAACGCTGCTTTGGCTTCAGTGTCGTCTGGAAAGGTGCTCCTTGCAGTTTGGGTTTGGCAGTTTATATATTGGCTAATACATACTAAAGAGGAACATTCATAGAGAGGTGCTTGTTACAGCAGTTTGGGTGACAGGATCATGTTTCATCTTGCCAGCAATTTTCAGGGTGTGGCCAGCCTGTATATATACCTCACTGACATGAGTCAGTCTTTTAAAACCTGATGAAGGTCTAGCACCGAAACGTTGTTTCCCTATTGTCTTCTAATAAAGAGTTTACCACAGGCCCGGCGTCAGGGGCGGGCCTGACCGGGCCGGGCCCCCCCATTCAACAAACTGCCCCCCAGCCCCCCCCCCCCCCCCCCCCCCCCATTATAAAAAAAATAAAAAAAATTGCTAAAAACGTTTTTCCGTTTTAAAGTTTAACATGGAATCTGGCTGTCATTAGGCATTGATTAACTGAATGCTATTGCTAACTGTTACTTTGAACATCCATTTGCAATGATTCTGGCTGGATATTAACTATTGTAAATTTGTCACAATGAATGCAATTTGTGCACAATGTGTAAATACACTTAATATTAATTGTTTAGGCCTAATTATTTGTAAAGTCACAACACATTAGAGATGTGTGTAGTTCTTCACAGATTTAGCCTCTTCATTTTGCTCTCAAATGCACCAGGTTGACGAATTTTACTTTAAAATGTACAAAATCTTATTCCGGGGGAGAATCCCCCCGGACCCCCCTTGGGTAGCTTGGCCCCCCAAGCTAGGGGCAGGCCCCCTCTGTAACTTGGGTCTGGAGCCGGGCCTGGTTTACCAGACTGCCACCGCCTTGTTGTCTGCTTTCATCACTCTGCTTTACATGTTTATATTACAAAAAAGTCATGTTGAGCTTTGTTGACTTGTTCACCTGTTCCCTCAGTCTACACCCTGGAATGTTATGATTGCAGGGACCCTGGACCCTCAGGAACCTGCACAGAGACCAAACCTTGTTCCCTGGGTCAATGTACAACATTTAGCTCGGTTAACTATGAATACATGGGTATGTAGCTGTGCATTTATTTTCTGCAACTAAGAGTCTGGCATTTGACATCCTTTGACAAAGGCTATTGTTTTTTGTGCAGGTGAAACAGAGAGCCTTTCTAAAACGAGCAGGCTGTCTTGTGGTGCAGCTGATCAGTGTATGAGCGGCTCCACTAACTTTGGCATCCACAGGGCCTCAATAAGCAACAAGTGCTGCTCCACTGACCTCTGCAACTCCCAAGCTGCCCCTGGTAACCTCCTTATATTTACTGTTTTGATCATCACGCAATCTCCGCCCATGCCTTTAATCTGGAAAATTGTCAATTAAGACACTGTAACATACATTTATTTGTTGTATTCTCAAGACATTATTTTCTTGTGTTGTTGGTAGGGGTTCAAGCCCCGAAGGGGCTGAAACCCCATTGTTTTTGTGCTGGTTTATTATTATTCTTCCCGTTCTTGTTCATCTGCCTCAACGCAAATTCCCGTGAGTTGGTAAATGGCAGAGACCTGAAATTTGGCCCAATGACAGATATTGGTGGCTGGTTTCTGCTTAAGAAATATTTCTCGAATCGGCCTGAAGGTGGCGCTATAATTAGAGGTTTTACGTTAAAGGCGCGTAATCGGTTGCAAACTTCTCAGCCTTATCTGGAATGACATTTCTGACATGCTATTTCGCGATTTGACCAAAAGTGGGGGCGGCAGATGTAAAAAGTGGGCGTGGCACGACACAAAATATGCCGTAACTTCACACCCGTTTCTAACTCCCAGGCTGTTTCTCCAATTTTCAAGCAACTTTTTACACATGTTCAGCTGAACGTGCTATACAAATTTGCCTCAAGGACTATTAGTTTTTATGCCTCCGCCGGCGATAGCCAGGCCAAAGGCATTATGGATCCGGGTTGTCCGTCCGTACGATGTTTGTTAACGCGATATCTGAGGAACGCCTTGACGGAATTTCATCAAATTTGCCTCAAACATCGACTTAGACTCAAGATGATCTGATTAGATTTTGGTGGTCAAAAGTCAAAGGTCAAGGTCACTGTGACCTCTCGAACGCCATTTTCAAGCTTGTTAACGCGATATCTCAGGAATGCCTTGACGGAATTTAATCAAACTTGTCTCAAACATCGACTTGGACTCAAGGATGAACTGATTAGATTTTGGTGGTCAAAGGTCAAGGTCACTGTGACCTCTCAAACGCCATTTTCCAGCTTGTTAACGCCATATCTCACGAATGCCTCGACAGAATTTCAGCAAATTTGCCTCAAACATCGCCTTAGACTCAAGGATGATCTGATTATATTTTGGTGGTCAAAGGTCAAAGGTCAAGGTGAGCTCTCGAACGCCATTTTCAAGCTTGTTAACGCGATATCTCAGGAATGCCTTGACGGAATTTAATCAAACTTGTCTCAAACATCGACTTGGACTCAAGGATGAACTGATTACATTTTGGTTCAAGGTCACTGTGACCTCTCACACACCCAATTTCCAAGCTCTGTAACGCAACATCACAGGAGCGCCTTGATGGAATTTCTTCCAATTTGCCTCAAATGGCGATTTCGACTCCAGAATGAACTAATGGCGGAGGCATAAGTCCGCGTTGCGGTCGTTCTAGTTTTCAATTTGTGCAAGGCTTGAACCCCTGCCATTGCCGCTTGCGGCTATATTTGTAATTGTCATTGTAATTGTAGTGTGTGTGTGTGTGTGTGTGTGTGTGTGTGTGGGTGTGTGTGGGTGGGGGGGGGGGTGTCTGCTGAATTGCTCAACAAGGCATATAATGTAATTGATGTATGGAAGCACTATAACAATCTAAGTTTTATCTTCCAGCGACCCGTACGCCTTCTCCCAACGGTAAGAAGTGCTATGGCTGCAAGGAGTATAGCCTGCTGGAATGCACGAGTGTTGTAAAGTGCTTGGGGGATGAGGACCGCTGCATCTCAGTAACAGGGAACAGGCCTATGGTGTATACCATTGCTGGCGTTCAGATGGTTTTAGGGTTCCCCATGAAGGGCTGCGCCTCCAAGTCCGTATGTTCAGAAATAACACACGGACAGCAGGCAAAAGTGACCTGCTGTGAGGGTGACATGTGCAACAGCGTCGGCAGCCTCGGCGTCAGCCTCCTGCTCCTGCTGGCATCAATGCTCTCTTCTGCCATGTTCTTCTAACTGATGGAGACAAAATAACCTCAGTGTTCAGTTTCCCTCCTCACCTCTGTATGGCCTCACCACTCATCCTCCCTCTTCATGTCTCATATCTAACCCTGCCTGTTACAGTGTCTGTTGTGTTCTATTTTGTGTTTTATGTTAAGGTCTTTCTCCACTCCTTTTCTGTGTATGCAGCACCTTGTGGACGAGATGTTTGGATTATCCACTACCCATGACCACATTCTCTTCAGCTTTTATGCACAGGATGTTTATATATATATATATATATATATATATATATATATATATATATATATATATATATATATATATATATATATGTGTGTGTGTGCCCGAGTCCCAGCCAGCTCACACACACTCCAGTGTGGGAGCTGGCCCCGGGGTCTGGGCACATATATATATATATATATATATATATATATATATATATATATATATATATATATATATATATATATATATATATATATATATATATATATAAACATATATATAAACATATATATAAACATCCTGTGCATAAAAGCTGAAGAGAATGTATATATATATAAACATCCTGTGCATAAAAGCTGAAGAGAATGTATGTATGCCTTATATATGCCTTTATATATAGATTTAAAAAAATCCAAACGGAGATACCTGTTTTTGCAAATGGACTCTTCATATATATAAATATATATACTGTATATGTAGGGACATACTGTATTCAGTGTTGCTAAGCCAACATAATTGTCCATATTTGTCTGCATTATGTTTGGTTTCTGCTATACACATTGTAGTGCCATCTAGTGGTTGCATTTTGCATCATTACCTGTGAGTTCACTGGCTTCCTGCTCAGGTGTTTGCAATAATCTCATGCTAAATAGGGGGAAACCCTGTGAGCTGGTGGTCATACCCTGAAGAAGGCTGTTTGTGCCGCTACGTGTGGGTCATGTCCCAGCTCTTTTAACATGCACTAACTGCTGTATGTTTTTAAGTCTTCCAAAATGAAATAGCCATCTACAGTAAATAAAGGCTTTTTACTTTCTGCCAGAAGAGTGCCTTGGACCTTTCTTTTTTGAACCTTTGTGATCCTCACCAAAGAGCACCTTCACCACACCAGTTGTGAACTTCCGAGCACTCTGGACCTTTGTTCTTCTTCATAATTCTCATAATATCTACTTAATTTGATGAACATTTGTATAAAGTATAGCCAGGCAATGTATGACAAATGAACATAGGCAGATTTCCCTCTGCCCTTTCCATCAAGCCCCCCCCCCCTTATGTTGTTTGCATATTACCTATAAAGTTAAATTAAACAGCAACTGATTATACTGTATGTTTGCATTATATAAGTGTTAGCAACAGCTCTCTCCAGTTGCTGCCCTATTGTTAAACTATGTGTCTGTAAAAACTAATTTGCTCATACACACCTTTCTGGGTTTTGGGTGATCTGATCCTAATTGTTTTGTAATTAGAAAAATGATTAATTGATTGTTACTTTTATGGTTTTACTTGCTTTGCTTTTTTTTTTAAAGGAGATAGAGGCACACACACAAAAGGCAGAAAGGAAACAAAAAGTTTAACAAAAAATTTGAAGTAATGTTTTTAACACGTTCACTGCCAATGGCGAGTTGACTCATCAAAAAAAATCCAACGGTTGACTGCCAACGACGAGTTGAGACGTCAAAAAAAAAAAAAAAAAAGTTTTGACGGTGCTACGTGGATCAATGCCCCCCACGTCTCCTATAAAAATATTGGAGCCACCAAACGTGTACAACCCATTCCACCGACCCACTAAGTGGCGACAGTGCTCTCCATTCTAGAGGAAGGCAAGCAAAAAGCAGTGTGAGGAAGCCATTCTCATGAAAATGGATTGGCGAAAACGCTTTCGCGCTTGGGAGCTGGCGGTGGGGTTTTGCAAATTTGCATAATAGATTACGGGTGGAACACACTTTGAAACACGCAGCATAAATAATACCAGAATCGCAAAAGCTTCATCAAAGCTCTCAGAACCCCGCCACGGGGTTCTGAGAGCTTTGATGAAGCTGCTGTGCCGCCAGCAGACAGGCACAGCAGCAGCAAAGCAGTGAGACTGGTGACGCGAGGTTACAGCAGCAACAGAAACGAGCTTGTGACACGTCCGCTGCAGCCAAGAAGAACACACACGGAGGGAGGAGTTTGAAGGAGAAGGGTGTTTCCTGCTGTTATGGAGGAAATTACTGTTCAAAACTATTGTTTAGATGTCTGACGTCTTACTGATGCCAAAAATGAATGGTTAAAGTGACTGTTCTATCGAATTTCACAAAAAGCCGTTTATCTCTGAATAAATTTTCAGACGCTGAAACCATGCTGTATTCAACTGCTAATGCTTACATAACTACTAACTCTACAAACTAACTCTTTTAGACAGAGAAAGCACACATTCTATTAGTTCTTTTGAGATATTGTGTGTTCACAAAATCCTAACAGAAACGAATCCTCGGCTCTTGAAAGATGAGCCAGAATCCTCAAAAAAAACCTCTGGCAGAAGCTAACTACAGTATTGAAAAACGGCTGGCAGTGAATGTGTTAATTATACTGATATGATATATTGTATTTTTAGCTGCGACCAGCAGCTTTATAAGTCACTCTGTCGGTCAGTTGGTTGGTTGTTTGATTGATAGGTTGGTCAGTCCACAAAAAGTTCACCACCCTTTAGCAGGCACAGTTTTCACCCTAGGAGGCTGACATTTGCATGTAGGTCAAGTGTGTGTGTGTGTGTGTGTGTGTGTGTGTGTGTGTGTGTGTGTGTGTGTGTGTGCGCGCGCGCGCCAGCTAGCCCCTTGGTAGCTGGCTTAAACCTGCTCTATCAAAAGCTCGTGCCTATATTCCACCTACAGGGCCACCCAATCAGAAAAATCGACCTGGTAACTTGCTTTGCTGCACCACGTACAGCCCTTTGAGTAAGCAAATCCAGGAGGTCATATCTAAGCACTGGCATATTCTCTCTGCTGATGTCGTGGGTAAAAGCCTGTTTTCTAATTTGCCTCTTTGTGTGCATTCCAGAGCCCACAACGTTCGTGACCTGCTGGTACATGCGGACACTTTTCATGCTGGACAAAGTAGGAGGATTGACGGCCCTATTGGCTTCTTTCCTTGCCTGCCTTGATAAAAAAAATCAGTAACTTGCCCAACACTGCATATCTGTTTTATTGTTCCACTACTACTTGCAGTACTTCATCATATTGATAATGGGTACAACAATAATAGATCACATTTGACACTGTGCCACAGCAACACCAAGATTATGTGTGCAATGGGCATTAATTGAAGCAAAAAAAATAAAGTAACACAAGAGTTACATGTCCTAGTAACTACTTTTATTATGCAGTCATTTGTAAAGTAATTCAATTACTTTTTGAGAAGTAGCTGTAACTAATTACTGTACTAATTGCCCAACACTGATCATGACAAAGAGCCAGCAGCGCTTCTACTCCTTTGTGTTAAAGTCCAGGCAAGCCTGTTGGAAAGCCAGTTAATATTTAAAGCTGTGGGTCTCACCTTTGATACTTTCATTAGCGCTGAGGAGGCACAATGTCCATCAGACCGCTCAACAGACAAACAGCAGGTTTAACCCCGAGTTCACCAGGACAAACAGCAGGTTTAACCCTGAGTTCACCAGGACAAACAGCAGGTTTAACCCTGAGTTCACCAGGACAAACAGCAGGTTTAACCCCGAGTTCACCGGGACAAACGCAGGTTTAACCCAGAGTTCACCGGGACAAACAGCAGGTTTAACCCCGAGTTCACCGGGACAAACAGCAGGTTTAACCCCGAGTTCACCGGGACAAACGCAGGTTTAACCCAGAGTTCACCGGGACAAACAGCAGGTTTAACCCCGAGTTCACCGGGACAAACAGCAGGTTTAACGCTGAGTTCACCAGGACAAACGCAGGTTTAACCCAGAGTTCACCGGGACAAACAGCAGGTTTAACCCTGAGTTCACCGGGACAAACAGCAGGTTTAACCCTGAGTTCACCGGGACAAACGCAGGTTTAACCCAGAGTTCACCGGGACAAACAGCAGGTTTAACCCAGAGTTCACCGGGACAAACAGCAGGTTTAACCCTGAGTTCACCCGCACAAACAGCAGGTTTAACCCTGAGTTCACCGGGACAAACACAGGTTTAACCCAGAGTTCACCGGGACAAACAGCAGGTTTAACCCCGAGTTCACCAGGACAAACAGCAGGTTTAACCCCGAGTTCACCTAGACAAACAGCAGGTTTAACCCCAAGTTCACCGGGACAAACAGCAGGTTTAACCCCGAGTTCTCCGGGACAAACAGCAGGTTTAACCCCGAGTTCTCCGGGACAAGCAGCAGGTTTAACCCCGAGTTCACCGGGACAAACAGCAGGTTTAACCCCGAGTTCTCCGGGACAAACAGCAGGTTTACGAGTTCTCCGGGACAAACAGCAGGTTTAACCCAGAGTTCTCCGGGACAAGCAGCAGGTTTAACCCCGAGTTCACCGGGACAAACAGCAGGTTTAACCCAGAGTTCTCGACCCCGAGAGAGACGGCCACTGCTGGCATTATAGTTAGGATGCTTTTCTTTGTTTTCCTTTCCTGTCTGAGCTTGTTCATTTGTTTTGTTTGAACATTGTTAAAATTAAAAATTAAATATATATAAAAAAGAAAAATAAACAGACTGACAGTGTTATTTTCAAATCGGTTGAGCGGTTGTCAGTGTTACTGTTGTTTTCCCTACCTGTAGCCACCGGGCTGCGGTGTGAAACGCGCTTAGCCAATCAGAACAGAAGGGGCGTTAATATTAATTAGCCTTAAAGACACGGCGACAAAAACAGAAAGTGAAGATGGAGAAATGGATTGAGAGCGTTTTTGGTTCATGACCCCATACAGCTTTGAATGCACCTCAAGGAGAATATGGACATTTAAAAAAAATCCAATCATCACTTGGTACACAACATGAAACAACATGTAATATCACAATTGCTCATTTAATTATCTGTAGTTTTCCATTAATATTTACAGGGGTTAGAAATACATGTGCTTCAAGATCTTTTTTACATTAACAATGACTATATAACAATTAAGAATAATTACACAGCATATGAAACACTAATCTGCGATAGGACGTGTTGTTGTAATTCCTACTGGTCACCAGTAGAAGGCCCGGCCAGGTTACAAAGTGCCTCTTTGAAATCACACAAAGTGGTTAAAACTGACTGTGGGGACATTTAACTATGAACAAGAAAAACATTCACTTGGCACTTAAGGGACAACATTGGCAAATAACATTTTCACACAACAGACATTTAACATGAGAGGCTCAGAGGTGGTTTATCTTCCTAGCCTGGTTAAAACCATCCTGATCGGTCTGGACTTCCAGCTGCTCACATTTCCTGAAATTACAATGTAAGCGAGCCAATCAGGGACTACGTCCTAGTTGATGACGGGACCCGGCCAACCAGGGACTGCGTTGTTTTTACCAGGCAATTATCTTGCCAGTCTGAAACTAGAGCAGCTGATCTACAGCAACATGAATCTACACAGCAGCTTAGCCTTTCTAAAAGTACATTATAGTTATATTACAACAACACTCAATATGTCTCATGGTCATTATCATCCCCATAAAGAAACAGAATATACTGACATTTATGTAAAATATATATATTTTTTTTTGCATGCATGTGTGTTCAAGCCTATTCCAAAAAACTCAGGGTTCTCGCATGTTTTCATGGATAAAATTCCAAAACTTTTCCATTACTTTTCTGAATCAATATCAGAATTTATGACTACACTGGACAAATAGGACACACCTCTTTATTGGATTTTAGTGCTTTACAGTCACTGCATCACAGTACATGGAAGCTATTGAAATAAAACATGAATTTCAATTTTCCATAAATATATTAATATAAAACACAGGAAACACGAAAATCCAATATAAAGACGTGTGTCCACGATCAAATTCCATGTTTTCCCCAAAACTTTCAAGGATTTTAATTCAGGAATTCCCTGACTTTTCTGGGCCTGAAAAACAAGATCTTGAAAATGACTTTTCCAGGTTTTCCATGACCGTGGGAACTCTGAAAACGGTATTAACGTTGCATTTTTGCCATGAATTCAACGTGTTTTGCATGCATTAAGAAATAGATTGACTTGTTTTACTAATCGTGTACTGCTACAAATCTTGGCAAAACTGGTACAGTAATAATGTATACTTTGAATACAGTATTATTATACTTAAACTCGTATTTATTTTCTCTAATTTGTTTTTGGAACTGATTAGAACATATAAACATATATGTGCGTTCTGGAAGGTCAGTATACTGTATTTCTGTATGAGATGTTACAAAAATATTTTAATAAAAAGTTCACATTTTGATTGATTTGACAGGATGTCAGGTAGTTAGTGGGGGAGGGGGGGATACAGCTCAAATTAATCTTGTTTTGTTTGTTTTAGCCGAGCTCAGTGCTTTCGTCTCCACTAAATCCAAGGTGTCATCTTTATTTTATGCTACAATTTATTCACCACTGGTGAATTTTGCTTTGAGGTTTTTCATAGAAAGTTGGTCTTGGTTCAGAAAATAAACTAAATGATTTAGTTTGGATTTTAATTATTGCATTAAAAGTTTTTCTTTTCTTTAAGGTGAGATACATCTGGGTTGTGTCTGCTCTCACAATATTCAGACCAACAGCTCAGAGAAATTAAATGTCTTTCCAACATGTATCACACTGCCTCGTGCCATGTGAACAAACTGTCAAAACGTCATCTAGGGAACATTTAAAGCAATGCGCTCCACTATCATGTGCACACATTTTCAACATGGCTGTTCGCAATGGGAATTCAACCCCAAACCCTGGCAGTGCCTTGCTCTGCTTATTGTGCTGCACCGAACCACATTGAAGGTTACATTTGGGGTTCAGAATAATGGTTGAAAAATCTAAAATAATTTTACCCAACATGGCAATGACCGTGTTTTCACCTTGACTAAATTCTTGACCCAAATTTCATCTATATAATTAAACAATTACATATGTTTAGGGTTTGTTTAAGACATGTTTGAACATTGACACTCTTATATGTGTTACTTCTTTTAAGTATGTCAGTACATTTCCATATGGGATGTTACAAAAATATTTCAAATCAAGGTGTAATCACAGTTTCAAATAAGAAATAGACCTTCCTCCCTTCTCTCCTGTTGGAGTTGGGAGTTGGAGTACAAACCGAGACCTTTAATATTAGATAGAGACACCTCACACCTAGTCTCGCTAGCCAGCCTCTCTTCCTTTCCGTCAGAGTCTGGCGCTGTGGAAACAGGCAACAGGGATAAGCCTGCCCCTGCTCTAAAGCTGCTCTCCCATTCGAGCGGCTGTTTCGGTGGCAGCAGGATATCCGCTCCCCCGCTTGCAAGCTCTGTCACGCTCTGTTCATTGGCTCCGACCATATGTCAGAGCGGCTTCCGCTCCCATGTGTGTCGCTGTAATGCTCCCGCCGAACGCTAACTAGCTAGCGTAGAAAGCTAACGGCAGAAACCTACAGGCTAACTCGTTGCTACACGCTGAAAATGGCAAGTTTTGAAGAAAATTTGGATTGTGCAATAAAGAAGGCCTGCTCGGCACAAGTTCCACCCCGAAACTATTTTCCAAGGGCACTAACGCTAAGCACCGACCAAGACGAGGCTGATTGGTTAACCCAAACAGAGCATTTTTTTCGCAATCCCACAATGGAAACCCGCGACGCCAGACTCTCTGACGGAAAGGAAGAGAGGCTGGCTAGCGAGACTACCTCACACCAGGCTCCGCCAATTGTAAGAAATGGTACTCTTCCTAAATGCGTGGTTATCAGCTTGTGATTGGCTGGCTGTCAATAGTATGAAACCTCATTGGCTGACCAGTCTCCTAAGCGGGCGTGGCAGTGGCAAAACCTCACAGACACAGGAAGTGACTGGAAGTTGGGGTTGTCTATCTATATTAAAGGTCTCCGTTATAAACCGTGCCCAGAGAGTGTGTTTTCCGGGCGTGCGGTCCTAGTGTCCATCTGGTTCAGGGCTTCAGGCCTCCGAAGCACATGTACTTGACGTCCAGGTACTCGTCGATGCCGTACTTGGAGCCCTCGCGGCCCAGGCCGGACTGTTTGACCCCGCCGAACGTGGCCTCCGGCGTGGACAGCAGGCCCTCGTTTACGCCCACGATGCCCACCTCCAGAGCCTCGGCCACCCGCCAGATCTGACTCACGTCCTGCGAGAAGAAGTAGCCTGGAGCACACACACAGACACAGACACACACACGCGCACACACACACACACACACACACACAGGTTTTAAGACAGTTATATCAGAGAGGTTTAAGACTAAAGACTGAGATAAGACGACTCCAGTGTGATTTGAGTTTTTGCTTTTCCCCAACTACATCTTCCATCTCTTTAATGTTAAAGCATGGCTTTACCGGTAATCAACCCACTTTTTATCATATTTAATCTGGGTAATATAACTGTAAGCACATGGCCAGTGTTTCACCTTCTCTCTCTGTTTACCTCACGGAGAACTATGCTCCTGTTGCTGCCTGCAGAAACTCCGCCCCCACCAGCTGCCAGTCATTAGGGCTCATTAAGGCTCTCCATGTGATTCTCTGTGGATGTGCGCATACTAATAAAAATAAAAATAAACAATAGCAGCCGCCCTCGTGCAGATTCTGCCTCTCCAGCACATTTAGGGCGATTTAGGGCATTTTCACACCTGCCTAGTCCGGTTCCTCGTTTCCGACCAGGCGTTTTCCAGCTGGTTCGATTCGCTTTCACACCAGCAAAAAAAGCAAGTGGACCAAATAGGGCTGCCAACCCTCCCAGATTTCCAGTTCCAGTCTCCCGGGATGGAAAATATAAATTCCAAGAGATTTTTGGACAGCTGAAATTATAATGTTACATTACATTATTACCCCAATGTAATGTAATGTAATAATGTATGTGCATTGGGCAAGCCACTTCTTTTCCTCCAACCCCCACCAGCGCAAACACCCCCCCCTCCCACCGGTTGTTTGGGACCGTTGTGCCTATGCATGGTGACATGATCAGCATTTGTGTGTGTGTGTGTGTGTGTGTGTGTGTGTGTGTGTGTGTGTGTGTGTGTGTGTGTAGTAGGGATGCACGATATATCGGCAATCATATGGGTATCGTCAGATGTTAGTCATTTTTTAACATATCGGCATCGGTCCAATGTTGCAATGTTAATATCGCTTATCGGTATCAGCCAAATTCTTCACATTGAGATTAAATAATGCAGTAAATCCATGGTTTATGGGCTTTTACAAATGTTTTTGAAATAAAGAAATGCATTACTTTTTCAAATTCAGTGTTTACATGTGTTTTTCATTATGTACAAAATTTTATTATCATAGAAATGTGTTTTTATACAGATCATATCGGCATCGGTAAATATCGGTTATCGGCCATAACAGCAATGTTGATATCGGTTATCGGCATCGGCCAAAATTTTCACATCGGTGCATCCCTAGTGTGTAGGTGTGTGAGACAGCAACGTATAATGTTTGCAAAGCTGTCGTTCTGAGGGGCGGACGCTCCGTTGCGTTGTCTGAAAAGCCAGCACCCAAAGAGACAGACAACACAAGCCGAAAGGAGAGACACTCAAGGAGTGACTCCAAGATGCAGAGTAAACATCCAGCAGTCAACACGAAGGCTAAATGAGATTAGTGAGAAGTTGTCCGTGTATCTACTATTTCATATCTCCACGTCGCCACGGGCATATTACGTTAGCTGAGTCGGCTCAGCTGAGCTCTGTGTACAGCCAGCCACAGTGCTGCGGCCGGCCTGGCTGCTGCTAGCTACAGGCTAGCGATCTGCAAACTGTGGAATGGAATTTCTGGAGACTGGAACAGAGGCGTGCCTCATGTTACTTGGGCTCATTCAGCACGAGCCATGTAAACAACTGGATCGGCAGCACACGGCACGTGGATCGGCAAAATCCGATCCATGAATTACGTCAGTATCGGCACCCGATACCAATATTGGATCGGTCCCATCCCTAGGCATAAAGTGGGTGGGGGCAGCCCCCTTGCTCAGATCACACCAATTTCAAACTCGACCTTTGTTTTTATGTCAACTACACACCTGTAGTTTCCTGACTGCATCGTGCAAAGTTATGACGCTATCACGCTAACACGCTAACAGGCAGACATATAAACACACACACACAGGCTCACCAGGTGAAAACAACACCAGCCGATGCTGTCGCGGCGGATAACAAACAATTACATGTCAACATTAAAATGTTAAAGAACCGTTTCATTTTAATGCGTCGTGTCCGGAACACTGTCTGTGAGAGCCGAGACGAAACAGCAGGGGGCGTCACACTTCTGCACTTCTTCCACGTTGGGGGTGGGGCAGTAACAAAGTAACAAAAGGTAGATTATTAAGATATCTGATATTAAATATTAAGTTATCTGAAAACATTTCAGGCATTCTGTTGCTGCACCTGCTCTTGGAAGGGATTTATGAAAAGAGAAATGCCCACTAGAGGTACTAAAGGACACAGAGGGACTCACCTGCCAAGCCCACGTGAGACGCGTTAGCGATGGCTAGAGCCTCCTCCTCCGTGTTAAACCTGTCAATCACAAACACATTCTGATTGGTTCTCAGAAAACGGTTGGTATTCATTGTTTTTTTTAAATATATTTCTTTCTTCTTTATCTGGCTTTAATTGAGGGAAATCCGTCGTAGCGACGGAAAACTTCAATCCATGGGAACGGGCTACAGACCTGATGACAGACCTGGCAGTGGAGCTACAGACCTGATGACAGACCTGGCAGTTGAGCTACAGACCTGATGACAGACCTGGCAGTTGAGCTACAGACCTGATGACAGGCAGCAGAGGACCGAAGGTCTCCTCCTTGGTACACAGCATGTCAGTGGTGACGCTGGCCAGCAGGGTGGGCTGCATGAAAGAGCCGTCCAGACGCTTCCCGCCCCGCAGCACCCTCGCTCCCCGCGACACCGCATCCGAAATCTGATGCGCCACCTGGTGGACAGAGGCTCCAGTGGGTCACTGACATACAGACCTTAGCAGAATCCACTAGTCCTCCTTCCTTTTGTTGTTGTGTTTTAGTGTCAACTAGGGGTGTCAAAAATAATCGATTATAAGATGCATCGCGATGCGGACCTGCACGATTCTGCATCGATTCACAAATTATATATTTGATTTTTAATAATCAAAAAATATATAATGGAAGTACATGCAGTTGTTTATTTTAATTATGGATCATAATACAATGCAATTCTAAATGCACTTTTATTTTAAAAGTAGCCACACACTGAGAAAAAAGAAAGTGAGAAAAAATAAATCATGTATTGGGGAAAAAAAGTGATGCGTCGATTTAAGATGCATTGAGATGCATCGATAATCGTGATCGAATCGAATCGTAGCCCTCTGAATCGTAATCAAATCGAATCGTGAGGCCAGTGAAGATTCACAGCCCTAGTGTCAACTCAGGGTATGGATTTAACAATTATACCGTTCCTTTTAGTGGAAGTACAGTACAGTATTGTTAATATTCTCCCTTATCCTTTATTGTTATTTTTTTTTACATATATTTTTAAATTCGTTGATTTTCAGTATCACTATCACCATCTCTTACGTTTTATTTACTTCCTTTTTCGTCAGTCTCTTTTATTCAATTTCTATTGTCGCTATTATTATGATGTTTGTACTGGGTCTCCCCATGTATAGAGGTATTTTCCCCATGTAATTTATATTTAACTGTCCTGCAATGGGCAGTGAAGCCTACAAATGTATTCCTAGTTCATGTATGCCCTGAAAAGTTCAGTAAACAAAACAGTCGAAAAAAGAAGTCGTCTAAAATCCACTACGAAACCAACACCCTGAATATCTTCTTCATTTCTCCATTAAAGCCCCTGAAAACCCAAATCCACAATAACCTTCTAACTATGTTTTTTAGGGTCGTCTTATGTGCATAATAGTAAGCATCTAAATTAGAAATTAGTTTCAATGCAAATCCTAAATATTTAAGTTTTTGTACTGCTCCTGATGTTGTGGTTTGAAGTGGGTGTGGTTATGCTCCAGACGTATTACACAATAAGCTCCCTGCTCCGTGAACCAATCAGGCTGAAGTCCCTCTACCCTGTGAACCAATCAGGCTGAAGGCTCTCTACCCTGTGAACCAATCAGGCTGAAGTCCCTCTACCCTGCAAATTCAAAAAAATGCATCAGAATGTATCAAGTTGCTTCAATCCATTCAAGATGATTTTGAAACCTAATTTGATATACTTGGTAGGGCTGCAACAACTAATCGAGAAAATCGATACAAATTGATTATTAAATTCGTTAGCAATGAATTTCATTAGCGATTAGTTGGGCCGCAGAGCCGCTTGGTTTGCAGAACAGCTGACCGCAAGCTTAGTTATTGCGACCCAGAGCTGGCTACGTCACTCCCCGCTGTCGCGGAGCATGCTACGTCACTCGCTTTCTCCTCTGTGTGGGGCAAGCAAGAGCAACAACAAGATGAAACATGGCTGAGGAGGAGAAAGCCGCTCGCCCCAAATCATCAAAAGTATGGGAGCACTTCACGTTAACTCAGACTAAAAAAGGCTGTTACGTGCAAACTCTGCAACGTCTATCTTGCGTGTAGGGCTGCCCTCGACCAAAGATGATCCTGGTCGACCAGAAATCGACCACAGCTCCGACCAATCGATTGGTCGAAACGGGGTCTAAAAAACAAAAAAACGAAACAAAAAATTTTTTGTAAATAAAAGCTATTTGCAGCGTTGTAACTAGGGATGTCAACGGTTAACCGTTAATCGATTAACCGTCGCTAACGTCGTTGTTCGGTTATTGCTGTCGGTCTATCAGTTAATATAATATAAAAAAAAAAAAAAAAAAAATTGTCTATTTACTCAATGAGCTCATGCCCAAACAAGGCGTGTCTATTTAGATGCTGAAATGTTAATGCTTTTTGTGTTAGAATTATGCCTTTATTTTTTGTTGGCTTTGCTGAAATTTATAAGTTTATTGCCACATTTTGATCAGGTAATCATTCCAAAATCATTCTGGCTCTTATATGGATGACAAGGAAATATATTTTTGAGAGCTTTATTTCCTGTTTATGTAAACATTACAACAACAACAATCTGTTATTTCTTTTGATTTTTTCACATTAGGCCTACTGTCTTTTGCAGCATAAAAACTTTTATGCTTAACCGATTAACCGATAGGTTAATCGATTATTAGCGTCGGTTAATCGAAAGTGAAATTAACCGAAAATTGACATCCCTAGTTGTAACGTTACCGGAATGGACAGACTTATCAGCGTGACATGCAACACCTGGCCACCTGCTCAGTTCAGAGAAAGCCTGTGCGATGGTTATGTAACGTTAGCACACCATGGTTAATTAGTTGGTAGAAAGAACAGGTAGATAGCTTTTGCGATTCATTCCAGTAACATCTTATAACAGCCTGTCTAACATTACCGGAGTTGGAGTGTATTTATCAACTGTGAACTGTGAGTGAAAGCGGCTGGATGTCCAGTCTCACTGATGACTCAGGGGCACTTTACACGAGGACGGTTTCCTATGGTGACGGGGAATTATTGTATCGTTAGTGCCTCCCTTTTAGACGGCGACGGCGAATTCGGGCTTAGGAAACGACACATTTTGAAACCACCCTCCAGAGTGGAATTCTTGGTGACGCTCCCCGCTGAGCGCTCCATGTAATCGCTTTGAGACGGCTCATTTCAGGAACGCTGACGTGCCTGCACACGCGATTACATTCAACATTCAGAATTAAGCTACACTGCGGGCAACTTCAGTTACATGTTCATAACGTTACTGCTGCGAGGAGCCGATGGCTGTACCCGGTCGGCATTTAGCGTTAGTTACAAAAGCACGTCGACAGTGTTTTCTCACTGCCAGTAGCCTAACTACAGTAGGGTTTGACAGATAGCACAGTCAGCGCTCCCGGTCCTCGCTGCTCGTTAAAGATTTCCAATAGGCGTTATTCTGATAAACTGGTCACATATATGTAGGGCTGGGTATCGTTCAAAATTTTTCGATATCGATACCGTTTCGATACTTGGATTTCGATACCGGTTCCTGAACGATACTTTTTTCGATACCAATTTTTAGAAAAATCCATTTTAACAAAAATAAAACTGCATTACACATTGAAATTATTTTACAAATCTTTAGTTTTCCCCCCATCTTAAGTTTTACAGCAGAAAAAAATAAAGCCTACTGTATTTAACATAACTTTAAGTTCTCTAAACGTATTGCCGTCCCTACAAAAAATATTGGAGTACTACAAAGGAAAGAAATGTAGCTAAAACAAATAAATCAGTGGAATAGTTTTCAGTGCAAAACGGAGAGTTGCAAATCAGGGTTTAATGCTCACTGATGCAACAGAACTCTATTCTTGTCCAAACTGATGAGATGGCTCCACTTCATGCATGGAAGACTAGTTGAGCATTGACTAGCCTATCAATAAAGCCAATGGCACAAAGTGAATCCCATTTATATTCAACAAACTATCATGACATCAGCGTTTGTTAACGAGTTGCTAAAAATACATGGGCGATAACTGCCCGCTTGCATATAACGTTAACACTAATTAATTAAACATTAACGCTAGCGTTGCAGATCAGTGTGCTCACTGCTGCAACAGAACGTCATTCTTGTCAAATCTGACGAGACAGCTCAACTTCACTGACTAGCCAATCAATATAAATGAATCGCATTTACATTCAACAAACTATCATGACATCAGCGTTTGTTAACAAGTTGCTAAAAATACACAATGCCCGCTTGCGCATAACGTTACGGCGGCAATTAATTAAACGATCTAATGCTACAACTCACAGCCAGATGCATGGATTTGTCAGACTGAGGGATCTGATAACCGCTAACTTGCGGTAAGCTGAGCTGACCCACCTCTCAATTATTTCTCTTGTCTGTGGAAACCAGTCCGTGTTGTTTCTGTTTCTTTTCCTGCTTTTCATCATCTTCGCCATATGGTACTCCAGGATAGGAGTAGCTTGAGTGGCTAACTTCTTGTATACTATCCGCACCGCACGCCTGGCTCACAGTCACAACAAACACACCGGCTGTGGGCGTAACGTTTCCTGCATGCCTCTACATGACAGCCAATCACCAGCCGTATTAGAGCGCGGCGTGCAAGCATGTCGCATGCTTATAGGCTCAATGACGCTGTTTTGTTTTGGTATCGAAAATTGGTATCGATTGACAAGGGAGGCTTCGATACCCCTTAGTATCGATGTTTCCATTTCGGTGCCAAGTAAGTATCGAAACTCGATACCCAGCCCTACATATATGTTACATTCTCACCCGACAAATATTAAAACTTTAAAACAGTTTGGGGTTTTTATTTAGCTTGAAAACAGCTTTTTGGCAAGTCTAAATGACTGCGGTAGGCGTACTCTACTTCCGTGTTTAAAAGCGGAAAGACGATTACGAAATGACGTCATGCAGAAGCGTCCTTGTATGGGCAAAGAATAAGGTGATCACACTGCCACCTAGTGACCTGGCATGTACATTACGGCGTTTTAAAAATTCAACAGCGCTCATGTAAACAGGGAGAAGGTGTGAAGGAAAAGGTGTGCAGGAAACGCTATTGTGTCGTTTCTTCCAGAAACTGTCCTCGTGTAAAGGGCCCCTCAGTCTCATCTCATAAGTACTGCGCTCGTTAACAGCTCGTTAACAGCTTGTTAACAGCCCATGGTGGCTGCGTGCTGAAGGCTGAAACGTGTCCATTGTTTGCGCTGATAGCTGAGACATTTAATTGTTAATTCCATCGCTCTGCTGGTTCCTCTGCTTTCTGCTAAATGTGGCTGTCTGTCTCTAGCCTAGATCACTCCCTGTGTGCTTCTAGAAAAGGTCCGTGTTGCAACTTGCTTCCGCGGCACGCTACTTCGTTCCGGATCGCTTTTATTTTTATGAAATTGAATTTATCCTATGAAATTATTAACACCAGCGATTGCTCGACCAACGTGAATCTCGTCGACCAAGAGCACGTGGACCAAACAATCGACCTGGAGGGGGCAGCCCTACTTGCACGACACGCAAGTAAACCAGCTCAGTGGCCTTGTGGTCCGAGTGTCCGCCCTGAGACTGGGAGGTCGTGAGTTCGATCCCCGGCCGAGTCATACCAAAGACTATAAAAATGGGACCCATTTGCCTCCCTGCTTGGCACTCGGCATCAAAGGGTTAGAATTGGGGGGGTTAGATCACCATGTGATTCCCGAGCGCGGCGCACGCTGCCGCTCACCGCTCCCCCAGGGGATGGGTCAAATGCGGAGAGAACAAATTTCACACCTTGTGTGACAATCAGTGGGACTTTACCTTTACTTTACTTTACTTTACTTTAACAATGCACCTGAAACAAAAACATGGATCCATGCATGATGATTCTCAAACGTTGGGCCACCACTGCCCATTATATTCAATGAATAACAATAACAACTGATAATCGTACAATTAAACCAAATAGTAAAATGCAATAAAAACTGCAGGACATTTGTGTAAATCGAGCAATTTGGATCAATATTGAGCAGATGAACCTAATCAGTTGGTTTTGTTACCTTGTCGGCGGCCCGGGCGTTGATGAGTGGGCCCTGGGTGGTGGTGGGTTCGGAGCCGTGACCCAGCCGCAGCTCCGCGTCCATGGCCGCGCCCAGCTTCTCCATGAAGCGGTCGTGGATGCCGCTCTGGACCAGGAAGCGGTTGGAGCACACACACGTCTGCGGGCGGAGGAGGAAGCTCGAAGTTAGGTTGTTCTGAATTCCATCAGCTCATTTTGTGTCTGTAACAGCGAAGTTATGGCCCTCTGAGATCAAAATTTGAACCTCGTTTTTCTCAGTTTGTTGGATGATGCCAACTTTAGAGAAATACTTTGAACCTGGTGGATTATTGGTCGATCATCAGAAACATGGATTTAAGACTCCTTTTCCACAGTTTTGAAGAGCACCATATCTTTAACCAGGTGAGTGGTGGCCGGTTTTGACCCCCGGGCCGTATGTTTGACAGCCCTGGTCTAGAGTCTGAAAACTATTCAGGTTCAATATTAAAGCCCCAATCAGTAAGATTTTTGACATTTTTTACTGTAATATAAGAGCTTTTTAGTCTTAGGACATGGTAGATTGACTTGTAATAGGGAGACTCTCACCTTTATTTATCCCACACCGCCCTCCATTGGCCAGCACTGGGACTAAGCAAGTTGTCTGCCAGCGTCCCGTGTCAATAAAAAAGAAAAAAGAAAAGGATGTGCGCATGCGCTGTACAGCGGAAGCGCTGTCTTCATGGAAACAAGGAAGTAACTCGATTCGGATTTGCTACGAAAATGATGTTTCACGGAACTATGGATTATTATTTCATCACGTGGTGAGTACCCGATGTCACAACATGTACATAGAGCTTTCTGGCGCTGTGTTTTGTTGACTTTGAACGGCGATATCGTTATCGATACTAATGCACGCAGAGGGCGCAGTTTCTCCAATAGCAAAACTTGGAAAACTTACTGAATGGGGCTTTAAGATATTGAACTGTCCACTGATAGACGGGTGTTTTTACCTGGCCGGAGTTCCTGAACTTGGAATTCATGGCGCCCGCCACCGCTGCATCCACATCGGCACTGTCGAACACGATGAAGGGGGCGTGGCCTCCCAGCTCCATGGAGACCCTCTTCACAGTGTCAGCCGCATGCTTCAGCAGGATCTGGGGAGGGGAATGGGTCAGGAATAAGAACTAATCTAATAGGTGTTGTTACACAACAAGTAGGACACTAGGACCCATTATGTGAAATTATGAAATGAAACGAACTCCTGACAAACAGTATTGAAGCATTTCCTGCATTCAAGATGTGTTGAAATTCAAGGTCAAGTTCAGTTATCTCAACCCCGCCAGCTGATCTAGGGAGAGTCGTAGACTAGTACATGCTTCCTCTGACACATGTGCAGTCGTCATCTGCTTCTTTTCACCTGGCAGTTTTACCGGCAAGACGTAGGGCAATGGAAGGATCACGCTATTCCCCCCCAGTTCCCCTCCTCCCCAAACAGACCGACCAGAGGAGGCGCTAGTGCAGCGACCAGGACTCATGCGCCACTAGCTTTCCACCCACAGACACGGCCAATTGTGTCTGTAGGAACGTCTGACCAAGCCGGAAGCACCGCTGGTGGGAATTGAAATCGGGTCTCCGCGGTGGTAGGGGAGTTATTTTACCGCTACACTATACAGCAGGGGTGGGCAACTATTTTTCATGGGGGGCCACATGAGAAACCCAGATTGTTGCCGGGGGCCGAACAAATATTGTCATGCCGTAACCCATGGATGGGCAACTTTGATGATAGAGAGGGCCACAAAAAATGTCCTCGCTACCAGATTTTGCTGAGGGCTGAACGGCGCCAGCGCGAAAAAATTGGGGCATTTGAAGCCAGGTTTAGAGGAATAACTAATTTTAAATTAACAGTTGTGATGTCATTATTCAGTCTTAACCACCAATATTTGATCCTTTTCTCACTCACTCCTATGTCACCACCTGCTCTCCCTGCAGGGCTTGAAATTAACTTTTTTCACCACCTGCCAATATGGCTGCTAGATTTTAAAGTTACCAGCCAATTAGAATTTCCACTAGCCGAAATGGTTTTCTCGAAATAAACCAGAATATGAGTGGGTTAATTTAAGCATAAGTATCAGTAAGTGGCCCGGGATTCTCAAAGCCTGTGTTGAGGGTCACACAAGAACAAAAATGCACTCTTGAACCTAAATAAATTCAAAACCAACAAGTTAATTATTTATATTTCTACTTCAATGTAGAACAGTCATTTCTTACACATGAGATTACTTTTAGCCTTTTAGGCATAAATATTATTGAAAGATATTCCATATTCCAGACTGAAATGCTATAACAGAAGAGTATTGGCCAGAATGACATGAACATTTGGACACTTATTCAGCGGGTATCTTGCATGTTGCGTTCAGGTGCAGTGTAAAAAAGATTTTTTTTTTTTTTTTTTGCAATTCCATCATGGGCCACACAGGGGGCGCCCGCGGGCCGCAAACCCCGTATGTTGCCCATGTGTGCTATACAGATACACTTGGCTGTAAATACTCTGTCCTTATCTTGTATATGTTCTACATTTATTTGTATTTATTGTGTCGTCTCTATCTCATGTAACTTGTGCACAAACTACACCAAGTCAATATCCTTGTATGTGCAAACACACTTTGGCCAAATAAAAATAATTCTGACTGATTCCGATAAGGGTGTGAAGCAGCCGGTACCTTGCCGGTGGCGGTGGACCCGGTGAAGGAGACTTTGGCCACCAGGGGGTCGGTGCAGAGAACCTCCCCGACCGACGGAGTCTTCTCCCGGGAGCAGGGGACCACGTTAAACACACCCGCAGGGATGCCTGCCTGGTCTGCCAGCTGCACCACACAGACAGACAGACAGACAGACAGGCAGGCAGGCAGGCAGGCAGGCAGGCAGGCAGGCAGGCAGGCAGACAGACAGACAGACAGACAGACAGACAGACAGACAGACAGACAGACACACACACACACACACACACACACACACACACGTTATTATAGTCAAGTAAAACTAAACTAAAAACTAAAACTAGTAGGTGTGAAAACGTATTTGTTAACTGAAATAAAAATAAAAACTAGAGTAGAAAAAATATGAAAACAAACTGAAATGATATTGTGTGTAGTTACTAAACTAAACTAAAATAAGAAATATGCAGATGTAACAAATGCGTTTCGTTTTAGTCTTAGTCTAAATTTGTTTTTTTCATGGAGTGGAGAATCGCTTTTTGAAATACATCTCTGATGTAGTCTACATCGAAAAATGTCATTAAAAGTCTGCCTCGCATAAGTTAAACACTGCGAATCCTGCAGCACACTACGTCATAAACCCCCCCCCCCACCCCAGTCTCTACACGGAGGATTTCCTCATGTGTGAAAACAACAATGCCTCTCGTCTGAAAGTGTAACTCCAGGGAATGTCCGGACCTGTTTCAACGGACATAGTCCAGAGTTCATGTCTGAGAGGCACTTTACACGAGGACCGTTTCCTATGGTGACGGGGAATTATTTTATCGTTAGTGCCTCCCTTTTAGACGGCGACGGAAAATTTGCGCTTAGGAAACGACACATTTTGAAACCACCTTCCAGAGACTGGAATTCTTGGTGACGCTCCCCGCTGAGCGCTCCATGTAATCGCTTTGACACGGCTCATTTCAGGAACTCTGACGTGCCGGCACACGAGACACACGCGATTACGCCATAGCCGTGCGCGAGTTCTGTCAGGAAAACGACACGAAGAGAAGCAGACATGGATCTTACGGGTTGTGCTCTCGTTGATGTTGCGGGTGCTTACGTGGCAGAACCAGATAATACTGGCAGTTCTACACCTTATCCAAGAGTGTTATTCTGAGGAGGTACACGAAATGGATTATATGCATTATATGCAAATACTGTACGACGCTCCACCACTACGTCGCTGACGAGCAACGCCCCGTTGACCATCACACTGCCACCTAGCAACCTGGCATGTACATTACGGCGTTTTAAAAATTCAACAGCGCTCATGTAAACAGGGAGAAGGTGTGAAGGAAAAGGTGTGAAGGAAACGCTATTGTGTCGTTTCTTCCAGAAACTGTCCTCGTGTAAAGGGCCCCTCAAAGTGGCTTGTGTGTGTGTGTGTGTGTGTGCGTGTGTGTGTGTGTGTGTGTGTGTGTGTGTGTGTGTGTGTGTGTGTGTGTGTGTGTGTGTGTGTGTGACCTCGGCCAGGGCCAGGGCAGACAGGGGCGTGTCCTCAGCAGGCTTCACCACCACAGTGCAGCCAGCAGCCAGCGCTGCACCAACCTTCCTGGTGATCATGGCAGAGGGGAAGTTCCACTGCGGAGACACCAGGACACACAGCAACACTTTACATACACATTGACTTGTGACAGTCAACCAGTGACTATCAACCAGTGTTGGGCAAGTTACTTTCAAAATGTAATATACTACATATTACGAGTTACTTTCATTTGAATGTAATAAGTTACTTTACAATATTACTTTCTGTGTAGAGTAACTTGTTACTTATTACACTACTTTTGCATTACTTTTACCAAAACAATAGCAGCAGCAGAATGACATCGCCGCCCCGGAACCATCCCGAAAAATAATTTCAACCGCCTTGAAGTCAGTGTAAACAATCCAACATTCTAAATGTTATTATTTTCCTTTGTTATTGTCATCTATAGTGGTTATTTGCATAAAACACACAGTTTGATTAGGAAATGATTGTATCTTTTTTAAATATGTGCTTTGATTTAATAAAATGTAACTCAATTTGTAACTTGAGTTACTTGACAAAGTAACAGGTATAATATTACTGAAATCCTATAGTATTAAGTTATATTACTGAGTTACTGCTAAAAGTAATATATTACATGTAATATGTTACTTTTGTAATGAGTTACCCCCAACACTGCTATCAACCTTTTCCATAAGGACTGTTACAACACATTATGTCATGATATGGAATAAAATGACAAAATGTAATACATTTTCACTTCAATATTTAATAACGCCTGCATTATAATGTAATAAACCTCCTGAACACAATATATAAACTTTGCCGCATTTTGTAATAAACGATTACATATTACAAAATGTGGGCGTTGCACTTATGAAAATGTAATAAACGCTGCATTATGTAATAACCAACCAAAATGGATTTGGCCAAAAACGACATGGGATTAGCATTGATAAAGGGGAGACTTGTGGGAACCCATAGAACCCATTCTCATTCAGCTATCTTGAGGTGAGAGGTCAAGGAACCGTTTTGAAAATGGCCATCAGGTTTTCCCCTCGCCAAAATTCTGCCTAACTTTGGAGCGTTATTTATCCCCCTTCCCGACAAGCTAGCATGATATGGACGGGACCAGAGGCCTTAGGTTCCTCTAGTTTCAGAGGATAGAAGTATCTTCACTGTAGCTTTAAACATGAGCCCGCTAGAGTCTCTGAAAGACAGTCATGTATCTTCACTGTAGCTTTAAACATGAGCCCACTAGAGTCTCTGAAAGACAGTAATGTCGGACGTGGAAATTCTGGGACATTTTCGGGGGCCAGCTTCAGCTGGGGACAGGTCACCAAAAACGGGGACTGTCCCTGAAAATCGGGGGGACGTTTGGTCACCTTAGCTGACCAGATGCTATGGTTAGCTGAACAAGCAGACATTATATAAACCAGGCCTATTCGTTTGAATTTTGATCCGGCCCGCCAGAGTTTGATATTAAAAAAAAAAAAAAAAAAAAAAATGGGTGGGGGACAAAGATCTATGACTGGCCCGGGAGAAGCTTTTTTATTTTATTTTTCCTTGTTTGTTACATTACAGTGTTTGATTTTCATCATAATCTGGTTTTCCATAATAATAATAATAAGTTCAGTGTTTATGCCTGTGTTGCTGTCTGTTGTAGTGTAAAACGACTAAAGGGAGAGCAGGTGGTTACATGAAAGTGAGTGAGAAAAGGGGAAGATACTGAATAATGACATTACAACAGTATAATCCTAATGTTAATTTAAAATGAAATATTCTTCTAAATATGGATAAAAGTCCAAAAAACATAAAATTTTCTTTGACGATGCCCTAGCGGGCAGCGTCGAGGTTCCGTTCCTTATAGCACCTTCTATTTAATAATAGTTCCAGCACGGCTGCGAAAATGTGGTGGCGGGTTGTGTCAAGTGTACATATAATGCAGGGGTGGGCAATTATTTTTCATGGGGGGCCACATGAGAAACCCAGATTGTTGCCGGGGGCCGAACAAATATTGTCATGCCGTAACCCATGGATGGGTAACTTTCATGATAGAGAGGGCCACAAAAAATGTCCTCGCTACCAGGTTTTGCTGAGGGCCGAATGGCGCCAGCGTGAAAAATTTGGTGCATTTGAAGCCACGTTTTGAGGAATAACTCATTTTAAATTAACAGTTGTGATGTCATTATTCAGTCTTAACCACCAATATTTCATCCTTTTCTCACTCACTCCTATGTCACCACCTGCTCTTAGGGCTTGAAATTAACTTTTTGACCACCTGCCAATATGGCTGCTAGATTTTAAAGTTACCAGCCAATTAGAATTTCCACTAGCCAAAATGTTTTTCTTGAAATAAATCAGAATATGAGTGGGTTAATTTAAGCATAAGTATCAGTAAGTGTCCCGGGATGATCAAAGCCTGTGTTGAGGGTCACACAAACAAAAATGCTGTCTTGAAGCTAAATAAATCCAAAACCAGTGAGTTAATTATTTAAATTTCTAATTCAATGTAGCCTTTTAGTCATAAAGATTATTGAAAGATATTCCATATTCCAGAATATTGGCCAGAGTATTGGCCAGAATGACATGAACATTTGGACACTTATTCAGCGGGTATCTTGCATGTTGCGTTCAGGTGCACTGTGTAAAAAAAATATATATATATATATATTATTTTTTTTGCAATTCCATCGCGGGCCACACAGGTGGCCCGCGATGGAATTGCAACACAGTTTGCCCATGTATGATATAATGGCTCGGGGAACGGTCCGGCCCCCGGTCCCTTAGGTTTCTGACAATGTGGCCCCCTGAACAATTTAGTTGAATAGCCCTGATATAAACAGTAAATCAATAAGATGGATCAGTGATGAAATGATCAGTTCAGTCAGAAAAAGACCATTTGTTCAGTTCTGTTGAGACAAAATAGCCGAGGACCTCCAACATTGCCTCCAGAGGCGGGGTTACTCACCGGTGTGATGATGGAGGCCACGCCCACTGGCTGTTTGAGGAGGAGGATCTTGCGGTCTGCGGCGGGGGAGGGGACAATGTCGCCGTACACGCGCCTGGCCTCCTCAGAGAACCACTCCAGGAAGGAGGCTGCGTACCCGATCTCCCCCAGAGACTCCTTTATCGGCTTCCCCTGGGACACACACACACAAATAGAACAAAAAATAAAATAAAATAAAATAAAATAGAGAGATGGTGATACTAAGAAAATCTACAATCGAATTAAAAAACAGCTAGTTAATAAAAATGTATTAAAAAATACAACTTACGGTAGAAATTAACAATAAAGGATGAGAGAGAAAAGAAACTGTCAACACCACGGATCCGCACCACCTCCTGCCTCCAGCGGTGGAACCGCCAACCTCAGTCTGCATCACCAATGACTTTTCTGGTTGTGAGTTTTGCTGGCCTTTCTTCACACCAGGCGCTTAACAGAAGCAGAGCTGAAGCTAAAGCCACGCTGAAGCTGAGCTCACACTAAGCCGCTCACACAAGAAGCACTCTCTTTTCCTCAGCGCTTTGCTCGGCGTGCCATGCCTCCGGAGGCCCACAACTTCCATTGACTTCATGCCTGGCAGCTTCACGCTTCACGCTTGGAAAATAGGACCAGTGTTGGGAAGTAACGAGTTACTAGTTACTCGTTACTGTAATAATATTACTTTTTCCAAGTAACGAGTAATGTAACGAATTACTATAGAATATAAGTAATAATATTACAGTTACTTCAAGATAAACGAGCTCGTTACGTTAGTCGTTACATCTTTTGTTGAGTCCATTCTGTGATGCCGCTGCGCTGCAAAACGACACGCAGTCGCATTCACTGATCACAAGCAGCATGGCTTTAACGCTCCCAAAACAAGGTGACGTCACCGCAGAGCCCATTCAGAGCACCAACAGGCAGGCAGGCACACCTCCCTCTCTGTCCTGCTGAGCCGAGGAGGAAAATCCGTGGCTGCGGATATATTCCCATGACTTTGTTTTTGTCGGCAAGAAAAGTGACACGAACATCAAAGTCAAATATAAACGGTGTCCAGTAGGGATGCACGATAATTATCGGACCGATAAATTATCGGCCAATATGGCCATTTGCGTTATTATTTATTATTCCGATAATGGCCTTTTTCCGATAAATTATCCGATAATAATCCTGCTTTATTTTTTGCCTCGGAAGCGGAGCTTTTGTTGTCGCACATTCGTGACATCACAGCTGCGACGCAAACATGGCTGCTGCCAGTATGCTGCAGTTTCAGAATTATCAAGCTACTGTAATTTGCAATCCATGTCCCACACAGGTTCCGAGAGGAGGGGAAACCAATAAGCTGGCATTACGTTAAACCAAAGCTGGCGATGATGCAGCGGATATGTTTGTTGTTATTGTTAGCGAGTTTTGTTAGCATTAGCTCGTCGTGCGGCCTACCCTGCAGACTCGTCCGCTTGGCAGACAAAATGCTTGTGACATTTACAGTCTGTGGCTTGTGATCAAACAGCCCCGCAAAAGCACTTAATACACAGAGCTGGCGTAAACTTATAGAAACTAATGGAAACCCCTTTACCCGAAATGAAACATCCAGGGATTGTGTATTTAACTCGCAACCACTCGCTAACGTTAAGCTAACCGCGCTAGTTAGCGTTAGCTGCTGGACCATAGTGCTGGACAGAGCCATCTAACAGCCAATAATGAAAACAAAGGCGCAGTCGCGCGCACATTAGGCTACATAAAAAGCATCAGTCAGTCAACATAGGGTTCTTTTCTTTAATCTGGTGGCAGCATTTTTCAGTAAAAAGTGAAACGACACAGATGGTTTATATAGTGCCTGCCCCATTCATTGGGCCCAGGCTACAACTCACTGAGAACTGGAACCCATGCAAAATTTTAACAGATCAGTATGACAAGTCTAAATTACTATGCCTTTTGTCATTGTGTTTTATCTGCAGACTAAGCAGCTTGGCTTTCCGTTATATAAAAGCCTTTATTTTTGTATTGACTATAATTGAGTGATACACTTTATTAAAACAATCATATTATATCAGAAGTTTTCTTCGTTTTGCGTTCACAGTGATGTCAGTTAGATTTGGTTAGGTCAGAACTATGCTCACTACATCCATACATCTACCCTAACCCTTTTTTAACCCCAGGTGTGCATAAAATACAGGTTAAAAACTAAAAATATATATATATATTTTTTTTTTTATATAATAATTATCGGTTATATCGTATCGGTTATCGGCCAAGAAGAATATATTTATCGGTTATCGTATCGGCTCTAAAAATCCATATCGTGCATCCTTAGTGTCCAGGACAGGTAGGCTACTAACACTCTTTCCACTGTGAAAAACACGAGCTCAAACTTCCTAACGATAACGTTACGAGACGAGAGGACAGCACAACAGAAACCGGAAAACTGTTCAAATACAGAGATAACGTAAAAACTCACAAGCTGGTGGACATCAAACATTGCTGTTATTATTGTCAGGTTAATGTTAATGTTGCAGAGCTAACGTTATTTGTGACACAAACTTGTTAAGCAAACATGTAGCCTATACGTATTGAGTTTGCATTGGCCGTGCATTATACTGCATTCTATAAAACAGAAGATAAAAGATTGCATCTTGTCAGTCATCACTTTGAGCCAGGTGTGCTCTTCATCAAGCATCTCTGTAGGAAGCTGTGCTCTGGCAAAGCCATTAGTTTAAATGGAACGGCACATAATAGACCTAGTTCACACATTCAGCACCGCAAAGTCTGCATTTTGATGAGAAAAACGCTATGGGCCTTTTTCACAACGGCCATTTGTGTCTAGAAGACAGAGTATACACAACTAACTAATTAAGGCTCCAGCACTGGAACACCTAAATGGACTGGAAGTTGGAAGCCCTAATTAACATCTTGGTGCACCTGTGTTACCTCCTGCCTTTTAGACACAAAATCGCTGCAGTGAAAAAGGCCTATTGCCATTTGTGTGGAATGTAACGGAAAAGTAATATAACGAGTATCTAACGAATTACTTTTGGCATGGAGTAATAAGTAAAGTAATAATATTACTTTTGAAAATAGTAACGAGTAATATGTAATATATTACTTTTTTAGTAATGAGTGCCCAACACTGAATAGGACTGAATCCTGAACGATGGTTTCAACGCAGCTTCAGTGTGGCACGCACGCGGCTGGTGTGCACGGCCTCGCCTGTTAACAAGGACGCCGAAATGAAACTTGTGGCTTCAGCGTAGCTTCAGCATTGCTTGAGCGCTGCTTCGGCGTATGGTATATGAACGCCCTGTTAGCCTGGAGACTTTGGGTTTGTTTTTCTGTCCTCTGTCCCTCTTGGAATTTTGGACGTCTGGATTTTTAACTCTGTTTGACTCAACTCTAAAGCTTGTTCTCCCTTCCTGGGACTTGAACTCTGAACTGTGTCTTGTGTTTATCTTTAAGTCAGTAAAGATCTCAAGTCTCAAGTCAAGACTAGTGTTGTCACGGTTTTCGGTACTTCGGTACTACTTAGTCGGTACTACATTGTTTTCGGTACTTCGGTACTACTTAGTCGGTACTACATTGTTTTCGGTACTTCGGTACTACTTAGTCGGTACTACATTGTTTTCGGTACTTCGGTACTACTTAGTCGGTACTACATTGTTTTCGGTACTTCGGTACTACTTAGTCGGTACTACCGGTACATTGTTTTCGGTACTTCGGTACTACTTAGTCGGTACTACATTGTTTTCGGTACTTCGGTACCTGTTTTTGCATGGTACCGAGGGTATCAATTTTTTTATTTTATTTTTTTATTCAATAAACAATACTTGAGGGCTACATGCCACTGGTGTTGCACTGTCTGCACTCACTGCCATACAGAGTTGAATGTAAGAAGTAAGCAGAAGCACATTGTTTTGTTTTAAAGTTGAAGGCTACATGCCATTTGTTCATTGGAAATGGTTGCATACTTTAATAAAGGAGAATATGTTGAAGAAATATCAGTCTGTTTTTTTTTACCGTGGTACCGAAATTGGTACCGAGTACCGTGGAAATTCACTAGTACCGGTACCGACTACTGAATTATTGGTACCGTGACATCACTAGTCAAGACTAGTCTTTGACTCCCAAGTCCAAGTCGAATCTCAAGTCATTAATTTTCTGTCAAGTTACCAGTCATCAAAACAGTGATTCGAGTCGAATCGAGTCCAAGGCACAATGACCTAAGTCCACATGCCTGAGACGTGGCGTCACTTTGTTGTGTGTGAATTTGTCTGCCGGGGTAAATTCACCGTTAGAGCCATTCAAACATTCTACAACAAATACAGATGTTTTGGTTGGTCTGTCCCTCCTTGTTTTGATATGTTTGGAGAGGTTTTTGTCAGATTTCCACATGTTCAAACCTTGTTTGTGTTTAGCCCATGGCACACCGATCAAACGCCAACAACTGATAAAGTAAAGTAAAGGTAAAGTCCACACTGATTGTCACACACCTGAGTGTGCGAAATTTGTTCTCCGCATTTGACCCATCCCCTGGGGGAGCGGTGAGCGGCAGCAGCGCCGCGCTCGGGAATCATACGGTGATCTAATTTGATTGGTTTAACTGATCATGTTTGATTGGTGTGCCATGATGGGCTTAAAGCCGAAGTGAACCGGAACGGAATGCACCAGCGCGAGCGTCGGACACTGAAAACGATTTGAGAGGCGGACCATATACGTGTCGATGATTTGATTTGACAATTCTGAGGACTGGCTTTGGCATTGGCCAATCCTGGCGT
The DNA here is from genome assembly GCF_964638095.1 of Poromitra crassiceps. Lineage (NCBI taxonomy): Eukaryota > Metazoa > Chordata > Actinopteri > Beryciformes > Melamphaidae > Poromitra > Poromitra crassiceps. The sequence continues at coordinate 8,280,092 of NC_139641.1, forward strand.
GTTCCACCCCCAAATCCAGTGGGATTCAGCCTGTTGTCATGATACGCGAGTGGGATCTGTGGAGTACCAGGCACCCACCGGCTTCGTGCGGAGCGAGCGGACAATCCGATCCATAGGTGCTGCCCGCCCGCCTGGAATCTCCGAGAGACGACCCCCGACAGCCAGGGAGGCTGTCAGGCTCGGAGGCGCGCGTCATTATCGTTGTAAATGTAAATAATATTCCTGGAATGCGTGTTTTAACGAGCCAGTTACATTTCTTTGCATTCTTAGACATTACCGTTTGATTTAGTTTGCATAATTGCTCAAGTTAGTAGTTAGTTTATGGGCTAGAAACTCTGCCAGATGACAGGCACTAGGCGCCATTTTCCCCTTCATTTGGAAGAGAAAATGATCCTGAAATGAAGATTTGATTGACAGCTGCATGTCGTGAAATGATTGGTTGAAATGGGGTAGAAATGTGATAGTACTGGGTGACGTCAGCAAACTGTAAATTACTGTCATCAATGAAATCTTGAAAAAGGAACTTTTGATGTGAAAAAGTGCGAAAAACTAAAGAAATTAGATTGTTGTGATTTCTTTTGCATACATTATTAAATAGGTGCACTGCATACCCAGATATTTGAACTAAAAGAAAATAAAAGTCATTTTTGGGTTCAGCTCGACTTTAAGACACAGAAACAGGTCTCTCCTCCATGCAGATGTCACTGTTACAAACACTGCTGTTGTTACAAACGCTCCCGTCCTTGCCGATGATGTCATAGTCAACTTTGACATCATCACCGACGCCATCTCATTGTGATGTCACCATCTCCGGTGACATCACAATGAGATGTGTGACCTTCAGCAGCTGGGAATCAGATGGGTTATATGTCCTATACCCAGACTAGGACAGCTATACATGGCGAGCTGCGAGACCTGAGCGTACCAGACTCTGGGTCCTTCAAAACCCGGAGAAGAATCCAAACCAGAGTCTGGGCCCTTCGCTCTATATCTAACTCTATAACAGCTGTAGTCTGCAGAGCAAACAGCTACAGTATCTGTACTCACACACTCGAAGGTGATGATCTTGGCCAGGTCTTCCTTGTGCAGCGTCAGCAGGTCAAACCACTTCCTGAGCAGCACGCTCCGCTCCTGCAGGACAGACCAATCAGATCAGAGCAGGGAGAGCCAATCAGATCAGAGCAGGGATCGTACATGGGTTACATTATTACATCACTCAGACTTCACTTGACACAAGTTAGAGATAGAAACAAACCGCATTGACAGCTGATTGACAGGCTGACAGCTGACATGAAGTGAAGCCTGTACTACCGGTATAGAGCTCGCGTTAGGAGCACGCTGATAGGCTCAGCTAGTAAACAACTACGGGGGCTCGTAGTGGACAAATATCATGACATTGCGTAACGTTATAGCCCCCAGATGTCCGTCAATTCGTGTGCCTGTTGACGAGCGATTTAAACAGAGCAACAGAGCGATTCCAAAGGGTTGAATCGAGCGACAGAGAGAAAAATAAATATCTCGGTGTGAACACAGCTTAAGTGGCCGGGGATTCTCAAAGCCTGTGTTGAGGGTCACACGAACAAAAATGCACTCTTGAAACTAAATAAATCCAAAACCAACAAGTTAATTATTTAAATTTTTACTTTAATGTAGAACAGTCATTTCTTACACATGAGATTACTTTTAGCCTTTTAGTCATAAAGATTATTTAAATATATTCCATATTCCAGACTGAAATGTTATAACAGAAGTGGAGTATTGGCCAGAATGACATGCGTTCACACCGACCTATTAAAGTTTTTCGCTGGCGTCGAGTTTACATACAAAGTCAATGCAAACGAGCGATTGAGCGTATATTCGCCTGGGAGAAAAATCGCTGGGCGTCCGAGCGACAGAGACAGAGCGATAGGGAGAAAATTTGCTCGTCGCTCGAGATGAAATATCCCAACTCGAGCGAAAATACGCTGGCATCAGTCGCTCGCTGTTCAATGCTGATTGGCTGCCGTGTGAGAGCGAGTCAAGGATCACACTGGCTTGGAACAAACCGCTGGTTTATTGTGTGGCAACAAACCGCATTGACAGGCTGACAGCTGACATGAAGTGAAGTCTGTCCTACCGGTATGGAGCTCGCATTAGGAGCACGCTGATAGGCTTTAGCTTGTAAACAATGACGGTGGCTTGTAGTGGACAAATATGACATTGCGTAACGTTATAGCCCCCACATGTCCGTCAAATCGTGTGCCTGTTGATGAGCGATTTAGCCCAAAGGGTTGAATCAAGCGACAGAGCGAAGAATAAATAATATTTATATCTTGGTGTGAACACAGCTTTATTCAATATTGGTGTTGCGTTCAGGTGCACTGTAAAAAACAGAAAACAAAAAACAAAAAATCCAGCGAGGGGCAATTGAATAGCCCTGGTCTATGACATCATCAGTTACATCACAATTGCTCGAGTGCCACGCCGGGCAAGGCAGCGCAGAGGGCGAGCTGCGTATGCGAGCTGCAGGGCCAGCTCGGCGAGCTGCAGGGCGGGCAAGGCCGCAAAGCGGCTGAGCTAGCGAGCCCGCGCAGCGGGTGAGACTAGGAATTGAGCACGTGCAGCACAGCACGCAAGATGCCTAGTGTTTTATAACATTATAAACACATTACGTACAATCTGCTATAAAGCTTTTTGATTACCACTTAAATCAACACAGAAGTTTTTGAGTACAATGGTAGTACTATAGTGGAGTGAGGGCCTGTGTCCATCTAGCGTCTTTTTCCGACCGTCAAACCGTGGAAGTACACTGGGAAGCACTGATCTCAGCGCACAATATACAAGGAAGCACTAACGTTAGTTCAGTGCGGTAGGAGCTTGATAGCTGACAGCTAGCAAGCTAACAACACAGGTAGGCTACGTCATTAAAAGCAGTAAGCACAACACTCACCAGAAATATTAAGTGTCTAGCCAATCTGCTCCCACAATTGAGCCTTTCTGTCTCTGTTGCGATAGTTTCTCCATATGATTAGTTGCCAGAAAAGCAGCACCCGACACCAGCGTCTTTCTGAAAAGTTAAATTATTCTCAGCTGGGAGCGCTGGGAGTCGGGCGCACAAAAAAGCTGGAGCACTCTGAAAATAGACGCTGGGCGCAGCGCACTTTCTCTAGACGTCCGTGTGCGCCCGCATACGCTCTCCCCCCATTGGAAACAACTGAAAAAAGACGCTGGACCTGATGAAAAGACGCTAGGTGGACACAGGCCCTTAGAAGCCTCCAGTTATTTTCTGTGTTGTTTGGAATTGAATGGGGATGAATGAGTATGAGGAGGTTTGGAAAAACGGATATAAACACATTTTTAATTGTGTTGCATTGTATCCATGTAAAACCCTGATAATTAAGTTAAAACTAACCTCAAAAGGATGGAAAATAAATAAAAGATTGAGCTAAGGGGCGTCCGGGTAGTTCAGCGGTAGATTCCCTGCCTACCAACAGGTTGAGGTTGCAGGTTCGAGCCCCACGTCTGACCTCCGGCTTGGCCGGGCGTCCATACAGGCACAATTGGCCGTGTCTGTGCATGGGAAGCCGGTGGGGTACGTGTCCTGGTCGCTGCACTAGCAGCACCTCTGGTGGTCAGCCAGGGCACCTGTTTGGTGGGGGAGGTGAACTGGGGGGGGAATAGCGTGATCCCACGTGCTACGTGCTAGGGGGGAGGGAAAAGAACTGTCCTTTGCTCGTCTCGGGTCATGTGTGTCTGTTGTCTGCTGGTCCAAACAGGAAAAATGCGCCTCTCTTTGGAAACTCAACAGAAAGCTGGACTGCAGTTATCTTCACTGAGGGAATACTTTACCTGGGAGTGATCTATTCAATTAATTATTTAAACTGTGTGAGCATAACGAGGTTTTACTGGCTCAGTGATCACTGTGACCTGCACTGACCAGCCAATCACAGGCCAGCCTGACAGCTTATAGGAAAGCCTTTAACGGTTATGCATTTATTAAAGGCTAACGGATATAATGTATGGATTACAGGAAACGTCCACTAGTGTTTCGACAGGCAGAAACAAGGACATGAATTTATAGCCTTCCACTCTGCTGCTGCATCAGCTTGGAACGGGCTTAACAAATCACTTCAGCTGGACCAGTTTGTTGACCTGGCTGCCTTTGACAGAATATTGAAGTCCTTTTTAACACATGTTTGCAATTGCCAATTGTCCTGACTCCCCTGCCCCGTCTCCTAACCCTGCACGACCTGTATGTTTTGTCTGCCCTGTCTGTTAAGTCTAAGACTTGCTCTGTGACTTTTTTTGCTAATGCTTCTTAACACTGTTTATATTTGTTTTTATTTGTATTGATTCTACTTTGTGTCGGCCTCTATGCCCTCTTGGCCAGGTCATTATTGTAAAATGTGTTCTCAATAATCTACCTGGTAAAATAAAGGAAATGATGATGGTGATAATATTATCTATTGATTGTCATTCGTGCAGCTCTCTGCTGTGTGTGTGACACACTGAAGACTCAAGTTGTCCATTTTTCTTTTACTTTACTAATTTTACTAATGCTGCTGCGAGGCTGTTGACCAAGTCCACTAAGAGATGCCATATTACCCCCATTTTAGCTCACTTACACTGGCTGCCCATCAAATTTAGGATCCAGTTTAAAGTTCTTATTTTCCTGCATGGTCAAGCACCTGCCTACATCTGTGATCTGTTACATCCCTACTCCACTAGCAGGCCACTTAGGTCTTCGGACCAGGGCCTACTAGCTGTTCCTCGCTCGAGGCTTAAAACTAAAGGTGACAGATCTTTTCAGTCCGTTGCTCCCAATCTGTGGAACGCCCTTCCACTAGCCTTAAGATGTGCTGCCTCCATCGACATTTTTAAAAAGCAGCTAAAGACGCATCTTTTCAGTTTGGCTTTTACTTAGCCTCTTGTTTTTCACTGTTTATTACTTGTGTTGCATGTGATTCATTCATTTCTGTATGATTCACTGTTGTTTGATAAATTGCCGATTCATTGTTTTAACTGTATTTGATGATGTGAACTGTGAAGCACTTTGTGACCTTGCTCTGTGAAAGGTGCTATATAAATAAATTTGACTTACTTATTAAAAAAAAAAAAAAAAAAAAAATTTACCCTAGCCCTATTTGCTACTTACCAATGATGATGTTGATTGTTAGATTGCTTTCTCAGCACAAATCCATGCTGCTCTAAATAGTCATCCACAAACCAGTACAAGGTCAATGACTGTGTGTGTGTGTGTGTGTGTGTGTGTGTGTGTGTGTGTGTGTGTGTGTGTGTGTGTGTGTGCGTGTGTGTGTGACTGTGGAGGACATTTTCACTGAGCCTCAGTCAGCTTGCACAGACAGGGCGCGTGACCCCGTTGACCTTGTACTGGTTTGTGGCTAACGATCTGGAGCTAGTATGAGGAGCAGCATGGATTGTTCAGAGAAAGGAATACCATTCAACATCATCATGGCTACAAGTAAGTACCGTAAGTAGCAAATAGGGGCTAGGGTTCCAAAAATAACAATCCCTTAAAATACTGAATTCTTAAATTGAGTGGCATCCCCATTTGCAATGAGTCTTGCGCTCCGTTAGGTCATTTGAGCATATATCCTGCAGTATGATTGGTGTAGTTGTTGTGCAAGATGTGTAACAACAAAAGCTCAAAAAATCATCCTGCTTAAAGCAGCGTGCTCGATTTCTAGTTATTATTGTACATGTATGAGAATGCGTTTCTCCATTGTTGAATGATACAGTTATTTGATTTGCCATCAATTATCCATTCATTAATTAGCCTATTGCAGACAGACACTCACTTTTAGTTTCAGATTTCTGTGTGGTGCCGATGGACAGCTCCTTTTATCGTTAAAATAAAATAGTGCTCTGAGAACACATTATTTGTTTTTACGGTCAGATGTGGGCGCGGACATTTTTGAGATTTTCAAGTGGGCTACGAGTCGGAAAAGGTTGGGAACTGTTGCCGTAGATATATTCATCTTGTCAGCTGCCCTCTTTGCCTTGTGGATCAGAGCCCCTCAGCATAACCCACTGAGAGGAAGGCTTTACTGTTCACGCTGGCCCAGTGGATCAACCGACGCTGAGGAGAGACGATACCGGCAACAACAAACATGCACTGGACCTAAGGTATGTGACGTTACACTTATCTTAATTGGAATCAGGCTTGAAATAGCTGGTAAAACTAGTCCACTACCACTACTGAGCTGCAGAAACATACCTGAGCGCCAAATTCCATTCAAAAAAGTCTGTGACAAGCCATCCAAGGTGGGCTTTAACGGGTGAGGTAGTTACACATTTTGAGTGAACATAACTAACGTTTTCTGAACTGTTAGGAGATACTTTTGAATTCTGCAAAGAAAATGCATCCACTAAGCTGCACTTAAAAAAATGTAAACCATTAGAACTGGTGCAGATTCTTATCAATGACCTCCACCCAAAAAGAAAAACGGAAGAGAGCCGTGTGAAGCGAATGTAAATTATCCCCCTTTTTGCTGGGGACCCTCTGGTCTGGAACATCCCTCAAGGACCCCTGGGGGTCCCTGGACTCCACTTTAAGAACCACTGTGCTACTAGGGTACTACACACACTTTGTGAACATAACAAACATCCAACATTATCTGAACTGTTGGGAGCTATTTTTTTCAATTCGGCATAATATTAAATCATCCACCAAGCTGCACTTCATAGCATTTCAACCATGAGAACAGGTGCAAGTGCAAGCAGTGCAGAAGTGAATGTGAAAGTTGAGATTGTCTTGAAATACTGACTATTAAGACTAATAAGGCTATTGCTTGGTCGGTTATATGTATGCCGAAGTGAATACTAGTGGCTATTAACCATTCAGATAGGGCCCTGAGTCATCTTTTAAGGACCATTATCCTGATTCATTACGATACATAAACTGACAGTTTTATGAATGGAGTATGGCGAATAGAGAGAAAGGGGCAGGTGTTTGGACTAGCCGCGACAGTGTTTGGACTAACGTTAAAACACGTTTCCTTGCTTATTGTCAAAAACACATTAAAATGTCATTATTTGAGACTTCATTAGCCTGCCAATCAGTAGCCTAACTGTTCTGTATAATCCTGCAGTCAGCTCGTACCTTGGCTGTGCGCGCCTTCCAAGAGTAGAACGCCTTGTAGGCAGCGTCCACAGCCCGCTTGGCCTCCTGCGGGCCGCAGTCGGCCACCCGGGCGAGCTCCTGGCCGGTGGCCGGGTCCAGCACGGGGAACACCGAGGCCGAGGCGGCGTCCTCCCAGCGGCCCGCCACGTAGCTCTGCGTGCGGAGCAGCCGAGAGGAGGAGACGTCCAGGCTGTACTGCCTCTGCTGGGGCTGCTGCTGCATGGTGCCGACCTGGCGGAGGAAGCAGCGAGTCCTCACCACACACACAGAGGCCATGCCGGCGGGCAGAAACAGGCACAGAGAGAGAGGGGAGGTGTCGTGTGTGTGTAGTGTCTGTGTGTGTGTGCAGGCAGCTCACGGTGTGTCTGTGCTTCTTCTCCCCGCAGAACAGTCGCTCCGGTCGGGATGGATCTGTCAGGTTTCAGCCGGTCCCTCTGGAGGAGGAGCAAAGACACGTGACGCTGCTGAATGAAATGGCCCGCCTGGAGCACTAACCTCGTAGTCTCTTAAAACAGACTGTCTTATCTACATCCGGCAGATGCAGCTATATACAGTCTGTACTTCGTGGGGGAGAATCATGCACCAAACGGAAGAGGAAGTTGAAAGGCGGGACTTCCGCTCATTCGTCCAATCAGAATTTAACATTAGCTAACTAGCTGTATACTGCTGTAGCTATCGTTAGCTAACGCTGATTAGTAAGACGAACGATAAGCTCAGTAACGTTAGCAACTTACCTCATCACTTTCGTTTAACTCTGGAATAAGTGCACGTCTTGCACGAGGTTTCTCCAAGCCGCGGATACATCGTTTACGTCTATCAGGGTCTTATTTCACCGGTTTCGTCGGCGTAGCTTCCATGGTAATTCTAAAGCACTGCTAGCATTAGCAACCTGCATCGGTTTAAGTTTCCGGGGGGAACATATTTTTCGTGGACACGCGTGTCGTGATTGGTCAGATTCCGTCGAACTTCCTTCCGGTCTGAAGGTTTTTTTCACTACTTCCTTGTGCATGTTCTGGGGGTCTGACGTACAGACGGTATGGCGAGAGCATTTGAAAATTGCGGAAGCCAACTCGTCTGTTCTAAGAGACTACTAACCTCGCGTCACCAGGCTCTTCTCGGCGGTTCCGGCCTAGAGCCCGCCCTAGACAGGAAGTAACAGCGGCAACTTTTACTATTTAAATCTTTGCATAACGTTAGGTGGCGCTGTTGGAAGCCTTGCATCGGAGAACCAATCATGAGTGTTGTGGGCGGGCCTGCTTTCTGGGGGCAGTGACGCTCATGCAGAACCGATGTCTCGCAAAACATTGCCGCCTTTGCGGAGAAACATATTAATTGATTGATTGAAGTGTTTATTTCGAATATGAAAGCAAAATAATAAAATAAAAGCCATTTCAGAAACAAAGAAAAATAGAATATATACATATTCGAAAAGGAGTGAGAAGAAGTAAAACTTATTAACTCCCACCCCTTCTCCATAAATAATAAATAATAACAAGCTTCCTGGTCTAACCCTGTCTATACACTACTGTGTAATATTTACTAGTAATTCTGTTTCAGATTTTATAATAATATGAAAATATAAATATAATATATACACATCATACAATAACATGTATACATATATACATATTAATATACACACACATTCATATATTTATCTAAATATATGACTACAATACTCATTATATACGCATATTTACACACACACACACACACATGGAAAAGCAACAAGAAAATAACCCCCAAAAAATAAAAAATAAAATAACCAGTACCCTTATAACACTTAGTGATACCCAACACCTCCCTCATCCCTATAACTTGTGAAGATTGTGTCTTTGTACTAGGGATGTCAACGGTTAACCGTTAATCGATTAACCGTCGCTAACGTCGTTGTTCGGTTATTGCTGTCGGTCTATCAGTTAATATTAAAAAAAAAAAAAAAAAAAAAAAAAAAATTGGTCTATTTACTCAATGAGCTCATGCCCAAACAAGGCGTGTCTATTTAGATGCTGAAATGTTAATGCTTTTTGTGTTAGAAATTCTAACACAAAAAGAATTTGTGTTGAAATGTTGATGCTTTTTGTTAATGCTTGTTAATGCTTTTTGTGTTAGAAATTCTAACACAAAAAGCATTAACATTTCAGCATCTAAATAGACACGCCTTGTTTGGGCATGAGTTCATTGAGTAAATAGACAAAAAAAAAAAAAAAAAAAAAAAAAAAACATTTTTTTTTTTTTTTTTTTTTAATATTAAAAAATTATGAATTAACCGATAGGTTAATCGATTATTAGCGTCGGTTAATCGAAAGTGAAATTAACCGAAAATTGACATCCCTACTTTGTACCTACTTTTAAACTGTTTTATGTTAACAAAGTTTATGTTAATCACTTAGAAACAAACATAACCTGTTAATAGGACGTGTTTCATCCGGCCCCGGCGGCTAGAGGTCTTTCCCCCAGCGATAAGCCAGACTCCCAAGGCTAACGTTACAGAGCCTGCTGATGACTCACAGTAGCAAGCGGACCACTTCCGGGTAGGAAACATTATTGTAAAATAAACCACAGCTATAAATTTTGTTTGGAGCATATCAGCTTCATGCTCTGTGTTAGGACTATGATAAATGGCATTGCCGCTACCAAATAAAATTCTAATAATAAATGTAGGCGTGTCTGCTGCCGGCCGTTCTCGCCGGGCTCGGACAGATAGTTTCTGACAGTGAAATTCCCAGACGTTTGGTGAGCTGCGCCACCAAACGAGCCGAGACTACTTTTACGTTAACATGACAATTAGACACAACGTATCAGAACGGCAAACAACAAAACAAAAGATGGACGTACCGAACGAAGTTTTTGAATAAGTTCTTGTAGAAACATTGCGGATTCACAATCTCACATCTTTTAAGCCAATAGCCTACAGAAGCTTTGCATCAGACAATTAATCGAGGAAAGAGACGTCAAGCTAACGGCAACAAAGACGCTTTTTGGCGCACTTCCTTCCGGTGTTCATTCTGGTTCCGTGGTTTACGCCCCCATGACAAACAGCGGGGTGAAAGGTGCCCAGACTACCTGGAGCACAGAAATGTACGAGAACAAAGCTAAATAATAGCCTCAGAATTCAACTACTCATTCGTTTCACTCAAGCATAGTCTCAAGGAAGGACCCCTGTACTGCGGGTTCCATTCACAAAGGCCCTACTTTATTGTGTAGCGATCACAATAAAACATCACTTAGTTGCCTTAGCATAAAAAGGTTTGTCAGATGGCCTCTAGAGGGCGTCTTTGACTAAGAGATGCAGTTACATACATTGGCTGGGTTTCCCAAAAGCTTCTTTGCGCTAAGAAGCTAATTTAACCCTTCTTAAGGCTCCCTTAAGAAGCAAACGCGTTTCCCAATTGCTTCTTTACGAAGGCATGCGTTTCCCAAAAGCTTCTTAGCGCTAAGAAGCTTCTTTGACCCTTCTTAAGGCTCCCGTAAGAAGCCAACGAAGCCAACGTGTTTCCCGATTGCTTCTTAGCCTAAAATTATCTTCCAATTATCTTTCGTTAAGAAGGCTGCGTTTCCCAAAAGCTTCTTAGCGCTAAGATGATCTTTCGTTAAGAAGGTTTTGTAAGAAGGGTCTGGGGCATTCTTAACACCTTCTTAATGACAAAACACTGGCAGATCCAGCCGCGTCAGGCAAAAGGAGATACTTGTGTCCACTGTTCCTCTTGTGTTTTTCCATTTTTCCTTTCTTTCATGTACCCTTTAGTGTTTAAAATTAGGGAACACTTGAAAATCTCCCCTGTATGTATGGTTACTTATGTTTTAAATGTTTTACCGTAGGCTATATTCCTCTAATCAGAATGGATTCCTTTTATAATGTTGTGGATTTATATAGCACCTTTCACAGAACCCAAGGTCGCTTAAATTCTGTAGTGTTTCTCTGTTTTGTTGTATGCTGTGTATATAAAGCAATTTGAACTGCAGTCCATGTCTGAAATAAATAATGTTTAATAAAGTTTAACATGACCATGATTAGGTTATTCTACAACAGTGTTTCTCAACCACTGAGTCGTGGCCCACTGGTGGGCTCAGAGTGCCATCTAGTGAGCCGCTCCAGTTAAGATGCTTCTTAAGAGCCTTCTATTTTTTTTATTTTTCTCTTCTGTTAAGAAGGCGTTTGGGAAACACTTCTTTGGAGCCTTCTTAACTCCTTAAGAAGCTTCTTAACTCTTAAGAAGCTTCTTTGTTGGGAAACTCAGCCATTGACTGTAAAGTGACATAGGCTATTGTTGAAGTGCAAAATAAAAAAGTTGGTCAATATCGCTCCCTTATGTCACATTCTGTGTTACAGGATTTGTAAAGTCAAGTCAAGTCAAGTCAACTTTATTTATAGAGCACATTTACACCACTGGGCAGTGGGCACACCTGAATCCAAAATGTCTTCATATTGCAGTTTGCACAACATACAGTCAGACTTTGCATTTTGTTGACACAAAATCATCTGTTAATGATCAATCGCGAGATTATGCCAATTTAAATGAATTAAATCCATCAAGAATTGGAGAGGAATTTGAAACACGCTGCCAATCTATATGGCATGCGCTAGTCGGCAATAAATATGGTTATTTTTTATGCACGTGAGTCTAATTTATTAGAGAGTTAATAATGTAGACTATAGACGGTTTTAACTTGACAACAAAAACATTCTAAATTGAACCCCCGCTCACTTCCTGTTGCAGTGTTTGCTATATGGACATAAAAGAAAAAAAAACATTCAAGTGCAGGACTGACCATTCCGTGAAAACCGTCTATACAGCTGAGCAGCGAAAACAAAAGTAACGATGTCGAGTGAATATTTCTGCAGTTTGCCGAATGCTGAGAAAAAGGAAGTGCTGTGGGGTTGCGCGCTGGTGAAAACCGTCTATAGTCTACTTTACTTAAATATATACATATATATATATATATATATATATATATATATATATATATATATATATATATATATATTATATATATATATATATATATATATATATATATATATATATATACTGTATATATATATATATATATATATATATATATATATATATATATATGGACAAGATGTGCCCCGTATACGTATATATATATATATATATCATTGTGTGATTGTGAACACCTGTGGGGCGCGGCACAGCTGCGACCCGCGTCCAAGCGCACTTGTTTCTCTCTTTATTTTTGTTTAATGTTGTTTTATGTTTAACTCATTGAGTGCCAATGACGACAGCTGTCGTCAATTCAAATACTGACGTAGAGTGCCAAAGACGACGATTGTCGTCAATTGCGTTTTTTGACGGGGGGGGGGGGGGTCCATCGAAGCCAGATCTATGTCCTGTAAAATTTTGGGACATGTTGAATGTCTATAACCTATTTTACCGAGCCATTAGGTGGCGACAGTGCTCTCCAGATGACAGAAATGTCAGGAATACAGCCTGAAATAGCCGTGATCAAAGAGAAACCGTGCTCATGCTGCAGCCCAGAGCCATGCTCTAGGCTGCTTGCCAACAGCAATCAATCCGCGCACACAACTGAGCTCCTCTGCCTGTCTGTCTGTCTGCAGTTTCTCCACACATTACCCACCAGAAAGGCAGCACCCGACGCCGAGGGGGCCAAACCTTTAGCGGCAGGCCCGCTTGGCATTTCCTTGTTGCGGCTGTGAGCTGCCCAGGAGCCGCGCGGCGCAAAAACGGAGAGAGGGTCCTGACTGGGTGCGTGTGGGGAGGAGTTTGCAGCTGACTCGGGGAGAGGGGGGGAGAGGCGGGTGGGGCACGCATGCACCACAGAACTAAACCAGGTCACATCATCAGAAAATATTAGCTAGAGTCAGTGAATGTGCTTGAAATGCTGCATTTCACAAAAGGGTGAATATCTCAGCTTCCTGATAGAAATGCATATTTTTGCTGTTTTTGACCTATCTTCTCCGGCTCATAACTAAAGAACGGAAAATGGTATCAATAAACTTTTTTTTGCTGATGATACAATAGAGTCTCCTTGTTCTTTTTGCGTGTTCGGTGTTTACATAGTAATATCACACAATATTCTGTGGGCCTCGAGAAATCACTGAAAACGCTCTGAAACTCTGGCACTGGGAGCGTCCGTTCTCCAAAAGTGGCTGGCACTCAATGAGTTAATGTCGTCAAACGGTGAGCACGGGAATATGTCTACGTACAAGTGGTGGATTATTTGTTTTCTGTTCGGAGGTCTGTGGTTGCAAGTGCAACAAACGCAGCAGACACGCTGGAATATGGATCGGCGTGTGATCAAAGAATGTCGAGTGGGAAACACCCGCCCTGCACTCGCATACAGCAGAGAAGTTTTGCTTGAAGTGAGATACTCTGCGACTCAGGGGACTGCAGCACGGGACTGTGGCTTGGGCCTGACACCGGGGCTGTTTCTCAATAAGTGTTCTTGTGTGTTCTTGCGTTCTTGTGTCCCTGTGAAACGTCATCAGTCGCAGCCCAAGTACCGTTCCAATACAAAGTTCACATTTCGCCAAGAACGCTTAAAATTCCCGGATGTGTTCTCGACACGCCCACTTTACCGAGGATGCTCTGGTTGGTGACTTGTGTCAACTTGGCAAGGCAGATATCCCAGCATGCATTTCGGCATAAGCAGAGGCAGAACGCAGCAGAGAAGACGCCATAAGCTCCGGAAAGTTTTTTACAATTTAAAGTTTTATTTCATCACTAAATTAATTTCTGATGACTTTTGATGCCTACAAGCAGGGTAGTAGGTTTCAATAAGTGCCACTTTACGAACATTTATGGTGAAAAATGTCAAAAAGTTCCAGAGCACAATAGGCTCTGTGCACAACTGAATGGACGAACTTCCGGTTGCAGTCTAATCGGCCAGCCAGCTTCCGCTTTAGCCCGGTCACTGTGTGTATGTAACTTATCTCTGACTATCTGGTTTTTCTACACTATTTCTGGAACTGATTACTGAATTTTTATGACGGACTTGGCTGAATCGATATTTGATTAGACCGCCGCCTGGACACGGACTTGAATTTTTACGGATTGCGGACTTGTATGAAGCTTAAGATGCTATTACGTTAGCTAAAGCTAACGTTAACGTTAGTTTAAAGCTAACAGTGTTGGAACCATAGGTTAGAACGAACATCTTCTCTACCACCGAATTGCTTCAAAAATGACAATTTTTACGAGATGGCTCCAAGATCTGCCTAAAATAAACGTAAACGATGTCCATCGTATCGTTAATGCCTGTTCCCCCGCTCCCATAAGCAAGCGAGAGGGATTCAAGTTATACATATAACATAATAATAATAAGTAGGCTAGTGTTTAGATTCAAGCTGCCTTGCTGATGCTTTGCTTTTGTTAAGTTTGTTAACTTCATCCTAATACCTCATACCTACTCAGAATTTTAACCCCTCAAATGCCAGTGTACAGTAAAAAGTACAGTAGAAAACACAAAAAGTGAATTATTTTCCTTCCCATAAAGGCAAACTGGATTTCTCTTGGGGGGATTATCATAGCCTGGGATATGTTCAAGATTGGCAGGATCCATTTTTAGAATGATGTCACAATACCTATGACAACAATAAGATGATTTTGGTCAATATTTTAATATTTTTTGGGAAGCAGTGGAAGCTCATCCTACTGTTATAGCGACTTGAAGCGGAGCAAAGTGGCACACAGCAGTGCTCATTAGAGCCACCCATACCTCTTTGTAACTTGTGCACATCTCGTACATTATCATTTCTTTTTCCTCACAGCACTCATCTTGTCTTGTTATTGTCATTCGGAGTTCTCAGTGTTTTGCTAGCTTCTAGCTAAGGGTTCGTTAGCTAACGTTAGTTAGTTTAACCAGCTTAAACGTCATACAAGTCCGCAATCATTAAATTCGTGTCCATGTTCAGGCAGCGGTCAAATCAAATATCCATTCAGCCAAGTCCGTAATCCAAATTCAGTAATCAGTTCCAGAAATAGTGTCGAAAAACCAGATAGTTAGAGATAAGTTTGATAAACACAGCGACTAGCACAGTGACCGGGCCGGTAAGGAGAGGAAGCCGATAAAGCGGAAACTGGCTCGCCAAGTTGGCAAGCAAACCGGAAGTTCGTCTAATGGCTTGTGCAACTAGTCTATTGGCTGCATCTACATCAGCTGAGCTTTTTATTTGTGTAGTACTGCAGGCGGCCTCTGCGCTGGTATTGCGCAATACTCTCAAGAACGCATCGTCTTGTGACCTAGCAAGTTCATTCTTCCAAGAACGACTAGCAATAATGTTCTCCCCAGGCAAGAACCCAAGAACAAGAATGCATTCTTGGTATTGAGAAACGGCCCGGGGCTCCTATAGCTGACATCCCGCCGGAGCTGATAAGACCAGGCCGGCGAAAGAGACGAGGAAGGAGAGGCGGGGTGCGGAGACGGCTGCGAGCAAGGCACACAAGGCCACCACTTCCATCTGTGATCCTCACAAACCTGCGCTCGATAAACAACAAAATTGAAGAGATCCGCGCTTATACGAGGTACTGCACAGATTTTCGGGAGGCATCGTTGTTGTGCTTCACGGAAACGTGGTTACATTCTGCGGTACCGGACTCCGCCAGTGAAATTGACGGGTTCACGTTGGTGAGAGCAGACAGAGAAACCAGCTCCTGTAAAAGCAGGGGCGGCGTCATCTGTGTGTACATTAATGATCGGTGGTGCCGTCAGTACACCGTGCAGGGCAGGTTTTGTGATAAAGACGTTGAGATCTTGTACCTGACTTTGAGACCTTTTTACTTGCCGAGGGAGTTTGGTTGCGTGCTGCTGTTTGTGGTGTACGCACCTCCCAGCGGCAAAGCCACGCGAGCAGCAGCTACTGTTGCAGACTTTGTCCACACGCTGCAACAACAACATTCCAGAGGCTCCAGTAATCGTCGCGGGAGATATGAACCAATGCAAACTGGACATAACGATGCCAGGCTTCAGGCAGTATGTGAAGGGGGGGACGAGGAAGGATAAACTGCTGGACAAATGTCTTGTAAACATGGAGGGAGCGTATGCGTCAAGAATAAGACCACCAATAGCGAACTCTGATCATAACGTGGTCCATCTGGTGCCAACTTATAAACCCAAACTGAAGATAAATAAACCAGAGAAAAAAACAATAAGGGTCTGGTCACCGGACAGTATAGAGGAGTTAAAGGAACACTCTGCCCATTTTCAACCAGTTTTGTATCATTAGAACATCAGTAGTATATCAGAAAACTGTAAACGGTTTTGAAGTCTGTCATTTAATTTGACAGTTATTGAGTGTTAAAGTGTGGACCAGTGACATCACTGGTCCACACTAACTCAAATTAATAACTCATTAACTCAAATCAACTCTCAATAACTGTCAAACTATTCATCATTCATCTAGTTTGACAGTTATTGAGAGTTGATTTGAGTTAATGAGTTATTAATTTGAGTTAGTGTGGACCAGTGATGTCACTGGTCCACACTTTAACACTCAATAACTGTCAAATTAAATGACAGACTTCAAAACCGTTTACAGTTTTCTGATACACTACTGATGTTCTAATGATACAAAGCTGGTTGGAAATGGGCGGAGTGTTCCTTTAAAAGCATGCTTAGACTGCACTATGTGGGAGGAGTTTCAGCAGGACTCCCTGGATGAGACTGTTACAGTAACAACAGACTACATAGAATTTTGTGTAGCCTACAGTCAGTAATACCATCTAAGGAGATAAAAATATATCCAAACAATAAGATGTATGTAACTAAGGATGTAAAGCATATAATGAATTTAAGGAGGAATTAAAGCGTTTAGAAAAAGATCTGAAGGAAAAATTACGAGACACTAAACGGGCACATAAGTTAAAGTTAGAAAAGGCTTTTGAATGTAAGAATACCAAACAGTTATGGGACACCATAAAAACCATGACAGGTATGTCAAGCACCAGGAAAGATTTGGTGACAGACAATGTAGAGGTTTTTGCTAACCAGCTGAATAGTTTCTTTGCAAGATTTGAAAAGGTGTGTACATGTGTAGGAAGGTGTGTGTGTGTGTGTGTGTGTGTGTAAATCAAGCAGGTGATGTTATAAATTCTGTCTCACTGTTACATTCTGAGAGAATTGACATTACTGAGGAGGAGGTGAGGAACACCTTTCAGCAGCTGAATGGGAGAAAAGCCACGGGACCTGATAACCTCAGTGCCTTTATTTTGAAAACCTGTGCAGCTGAGCTGGCCCCTGTGTGGCAGCCTATTTTTCAGTGTTCTATGGACTCCCATATAATTCCAACAAAGTGGAAGACGTCTTGTATAATATCGCTTCCAAAGAAAACATGTCCGAAAGAACCTGGTGATTATCGCCCTGTGGCTTTGACCAGGGGCGGTTTTAGCATCAGAGCTTTGGGTGGGCTCAGCCCACCCAAAGGTCATGGACCACTGAACCCCTAGGGGGGTCCGGGGGCATGCCCCCCCGGAAGAAAATTTTGTACAGTTTCAAGTAAAAATGGATCAAACTGGCGCACTTTGAGATCAAAATGAAGAGACTAGATCTATGAAGAACTACACACATCAATATCTTCTTTACCGTTCTGTGGTTTTACAGCAATGAAAAAATAATTGTTTCCCTATATATACTATATATATTCTGCATACAGGTTACTATATGGTAGAATTATGCTTGCATAAATAATACCAAAATCACTTCAGGGGAGTTTCAAGTAAAGTAACATTTTGCTTTGTAGGCAAAACAAAACTAAAATTAAATCAAAAGGGAACTTCCTAACTTATTGGCTGGAATAATATTCCGACAAGATAATAATATACTGTAAGCACTAAAGCAGGAGTTTGCAGTCAACTAGTTGAAATTAATATGTGGCAGTATTTGTGGGGGTCAAAATCTATGTAGGGTGTACCACCACAAATAGATCAGTGTATGGGAAACACTGACTATTAAATTGTGTGACTAGAAAGACACCAATAAATCTGAGAAAATGTACTTTAATTTTGAACAACAGCACTACAACGGTGGCATTACAAATGGTATTATGAAATTATTGTGTGAAAAAACAAGAATGCCACTTTTTTCATGAACTTTAAGCAGAAAATTAAAAAATAGTTTTAAAGCAAAAATAAATAATAAATAAAGATCATTTTAACATTGGCTCAACCAGCCCATCTTACTGACCACCAGGGGTCCTGGTCCTTAATCCCTTTTTATTACTCCCATGCCACTGGTACTGTACACAAACAAGGCTGTTTAAATATCTGCCTTGCACTCCCTTAGAGCAGGGGTGTCAGACTCATATTAGGTAGAGGGCCTGATTTGTTCAACTGAGACCTCATGGGGGCCGGATTTTTTTTTTACTAAAATCAATTCGACTCATTTACCCATTTACTTCACAAAATAAATACTGCTCTTTCCATTTCTCTTGAAACTGCCTGCATTCCGTGTCAACCTTTCTCTTTTTCGACAGCATCTTGTTCAGGGGCGGACTGGGATCATAATTCAGGCCGGGCATTAGATACCAAGCAGGCCAGGCCGATACGGGCCGACGCGCGTGCCGGCGTCAGAAAAATTTGGGCCGTTTAAAGCTCAATTTGGGCCGTTTGAAGCCAGATGTGGGCCGTTTGAAGCCCAATTTGGGTCGTTTAAAGCCAGATTTGGGCCGTTTGAAGCCCAATTTGGGCCGTTTGAAGCCCAATTTGGGCCAAGTCCAATTTTACAATGAGATGCACCCACTTTAATCCTGAATAAAGTAATAAAACCACTAGTAAACCAGTAGGCGGCGCCTGGCCTGCTGTTCAGTGAGTGGCCTGACTGCGGGCACAATTTTTTTTTTTTTTTTTTTTGCAGGCCAGGCCAGGCCACCGGGCATTTGCCCGACGTGCCCGATTATGCAGTCCGCGCCTGATCTTGTTGATTCTTTTGTTTTTTGGTAGGTAGCTGAATGCGCGATTCAATTCCAGCGTGGCATCATGGCGGCTTTGTTTACACCTGATGACCTACTGACATACTTCCTTGTAGTGCAGGTTAACTAACTTATGAATGAACTCTTAGCTTGCTTATTAGCCACACGTAGTTCATGATAATGGGGTGCAAATTTAATAATAATAATAATATATATATATATTTTTTTTAATATTCCAAAACATCTCGCGGGCCGGATGAAACCTGCCCGTGGGCCGGATCCGGCCCGCGGGCCGTATCTCTGACATCCCTGCCTTAGAGGGAAATAACAAGCCTGTAAGAACTTTTATTGAGATACTGAACTAACATCACAGCAAGACATAAGTGATGCCATGCACGCATGTTAAGCTATCGTCATCATCACATCAGACAGGCTGTGTAAAGCAGCCACTTGCGATTCTGAAGGGCTTAATTTCATTCAGATAACAAGGGACCCGTTTGAAAATGTTTGTCACTTATGCCCATATGTTTCTCAAAAAACATCACATCCATTTACACCCGCTTACTGCGAGCTAGCATGACATGGCTGGCTGGTGCCATGGTAGCCTAGCTACCTTCCTCCAGTCCACCTGTTTGTCTGGCAGGCACAGCGACAAGTTCTTTTGTTTAGCCTACGACAACGTTACGTGCTAATTTGCATATCAATATGCGCTAATTAAGTAACTACTAATGACTCTGACTGCTCAATGCTCACCTCAGTTTCATTGATCATGAGTGGGGAGAACGATTGTGTGGACTGTGGAGGACCACTTCGCTGCTGTACTGTGTGTGTGACCTGTGTGAAGTGATGTGGGATTAGGCAGATAGATGGAGGAGGGAGCGCCTGCGCAGCCGCGGTTCTAGAAACTTTTCGGGTGGGCTGAACCCCCCTAAATTTTTGTCTCAGCCCACCCTAAGAACATAGAGGGGGGGGGGAAACATGCACACAGCGCATTGAGTGTAGTCAGAAACTGCTACTAATGACCACCATGGATTTGGAGAGGGATTTAAAAAAAAAAAAAAAAAAAAAAAAAAAGTTTTTTTGCCTCTATTTTTTTGGGTGGGCTGAGACTATTTTTGGGTGGGCTAAAGCCCACCCAAAAACGGCCTAGAACCGCCCCTGGCTTTGACTCCGATCGTGATGAAGGTAGCCTACTGGAGAAAATTGTGGTCGGGCAGCTTACCAAGTCCGTTGGAGGGAAATTAGATAGACATCAGTTTGCGTACAAACAAAACCGTAGCACAGAAGATGCGGTGGAGCTTTGACACATCTCATCCTGCAGCATCTAGACAAGCCTAAAAATACAGCTAGGGCTTTATTTCTAGATTTTACATCGGCTTTTAATACGATCCAGCCAGGCCTCCTGCTGGCCAAAATGGTGCACCTGCAGGTCAATCCATATCTGATTCACTGGTAGTATTCATTCCTCACAGACAGAGTACAGCTAGTTAGAGTCAATCAGACTACATCTACTTCCATCTTCACTAACATAGGATCACCGCAGGGAAGCGTGAGCTCACCATTTCTTTTTACAATTTACACAGATGACTGTAGAGCTGTTGGACCAAACACATTCATACTCAAGTTTTCAGACGACACCACACTGTTGTCTTTGCTGCACACCAAAGACGACCCTAGTATCCATCAGGAGCGTACGGATAGTGTAGTACAGTGGTGTGAGGAAAATGCACTCATTCTCAATGCAGGAAAAACAAAATAAATTATTTTCGGTGCAAAGGAGAGCGAGTATGCTCCTCCAGTCACCATCCAAAACTTGCAAATTAAACAGGTCTCTGCGTACAAATATCTCGGCATCCAAATTGACACTGCATTGTCCTGGAGTGCACATATCGATTATATCTGTAAGAAGGTGCAACAACGCATTTATTTTTTAAGAAGGCTCAGGTCCTTTGGAGCGAACAAAAAGATTTTGCTGCTTTTCTTTCAATCAATTGTGCAGTGTAATGCTGTATGGGAGTAGTGCTTGGTATAGCTGTTTGTCTGTGCAGCTTAAAGCTAGACTGGGCAGGTTAGTCCGTATTTGCTCAAAAATTGTAGGACAAACACTGGAAACAAGCTTTCAGGAAGCCCACAGACGTAGAATCTTGTCTCTAGCACGTAGGATAATATCTGACCCAACGCACATTCTTTTTAATGAATTTGAGCTGTTGCCTTCAAATAGAAGATTCAGAGTCCCACAGGCTCGCTTAAACAGACTGAGGAACTAATTTGTGCCCCAGGCTGTCAAACTGTTGAATCAGGCTAGAGGCTCTAGATAGGGACTAGATAGGGGCTGCAGCCACTTTCCTTATTCTTGTCTTTTGTTATTGTTTTGTTTTGTCTACTATGCACTTTGAGGATGGTGTTGGTTGTCGTTTTGCACTATTGTATGTATAAATGAGAAACAAGTGTCTGTGGATGCAAGACAATTTTCGGACTCTGTCTGACAATAAAGTAATATCTTATCTTATCTTATCTTATCTTATCTTATCTTATTTACTATTCACCTTATTTGGGCTGTGGTATACCTTAGTATATCTTGTTTTGGTGACGCCTAGTGGACATTTCCCGCAGTGCATTTATTTCAGAATTTATTTGCTGTATTTTCTCTATTGGTTAAGCTTGGTCACATGGCTTAGAGCACATGTTTCAATCCAGGAAGCTCATCCAGGCAATGCATGCTACTCATTTAAGACAGCAGCTGGTTTGAAGGGCAAATTGATTGTCCTACCGATTGTTGCCCTGGAAAAGGCTTTGCTTGTAAGTTTGCCTTTTATTTCTTTCATAACTACACTATATAATGTATATGCTTGATGTGAATGTTATTTTGAGTGTAAATGTTTCTACACTGCATTTCTAGGCTACATTACTGTGCTACATGTTAAAGGTTATTAGTGATAACTGCAAATGCTTGTGATAGCTACAGACAATAATGATGGTTATTAGCAGATGTTAAAGGAAATATAACGGCATCATTTTTTGGACACATGTTAATTGTGTTTATTTCCAGTTTTACAAAACAAAAATGGCAACTATGTTTCTGAAGACAACAACAAACAGTTCAACTTTACTTCAGCGTCTGAGGATTCATTGACTTGTTATCAGTGTTCGCTATCTGTTGAAGTTGCGCCCTGCTTACGCACAACGGGAACAGAAACAGAATAGTAAAAAAGCAAAGCCTTTCATACCCAGTCATCACCATCGTCTTGAGACGTCTCAAGACATCTTGAGACTTAAACTGAAGACCTGCAGTCATGTCTTAAGACATGAAAGTGCACGTCTTGAGACATAAGAGACAGATGTTCTGCGTCTTGAAGACATTGAACATCTTAAGACACATTTTCTATGTCTTAAGACATAGAAAAGACTCTATTCCCTGTGTCACACTTCTTTTTCAGTTAGTTTGGTAGGTCCCTTCAGTAGGACTCACAGCCTACACCTGGAAAACTACAATCCCCAGAAGGTGTTGCTTCTAGCTGAGTGTGCACAGGTGTTCTGCATACTGCTGATCATTAGAGCAGGAGTGACATGTTCTTAGCCTGCCTGTCATTGTTTGTTCTGTATGCTCTGATGAAGGTCTTGCTGACCGAAAGCTCACAATAAATGTGAATTTTAGTGCAAATTTAAGTGTGCGGAAAGTCCTTCTTTCATTATGTCTTAAGACATAAGATTTTCCGTGTCTTCAAGACACTGCATATCTTAAGACATAACTTTGCATTTTTTCAATTGGACTCATTTATATTGTAACACATTCCAAATATATGCATGCCATGACACCCCCACAGGCCCTTTTCACAGTAACTGTTTTGAGGTGGTGAAGTAGGAAGTAGAGCAGGTGTAACCAATAATATGAATGGAATGGAACCATCATTAATGGTATGGTTACACCTCCTTTACTTCCTGATATATCACCTCAAAATGGTTGGTGTGTGTGTGTGTGTGTGTGTGTGTGTGTGTCTACTCAAGGCAGTTACAACAGCCTTTTGGAAGCATAGTTTGTACTGTGAAACTGCTAAAATCCAGTAGGTGGCAGTAATGCAACTTTAAGGTTGCCAACCCTCATAAAACTCCAAAGAAGAATAATGCAGAAAGCTGACTGGTGCTCGTGCTGCGCTGGTACACAGTTGTAGAGGGCAACAGCAGCGTTGCCAGTGGATTTACTTCAACTTCTCAAGATGAGTCAGTGTCACCTGCAGCTAATCTATCCATGGTAATGTAACGCTAGTTAAGCTAACCATAACATTATTCATGTTCTAGGGTGCCATTTCTGTGTCTCTATGGTCAGTTTAGCTGAATAAGCTAGGTTAGCACTGTATGCTAACGGCTAGCGATTGAGTGCTATTTAACAGTGATGTTTGTTTTTTGAATGACATTTTGTAGTCAAATATGAAGGTGGGTTGACTGCAACTGCATGCATTTTTGGTTTGGCAATATTTGTTTTGTGTCAGTTATTTTAACTTAAATTATAATTTGTATGGTTGTAACTTGTAAGTGTCTGTCAACAGTGTCTTAAGACACCTGGCTAGCTATGTCTTTTTGACAGCATTTTGTGCTGCAACTGAAAGTCATCAAATTGTATGAATTTATAAACTGATTTGGAGTTAAATTAATAATGCATCTCTACTAGGGCTAGGTTAAAAAAATCTATTATCCGATTTTGAATCGATTTTTATTTGAATCCTTTATCGATTCATATGTTCAGAGATCGATTTTTTTTAATCTAAAAATAATAATAATAATAATAATAAACATAGGCTATAATATTATAGGCTGTGTGTGGTAGTTGAAACATATAGTTTCAAGTTGACGTTTATTTATATTTGTAGTTGAAACAAAAACATAAATACTGTAGGCTACATAAATGGAAATGTTTGATCATTAACATCTACTTTTAGAAATTATATAGGCTGAAATAAAATCAATGTGCATAATTGTGAAAGTGTCTTTATTGACAGATGAAAAGGCTGTTATTTACCTTTTTTCACCACCTGGTGAGTAAATATGTGTAACTAAAACCATTAAAATTGACAACCGGTCCGCAACTTTCCCCCCATGTATCTTGGCGAAAAAAAGGTTGGGAAACCCTGTGTTACATAACTGGACAGTCATGTAATTCAGGTTACAGCTCAAAAAACATGTTTTAGTATCACTAACCAAATCTATATTGAAATTAATTGAATCGGAATCGAATCGGGATTAATCGATTCAGAACCTTGTGAATCGGAATCACATCGATTCTTGAAATTTGAACCAATACCCAGCCCTAATCTCTACTAGTTTGTTCATCATATACATTACTAGGCGGTTATTATTATTATAATAATATATTATTATTATTCCTGTTAGTGAGTTTCCTTTTTGTTGTTCTGAAAGAGGGGACTCCTACAAGCATGAGGGAGGCTGGCTCTGTGTTGAGAGTGCAGAGAAGAGGAAGCTGAGACGAAAGATCACCACCACCACCACCACCCAGTGGCACAGGCGCCCCTCTTTGTCAGCGGCCATCACTGTTCAACACCATTAGCGACTACTGTGCCCACCAGCCCCTGCCCCACCCCTTCACCTCACCTGTCCCACCCACCCCCTCACCGGCACAATAACTTGATCCGCAAGTATGTATATTCTTATGCACTATGTTGCTGTTGACTATTAGGGTTTGGAGAACTGTTTTAGGAATTGTTTTAAGAGAATCCACAGCTTCTGTTTGAAGGGTGTTCCAGCCACTAGAGAGAAGATCCTCTTGCAGACTGTGAGGAATTCAAAGAGGGAGCAACGCTTTGCTTCCCACTTTTGGCAACCCAGACAACATGGAATAGGGACTATCAACTATCAATCAACTGGTACCAATGGCCAATAATGTGAAGCTGCTGAAAATAGGACAACTTCTTCAGATACTACAAATATGTAAGAACTGTACGTTCTCCACTCACACTCAATACAGTAGCTGTATTTTTTGTACTACAGAACAATGTACATTTATCTACAGAGTTGTATCTATGTAGGCTTTTTATATACATTTTTAATAATAAAATGCTGACATACTCATGACTACATTGTACATGTCTTGTTATTATTTTGTTATAATAATAATAATAATAATATAATGTGGTAGTATAGTGCAGTATACTTAAATTCTATGGTTTTCCTCTTTTTATCCTGTATTTCTTTTTCATGTCATATTTTACTACTGTGTATATTTACTAACACTTGATGTGCTGTTTTAACACAGCTGTGTGTCTTCCTTTGGACAACACCCAGATGTAATATACTTTTCAACAAGATATGTGTTGCATATCTTGTGTTGAAAAGTAACACGTGTCTGTTGTGCAAAGGAAAACACACAGATGTGTTAAAATGAAGTGTTGTTCGTAAATAAGCACATTAGTAATATGACATGAAAAATAAAAGGATAAAAAAACAGGAAACCAAATCAATAATGTGATCTCAAGACATCTTGGGACGTCGATATTTCCAAGACATCTTAAGACGCATGTCTGTAGACACGTCTTATAGACAATCCCCAAGTAGTCTTAAGATGTCTTGAAAAATGTGTCTTAAGACACGTTAAGACATCTCAAGACATGGTGATGACTGGGTGTGTTTCCAGGGCAAGAATCGACACGAGGAGAGAGATCTTCTGTGCAAGCGTTTCACATCATCATCATTGCTCACGCCAGACATACAGCATTTGGGCAAAGAATTTGGAACTCCATGGGCCCTATCTGCCCCCTGGCCTTAAAATAGCATTTAACGCCAGGCCAAGCGCTATTTAGTGGGCGTGGGCATTCCACGGAGCGATCCAATCCGGTCAGAAAAGCCCAACCAAAGCGCTCTGAGCCCCCCCCCCCCCTCCCTCTTTCATCCCCGTCTGTCTCCATATATATTATTCCATATTATTATGCTTCTCAAACAAATCTCAGTTCAGTTTAAATACAGCAAGCATGTAAATACGCTACACTATAGCAAGATCATCAGAGTAGATTGGTGAAAGTTTGGGCAGAATGATATCGTTTTCTCTCGCTACCTTTTCTTCTCCCCCACTGCACAGGTAGGATGATGCAACAGCCTCTGAATGACAGGGGCTCAAAACTACAGTATAACTTTTTTTTCATCGGTAATTGTGCCTGTCTGACGCGCAAGAGTGAGAGAGAGAGAGAGAGAGGGAGTGAGATCCGCAGAGAGAGTGATTGAATAATGTGGGTGCATCCCCGGGGCTGGCGCACTGAATCTGCATCTCTCCTGCATTTCCGCTGCGTAATTACGCACCGTAATATCCCCGGCGCACTGAATAAGGCCTGGTTTTGAAAAGCACTAAGCGCTAAATTAACGCCAGGGGGGAAGATAGCGTTAGGCCAGTATTTAAGGCCGAAACGCCCATACTGGCCTATTCTGGCACTGCGCCACGCCTCTTCGGCGTAAAGCGCATTTCGGGGCCTAAAAACATGATGCTATCTTCCCGAGGCAGGCGCAAAGCGTGTTTTTTGCATTTAATGCCAGTTTAGCGCCTAAGGCCATGGGGGAAGATAGGGCCCCATGTCTTGGCATGACTGAGCTTCTCCTGAAATTGTTTTGAGCCCCCTGGGCAGGCCCACCTCCCACTTTGGAAACCTCTGAGCTGGACCTTTAGATCAGGCTTGCATTCAGGCTAACATCAGATTAGATTAGAGTAGGTCAGGACAGGGCAGACTAGGTGTGCTGTCACTTGGCCACCTTAAGGTGGACAACACGTTCAAACTCCTGCTGTTTCACAACCAATAATGAACCAACTCACATTCCTCTTCTTTCTTCGGTAGTGGTAGTGGGTATTTAAGGAGGCAAAACACTGATGGAGCTGATGCTGAAGATGATGGGTGCTGTTTCTCTGCTGCTGCTGCTGTGCTGTGGGACTGGCCTGGGGACTCCACTCGGAGATGAGGGGGAAGTCAGCGCCAATCCTGCCACCAGGGATGACTGGCAGGGCCTGATGGGAGCAAGGATGGCGAGGCTGGAGAGTCAGAATGCAGGTACTTTGGCTGGTGGGGGGGTGGGGGGGGGCTGGGGGTGTTCTTCACCTCTCCGTATGTTCTGGGGCGGTTTAGCTGACATGGTCCATAAAGCTAAAGTTTGGGGGTGTCAATTCTATCAGGACAACATCCAGACATCTCTTGTCTTGAGCCAACCACGTTTTTGTTAGCAACATAACATCTAAATTGTGATCATCAGCTATGAAATCATTGATCAAGAGAGAGTTGCATGCTAGTGATCTGGTATTTAACAAACACACATTCAGATGGTACAAAGTGGATTTGTGATGAGTCATTTCTGGGTGGATCAGAGATAAGGTTTGTAGGGCAGGTGCCAGATTGTCAATGGTGTTGAGCACTGCTGGCTGGATGAGATAGCGAGAATTATAGTGGGAATTAGTGTTGTAGGTTTGTATGTGACAAAGTGTACATTGGAGAGGTTGACAGTTCTGCTAGATGGCCAACAGGGGGAGCACTGGGCGGGGACAATGGTTAGTGAGGTTGGGCAATGAGGTAGGCGATGACGTGGTGGCGTGACCCTCTTGAGTGACCAGGTGTGGGACTGGGTCAATTAACGATAGTCAATTGTGTCGAGCAATGTTAGATGCAGGAGGAATGCTACCAGCTCTGGCTGATTCTAGCGTTAGAAACAGATTACTGGCTAGGAGATGTTTACCACCACAAAAAGTAAATAAAACTGTCACTGTTGCTCTGTGGTTTTGGTTTGTGATGGTGTTTGTGGCTTAAGGAGATGGTTTATGGTGGAGAAAAGCTGCTTGGAGTTTCCAGGACTCTTATTTATGATGCTGGATTAGTGCAGTGACCATGCGTCTCTGAGGGACTTTGAGTAGGCCTTTTAGATGTTCTTTAGATCATCATATCAGACTAGTCTGCACAACCTTTGTTGCAGTTTAAATTTATAATCCCATTCTCTGTGGGAGCGGTCTTCCTAGACTTAAAAAAGGCCTTTGACACTGTTAACCACAGTGTGATCCTAGCCAAGCTCTCCAACTTCCAATTCTCTGATCATGCCTCACAATGGTTTGACTCATACCTCAGGCGAAGAGTCCAATGTGTACGAGTCAATGGAGAAAAGTCCACCCTCCGGGCCAATAGCATGGGGATACCCCAGCGGTGGGTGCTAGGACCTTTGCTCTTCAGCATATATATCAACGACCTACCTGAGAGTTGTCCTGGTGTTGGCTGTCAAATGTACGCCGATGATACTGTCATCTACTGTATACATCTGCCAGCTAGAACATCTTGCAAGGCTGTCCAGCTCACTGAATCCTTAAACTCGGGATCACAATGGCTTGAAATGTCTCACTCAACATTGAATGTAAAAAAACAACTGTTTCAATCTGCTTTTCAAAACGTAAATTAAACCAAAATGAAAGCTTTCTGGTAAAAATAAAAAAAATGAAGATATCCATGAGGTTGATAATGTCAAATACCTGGGAACAATTTCAGACTCCCACCTAAGGTTTGACAAACAACCAATATTAGAAAAAAGTAACTAGTAACTAATTAGAAAGTGTCTGACACTCCGTACAGCCTATTACGCATGGAGAGAATTACAGCATATTGCATGCCTTGTGCAAAAAACCATTGCAAGATGGGAATCTGATTGGTTTTGATTGACATAATGCCCAGCCTTGCCTGGCCACGCCTGTGAATAATTCTGGTAGTTAAGACCGCCCAAATCTCGTTTGCGCAGGCATTTTGGGGCGCAGATGATTTTGGCACGGCTCTAATTTGCGCTTGCGACACCTGCCGTGAACCTTTCCGCATCCCGGCCTAGAATTGCATCCCCAACATGATTCGGGGCTGTTTTAACTTAGAAATCATGGAGGTCACGTCTACCAGACAATTATATCACTTACATTTCTGTATACATCATTACAAGTATGCTCCCGTGAGGTGGGGATGCTTTTTTTTTAATGCTGGGCGGGGGAGCAAAACTCGGCAGAACAACTGGCGGACGGCGCAAGGCACGGAGTGCTATCTTCCGTGCCTTAAGGCACGCGCAAACGGGTGCGCAATCGCTATTAGGGGATAGCGCCTGTCGGAAGATAGAGCCCCATGTGCTGAGTTTCTGCTGGCTAAACCTCATCCCTTTTAACTTAACTTCAACCTTACGCAGAGTGGATGGCACCAGCTTTCCCCTTCAGCAGCCCATTTGGTCTGCACTGCGGTGTGTTACTGTACGCGTAAATAAGAAAGCGAACCACTCATGAATGCTCCCTCTGCATAGACCATGTCCTAATTGAGAGATGCAGTGAGGGTGTTTTCATTTCATGGTTCACTCCACACTCACCATCGCCGGCGTGCACCACGCACACACACACAGGCACGCACACACACACACACACAAACACACTCGTACACGCATGCATGCATCCACATGCACACACATCAAGCCTGTGGTTTGCGTCATGAATAAATTGAATATCCCCTTACTAAGCTACTAAATAGGTCTGCAGTGTCACACTACTGTGGGATCGCCTGTTACACTTCACAGATCGCTGCTTCCCGGCAACAGTTACAATACGAATAATATAAGCATTTAGGTCATGTCACCAAGATACACAGGCATTATGGATGAGGAAGCATGTTTTCTTAAAGTCATTTCATTGTATGTAATAGTGAGGAGAGACACGCACTATCAGCTATAGTTGTGGGTCAGATTCGCTATGCAAATCACTCTGAGCTCTTGTGCTGCATTCGTGCCATATGATTTACACTAAATGCAAGCTTTGGACGGTCCAGTGGTGTGATTACCACAAGGTGTTATTTATGATTCAAAGTAGGATTAGTTAGCCGTTTTTGGCATACTTTGACGAGGTTAAGAATGATAAGTGACTGAGATTGGGGGTGATGGATGGCTCGCCCGGTTGGTATCCCATGGACCCCTTAGGCGGGATCCCAGGTACACAATGGGCTCCATCTTCACCCTGGCCTTAGGCGCTAAACTGGCGTTAAACGCAAAAAAAAAACACGCTTTGCGCCTGCCTACCCGTGACTCGGAAAGATAGCGTCATGTTTTTAGGCCCCCGAAATGCGCAGAATAGGCCAGAATGGGCGTTTCCGGCCTTAAATACCAGCCTAATGCGATCTTCCCAACTGGCGTTCATTTTGCGGTTAGCACTTTTCAAAACCAGGCCTTATTCAGTGCGCCGGCCCCAAGACCGAGGGGGGGGCGAGGCCAATACCAAGGCAGGGAGATACCAACACCAAGGGGGGTGAGACCAAGACAGAGGGGGGACCAAGACCAATGCGAGACCATTTGCAAAACCATGACTCCAATGATGGCTTAACCTTTAATTTACACCATTGCTCTGCAATGCGACAATGCGACTGTTCCAAAGTTTAGACAGGAGAGATATTCGAAAGTCAGATGAGTGTACTTTTCTGTGACCGACAACAAGCAGTAGGCCTATGCCCAGTCCATGTGTTGTTCCAAACATTAAGCCCCGCCAATGTGGTGCTCCAAACAGTAAGCCCCGCCCATGTGGTGCTCCAAACAGTAAGCCCCGCCCATGTGTTGTTCCAAACAGTAAGCCCCGCCCATGTGGTGCTCCAAACAGTAAGCCCCGCCCATGTGGTGCTCCAAACAGTAAGCCCCGCCCATGTGGTGCTCCAAAGCAGGTTACTGTAATACACAAAGCGGAGAACAGGGAGTGTGTGCTGGAAGCAAACGCGACCTTTCCGCAGGTCTGCAACGCAGATCAGCCAAGCGAAAAGGACACAAACACACCATTTTGGAGTTTCTGAATTTCCATGTAGCCTGCTCCAAATCTGGGGGATAATCGCATGAATATTTGATCAGACATCCATTAATTTGGTTGTTATCATGCCTTATGTATAGCTCGCCTCATATAAGCCCCTCCCCCGCCACCTACCATTATACTTCATTGCATTTCTGCGGGCATTCACCGGCATCTGAAGACCGCTGGAGGTGAAATGCATTAGCTACAGTATGTATTTCGCTCTGCACTTACATTGGCCACAACCTACAGGATGTTGAGAGAGTGCTCCTTGTTCTCTGTATCGGTGCGATGTTCATTTGGGCTTCTGCCGGGACCAGGGTTACTTAGGCGTGCCATTCTTTATGCATCACCACGGCCAAAATTGAACAGAGATGATACTAAAACAACACCAAAATGATTCCATGGGGAAAAGAAAGGTTCATAACCGAGCTTTATATGAGGACCAGAGATGGGAAAAGTACACACATTCTTTACTTAAGTAGACGTACAGTTACTTGTGTAAAAGTGGAAGTACTGATTCAACGTATTTACTCAAGTAAAAGTAAAAAAAGCTCTGAAAGCTCTGAAATGTAATCAAGTATAAAAGTAAAAAAAAGTATTTATATTAGCTGTTTCTGTGCAAAACTAACTGAACCTCACATAGTCTGTTTTTCTTTTCTTCTTTGGGGGGGGGGGACGCGTCTAGACAGGACAACAGACAGGACAATTGGCAGACAGCAAAAGGTGGGGAGAGAGAGACATGTGGCAAAGGACCACGGGTCGGATTCTATGGTGCGCGTTCTACCCGCTGAGCCACCGGGGCACCCCGAACCTCACGTCATTTTAATAAGATAAACAGAATTCCCGCGTGCCGCACGCGCTCAATTCTAGGTTCAGCACTCTGGAGACGATGAACCGAGCACACGAACACACAGCTCTCTAAGTATAGCAGTAGGATTGGCTACAGGTGGTGTATGCTGATGGTATTTTAATCTCTGGTCCTGGTTTGAAACACTGAAGAACTGAATCTAGGAAATTAAAATCAATAAACTGACAGTCCTTCAAGTCAGTTTTGGTGGAGCACCAAGTCCTTCATCACTTGTGTTAGTGGGAGGGAGTGGACTTGGGTCAGGCCATGTCTGCCCAGCACCATAGACGTTGGAAGTAGGGGGCAGCTGCACTTTTGTAAAAGAAATAGAGAAATAAGGCCTGGGATAAGGCTAAAGTCAGAGTCTGAGGCTGACTGACTCCATTTTAGACAGCAAAGAAGTTATTGTACCTCGCAAATCAAAACCTCTAAATCTACGATAGACAGATAGATATGTTTTATTTATGTCGGGCACCAAAGAGTGTCCAGCCTGTATGGGCTTACAAGACACAGACACAAGCAAGTTAGAAAAAGTGCATCCATACATGTACAAAACAAGAGAGAATCATATAATCAAGTCAACAACTTCTCCATGCAGTTTCCAGGCTCTCCCAATAAAACTGACCAAACTGAAGACTTCCTCTCTGACTAGCCATTACAAGTTACCGTCATCTCCTGACCAGAATAATTCAGGTTTCTTATTTTTGCATTAACTGAAATAAAGGCAGTCTTGGTTCCTTGTATAACGAACAATGAAACAAAAAATTAAATTAATCTTCCACAACACCCAGTTCACATACAGTACACAAAGTCTCTCCTCCTCAGCAATAGAATTGAACCTGCCCACCTGAATTGCCAGAGGGAGGTATCAGTTCTCAACTGGGCACATAAATCTTCTGGATCTATCGAGGGGTAATGTAACGTAAGGTTCTGGACTATTTTTAGTTTTGATATTATGCTGAGTAACGTAGCAAAACATTTACTTAAACAGAAACGGTGGTGCGTTGAATCATGACGTTCAACCTGGAAACCGTAGCAAAACGGTGCACACCGTTTTCAGATCGAACACACCCCAAGTCTCTCTCCTTCGACATGTCATTCTTCTTTAAAAGAGCAGATGTGGTTAATAAGCGGTGAAGGGCTGCTCAGTCTTTACAGTGTGGTACGGCTGTTAGAAGTAAAATACTTTAAAATTTTCAGCACAATGCGTGGAGTTGCACTGCTTATCAATGTCAGTTGGGCCAGGCAAACAATCAATTGATACCATGTGATGTGAACGCTGGCTGGCGGGTCTTTAACCCGGTCGCACATGCAGCCCTGCTCCTACACATGCGCACCAAGCTGTTTTGCCCAAGCATTATATTACTGTATGTACACTTATATTATCACTTTTCTTTTATTAACGTACTTGTTTTCCTTGGTACTGTTCTGCCAGTTGCTGCTGTGGCACCTGAATTTCGGATTAAAAAAAGGTGCCATCTTATCATTATCCTCTTTGATAAAGCCTGATGATTTTAGCGTTGTGCAGCATTTTCCATGCCTTCATTTCCATGATGTAGTCATGGTTGGAGTAGAAGATTACTCTGGTTTTAACTTGTCTTTCCACATAGTAGTTGGAGTATTTCTCCCAGTCCTCTGTCATGAATCCATATGCATCCACCTGAGAGAGAGAGAGAGACCAAGATTAGATCGGACCAAAATAGACTTGCTAAATTATAATGATCTAGTCTTTGACATTCAGTATATGAATACATTCAATAAATGCACATATTGTTTTATGTTGCTCATATGCTTTTGTATCATTCACCATGGTAACCATATTAGGCAAATTAGGAGGCCTAATTGACATCTTTATAGGGGCCGTGTCCATAGACTGTGTTTGTTTTTTTCCATAGCGAAGCGCTTTGGATCTCATGCGCCCCCCTGAAAGATGGTCCCATTCCACCACTGCTCATAGTCTTCAACTAAACCCTAAATATTGCAGTATAAAACATAAAACATATAAAACACATTTTTATCATATATATATTAGTGATGCGTGGGCCACAGTTATAACCGCGCTGACCGCGGATATCCCGCCCCGGGGGCGGGCCGGATCATAAAAATAAACATTCTGATTAATAGCGGATGGGTTGCGGGCGGTTGAAACGATGTATCATTAATGAGGAACAATAATAATAATTATGTTCTCTAGTCTATGAACGTATTTTAAGCTACATTTTTCGTCAGGCACATTCTTAGTCGCCTATTGTAGGTCCCCCAAAGGACCCACGGCCGTAAACCAAACAATACAGCCATGTGCTAGGCTCCACTCGTCCATATATGGTCAATGATGTCACTCTCAAAAAGGAATCTCCGCTGAAGACGTGTATTTTCCCATACAATGAGGCAATCAAGTAAACTAAACTTAAAGCTATAGCGTTAGCCGAGTAAACTACATGAGGGCAAGTGGTGGACTGGACATAATACATCATGGACGTTTATTTGGAGTCTTGGACAACGGCAGCAGAAACCGTAAGTTCGCTCCTTTTATAGCGTTTTATAGCGTTTATACCGTCGGGTGCATGGCGGGCGCGGACCTATAAATAGTATGAAATAATTTGCGCGGATTTATGGAGGGCGGACGGTTCGGTTACATGCTGCCACTCCGACGCTCTGCCACTCCGAAATATCGGCACTCAGAAAGGGGGTCTATATTCCCCGTTTTTCACTAACCTCTCCCAGCCCCCACGCCAAACCTAACCTCCCCCCATGCCTAAACCTAACCTCCCCCAGACCCTAACCCAAAACCTAACCTCTCCCACCCCCACGCCTAAACCTAAGGTCAGCATTGCGGCTTCTAAGGTGAACGACCGCCAGTCCGAATAATGGAAGTTAACGTTCGGAGTGGCAGGGCTTCGGAAAGGCAGAGGAACCCCGGACGGTTCATGCATACACGCAGATTAGGATGGCATAAAAACTCATCCGCGCATCTCATATATATATATATATATATATATATATATATATATATATACACACATTGTACAGGATATGTTCAATATATATATGACATGAGCCCGACCAAAAAAATTAAATAAATTGGAGGGCCCCTTCATACTGAGGGCCTCTGGGCACCTGCCCAGGTTGCCCATATGGTAGATCCGGCCCTGCAGAGCGCTTCCGACATGCACAGAAACACACAAAGCTGACTCTGTAGTTAGTAGCTAACATTACATTACATTACGTCATTTGGCAGACGCTTTTATCCAAAGCGACTTACAATATCACATTTTTGTCAGCAATAGAGCAATCAACTATGCAACACACTGTTGTAGTTGTTATAGACTCTATAACAACTACAACTTTTGAAGGAACAGTGGTACAAGTTTAGTTTAGGTTAGTAGTTTTTTTTTTTTAAAGAGAGAAATAAGCTAGTTCAAGAAGGGCCCAGATGGAGCGTGAAAAGGTGTGTCTTTAGTCTTTTCCGAAAGATCGGCAGTGATTTGGCCGTCCTGACCGAAAGCTAAGCTAGCTAGCTAGCTAACGTTAGCTAGCTAGCATACAAGGTAAATAGCAAGCTAACATCAACCCAACAAGATGATACAATGAATAATTCTCCCCGCGAGCCTCTCCTCCCCCGCTTTGTTGATCTTTTTAGTCCCGACTCTTCCTCGATTTGCTTGGTCAGTTGAAAAAAGTGACATTGACGCTTTTCTCCAAAAGTTGAAATATTTCCTGCTTGAGGTGCCCAGAGCGCTCCGCCCAAAAACACTAGCCGCCGAGAGCGCTAAACGCCAGGTGCCAGGAAGAGAGTAATGTTATCTTACCACATCACAGGTATGTAGAGCCAGGAAGAGAGTAATGTTATCTTACCACATCACAGGTATGTAGAGCCAGGAAGAGAGTAATGTTATCTTACCACATCACAGGTATGTAGAGCCAGGAAGAGAGTAATGTTATCTTACCACATCACAGGTATGTAGAGCCAGGAAGAGAGTAATGTTATCTTACCACATCAGAGGTATGCAGAGCCAGGAAGAGAGTAATGTTATCTTACCACATCACAGGTATGTAGAGCCAGGAAGAGAGTAATGTTATCTTACCACATCACAGGTATGTAGAGCCAGGAAGAGAGTAATGTTATCTTACCACATCACAGGTATGTAGAGCCAGGAAGAGAGTAATGTTATCTTACCACATCACAGGTATGTAGAGCCAGGAAGAGAGTAATGTTATCTTACCACATTACAGGTATGTAGAGCCAGGAAGAGAGTAATGTTATCTTACCACATCACAGGTATGTAGAGCCAGGAAGAGAGTAATGTTATCTTACCACATTACAGGTATGTAGAGCCAGGAAGAGAGTAATGTTATCTTACCACATCACAGGTATGTAGAGCCAGGAAGAGAGTAATGTTATCTTACCACATCAGAGGTATACAGAGCCAGGAAGAGAGTAATGTTATCTTACCACATCACAGGTATGTAGAGCCAGGAAGAGAGTACTGTTATCTTACCACATCACAGGTATGTAGAGCCAGGAAGAGAGTGATGTTATCTTACCACATCACAGGTATGTAGAACCAGGAAGAGAGTAATGTTATCTTACCACATCACAGGTATGTAGAGCCAGGAAGAGAGTAATGTTATCTTACCACATCACAGGTATGTAGAGCCAGGAAGAGAGTAATGTTATCTTACCACATCACAGGTATGTAGAGCCAGGAAGAGAGTAATGTTATCTTACCACATCACAGGTATGTAGAGCCAGGAAGAGAGTAATGTTATCTTACCACATCACAGGTATGTAGAGCCAGGAAGAGAGTAATGTTATCTTACCACATCACAGGTATGTAGAGCCAGGAAGAGAGTAATGTTATCTTACCACATCACAGGTATGTAGAGCCAGGAAGAGAGTAATGTTATCTTACCACATCACATGTATGTAGAGTCAGGAAGAGAGTAATGTTATCTTACCACATCACATGTATGTAGAGTCAGGAAGAGAGTAATGTTATCTTACCACATCACAGGTATGTAGAGCCAGGAAGAGAGTAATGTTATCTTACCACATCACAGGTATGTAGAGCCAGGAAGAGAGTGATGTTATCTTACCACATCACAGGTATGTAGAGCCAGGAAGAGAGTAATGTTATCTTACCACATCAGAGGTATACAGAGCCAGGAAGAGAGTAATGTTATCTTACCACATCACATGTATGTAGAGCCAGGAAGAGAGTAATGTTATCTTACCACATCACAGGTATGTAGAGCCAGGAAGAGAGTAATGTTATCTTACCACATCACATGTATGTAGAGCCAGGAAGAGAGTAATGTTATCTTACCACATCAGAGGTATGTAGAGCCAGGAAGAGAGTAATGTTATCTTACCACATCACAGGTATGTAGAGCCAGGAAGAGAGTAATGTTATCTTACCACATCACAGGTATGTAGAGCCAGGAAGAGAGTAATGTTATCTTACCACATCACAGGTATGTAGAGCCAGGAAGAGAGTAATGTTATCTTACCACATTACAGGTATGTAGAGCCAGGAAGAGAGTAATGTTATCTTACCACATCACAGGTATGTAGAGCCAGGAAGAGAGTAATGTTATCTTACCACATCACAGGTATGTAGAGCCAGGAAGAGAGTAATGTTATCTTACCACATCACAGGTATGTAGAGCCAGGAAGAGAGTAATGTTATCTTACCACATCACAGGTATGTAGAGCCAGGAAGAGAGTAATGTTATCTTACCACATCACAGGTATGTAGAGCCAGGAAGAGAGTGATGTTATCTTACCACATCACAGGTATGTAGAGCCAGGAAGAGAGTAATGTTATCTTACCACATCAGAGGTATGTAGAGCCAGGAAGAGAGTAATGTTATCTTACCACATTACAGGTATGTAGAGCCAGGAAGAGAGTAATGTTATCTTACCACATCACAGGTATGTAGAGCCAGGAAGAGAGTAATGTTATCTTACCACATCACAGGTATGTAGAGCCAGGAAGAGAGTAATGTTATCTTACCACATCACAGGTATGTAGAGCCAGGAAGAGAGTAATGTTATTTTACCACATCACAGGTATGTAGAGCCAGGAAGAGAGTAATGTTATCTTACCACATCACAGGTATGTAGAGCCAGGAAGAGAGTAATGTTATCTTACCACATCACAGGTATGTAGAGCCAGGAAGAGAGTAATGTTATCTTACCACATCACATGTATGTAGAGCCAGGAAGAGAGTAATGTTATCTTACCACATCACAGGTATGTAGAGCCAGGAAGAGAGTAATGTTATCTTACCACATCACAGGTCTGTAGAGCCAGGAAGAGAGTAATGTTATCTTACCACATCACAGGTATGTAGAGCCAGGAAGAGAGTAATGTTATCTTACCACATCACAGGTATGTAGAGCCAGGAAGAGAGTAATGTTATCTTACCACATCACAGGTATGTAGAGCCAGGAAGAGAGTAATGTTATCTTACCACATCAGAGGTATGTAGAGCCAGGAAGAGAGTAATGTTATCTTACCACATCACAGGTATGTAGAGCCAGGAAGAGAGTAATGTTATCTTACCACATCACAGGTATGTAGAGCCAGGAAGAGAGTAATGTTATCTTACCACATCACATGTATGTAGAGCCAGGAAGAGAGTAATGTTATCTTACCACATCACATGTATGTAGAGCCAGGAAGAGAGTAATGTTATCTTACCACATCACAGGTATGTAGAGCCAGGAAGAGAGTGATGTTATCTTACCACATCACAGGTATGTAGAGCCAGGAAGAGAGTGATGTTATCTTACCACATCACAGGTATGTAGAGCCAGGAAGAGAGTAATGTTATCTTACCACATCACAGGTATGTAGAGCCAGGAAGAGAGTAATGTTATCTTACCACATCACAGGTATGTAGAGCCAGGAAGAGAGTAATGTTATCTTACCACATCACAGGTATGTAGAGCCAGGAAGAGAGTAATGTTATCTTACCACATCACAGGTATGTAGAGCCAGGAAGAGAGTAATGTTATCTTACCACATCACAGGTATGTAGAGCCAGGAAGAGAGTAATGTTATCTTACCACATCACAGGTATGTAGAGCCAGGAAGAGAGTAATGTTATCTTACCACATCACAGGTATGTAGAGCCAGGAAGAGAGTAATGTTATCTTACCACATCACAGGTATGTAGAGCCAGGAAGAGAGTAATGTTATCTTACCACATTACAGGTATGTAGAGCCAGGAAGAGAGTAATGTTATCTTACCACATCACAGGTATGTAGAGCCAGGAAGAGAGTGAAGGCCCCGTTGCTCGGTCTGCATATAGTCCAGCCCGTAGTATTGAGGAATGAAGACTTCAAGAACCTGTGAGCAATGAAAGCACACAGACACACACACACACACACACACACACACATTAAACAGCGTAATAGACACACATGTATGAGGCAGGTTTGCGTAGGATTAAAGGTGAAAGGAGTCTGACCTGTTGCGCACATATCTGAGAAAGTCTGGGTGCAGAACATAGAAGCGGCTCTCGTCAAAGCGTCCAGCGTAATATGTCCTCGCCCTGGAAGGTAAAGACAATACTCATTATACAACATGTAGTTCCGACCAAGCAATCTGATTGGTCAAGGACATAACAGCACACCTAGCTGTTCTTAAATCATTCATTTAAGAACCGCCTCATCTCTAAAATATCACTCCACCGGCCGGTCTATTCAGCAGACAACAGCAGCGGCCAAACTTCTGCAGGCAAGATGGGACGCCTATAGTGCCTGTAACCTGGCAGAATTTCAAGCCCATAAACTAACTAATAACTTGGCCACTAAGTATGTAACATACAAAATAAAACAAACGGGTAATGTCTAAGAATGCAAAGATATGTAACTGGCTCATTAAACCCGCATTCCAGGAATAACGTTAACATCCGTCTTAAAAGACGTAAGTGGCGCGAGGCGCGGAGAGCCTGGTTCTCCCGGAACCCACTCGATTTGGGGGCGGAAAACGCCAGGATTGGCCAATGCTATGGCCCGCCTCTCAACCCTCTTTCATCTCAGACAGGCAGTATTTTCAGTCTGACACGTGTTACCATCCCTCTCCTTTAAAAACACCTGTGTGAAGGGGCACGGTAGCGCTATCGCCTCACACCTAGAAGGTCCTGGGTTCGATTCCCACCTGGGACGCTGTGAGCGCTGAAGGAGTGCGTGCCCGTCCGCATGTCCTCGAGTGCCCACCGCCCGGGTGGGGTCGTCAAAAGGGCCTTTCTGTGTGGAGGTTGCATGTTCTCCCCGTGCCCCCTGGTGCTTTCCTTCATATAGGAACCCCTCCCCAAAACATGCAATATCCTGGTCGCTGAAGTGGTGCCTCCTCTGGTCGTTTGGGGCACCTGTTCGGAGGGAGGGGAACTCATTGGAATAGCGTGATCCTCCCATGTGCTATGTCCTACCGGTGAAGCTTCCCCTGTCAGGTGAAAAGAAGCGGCTGGCTAACTGCCCATGTCTCGGAGGAAGCATGGAGCTAGTTTCGGCTCTCCCCAGATCGGCAGAGGGTGGAGCAGCAGCAACCATCAATCAATTAAAATTAGCACTAATGGGGGATAGAAATGGGCTAAAAAAATTGGGGGGGGGGGGCAGACACACCTTCAGTGGTGTGTGTGTGTGTGTGTGTGTGTGTGTGTGCACTGTGCATGTATGCGTGCGTGTGTAGAGTAGAGGTAAATGTTTACTGGTAGTTCTTGTATTGTCCACTGGGGACTCTCTGATTTGTGAGAAGCCCCTGCAGCCACTGGAAATCCCTCATCCCCTCAGGAATCATCACATGCTTTATACCCTGTGAGAGGAAGAGGAGAGACAGGTTTAGCCGTCAGACCTGAAAAAAGTACACACATTACTTAAGTACAAGTAATATATATATATATATATATATATATATATATATATATATATATATATATATATTTGTGAAGTGTACAGAGACCCCTTGAAAAACTGGAACAAAAACTGAAACTATCTATATAGTACAGGACATGACATGTAATAAAGTATCAAAGTAGAAAGTATTTCTACCGGGTGTTCCTGTGCAAAGCTAGCCTCACGTCATATTAATATAATTCAAAGATTATTAAACTTAAACGATCCGCTCCAAACATGTTTTAAAGATGTATAAAGGCTATACTTTGATTAAAAACTTGTGTGGTGGTTTTTCTCAGAAAAAGTTCAATTATCTCATTAAAATCCTTAAAATGACATCTACTCTTCCCTCGTTATGCTACTGAAAAATCTCAGTACCTCATCGTCTGGGATGTGTCTGTATCCGTAGCGTTTGAAAAAGTACGGCGACGCGGTGATGGAGTGGGCTGTGTGAACGTATACGGACGTTTTGTTCCCGACATCCTCCTCATAGCCCTTTATGGCCGCACCGTTCATCCTGCAGGAGAGAGTCAGAGCATCAAAATCAATCCATTTTATATTTATATAGTGCCAAATTATAACATCTCAAGGCGCTTTACAAATAGAGCAGGTAGAAGACCAGGCTCTTTATTTTAGACCCAACAGTTGAGACAATTCTCACACGCACTGGCGATTTTACTGCAAGGTCATGTGGCAATTTAAACGAGTTTGGCAACGGCAAAACGAGGAAAAGACCTTGAGCAGACCTGGCTCTTGGAGAGAGAGAGAGAGAGAGAGAGAGAGAGAGAGAGAGAGAGAGAGAGAGAGAGAGAGAGAGAGAGAGAGAGAGAGAGAGAGAGAGAGAGAGAGAGAGAGAGAGAGACAGACAATACAAGTGCAATTTATTTATAATACCCAAATCAAGGTAAGTTAAAATAAGTTAAAAGTACGTACGTTTCGAAGTAACTTAAAACGCCCTATCCTTATTTGGGGATTTTATCAAATAGAACCTGTTTGATCATTTTCTTAAAAACCTGTGGGTTCTGCACTTTCTCGGTTTCAAGAGGCAGTTTGTTCCACTCTAATGCACCAGATAGAGAGTCCTTGCCCATCATGGTTCTGAATCTGTGAAGGTTGAGGTTTGACACCCTGGCTCTAGTGTTGTGATACCCCAAAACTATTCTGCAATATTCTTCTGTTCATGCACAACACTGAATCTCGGTGCACACAACATCCCGCTGCACACAACTGTCCCCACACACATCTCGCCACAAACACACAAAGTCACGTATAGAAGCGGCTGCACCACTTAAAAACAAGTATCTGTTGCTTTACTGCTACAGTATAGTAGTAGTATTGATCAGTCCTTTTAGAGCATTTATATAGTATTCTGTGCCGTCTTACCGAAACACATAATCGTGTGCGTTTATCTCCTTCCCCATGCCAGAGCCGGTCATGATCCCAGAGTTGGCCACCACAGCACAGCGCACACAGCCGTCACCATCGCCTCTGGGGAGGAGCAGTGGCTCCTTCGGCTTTGGGATCAAATCCACAGCTGCCTTCACTTCTGCAAAGCCAAGCAAAACATTACAGATAAATACATAGTCTGTGCTTCAAAAGTAACTCAACTGACCAGCAGTACCCTGCTTTTCACCATTAGGTGTCAGGCTTCACCACAGATTTAGGTGGGGGAAATACGTCCTCGCGCGCGAGTGTTTATCTAGTTAGCACAAAGAAAGAACACATCCAGAGCTAGCGTTACGCGCTAACGTTAACAGCAAGGAAGGAAGGGAGGTACGCCTCACAGCTCGAAGGTCGTGGGTTCGATTCCCACCTGGGACGATGTGACCGCTGAAGGAATGCGTGCCCGTCCGCATGTCCTCGAGTGCCCACCGCCCGGGTGGGGTCGTCAAAAGGGCCTTTCTGTGTGGAGTTTGCATGTTCTCCCCGTGCCTCCCGGGGGTTTCCTTCATATAGGAACCCCCTTCACCAAAAACATGCAATATCCTGGTTGCTAATGTGGTTCCTCCTCTGGTCGTTAAGGGCGCCTGTTCAGAGGGAGGGGAACTGGTTGGAATAGCGTGAACCTCCCACGTGCTATGTCCTACCGGTGAAGCTTCCTCTGTCAGGTGAAAAGAAGCGGCTGGCTAACTGCCCATGTCTCGGAGGAAGCATGGAGCCAGTTTCGGCTCTCCCCAGATCGGCAGAGGGTGGAGTAGCAACCAGGATAAAGAAATTACGTTAGCACTAATGGGGGATAAAAATGGGATAAAAAAATCGGGAAAAAAATATTTAAAAAAAAAACAGCAAGGAAGGAGAACTAACGCTATGGATGATATTGACACTCGTGGATGGAGTCACAAGGAGACAAGTGCCTGCTTTCAATTTGGTCTGACGAAAGTATACAAGCTAAACTTGGCAGTGCATATCGCGACCGACCCATTTATGAAGTAGTGGCTAAGAAACTGGCAGAGAATGGCCACAACAGGACCTGGCTACAATGTCAGGGAAACATTTAACACCTGAAACTGGCTTACAGACAGGCCAAGGACAAGAACAAGAAAAGTGGCAGGGGTAGGGTAACGTGTCCTTTTGATAAAGAAATAGATGCAGTGCTGGGTGATCGGCCATCGTTTTGTCCAGGTGAAGGGGAGGGACGTTCACTGTGCATGCATTTGAGCTTAACAATAACCTCTATTTCCCTGTGCATGCATGCAAACATGCATGCACACGTTCAGGGGGCGCGCGCGTGATGACGTTCGAGCTGGAGAGCAATCGGTTCACCCAAAACGCATGTTAGTGCCAGGTGTAAATGAAATCAGGCTGAAGTGATCAAATACAATCTGATTGCAATCTGAGGATAGAAAACGCATGTTAATGCCAGGTGTAAATTGCCTCTTTGATAGTCAAATGCACGTGTTTACATCAGGGGCGTTTGTAGGTCCTGAAGACATTGGGGGCTTTAGCCAGGTACCCCGACGGGGAGGGGGGGTACCTGGGGTGCCACTCAAAATTTTTTGGTTTTTCCAATCCGTAAATACCCATGTTGTGAGTCATTTGAGATGAATACACAAGAACAAGATTAGTGGGTCTCAAAGTGAGGTCCAGAGACCACAGGAGGGCCTTGATAGGGTTCTGGCGGGAGTCCACTTAGCAAATTTACATATTTTATTTTATTAAATATTATATCTCAATGGTACGAACCCCCCCAGTAACTCCTGTGAAGGTATTTTATTAAGGTACACGCTTCCTGTAATCCTAAATTCTGATGGTGCCGTTTTTGTATCATATGGTACTTTTATTTTGAAACTTAGAGCGGACGTAGTGATGTTA
This sequence comes from Poromitra crassiceps, assembly GCF_964638095.1. NCBI lineage: Eukaryota > Metazoa > Chordata > Actinopteri > Beryciformes > Melamphaidae > Poromitra > Poromitra crassiceps. The sequence continues at coordinate 8,323,979 of NC_139641.1, forward strand.
TATCTACGCTACTTGACGTAAGGTGTGCTCACCGGCCGGTCGCAAAACACATGTCGCTCTTCAACCTACGGTTCTATCTAATCAAAAGCGCCTAGCTGGAATTGGGAACAAGGTATTGTTTGTTGTAATGGTTTAATGAAGCAGTGATGTGTGGTTTTGTTTAATGTAACTGTGAAGTGAAGGCATTGTTATTGTGTCATGCTAACGTTAGCTTCTATAGACATTGGAGTGGATGGCTGTGGCTTCATGCTGATGCTAGCGTTGTAGGTTGTAGGTTGTATGGTTAATAATATTCTGTGTGAAGATATTTTCTGAGATAAATGGGCCTTGAGCATCAAGGCCCATTTATCTCAGAAAATATCTTCACAACTAAACAACTAAATAACATAAGATAATTTCATAGTTGTAGCTACTGTGATGCATGTTGGCGCATGTCATTTGTTTGAATAATTTCATAGTGAGATGATGAGCTCGTGTGGAGAGGAGGTGGTGAGGAGTGAAGCAGAAACATTATGTAATGACACACTATGACAATAGTAACTGATAATTTGGTCCTGCATAGCCTACTGATATTTTCTGTTTTTTTTTTTTAGAAAACTGTTTAGAACTCTGACAATGATTTTGCTTTATTTATTTTATTTTGTTGTTTATTTGATTGTCTGTTCCAATTTTGTAAATGTTTAGTCTGATTTTTTTGTATAATGTACTGATTATTAATGCCAGACTTTGTTTATTGAAAAAAATATATATATATATATATATATATAAAAACTCCGGGGCTAGGAAAAAAACATCCGGGGCTCTAGACCCGGAAGCCCAGGGCTAGCGACGCCCCTGGTTTACATGATGAAAATGTAAGCCTCACCCTACCAGACACTTTTTTTTATTGGGGGGAGGGGTCAGGGGTGAGATAGTAGATCAAAAGTATATGCCACAGAACTGGTACACATCATCTGAAAGCTGAGAATCTGAAGATTAATTTGAGATGCTGTTTAAGAGGTTTAAAGTCTCCTGATTGGATGGGCCTAGGCAAGAACTAGGTGGGCCTAGGCCCAGCCAGGCCCAGCCATAGCTACGCCCCTGATGTGCAGTGGCTGATTCTAAAGTCTGAATCCAGGCTAATCAAAATGTGCATTTTCCCAAAAATTAAATGACAAACATCAGAGCAGAGACCACTGATTGTGGGGGGCTTAGTATCACATTAACTACTACGCAATACTTCAATTTGCAGACACACACAACACACACACACACACACACACACACACACACACACACACACACACACACACACACACACACACACACACACGTGCCCGTACCGTCGTGGCTGAACTCCATGAAACCAAAGGGGTTGTTGAAATGGGAAAGTCTGTTCCACTCGCCCATGTTGAGATCATCTTTGTGCATCATGAACAGACGCATGTTGGGAATGAAAGCCTGCTTAAAGCTGGGATCCTGGCTCTTCTGCAGAGGCTGGGGACAGGTCTGACAGTGGCAAAGAAAATACTACATGAATCTAACAGGCAAACACTGAAATTAGAAATTGTGTTAGTCATCATACTCATTTGGTTAAACCTACTGATTGGTTGAGAGAGCTCAATGCAGTGGAGAAAGAGAGGATGGGTCAATTGTCACATAAATGTAGTTTGTTTCACTGACTGATTGAAGGAAGAGGCAGAGGGTGAGGGTTCCAGAGGGTGAGGATTACAGATGCAGAGGGTTACAGAGGGTGAAGGTTGCAGATGCAGAGGTGAGGGTTACAGAGGGTGAGGATTACAGATGCAGAGGGTTACAGAGGGTGAGGATTACAGAGGCAGAGGTGAGGGTTCCAGAGGGTGAGGGTTACAGAGGGTGAAGGTTGCAGATGCAGAGGTGAGGGTTACAGAGGGTGAGGATTACAGATGCAGAGGGTTACAGAGGGTGAGGATTACAGAGGCAGAGGTGAGGGTTACAGAGGCAGATGGTTACAAAGGCAGAGGGTGAGGGTTACAGAGGCAGAGGTGAGGGTTACAGAGTGTGGGGGTTACAGAGGAAAGGGTGAGGGTTACAGAGGCAGAGGTGAGGGTTACAGAGGGTGAGGGTTACAGAGGCAGAGGGTTACAGAGGCAGAGGGTGAGGGTTACTGAGGGTGAGGGTTACAGAGGGTGAGGGTTACAGAGGCAGAGGTGAGGGTTGCAGAGGTGAGGGTTACAGAGGCAGAGGGTGAGGGTTACAGAGGCAGAGGGTGAGGGTTACAGAGGCAGAGGGTGAGGGTTACAGAGGCAGAGGTGAGGGTTACAGAGGCAGAGGTGAGGGTTACAGAGGCAGAGGGTTACAGAGGCAGAGGGTGAGGGTTACAGAGGCAGAGGGTTACAGAGGGTTACAGAGGCAGAGGTGAGGGTTACAGAGGCAGAGGGTGAGGGTTACAGAGGCAGAGGGTGAGGGTGAGGGTTATAGAGGCAGAGGTGAGGGTTAGAGAGGCAGAGGGTTACAGAGGCAGAGGTGAGGGTTACAGAGGCAGAGGGTTACAGAGGGTGAGGGTTATAGAGGCAGAGGGTGAGGGTTGTGTTTTTTGAGCTTGTGTTTAAGGCAAGTACTGTTTTATTGTGATTGCTCCATGTATGGAAAAAGTAGGGCCTTTGCGAATGCAGCCCACAGTGGAAAATACAGGGTCCTTGTGTGAGACTATGATTGGGAGAAACAAATGAGTAGTCAAATTCTGAGGCTACCCATTCCCATGTTTTAATGCTGCAAGGGTCTTGCTATAGTCTGCTTACTGTGTGTCTGGGTTGGGTATCCAGGTTATACACATCATCAAAATCCCACTGAGGCAGCTTCTTAAAGTCCTTTCTGAAGAGGAGAGGCATGGGAGTCTCCTGGAGGGAACCTGCAGCTCCAGGTGGAGCCGGGGTGTAGTTGTCGTTTTCATCTGAACTCTCTCTGTGTTCGGTTTCCCCTGAGATAAGAGTCCATCTGAATTGGATAGATAGATGCAAAATATTAGTCAAATATTAGTGCTTATTCTAAGCAACTGTACATGTCTGTAGGGGACTGATTGACTCAATGTGCTCAAAGAAAATATTCATACCAGCATTGGCTATTGATTCACCAGAAAATTGTCAGTTTCCAGTGTTCAGCTGTATATCAATCTGTCTTTTCACCTTACCTTTTTTAACTACCCATTTCCCTCTAGAAATGCTTTTCGACACAGTATTACAACAGGGCATATGCAGGAATCCTGAAGTTAAATTCAATTCCTTTTAAGACCTTTTTTTTAAGACTTTTTCAATATATTTTAAGACCTCAACGCCACTTTCGTCACTTCAGCGATAGGGGTGTAGATCACAAGTTTCATCACGATCCGATATTATATCGATTCTTTGGATAACGATACGATATTTGCTGATATCACAAAGTCTGCCACGATACGATTTTGATTAAATTCAGGGGGCTGCGATTGATATGAGTGATATCATATGCTCATTTAACACAATCAGCACAATAGCTACAACATTTAATACTAAGTTAAGGGCCTTAACTTTCCCTAAATGGATTTATCAACTTTTAATACTTTAATACTACTTCAAGACCCCGTGGTTGGAAACCCTGTACAACACTCTGTAGTCGATTTGAGGAGAGATGCGATGGGATGCCATCTCCCTTGAAATTAAGAAAACCAATTAAAAACCATCCCTGTTGTAACAACACATTTCATCAAGAAATGTGTCAGCCATTTATTATGGCATGTTTTTGTTGATGTAGTGTTGTGATGATGTGTGATGTGTTTTATTTACTGATGGCACAGCAAAACCTGTAATGCAGCCATGGCACCTGCCACTTGAACAACAAAATTCTAACTAATTTGGTTAAGTAAGGGATACAGCAAGTCATTATTGGACAATATCCCCCGACAGGGTCCTCACGCGACGACCTACAGTAATAGCAGAGGTTATATTTCACAGCTACTTCCAAGCAAAAAAAAACAAGAATAAAAAGTGGGGGGGGGGATATATTTTTGACGACCAGGCGTTAAATAGGCAATGAATTTACATGAATTTGCAGTCAGAGTTAAATATGAGTTTACATTGAATTTACATGAAATTTACAGTCTGGCTGGTTATCGCTCTATCTATGACAATTATGTATATTTATGTTTATATTTCAGAATCAGAATAACCATAATCACTTTATTGATCGCCGAGGGGAAATTGAGTCATGCAGTTCCTCACACTCAGATAGGGAAGAATATAAACATAGAGACGTTATACGAAGCATAGGAATAGACGATAAACAAAAACAATCAAATAGAATAGAGGTAGGCTATATACACTAAAGACTAAAGTGTCTACATTTTGTCATTTAGATATGTGTTTGTGAAAACGTAGGACACGTTCAGTTGTTTTAAATTGAATTATTTGTAAATCCATCCTTTGGCTCCTTTGTCTCCCAGTTGATTTATGTATTATTATGTTACTTCCATCACCCCCTGGATACATTTTTGGAAAATTGAGCATGAGCAGAGGTTTGATACCTATACATTTAGAAGTTAGGATAAGATAAAAGTGCCATGAGTATTAACTTATGTTAAGTTGCACTTGATTGTTGTATCTGTATTTGACTGATCCTAGCTACTTAAAAGCAGTGGGCAGCTACAGTGCCTTCATTAAGTACATTGGCAGAAGTGTCTGATACCCAACATCCCTAACTTACATGTCACCCACCCTCCATGCTGTCTTTGCCTCTATCAAGTTGTTTGTCTCCATAAGACCCCACCACAAATGAACACTGAATCTTTCAACAACTTACTTGATCCTTTGTGATATATATTCCCATGACAGCATGTAAAGCATGATGCAGACCGAGACCGCCAACAGGACAGGGAAAATTCTCCTGAAAAGTTTAAACGCCATATGTCCTGTCCTCTTCACAAGCCTTGCAGGAATTGACAGGCAGGTAAACTCCATCCCGAATTACTACACTGACCAACGTGTTCCAAGTTGAGCTTCTTTAATGCAGCAACTGGCAGTAGGGTAAAACTGACACCATCTAGTGCTCGAGTGACATCACTGATGATGTCATAGATGTGATGATGTCATAAACATTGTGACATCATCAGTGATGATGTAATAGACATTGTGACATCATCAGTGGGACAATTGAAACAGAGAAACAAACAGAGCCCACATACTCCCTTTTATAGGCACAATTAAAGCAATACAACTGTGCCTTTTGCTTGGCCGGAAATGATGGTGGTGTCCAGAGATGGTTTCCAGAAGTATGACCGCCTATGACCGTCCCCTGATCACAAACCACCGCCATGCAAATACTCAGCCCAATCCGACCTGGGGTGTGGATGTGAAGTGTATTCCAGGTGTTTTGCAGGACTTTCCAGGTGGTTCCAGGACTTGGTGATAGACCCATGACCTTCCCCAGATCATAACACCCCGACATGCAAAATTTCAGCCCAATCCGTCCTGGGGTGTGGGCGTAAGGTGTTTTCCAGGTCTTTCCAGGTGGTTCTAGGACTTGATGACACGCCCATGACCTTCCCCAGATCACTACCCCCCGCCATGCAAAATTCCAGCCCAATCCAAACTGGGCTGTGTGGGCGTGAGGTGTTTTCCAGGTCTTTTCTAGGATTTTCCAGGACTTTCCAGGTGATTCCAGGACTTTCCAACCATCTCATGACCTTCCCCAGATCATAACCCACCTCCATGCAAATGTTCAGCCCAATCCGTCCTGTGGTGTTAGAAGACAGACAGAAGCCTCTTCTAAACATGAAGTCTGGACCATGTCCGGCTAGCCAGAGCAGGATATTTTTTTAAAGTAGAGATACCTGAAAATCTTAATTAGTACAGTAACAAGGTATTTGTACTTCGATACTTCCCATCTCTGATGAGGACTTAACGCTCTGTGTATGTGCACGTGCGTACGTGTGCGGGCATGTGTGTGTGTGTGCGCACATGCGTGCGTGCGTGTGTGTGTGTGTGTGTGTGCGTGCGTGTGTGTGTGCGTGTGTGTGTGCACGTTACAGTAGTCAGAGCAGCACACAGCCAGAGGGCTCTGTGTTTGATCCCTGGCTGTAAAATGGATTCTCTAGTGGCAGGAGGGTGAAAGGAGAGCAGTGTGTTAGCTTTGAAAGAGGGAGAGAGAGAACGTGTGTGTGTGTGTGCGTGCGTGTGCGTGTGTGTGTGTGTGTGTGTGTGTGTGTGTGTGTGTGTGTGCATGTGATCTCTCAACATGGGCCCCTGGGGACGGGGCGGGCCCCTGAGGAAACATGTCTCAGAAGCTCTCCATGGCTCCAGCTAATGCTCACTTTGTCACCCAAACAGGGCGGGAAAGATAATCAATAGCCTTTGATAGCTACTATTAAGGTTTTAACAAGCTTTTCCTCACGCTGGGCTGCACTACTGAGGAGACACCAGCAGAGACAAACATCACACTGAGCTGCTCTACTGAGGAGACACCAGCAGAGACAAACATCACACTGAGCTGCTCTACTGAGGAGACACCAGCAGAGACAAACATCACACTGAGCTGCTCTACTGAGGAGACACCAGCAGAGACAAACATCACACTGAGCTGCTGTCATCCGTCATGACTCCTCCTCTTCTAACATGGCGGCACAGGCTGCAGCAGCCTGTGCCGCGGCGTCGGACAAGTTTGTTTTTTAGCCTTTTGAGTGTTTTCTGCACGATTTCCCTGTTCGCAACTGCGATTAAGAATCTACGACCAGTAATACTGGATCGGAGGTTAGTGGGGGAAACCATGGAAAATCTCCCAACGTTTTATATCCCCGACAGCAACGTCCAAACAAACAAACATTTCGGCCATGGACTTGCGGCTACTCACGATTCACTGCTACGGCGTAGATGGCGGCCTCTCATCGTAAAGGAAACTGACGTCCGCAGGAATATTATCACCATCTGCCTGCTGATCTCGGGCGACATCCATCCGTGCCCAGGCCCCGCACCGCACACCGGAGGCACGCCAGAGGCAGCTTCACACACACAAACTGTGCATGCTAATGCTAACGCGGCATTCCAGCAATTAGCCTGGCTCCCACAACAGTCAGTAGCTAACGTTTTAGCATGGCTTCACCTACCCCCACCGGTCTTCAGGCGGGTAAGTGGAATCGAACCAACCGGAGGTAATCTCTTTCACCCTACCTCCTACCGGAGCCCCACGGAGGACCCATCGGTCATCCAGCCGTGTCTTCTCACCAGCCCGTGGCAGTCCAGGGAGGTCGATCCATGCGAGCGTCCGCATCTGAGCGAGCACCGGGGAGAGCCACCGCCCGGGGCTGCTAATGCTAACGCTAACAAGCCGCTGACGAGCCCAGCTGCCACCCGGGAGCCACCGGGGGACAACAACAACCATTCGCCGCCAGGTAGGCTGCTAGCTAGGCCGCTAGACAGGCCTACCGGGCCCTCGCCTTACCATCTAGCATCCGCGGCGCGGGCCGGACCCCCGCGGCCTTCGGCAGTGCTCCCGGCCATTTCAACACGGGCGCAGGCTAGGCCCCTGCGCTCGTCGGCCATTCATCCGGCCATCCACCTGGCTGAAGTATCCATCGATCCATCGGCTGGTGACAGTATGGCCACAGCAGCGGCAGTCCCAGCGCCATTTCGACACCCGGAGTCCATCTGCGGCGGGGCTGTGCCAAGGGACCAGGCGGTCCTGGCGGCCCGGATGGCCTACCGTCGCAGACCGTCTCAGCACGGCCACGGGCTGGGTCCCCGTGGCCGCGGCCTGACCATCCGGCCATCTCAATCACAACACGAGCCTCCACAACAGCGGCAGCATCAGCGCCATTTCAGCATGCGGAGTCCATCTGCGGCGGGGCGTGCTCGGGGACCGGGCGGTCCTGGCGGCCCCGGATGGCCCGCCATCGCGGTCCGTCTCGTCGTGGCCGCGGCCTGGCCACCTGACCGTCACAGTCACAACACGAGCCTCCACAACAGCATCTCAGCATCCGGAGTCCATCTGCGGCGGGGCCGTGCTCGGGGACCAGGCGGTCCTGGCAGCCACAGGTGGCCCATCATCACGGTCCGTCTCGGCTCGGTCACGGGCTGGGCCCCCGTGGCCGAGGCCTGGCCATCCGGCCATCACAACACGAGCCTCCAACGGGCTGTCAACTGGCGACAGCCTGGCAGCTTGTGACCCACCATCACAGACGCTCTCACCTCGACCACGGACTGGGCCCCCGTGGCCGAAATCCGACCATCCGGTCACTTCAACACGAGCGTGGGCTGGACCCCCACGGTCGGTTGAATCTGTTGAGCCTCTGGTCAGTGGGACAACATGTCCCCCCCCCCTCCCCCACAACCCCCAAAGCCACCCGTGGACAAGGTAAAACACAGAAACCCTATTTTTAAAAAACATAGAAAACTTAAATTTTTTAATACGCTAAATCAAGCTAAAATTGTGTGGGACCCCCTGTGTAAACCAAAAGGGTTGTTTTGTGGACACCTTAACATCCGTAGCATGGTAAATAAACACAGTGAGCTAGAAGATCTGCTCGTGAACTCTAACATTGACTGTCTGGGACTGACAGAAACATGGCTAAAGCGGTCATCCCCTGATGCCTTAGTGAGCATGCCTGGCTACCAGGTGTTCAGAAGGGACAGAATAACAGCAGGAAAGGGTGGGGGGGCCTTGCTTTATATCAAGGACACCCTACAGTGTAAACAAATTGTATGGCCTACTGAGATCAAGGCCGAATGTGTGGGTGTAGAAATTACTCTATCCACTGCAATGAAGTTCACTCTAATCTGCTTATACCGTCAGCCATCGGCTAAGGTAGAAGTTTACGACCAGCTAAAGACCATACTTGCAGCATGTGACTTCAATCATGAGGTAATCCTGATTGGAGACACAAATGTAAATTGGGATGATAAAAAAATAAGAAAACATCTTAAACAGGTAACAGACCGCTATGGTCTAACCCAACTAATAGAGCAACCCACAAGGATAACCCCCCATTCGGCAACTAAGATAGATTTACTATTCTCAAATAAAGTAGAAAGAATCGCTAAAACATATAACTTTGTAACAGGTCTCTCAGACCACAACATAATATTCTTTACCAGAAAACTTTCAAAACAGTCTTTCAGTAAAGCCCACCCCCAAACAATGGTCAAAACAATCCCAAAACATCTGCAACATAGCCTTGAAGTCGCACTACAAGGGCTTGAATGGGACGACATCCACTCATGCAACAATGTAGAGATTGGATGCCAGTTGTTAATCTCCAAACTCAACAGTGTAATGGAATCTTTCACCAGAGGAGGGAGCCAGAGGAAGGGGAAAAGGATCACGCTTCCTTGGGTTAGCCGGGAATGCAGAGACCTTATGAGAACCAGGGACATACTTTTAAAGAGGGCTTTAAAATCTGGCCTAACAACGGACAGACAGTTCTTCTCACATGCTAGAAATCTAGTAACGACTTTTTTAAGAAGGGCAAAAGCTAAATTTTATATCTCTATTATAGAGAATGCCAGAGGCAATGGTAAAAAGGTATGGGAATACATAAATAAATTGACAGGTAAATTCTATAAGCAGGATAAAAACAGCTTAGAACTCAAGATAGATAACACCCTGGTGAAAGACCCCCACACGCTCGCGAGCAGCTTGAACCTGTTCTTTTTAAACTCTGTGTATGAAATCACAAAGCTGTTCAAACCCACCAAGTCTGTTCCACACCCCGTTCAAAATGATCTCCCCATTTTCAACCTGGAGGAGATCACAGAGAACGAGGTGAGAGACATTGTAAGATCACTGAAAGCATCGAAAGCTAAGGATGCACATGGGCTTGATACAAACTTCATCAAAACTAATATTGACTCCCTGGTGGCACCTATTACACACCTGATAAACCTGTCCATAAGACAATGCACTGTCCCTTCGCAGTGGAAAGTTGCTGTAATCACACCCATTTTCAAATCCGGCACCAAAACAGACATTTGTAATTATAGACCGATAAGTATCCTACCCGCTATATCAAAAGTGGCAGAAAAGTGGATTGTCAAGTCCATAGTCAAACACCTAGACAAAGGCCACACCCCTCTGCATCCTATGCAGTTCGGATTCCGAGCCTTTCATTCAACCGAGTCAGCAAATTGCTTATTTACCGAAAAGTTGAGGTGTGCCCTGGACAAGGCCCCCTGTGCAATGGCAGTCTTTCTGGACTTCAAGAAGGCCTTCGATTCCATCAGCCATCAGGTACTCTTGTCCAGACTAACACACTTCAACTTTTCCTCTGAGGCCATCAAATGGTTCTCATCATACCTATCACATAGAGAACAGTGCGTCAGCATAAATGGTATCAAGTCTGCTTACCACACTTGCTCTGTTGGTGTCCCCCAGGGGTCAATATTAGGTCCAATCCTGTTTTCTCTATTCATTAACAACTTACCTGATGTATGTAAAAATGTACATGCACAGATGTATGCAGATGACGCGGTTCTACTAACCCATGGTAAAAGCTATGCAGAGGTGTCAAAAACTCTAACTGATGCAATGAGTAGCGTCCAGGACTGGCTCACAGACTCATGTCTACTCCTGAACGCCAAAAAGACCGTCTGCATGGCTTTTTCCAAAAGATCTGTGGTTTTAGAGTCATCAAATGTGTTCCTGGGCGGGGAGGAACTTGAACTGGTGTCTGAGTTCAAATACCTCGGGGTAATGTTAGACTCTACCCTAACTTTCAAAAAACATGTAAAAAAGGTTGCTAACACAATTAAGTTCAACCTTCAAAACTTTAAACAAATCAGACCTTATCTGACAGTAGGGGCCGCCAAATCTTATCTCCAATGTATGATACTATCACATATTGAGTACTGCTTCACAAACTGGTCTTGCACAGGAGTAACGATCCTCAAACCCATTGAACAGTTATATAAAAGTGCACTGAAGGTTTTTGACAGAAAACCCTACTCATATCACCACTGTAGCATCCTCAGTAAGTATCATTTTCTAAGTTTTGTCAACTTTAAAGTTTTTAAACAGGTTGGTATTGTCTATAAGACCTTACATGGACTTTGCCCGCCCCCCCTGAGGGAATTCATAAAACGGAAGCCTGACACAGGACTCAACACTCGGGCTTTCGCCAGAGGGGACTGTGTAGTACCACACCGGACAACTGCCTTCGGCAAAAACACCCTCTCAGTCCAGGGCTGCCAAATCTGGAATTCGCTACCTCAAACTATAAGAAACTGTCTGTCATTCCCATCTTTCAAACACAACGTAAAAAAATTGATTTTAAATAGCCAAATCTGCGACCATGTGTAAATTGTACTGTAGTGCTCTTGTTTTGTTTGCTCTGTTATGCTTCTTGTTTTTGTTTTGTCTTTTCTTATTAACCTAGTTTAGTTCATTTTGGTTTACTTTAGTTTCTGATCCGTTTTGGTTTTGTTATTGCTCATGTTGTTTTTTGTATTGTTCTGTTTAGTTCTGTCCTGGTGCTGCCTCTGTCGTTTTTCTGTCTCTCTGTGGGGACTACGGATGTAATTTAGCATTCTTGCTAACTCCGGCTTATTTACGTTGCCTTGTGTAATGTTCATGAATATGCACTGTCCCGTCCAAATAAACAAATAAAGTAAGTAAGTAAGCTGCTCTACTGAGGAGACACCAGCAGAGACAAACATCACACTGAGCTCCTCTACTGAGGAGACACCAGCAGAGACAAACATCACACTGAGCTGCTCTACTGAGGAGACACCAGCAGAGACAAACTTCAGGCTCGCAATAGTCATGCATTCTTATTCTGTCATTGTGCAAACTTCTTATGAATCTCACTCAAACTTTCCAATTTTCAATGATCTTGGAAGTCGTCCAACTTAAAAAAAAGTTCCTACACACGCGTGCGCGCGCGTACACACCCACGCACCGCTACCGCCACCGACACCAATTCCAGCCTTCCAATAGTAATCAGTAGGGGAGCACCTATGCTAAACGAAATCTCATTTGCAGCATCTGCATTTGTCACATCATTAGAATAAGTGTTCCCTCCTCAGCTGTTTCCCTGCTGTTTTCGATCAATCTCCGCCTCTCAAAAGCAAATGATCTGTTCATTTCAGAGGCTCATGTGTGCCTTTTTCTCCCCATCTTTTTTTTTTTATCTCTATCCACTTCTCTCCACATTAGCCGCTCCACTTAGAACACATCATGCTAATGACCATAATTAACCCAAAATGGAACTTAAATAATTACGGAGCGGCAGGGACTGCTCGTTCAGGAGAACGCTAAATCCATCTTCCGTTTGAGAGGCTGATCAAGGTGCATTGTGTTTTAATCCTGCAACGCTTAATCTTCATTTAGTAACAAGCGGGATCGAGTGCAGCTGAGCATCAATATATACTGCAGCTGCGGTCACAGGTCACAACCAAACGTGCTAGGCGCTGAGAGTGAACGGGTAATGCTTTCTTCTCCCCAACCAAACCTGTTAGGCGCTGAGAGTGAACGGGTAATGCTTTCTTCTCCTCAACCAAACCTGTTAGGCGCTGAGAGTGAACGGGTAATGCTTTCTTCTCCTCAACCAAACTTGTTGGGCGCTGAGAGTGAACGAGTAATGCTTTATTCTCCTCAACCAAAGCTGTTGGGTGCTGAGAGTGAACGGGTAATGCTTTCTTCTCCTCAACCAAACCTGTTGGGCGCTGAGAGTGAACGGGTAATGCTTTCTTCTCCTCAACCAAACCTGTTGGGCGCTGAGAGTGAACGGGTAATGCTTTCTTCTCCTCAACCAAACCTGTTGGGCGCTGAGAGTGAACGGGTAATGCTTTCTTCTCCTCAACCAAAGCTGTTGGGTGCTGAGAGTGAACGGGTAATGCTTTCTTCTCCTCAACCAAACCTGTTGGGCGCTGAGAGTGAACGGGTAATGCTTTCTTCTCCTCAACCAAACCTGTTGGGCGGTGAGAGTGAACGAGTAATGCTTTCTTCTCCTCAACCAAACTTGTTAGGTGCTCAGAGTGAACGGGTAATGCTTTCATCTCCTCAACCAAACCTGTTGGGCGCTGAGAGTGAACGGGTAATGCTTTCTTCTCCTCAACCAAACCTGCTGGGTGCTGAGAGTGAACGGGTAATGCTTTCTTCTCCTCAACCAAACCTGCTGGGCGCTGAGAGTGAACGGGTAATGCTTTCTTCTCCCCAACCAAACTTGTTAGGTGCTGAGAGTGAACGGGTAATGCTTTCTTCTCCTCAACCAAACTTGTTAGGTGCTGAGAGTGAACGGGTAATGCTTTCATCTCCTCAACCAAACCTGTTAGGTGCTGAGAGTGAACGGGTAATGCTTTCTTCTCCTCAACCAAACCTGTTAGGTGCTGAGAGTGAACAGGTAATGCTTTCTTCTCCCCAACCAAACTTGTTAGGTGCTGAGAGTGAACGGGTATGCTTTCTTCTCCTCAAAAAGTAGGAGCTCTAGTTTTGACTCTATGGTCAAAAATAGGAGATTGTGGTTGTAATGGCCAGTATTTGAGTGTGTTATTACTTGTATGTATGAATGTGAAAAAGGGCATGTGTGATCTTTGTACCTTTCCTAGGTAAAGCTTAAAGCCCTATTCTTATAAAAATAGTTTTACTTGTTCAAACCAAATGGTTCAGAGCTATTTAGGAGCAGGAGAGATCGCATAACATTTCACTCGGACCAAAACTTTAAAAAAAAAGAGTGGGTTTAAAGATTTTTTTTTTTTTTTTTTTTGGTCGGAGTGAAATGTTCTATGGTCTCTCCCGATTCTAAATAATAGCTGAGAGAGGCATGATGGTACTATCCAGGGAGAGAGGCATGATGGCTGGTACTATCCAGGGAGAGAGGCATGATGGCTGGTACTATCCAGGGAGAGAGGCATGATGGCTGGTACTATCCAGGGAGAGAGGCATGATGGCTGGTACTACCCAGGGAGAGAGCATGATGGCTGTACTATCCAGGGAGAGAGGCATGATGGCTGGTACTATCCAGGGAGAGAGGCATGATGGCTGTACTATCCAGGGAGAGAGGCATGATGGCTGGTACTATCCAGGCAGAGAGGCATGATGGTACTATCCAGGGAGAGAGGCATGATGGCTGTACTATCCAGGGAGAGAGGCATGATGGCTGTACTATCCAGGGAGAGAGGCATGATGGCTGGTACTACCCAGGGAGAGAGGCATGATGGCTGTACTATCCAGGGAGAGAGGCATGATGGCTGTACTATCCAGGGAGAGAGGCATGATGGCTGTACTATCCAGGGAGAGAGGCATGATGGCTGTACTATCCAGGGAGAGAGGCATGATGGCTGTACTATCCAGGGAGAGAGGCATGATGGCTGTACTATCCAGGGAGAGAGGCATGATGGCTGGTACTATCCAGGGAGAGAGGCATGATGGCTGGTACTATCCAGGGAGAGAGGGATGATGGCTGGTACTATCCAGGGAGAGAGGCATGATGGCTGGTACTATCCAGGGAGAGATGCATGATGGCTGTACTATCCAGGGAGAGAGGCATGATGGCTGTACTATCCAGGGAGAGAGGCATGATGGCTGTACTATCCAGGGAGAGAGGCATGATGGCTGTACTATCCAGGGAGAGAGGCATGATGGCTGGTACTATCCAGGGAGAGAGGCATGATGGCTGGTACTATCCAGGGAGAGAGGGATGATGGCTGGTACTATCCAGGGAGAGAGGCATGATGGCGGGTACTATCCAGGGAGAGAGGCATGGTGGCTGGTACTATCCAGGGAGAGAGGCATGGTGGCTGAGGGATGCAGTGGTGGTAGTGACCCAGGTGGGGCCAACTTCCCCTCCCAGCGAGATCCAATAAGAGCCATTAGAGAGGTCTGGTCTGGTTCATTTGAGCGTCACAGTTAACAACCTTACACAGCACACAAGCAGCAGCACATCTATCAGCAGCACAAAGCAACAGGCTCAGGGCCGCTGGAAGCCACTTTAAGCAGGGGGTGCTGGGAGGAAGGGACCCGCAAGGGATTTTTTTTTAGCCATATTTAGAGGAATATCTAATTTTAAATTAACATTAGGATTATACAGTTGTGATGTAATTATTCAGTATTTTCTCCTTTTCTCACTCATTCAGAGCAAAGAGGGAGATATATAGCATGATGAGAATGCTCTATATCTCCCTATTTGCTCTGAATACACCAGTTAACATGACAGAGTTAACATGATAGAAATATTATCAGCAAACTGAATGACTAGACTAATTATTCTGATCTGAATGGCAATGATTATATCAATAAACATTGACTCCTCCACTTTGCTGTGTAGTGGGAGGTGCATTTTTGAGTAGGCTATTAAAATAGCCTGTCAAGTTCACGTTTCTTTATTGCCAGATTAAACAATTCGTATTGGTTGTTGGTTGGTTCAACACAACATGTGGGCGCATGCGCGCTTCTTCTTCTCTAGCCTACAAGCATGTAACTTCCTTGATTGTTATTATTGATAATTCTATTTAAATAAGCTACATTTTCAGTATATCAATAATGCAATAATTTCCCGAAACATTCCCAAACAAGAAAGGAACATAGTGCACTGCAAAATATTTTTAATTACATTTGTAAAAAAAAAAAAAAAAAAAAAAAATCATCTCACCACTAGGGGGTGCTGCAGCACCCGTACTTCCCGCGCCCCTGAACAGGCTGGTCTGTTACCACACAGAGTCGGACACACGCACACTCCATCAGATTTACGCGTAAAGAAGGAATTCATTTATAAAAGTGTTTGTCGGAAGTGTAAAGAGTCTATTTACTGCACTGTGTTTACTGCACTGTGTTTACTGTCGCCAGCTCAGCATTCTCACTTCCAACTCGTTAAATACTGACGTTTGGTCAGGACCCCCTCATAACGCACTGGGTACCCCTTTTTTGTACATTTTCAACAACTAAAACAGCTTGGTTAATAGTCCAGGCAAAGTAACTCATTTTGGAACCAAAAAACAAACTAATTGTAAAAGAATTTTTTGCAGCTTAGATCATTTCTATGAGGTGTCCAGAACAACATACTAAAAGTCCTAAGAAATCCTAGTTGAGGAAATATGTTTAATTCTCATCAATCCAAGATGTGTGCCAGTAAGGCCAGACAACAATACACCCTAATAGGACTATTTTTTTCCTTTACTCCTATCAAAATAAAACTTTATACAATGAAAGTATCCATGAAAAGTAAAAATTTTTGTATTACAAGTTTCTTTGAAAATGAATTTGAATATGCAAATGAGCTATACACTAATCGAATATAGGCTACCCAAAATATACCCGCATAGGAGTAAAGGAAAAAATGAAGCCTATCACAATCAAACCTCACACAGTGAAAGTATACATGAAAAGGAACTTTTTTGTTTTACAAGTTTCTTGGAAAAATCTATTTTAAATATGCAAATGAGCTCAACACTAGGCCTAATTGTCTTGTCCAATAAGCCATAAAGTCACAAGTAAAACAGGGGCCAAATAACTAACACATTCATGTCTATTCAGTAAGTTAACCTATGCATAAACAAGATAAATTTGAAGTCACTTGCCACACTTACCTGGGTCACTTGCCACAAAAAGACTTATATTGACCTTAAGAATTGATTGCACAATCTTGCCTCCAGTTGCTTTCTAATTTATTTATTTTTTATTTGCGAACAAGCCTAACCAGATAGAAATGTCTAGTTAGAAACGAGTTGGTAGGGAGGTACGGTGTTGCAGTGGTAAGCACTATCGCCTCACAGCTCGAAGGTCCTGGGTTCGATTCCCACCTGGGACGAGGTGAACGCTGAAGGAATGCGTGCCCGTCCGCATGTCCTCGAGTGCCCACCGCCCGGGTGGGGTCGGCAAAAAGGGCCTTTCTGTGTGGAGTTTGCATGTTCTCCCCGTGCCTCCCGGGGGTTTCCTTCATATTGGAACCCCCTTCACAAAAACATGCAATATCCTGGTTGCTAATGTGGTTCCTCCTCTGGTCGTTAAGGGTACGAACGATTTAAACGAACGATTTTCAGACGGCAGCCCGTCTTTATTGTCACACAAACACACTACAACACATGCATGCGGCCACTACACACACTCATGCTGATGGTGGCCGGTGAAATATGTCCTCTGCATTTGACCCATCCAGGCTTGTCCTTTCCTCCAGGGGGCAGGCCAGGAGCAGTGGTCGCTTTCTCGTACAGCGCCCAGGGACCAACTTCGGATGTTGTCGTCACTGGTCGGATGACGATGACGATCTGATCTTCTGCATGTTTTTAGTGGGGGGGGGGGGGTTATATACGGAGGAACCCCCTGGGGGAGCACCGGGAGAACATGCAAACTCCACACAGACAGAAAGGCCCTTACGACGAGATACCCCACCTGGGCAGTAGGCACTGAAGATATGGGGGGGAACACAACCACAGCGCCCACAGTGTCCCAGGCGAGAATCGAACTCAGGACCTTCTTACTGTGAGGCGACAGCTCTACCACTGAGCCACCGTGCCCTGTTCAGAGGGAGGGGAACTGGTTGGAATAGCGTGAACCTCCCACGTGCTATGTCCTACCGGTGAAGCTTCCTCTGTCAGGTGAAAAGAAGCGGTTGGCTGACTGCCCATGTCTCGGAGGAAGCATGGAGCCAGTCTTGGCTCTCCCCAGATCGGCAGAGGATGGAGTAGCAACCAGGATTGAGAAATCAAGTGAGCACTAATGGGGGATAAAATGGGATAAAAAAAAATCGGGGGGGGGAAGAAAGGAGTTGGTAACTTAAAATGTTCCGATTGGGTTTCTAGCCTAGATATTGCTGTTGCTAGCTTCTCATAACACTGCAAAGCTACTTTACAAACGGTGGAAGTCTGATGTGTGGCCCGCCTGGTCTGAAATACTTGCTTACTACAAAAACAGAAGCAGTTTTGGTGTCTGGCAAAATTATTTAAAGAGCTGGAATGTCTGGAAAGTGTGTCTATCTGGTTTTTCATCTGTCTTCTGTGTGAGAGTGAATCGTTTAGTTGGTAAGAATGACTTCTGCCTGTTATCTCGTAATCTTACCAACAATACCAATTATTTGTAAATCTACCAACCCAAAATGTAATCTCACCACATTACTAATGACTAAGATGGCTATTCTGACTTTCTGTCATGTCATTAGGTTAGGCTTGTTCGCAAATAAAAAAAATTTTTTTTGAAAGCAACTGGAGGCAAGATTGTGCAATCAATTCTTAAGGTCAATATAAGTCTTTTTGTGGCAAGTGACCCAGGTAAGTGTGGCAAGTGACTTCAAATTTATCTTGTTTATGCATAGGTTAACTTACTGAATAGACATGAATGTGTTAGTTATTTGGCCCCTGTTTTACTTGTGACTTTATGGCTTATTGGACAAGTCAATTAGGCCTAGTGTTGAGCTCATTTGCATATTTAAAATAGATTTTTCCAAGAAACTTGTAAAACAAAAAAGTTCCTTTTCATGTATACTTTCACTGTGTGAGGTTTGATTGTGATAGGCTTCATTTTTTCCTTTACTCCTATGCGGGTATATTTTGGGTAGCCTATATTCGATTAGTGTATAGCTCATTTGCATATTCAAATTAATTTTCAAAGAAACTTGTAATACAAATTTTTTTACTTTTCATGGATACTTTCATTGTATAAAGTTTTATTTTGATAGGAGTAAAGGAAAAAAATAGCCCCATTGGGGTGTATTGTTGTCTGGCCTTACTGGCACACATCTTGGATTGATGAGAATTAAACATATTTCCTCAACTAGGATTTCTTAGGACTTTTAGTATGTTGTTCTGGACACCTCATAGAAATGATCTAAGCTGCAAAAAATTCTTTTACAATTAGTTTGTCGTAAAACGCTACTTTGCCTGGACTATAAGGTTAGATAAATGGTTTGGGTTAGGGTCAAATAAAAAAAATCATAAAATGTGGCTTACAGTTCAAATGTACTTTGAACACGTTGGGCGTTCGAACCCCGGTCCATCCCAGGTCCTTTCTGTGTGGAGTTTGCATGTTCTCCCCGTGTTCGTGTGGGTTTTCTCCGGGTGCTCTGGTTTCCTCCCACCATCAAAGACATGTATGTTAGCGTTAATGCTCCTGTCAGTGCCCCTGACCAAGGCACTGGCAAAAAAAAAAGAACTGGAGTTGGTCCCCGGGCGCTGCACTGCAGCTGTCCACTGCTCCTAATTCTAGGAAGGTTTAGAGAGGATGGGTCAAATGCAGAGGATGAATTTCCCCATGGGGATAAATAAAGGATAACTTAACGACGATTTCAGACGTTGTGGGTGACCAACCCAAAAAGAGGATACTCAGTGTGTTAAAAAAGTGCACCAACGTCAGTATCTGATGTGTCGGGGGAGTGACTGGGGGTTGCGACACTGCCACACTCCAAACCCACGACCATGCCGTCACCAGCCGAATACAACTGCACCGACGAGATGGCATGGCGCATCCAAAAAATCACAACCGGTCCCGTTTAAGGGGGGATTTTGCCTAAATAGCGGCAGTTTGGGTCAGCACAAATAGTCCAGGTCCTTATGTATTTTCGTTCAAAAATTTTGGAGAGTTTGTAAACTATACATTTTTGGAAAGCTTAGAGTGTGACGAAACCCAAAACCAATGTTGCCATTTTTTTCAAAGTCACTATGGTGGCCATCTTGGCCTTTCAAAATGGCGACCACCAAAATGAAACACCTGCACTGGAAATCCCTATATGACCCAGCAATGTAGTTTCCTATGAGCTTTTATGAATGGAATGTCATCTATAGGCCTAGTGGATGAAATTGAACTTGGTTGCTAAGAGTTGCATGTTGAGAAATTTGAGTAATTTGCATAATGAGCCAATTAATTGCCGAAAACTGGAAAATGGCTATAACTTTGCTTCCAGTTAACTTAGAAAGATGATCTAAGAGTCTAACTCCATGTTTGTTATGTGCAGGAATTCATCTATTACCATAGTGCAGTCATGCAACCTTTCCTAATTAGCATAATTAGTATAAATTTGGTTAAAAAAAGGTAACAATCAGGAAATCTTCTGTTTTGGGCAACTTAGAACGATTATCTTAGAGTCTAAGTCTATGTTTTGATGTCTAGAAATTAATGTCTTGCCATAACTAAATCATGCAACCTTTGTTCATTAGCATAATTAGCATAAATTATATGATTAGGCTGAAATGGACATCTATATTTTGGCTTTAGTCAATTCCATTTTGGATTTTAAAAACGACAAATGTTCAAAACACTTTAAGGAAAAAGGGAAGGAAAATCAATTGGATATAATATAAAGTAAATATATTTATAATTTGAATTCAAGCATCCATAACAAATGGATTGTAACAAAGATCTCTGTACATCAAGGCATATTGCAATTCATCATTTGCAATTATAACTAACTTCTGTTAGTTAAAAACCCATCTAATTCAAGATCTTCAGCATCACTGCCATCTGAATCCCGGTTTTCAGATCTTGAGTCCTCATCGTTCTCACATTGTGTACTGCAAAGGCAAAGGTCAGTGCATTGTAAGTTTCTCTTCCTACAGGAGCATCTTTGTGTTGAATCTCCTTTGCAGCGGCATCTCACCATTTCAATGTTGGACTCAGGAGCTGGTAGTACATCAGTGGTAGTGGGTCTTAACTGGCCTTTATCAGCCTTGAAGTAGCCATTTTTCAGAGGATTTAAAGGTACTTGCTGCTCAACGCTTGCCTGTCCCCAAACATGAGCTTGCACATGTACCCTATCAATGTGCTTTTTCAAGGCACCCTCTGTAGGTGGTAGCCTTTAACTCTCTGCCATATACTTGCAGAACATGTGCCAATGCAGCTCTGGAATGTTTCTTAATGTTTCTTCCTTTTGGGCAGTAGGCAGCACACACAAACCTAGCCAAGCATTTCTGTTGTTCCTCCGTTACTCTGGAGTCATCTGAAAGCTTCCGTACTTTAGCACGCATAGTGCACAGACTTGAATGCTCTTACCTTTTATTCCATAAAAGTTAACCTTTCGAACCACCCAGGTGACGTGACGGTGACCTGGAACACCGCAGCCGCTCCTGAAGGCATCACCTGGCCGAACCCTGTCTGTGATTGGATGCGACCGTCAGCCATTTTGTAGCGGCAAACAGGCAGGGAACCCCACTCCAAGCATTCAACATTGAGCCAAGTATATACCCGGACAGCAAGGCTGGATAGTGAGAGCTCTCGCTTTCACTCGTAAAACCTGGGTTGTTGCACAACCCCTACGTTTTACTTCGCTTCAGCTCGAGGTCTCACTAATGCTACCTACAACCGTCCTTGCTGCAACGAAGCACCGCGGTGCGACCTTCAGACGAAAAAGGGCCGTCATGGCATAGAGCACGGGAAGAAGATAAGACGGTGTGAGCGAACGTTGTGCCTACCACGTCCAAGCTATAATACCTCACGAAGGTGTCGT
>NC_139641.1:8350318-8472818 GCF_964638095.1 Poromitra crassiceps
GTCAAGTCATCCTTAATAATATTTATAGAGTGTTTCTGGGGTGTGTGTGTGTGTGTGTGTGTGTGTGTGTGTGTGTGTGATGATGTCATATCTCGGTGACCCGGTGACTCACCAGTCTCTCATTAGTGATGTCACTCGAGCAATTGTGATGTCATCAGTGATGTCATAGATCTTTGCTGAGCTACTATATAAGCTGGAGCTAACAGTAGGCAGCCAGGAGACAATATTAGCACCAAGCTTGATAGCTGACTGAGAATGAAAGCCTCTTCTCTAATCTTGATTCTGTTCTGGCCTGCGGTCATGAGCAGCACTGCACTGAACACAACTAAACCAGACGCCTGGGATAACCTGAATGATATCCTGAAAGAGCACGAAGACCAACAAGACGCTAGATTGAAAGCCGTTGAGGAGAAGCTGCTGCTGCGTCTGGAGGAAATTACAGGTCAGTGTTTTTCATTCTGGAGGCCATAATTATTCATGTGTCAAGTCTGTCACAGTGATGGGCAAGCTACTTGGAAAATGTAGTAAGCTAAGCTATCAGTTACTCTCGATTAAATATAGCTAAACTACATTGAAGCTATCCCCAGAGAAATGTAGCAAGCTAAGCTACGAGCAACATGGCAGCAGCTTGCTACATCAAAGCTAGCCTACTTTTTTTTCTCACATTGAATCAACTTCATGTCAAAGAACAACTTTCCACCAAACAAATAGGCACTTGTTGTCCGTCATAATGGAACTGGAAGTGCTTTATTGGCTACACAGGCACACTTGACATATGCAATGTCTCCTCCTGTTTAATCCAAACCCCAGCAGAAATCTCCACTGCATGCTTTGCTCATGGATTTTCTCTGGCAAGTAGCTTATAGCTTTTGCGGGAAGCTACAAGCTACTTGGGTCTATAAATAGCTTAGCTACTGAAAAAGCTACTTGGTTCAAAAGTAGTGAAGCTACCACCAAGCTACTGAGAAATGTAGTTAAGCTATGTAGCTTCACTACTTGTAGCAAGCTACTGCCCAACACTGGTCTGTCATTAATAAAATCAAGGGGAAATTATAGCTGCTGCGCAGCAATGGGTCGTGGCCGGGCAAGTCTCAAGTCTTTGAGCTAGAGTCCAAGTCAAGTCTCAAGTCTTTTAGCTATAGTCCAAGTCAAGTCTCACGTCTTTGGTCACAAGTCCAAGTCAAGTCTCAAGTCTCATGAATGAGCGTTCTATGCTGCATGCCATCCAGTCTGCTTAGAACACTGCATAGCTAAAACTATGGGATTCAAAGCATGTAGGCCACTGTATTATCCACACTCTTGCATGTATTAGCACAATGATGTGTGGTGTGACATCACTGATGACATCACTGATGTCACAACACTGATGATGTCATCAGTGATGTCACAATGCAGAATTGCTCAAGTGACATCACTGATGACATCAGTCATGACATCATCATAAGTCTGTGTATTTTCCCAGGATGGCGAAGGCTAGATATGAGGGCAGAATTCAAATCACATCTGGGCTGTAGTCGAGACCGCTTCGGTCGAGTTCGAGTTGGCTATCGAGATAAACCGCTTTTTGTGTTGCCAGTAGGTGGCGCTATGCCAAATTGCACAGAATTCAGCTCCCTGCACTCCGTTTGAGTCCTCCTAAGCGCACTCCCCGAGTTTTAATTTGGAAGTCGATCAGATGAATGGCTATGGAGATCAGTGTTGGGCAAGTTACTTTCAAAATGTAATATACTACATATTACTAGTTAATTTTTTTAAAGTAATAAGTTACTTTAAAATATTACTGTCTGTGTAGGGTAACTCGTTACTTATTAGACTACTTTTGCATTACTTTCACCAAAATAACTGCAATAGCAAAATGACATCGCCGCCCCGGAACCACCCCGAATAAGAATTTTAAACCGGCTTGAAGTTGGTGATATTGAGTTGTTTAACTTATCTGTGAATGATAATAGCAACACTTAATTAATATGCGCCAAAAATAACGGCACTTATCGGGGTACCGTACCTGCCATATCAATAAATAAATAAATAAATAAGCAGATAAATACATGTATATGTATCAAAAATAAATGTAAAAATAAATGTAGGCACAAATTAATTAATATGAGTGACATAAATGTATATATATGTGTATTTTTCTATTTTTGTATGTTTTATATATTTATTTAATGATTTATTTGTTTATTTATACATTTATTTATTTATTTATAATTTTATTTATTTATTTATAAATTTATTTATTTATTTATACGTTTATTTATTTATTTATAAATTTATTTATTTATGGCATTTATTTATGACTGTATTATTTACCTCTCATTTATTTCTGTGCCTTGTATTTAGTGATGTCTCCTTGCTTCCTTTCCTTTTCTGTATGCATTTCTGCCTACTCAATGCAAATTAGGGGGCTGGCCGTCATGGGCTCAAGTCTTTGCCTATTGGCTCGAATGCACATTGTCCAATCTGCTCCAAACTTGTCATGCATGATAACTGTACATGCCTGAACACATCTAGATGTCAATATCCATTTATAGTCATAGCGCCCCCTACTGGCAACACAGAAAGTGCTTTGTAACTTGGCCCTACATGCTCACACGTGCACCAAACTTCACGTTTGATGAGCATCCCAGCCTGAAGACATCTAGATGACCATTTGGAGGTAGAGGCAGAGCACCCCCTACTGGCCACACAGAAAGCGGTTTGTAACTCGGCCGTACATGGTCACACCCGCAACAAACTTCACATGTTTGATGAGCATTCCAGACTTCACACATGTACATGCCAATATAGCATTATAGGCAGAGCGCCCCCTACTGGCAACACATGAAGTTGATTGTAACTCAACTGAACGTTGTCCTATCTGCTCCAAACTTGTCGTGCATGATAAGTGTCCATGCCTGAAGATATCTGCAGATCAATATTCAGTGATAGTTACAGCGCCACCTACTGGCAAAAGGAAATGACACAAGTTTTACACGTACATGAACTGCTCATAGTGGGTTGACCACATTCACCTCAGATGTGATCAGAAAAGCCTCAAGCTCTCGATTAACCTTCATTGTGAGGATTATGAGTAAGACATTGATATGTCAATATCCATTTATAGTCATAGCGCCCCCTACTGCCAACACATACATCGTTTTGTAACTCGGCAGTACATGGTCCCCCGCGCACCAACATACACATGTTTGATGACCATCCCAGCCTGAAGACATCTGGATGACCATTTGGAGTGATAGGCAGAGCGCCCCCTTCTGGCCACACAGGAAGTTGGAGTAACTCCATTGTAGATTGTCCAATCTGCTCCAAACTTGTCATGCATGATGAGTGTACATACCTGAAGACATCTAGATGTCAACATCCATTTATAGTCATAGCGCCCCCTACTGCCAACACAGACAGTGGTTTGTAACTCGGCCCTATATGCTCACATGCGCACCAAACATCAGATGTTTGATGAGCATCCCAGCCTGAAGACATCTATAGGACCATTTGGAGTTAGAGGCAGAGCGCCCCCTACTGGCCACACAGGAAGTTGGAGTAACTCCATTGTAGATTGTCTAATCTGCTCCAAACTTGTCATGCATGATCAGTGTACATACCTGAAGACATCTGGATGTCAACATCCATTTATAGTCATAGCGCCCCCTACTGCCAACACAGACAGTGGTTTGTAACTCGGCCCTATATGCTCACACGCGCACCAAACGTCACATGTTTGATGACCATCCCAGCCTGAATACATCTAAATGACAATTTGGAGTGATAGGCAGAGCGCCCCCTACTGGCCACACAGAAAGCGGTTTGTAACTCGGCCGTACATGGTCACACCCGCAACAAACTTCACATGTTTGATGAGCATTCCAGACTTCACACATGTACATGCCAATATAGCATTATAGGCAGAGCGCCCCCTACTGGCAACTAGGGGTGTCACGATATTTCGTCGCACGATATATCGCGATATCGAAACGTCACAATATGCGTATCGTCAGAAGAAAATGATATTGTAAAAAAAAAAAAATGCTCCTGAATAATAATAGAACAAATGCAGCAGAATCAACACGCATGAGTGAGGGGGCAGACTACTACTGGCATGGCAAAACAGCTCAAGGGGTACATAAGATTACATAACTTTAGGGACCATTGAGCATGAGTTATTTAAGAAATAGATTGTATACTTTATTTTTCTTTCACCATGCAACAAACATTTAGTTTGTGACAGTGTGACACATTCTATTGCAAGAGAAGCATTATGTTCCATGTTGTTTTCTAGTTATTATAATAACAATTTCCAAAAACAGCATTTGTTTTGTATTTTGTGTATTTCAAATGAAAGACTATTTTTCCAGTATTTTCCCAGGGCTCCCTTGAAAAGAGGTTTCGATTTCAACGGGACTCACATGGTTAAATAAATGATAAATAAATACATAAAAATTATTTACTTTTGTTAAAAAAAGATATTGTTAAAATATCGTATCGTATCGTTATCGTGAACCCAATATCGTGTATCGTATTGTATCGTGAAATTAGTGTATCGTGACACCCCTACTGGCAACACATGACACACCAACACACGCGCACCAAACGTCACATGTTTGATGACCATCCCAGCCTGAATACATCTAGATGACAATTTGGAGTGATAGGCAGAGCGCCCCCTACTGGCCACACAGAAAGCGGTTTGTAACTCGGCCGTACATGGTCACACCCGCAACGAACTTCACATGTTTGATGAGCATTCCAGACTTCACACATGTACATGCCAATATAGCATTATAGGCAGAGCGCCCCCTACTGGCAACTAGGGGTGTCACGATATTTCGTCGCACGATATATCGCGATATCGAAACGTCACGATATGCGTATCGTCAGAAGAAAATGATATCGTAAAAAAAAAAAATGCTCCTGAATAATAATAGAACAAATGCAGCAGAATCAACACGCATGAGTGAGGGGGCAGACTACTACTGGCATGGCAAAACAGCTCAAGGGGTACATAAGATTACATAACTTTAGGGACCATTGAGCATGAGTTATTTAAGAAATAGATTGTATACTTTATTTTTCTTTCACCATGCAACAAACATTTAGTTTGTGACAGTGTGACACATTCTATTGCAAGAGAAGCATTATGTTCCATGTTGTTTTGTAGTTATTATAATAACAATTTCCAAAAACAGCATTTGTTTTGTATTTTGTGTATTTCAAATGAAAGACTATTTTTCCAGTATTTTCCCAGGGCTCCCTTGAAAAGAGGTTTCGATTTCAACGGGACTCACATGGTTAAATAAATGATAAATAAATACATAAAAATTATTTACTTTTGTTAAAAAAAGATATTGTTAAAATATCGTATCGTATCGTTATCGTGAACCCAATATCGTGTATCGTATTGTATCGTGAAATTAGTGTATCGTGACACCCCTACTGGCAACACATGACACACCAACACACGCGCACCAAACGTCACATGTTTGATGACCATCCCAGCCTGAATACATCTAGATTACAATTTGGAGTGATAGGCAGAGTGCCCCCTACTGGCCACACAGAAAGCGGTTTGTAACTCGGCCGTATGTGGTCACACCCGCAACGTACTTCACATGTTTGATGACCATCCCAGACTTCACACATGTACATGCCAATATAGCATTATAGGCAGAGCGCCCCCTTTTGGCAACAGGAAATTACATCTTTTACACTTACATGAACTGCTCATAGTGGGTTGACCACCTCCACCTCACATGTGGTCAGAAAAGCCTTAACCCCTCGATTAACCTTCATTGTAAGGATTATGAGTAAGACATCTATATGTCAATAGCCATTTATAGGCATAGCACCCCCTACTGGCGACACAGAAAGTGGTTTGTAACTCGGCCCTACACGGTCCCACGCGCGCCTACATCCACATGTTTGATGACCATCCCAGCCTGAACACATCTAGATGACAAATTGGAGTGATAGGCAGAGCGCCCCCTAGTGGCCACTACTGCTGCTACTACTGCTACCAGTCCCACTACTACCAACACTACTATTACTACTATTCCTACTACTGCTACTACTAGGCTACTACTACTACTGCTTGGAAACTGTCAGGTCACCGGATCTCAACCAAATTTTGTTTACTTGTGCACATACCAACTCTGAATAAATGTGCCTTATTTTGTGTTTATTATGTCTCATATATCCCCCATGTCACCGGATGCTTGGACCCCGCATCGCCGCTTGCGGCTATATTTATTCTTATTATACTTACACTTTGCGCGCATTTTTGAGGGTCTAAACATGCACAAAAAGTGGCCAAACTGTGCACATCCGTCACAAGTGGCGAAAATTTTCAGATTTCAAGGTTTTTGGCCAGGGACGTGGCTAAATGCCTCCATAGTGCCTCCTACAATCAATAAACGGAATAGCCCTCGCACTAAGTTTCACCTACAGCTACGAAAATTGCAGGGCACATGTATCATGGCCAGACTGACGGAAAAGTCTCTTGGTGCCAGGATCCACACCCAACCGGAAGTCAGCCATTTTGAATTTACTGTGCAATATTTCAGACATTTCACCCATTTCCAGGGGTCAGACTTTAACGAACTCCTCCTACGGGGTTCATCAGATCACCCTCAAACTTGCACAGCAGATAGAAGAGACCCCAATGATGAATAGTTATTAAAAGTTTGCATTTACCATGGATGGCGTGGGCGTGGCTACGCGGCGAATATCGATGTCTCGCCATGACACACGAAGTCGCTGTCACTCGAATGCACATTGTCCTATCTGCTCCAAACTTGTCATGCATGATAACTGTCCATGCCTGAAGACATCTATATGTCAATAACCATTTACAGTCATAGCGCCACCTACTGGCAACAGGAAATTACATGGTTTACACTTACATGAACTGCTCAGAGTGGGTTGAATACATCCACCTCGGATGTGGTCAGAAAATCCTTTACCACCCAATGCAGCTTCATTGTGACGATTATGAGTGCTCATTGACCGGCGTGGGCGTGGCGCCATGGCGAACGTTGATGTTTCGCCGTCACACAGAAAGTTGGAGTAACTCCATTGGAGATTGTCCAATCTCTGCCAAACTGCACGTGCTTCATACGTGTCCCAGCCTGAAGACATCTATATGTCAATATCCATTTAGAGTCATAGCGCCCCCTACTGGCAACTAGGGGGCACTCTGCCTATCACTCCAAATTGTCATGTAGATGTGTTCAGGCTGGGATGGTCATCAAACATGTGAATTTTGTTGCGCGTGGGACCGTGTAGGGCCGAGTTACAAACCACTTTCTGTGTTGGCAGTAGGGGGCGCTATGACTATAAATGGATATTGACATATAGATGTCTTCAGGCTGGGACAATGAGCAGTTCATGTAAGTGTAAAAGATGTAATTTCCTGTTGCCAATAGGGGGCGCTCTGCCTAGAATGCTATATTGGCATGTACATGTGTGAAGTCTGGGATGGTCATCAAACATGTGAAGTTTGTTGCGGGTGTGACCACGTACGGCCGAGTTACAAACCGCTTTCTGTGTGGCCAGTAGGGGGCGCTCTGCCTATCACTCCAAATTGTCATCTAGATGTATTCAGGCTGGGATGGTCATCAAACATGTGAAGTTTGGTGCACGTGTGAGCATGTAGGGGCGAGATACAAACCACTTTCTGTGTTGCCAGTAGGGGGCGCTATGACTATAAATGGATATTGACAATATCCACCAATAATAATAATAATAATAACAGCCACCACCAATAAATTTTATTTTACCGATGACGTTCACTTGATGACAAAACCCATCCTCCTGAAAAGCAACAAGCAAGCCCTCCGAGCACAGCAGTAATAGGGTTAACCCTAACCCTAACCTAACCCTAGAGCATATTGAGTGCTCTCAACCTGAGTTGTGTGATTTTTATGTTTCTACTTATACCTGCTAAAAAGAAACATTTTCTATCAGAGAAAATAAGTTCTACCTTAGAGACTACACACAACACCAAATCAACTTTAACAATATTTATTGTGATGAAAGTTTTTGGCGGAGGTCCCCTTGACCCAAGGGGAATCAGCCACGTGACGGCGGACCTGCCATGAGTTTGGCAGGGGGCGACGGAACCCTCCCCCTTTGGGAGAAGAGGTCTACCCTGGTGGTACTGGGGTGGAAGCCGGGGAGGTGGTGGGTTGACACTGCGCATAGAGACAAAGAGCATCAGGCAGGTAGGAGGGAATACCCCCTTTTAAACAGCCCGCTTGGAGAGATGGCAGGCTGACATTGGATAATTGATAATGATGACGTAACTAGTTCCGTCTCTGGTAGAACTTCCGTAAACTCTCATTTATCTGAATCATTGACATTGTAGGAGCCAAATTTGGTCTGGTATTATTTCCTGTGATTATCATGTGTAATGCTTTATATGTCCTTGGGGTGTCGTTGTACCATATTTTCCTGGGCTCAGGTAATCTATAGGTAGGGCCATCTGCACGCCCACTATTTTCTTGCCAGCTGCCCCGAGACGAGAAGGAAGAGAAACGAACATGCAGCCGACTCTGCTGAGCTCATGTTATTTGTAGTGAGCAATGCCCATTGCCCAGGCGTTTAAACGCAAATTAAAACACCCTGGCCTCTTTTTATTTTTTCTTCTTTTGAGCGGAGCGGAGCGGTGAGTGCGAGCGGGTGAAATCTGTATGGAGCGGGGAGCGGTCTGGAGCGGAGCAGCCGGGAGCGGCCTTGAGCGCTGGAGTGGGTGGACAGGGCCGCTCCGGGAGCGAGGAGCGGTAATTATCACCGCTCCGCTCCGCTCACATGCTCTGGTACCAGTCATGGTATAAATGCGTTTAGTTTAGAACCGAACCGAACAGAACAGAGGTATGTGAACAAAAATTTAAAGGCACTATGTGCGACTTTTTTTGTCCACTAGATGTCACCATTTCAAACCAAAACAGAGGGGTGTTACCCAAACAATCTTGACCCCCACCCACCAGCGCGGAGCACTTCCTGCTCCCCCCGCCTCCCTCTCATCACATCCCCTCCTCTTGTTCCACAAAAGCACTCCCAGTCTGACAAATCCTCTTGATTCTCAACAACTGACTGAAGGACAAGCCACTTTTTTTTTTAAAGGGGGACTTACCCCCCAGATTCCTGGCAAAACGGTATTCTACTTGATTTGAAAACAAATTCACCAGGATTTCAAATACACATGATTCTGTCCACACACAAACTCAGACAAATGTTTCACTAATTGTGTGCTTTCCTGCCCCCCCCCCCCCCCCCCCCCAGCAACCCATAACAAGATGCTGCAGACCGCCGTGCAGAAGCTGCAGACTGACATGGAGAAGCTGCAGACTGACATGGGGAAGGGGCAGACCGATGTGCAGAAGCTGCAGACTGACATGGGGAAGGGGCAGACCGATGTGCAGAAGCTGCAGACTGACATGGGGAAGGGGCAGACCGACGTGCAGAAGCTGCAGACTGACATGGGGAAGGGGCAGACCGACGTGCAGAAGCTGCAGACTGACATGGGGAAGGGGCAGACCGACGTGCAGAAGCTGCAGACTGACATGGGGAAGGGGCAGACCGACGTGCAGAAGCTGCAGACTGACATGGGGAAGGGGCAGACCGACGTGCAGAAGCTGCAGACTGACATGGGGAAGGGGCAGACCGACATGCAGAAGCTGCAGACTGACATGGGGAAGGGGCAGACCGACATGGAGAAGCTGCAGACTGACATGGGGAAGGGGCAGACCGACATGCAGAAGCTGCAGACTGACATGGGGAAGGGGCAGACCGACGTGCAGAAGCTGCAGACCAACATGGGGAAGCTGCAGACCGACATGGAGAAGCTGCAGACTGACATGGGGAAGGGGCAGACCGACGTGCAGAAGCTGCAGATTGACATGGGGAAGGAGCAGACCGACGTGCAGAAGCTGCAGATTGACATGGGGAAGGGGCAGACCGACGTGCAGAAGCTGCAGATTGACATGGGGAAGGGGCAGACCGACGTGCAGAAGCTGCAGATTGACATGGGGAAGGGGCAGACCGACGTGCAGAAGCTGCAGATTGACATGGGGAAGGGGCAGACCGACGTGCAGAAGCTGCAGACTGACATGGGGAAGGGGCAGACCGACGTGCAGAAGCTGCAGACTGACATGGGGAAGGGGCAGACCGACGTGCAGAAGCTGCAGACTGACATGGGGAAGGGGCAGACCGACGTGCAGAAGCTGCAGACTGACATGGGGAAGGGGCAGACCGACGTGCAGAAGCTGCAGACTGACATGGGAAAGGGGCAGACCGACGTGCAGAAGCTGCAGACTGACATGGGGAAGGGGCAGACCGACGTGCAGAAGCTGCAGACTGACATGGGGAAGGGGCAGACCGACGTGCAGAAGCTGCAGACTGACATGGGGAAGGGGCAGACCGACGTGCAGAAGCTGCAGACTGACATGGGGAAGGGGCAGACCGACGTGCAGAAGCTGCAGACTGACGTGGGGAAGGGGCAGACCGACGTGCAGAAGCTGCAGACTGACATGGGGAAGGGGCAGACCGACGTGCAGAAGCTGCAGACTGACATGGGGAAGGGGCAGACCGACGTGCAGAAGCTGCAGACTGACATGGGGAAGGGGCAGACCGACGTGCAGAAGCTGCAGACTGACGTGGGGAAGGGGCAGACCGACGTGCAGAAGCTGCAGACTGACATGGGGAAGGAGCAGACCGACGTGCAGAAGCTGCAGACTGACATGGGGAAGGGGCAGACCGACGTGCAGAAGCTGCAGACCGACGTGGAGAAGCTGCAGACCGACATGGAGAAGCTGCAGACCAACATGGGGAAGGGGCAGACCGAGATGGAGAACAAGGTCTGATTGACTCTTTACCGTTTCACTGAGCAGATTTCATATTGGCCAGGCAGTTTCAACTTAGTTCTGTTTCACTTTGTTTTGTTTTGTTTCATTCAGATCAGTAAAGTTCAGTGAAGTTTACTTTAGTTCTGTTTCAGTGGCCATCTCTCTATACGAGGGATCAGCTGAGCAGCATTTTAGTAAACAAACCGCATCACTGGGTGGCAACAGCAATGGAACCCTATGGAGCGTGAGCTTTGGGAGGTTTAAGTGTCTGACTAGCTGGCTGCCTCTATTAACATTTTAAAAACTGCAACAGTTCACACAACTTTAACACGACATGCATATTATACATCAAACTCTTGAGCTAGCTCTCACTCAGAATGTCAAAATATAAGCGACGTGATGTATAGTTTTTGAGATATTAACGTTTGTTTGGCACAACTCATACTAGTTAACTCCCGCGGGGTTCCGCATTTCTGGGTGGCAAGTGACGTCACACTGATTCGTCCTATAATACAGGTGTACCAGGATTAACCCCCCACCAAACTATACTCGGGTCAGGTATAGTCTGGCCTAGCCTAAAATATACTGCTAATATACCTCAGTGCTGCTGGGGACCCGACGTAGTGCAGTGCCCGAATTTTGTGCAATTCGACCAATCCGAACACGGTTTTGCACCATGGTAATCAACAGACACTTGGTCCAGACTTTCAGACTTTCCAGTTTGATCCGAACCAAAATGACAGGTGTGACCACAGTCTCGGACCACAGTCTGGACTAAACAGCCGAACCTTGGTCCGAGGAAAAGAGGTGGTCTCGGTCCGGATCAAACTGCAACATGGTTTGGTTCGTTTGCAGTATGGAAGCATTTTTGGGGTAGTTTGGACTTTCGGACCAAATACAGGAAGTTTCATGAAGCTGTTGTCAGAGGGAGAATGAAAAATGAGCCGCGGTAGCACACGGTGAGAGGAGGAGAGCATGTTTTAATTTAAATATGGCAGGATGATGTTATAAAAAGTCAAATACAACACTTAACGTTAGGTAGGCTATTTTCAGAGACGAGGATGAGGGAGAAAGAGAGAGAGAGAGAGGATAGCCTACTGTATGAGAGGAGGGGAGAGAGAGAGGACAGCCTAATGTATGAGAGGACAGGAGAGCTGAAGATAAATAAATTACTTGTCTTCTTTTGAAGGAAAGTGAGCTGCACAAACATCATATTGTCTCACTGAACGCAACAAACACACAGACACAGAGATACAAACTAGTCCCTTAATTAATATCTGACACAACGCAGGCAGGGGGAAGTCCAGACCATGGACAGACAGACAGACCAATTAAAAGTCAATGGATGCCATTATGTTCAGTAGACTGCGGTTTCACTCTCAAACGATCGTATCAGCACATGAATAGAATCGCCAATCCTGTTTTTATTGAATGTAAATAGGCCTAGATCTGTCTCAACACAGCACATTACTTGAAATGACTAAAAACTAACAGTTAGAAATCAAAGTTGACCACATGGGTGGAGCAGAGCGGCGCGCTGCTAGAAAAATCTGGCGACCCGCGCTTACGGCTGCGGTGGCCTCGCCCCCACCGCGATGACGTCATATTGGCCGCACGACCCTCGCGGTCGGTAGCTAGCATGGAGTATGTCCCGCCCTTTAGTCTCGCTACTATAATGCCATGAATCGCTGGCTGTCCTTCACATAGCAAGAGAAGCGCTCATCTGAAGTTCAGTGTGGGACATTTTGGACATGTGACATGTTTAATATGAATCAACTTGAACTAAACATGGAGGCAGCAGGCTGGTGGGCTCTGTCTGGGTGCAGCTACAGGCACCATCACACTGAGGCAGGGCTGTCTGGGTGCAGCTACAGGCACCGTCACACTGAGGCAGGGCTGTCTGGGTGCAGCTACAGGCACCGTCACACTGAGGCAGGGCTGTCTGGGTGCAGCTACAGGCACCGTCACACTGAGGCAGGGCTGTCTGGGTGCAGCTACAGACACCGTCACACTGAGGCAGGGCTGTCTGGGTGCAGCTACAGGCACCGTCACACTGAGGCAGGGCTGTCTGGGTGCAGCTACAGGCACCGTCACACTGAGGCAGGGCTGTCTGGGTGCAGCTACAGGCACCGTGACACTGAGGCAGGGCTGTCTGGGTGCAGCTACAGGCACCGTCACACTGAGGCAGGGCTGTCTGGGTGCAGCTACAGGCACCGTCACACTGAGGCAGGGCTGTCTGGGTGCAGCTACAGGCACCGTCACACTGAGGCAGGGCTGTCTGGGTGCAGCTACAGACACCGTCACACTGAGGCAGGGCTGTCTAGGTGCAGCTACAGGCACCGTCACACTGAGGCAGGGCTGGTTGAGTGGGACCGGGGTGTGCGTCACTTAGTGAAGGCCAATAGATGAAACAGTTTCTGGTGCACAGTTCATAGAAAACTTTGGATTTATTTGACTCTGTGACAGAAGTGATTTAAAATGTAACAAGGTCCAATAACCCATTAAGACCTGTGTTGTTAATGTCTCAGGTGAACAGTGTCAACAGCAGCCTGAACGGACAACTGGCAGCAATCAGCCACACACTAGGTAAGACTGTGTGTGTGTGTGTGTGTGTGTGTGTGTGTGTGTGTGTGTGTGTGTGTGTGTGTGTGTGTGTGTGTGTGTGTGTGTGTGTGCATAGCGGAACGCATCTGAATTTGGGGGCCGGGGGGCCCCCAAATTCAGGGGCGCCCCCCCCCCCCCCCCCCCCCCCCCCTTCATCCCCACACACACGCACGTCTGTGAACCACCATCATTGATTATTATTATTATCATCATATAAAGATTTTGGTCGTTTGAAGCCAGATTCATATAAGAATATCTCATTTGAAATTAACATTAGGATTAGACGGTTGTGATGTCAGTATTCAGTCTTAACAATCATATATTTGCTCCTTTTCTCACTCACTCCTATGTCACCACCTGCTCTCCCTGCAGGGTTTGAGATTACACTTTTTTTTTATCACCAGCCAATATGCCTGCTAGATTTTAAAGTTACGAGCCAATTAATTTCAACTAGCCAAAATGTTTTTCTTGAAATAAACCAGAATATGAGTGCCACTGGGTTAATATATGCATACGTATCAGTACAAATAAGTTATAGCATAATGAATCTATAAGTTACAGCAGGGCTATTCAACTAAATTGTTCAGGGGGCCACATTGTCAGAAACCTAAGGGACCGGGGGCCGGACCGTTCCCCGAGCCAGTACACTTGACACAATGCGCCACCACATTTTCGCAGCCGCGCCGGAACTATTATTAAGTAGGGGGTGCTGTAAGGAATGGAATCTCGGCAGCGTCGAAGAAAATTTTATGTTTTTTGGACTTTTGTCCATATTTAGAAGAATATTTAATTTTAAATTAACATTAGGATTATACTGTTGTGATTGTGATGTCATTATTCAGTATCTTCTCCTTTTCTATTATTAGTATTAGTATTAGTATTAAATACTGAGTATCTCATGAAAAACTATTAATATTGCATCTTTTGTGTTTAGCTCTGTCTCACAGCATTGTAACATTGTAGTGCAGCAAGAAAGGAAAACTAAACATTTGAACCATATTTCTTGTTTAGAACGTATAGCTAGCAACATCACACATCTCCTGAAACACCATTTATAATGCATCTTTCTTGATTAGCTACATCACATCGCCATCTCCTGAAAAACATTAATATTGCACCTTTCTTGTGGCTACATCACAGCATCTACTGAAAAACATTTAGAGTGGATCTGACTTGTTTAGTTCACTTTAGATTCACATCACATCTGAAAAACAACCAGTCGAGTGTAATAAGTAAATGAGGTTTAATTGTAAAAAAGAAATGGGAACCGAAATGTACCCGGGCCGGTTCCGGGACCTGTGTGTGTGTGTGTGTGTGTGTGTGTGTGTACGTGGCTGGTGACACAACTCATAATTAGAGTGAATGATTTCCTTTCAAAAAGGCTTTAATTTGATCTTAAATTCAGCAGGATTTCAAATACCCATCATTCTGGCCACACTAGGGATGCAGCGGTTTCCGGTTTGAAGGTAAACCACGGTTTGAAAAAGTCACGGTATCAAAACCACTAAGATTTGCCGTCATACCTTCCCCACGGTATCAGCTGTTTCCCCAAAACAACGTGCCCAGGTCGCTTGCAGAGTGCAGCTTACGTGGCCCCTCCCCCTGGCTGCATGCCTACCTAGAAGCACAGTATAGTGAGGAGTTGTCCCTGACGGCCCCTCCTCCTGGCTACATGCCTACCTAGACACACAGTATAGTGAGGAGCTGTCCCTGACGGCCCCTCCCCCTGGCTACATGCCTACCTAGACACACAGTATAGTGAGGAGCTGTCCCTGACGGCCCCTCCCCCTGGCTGCATACCTACCTAGACACACAGTATAGTGAGGAGCTGTCCCTGACGGCCCCTCCCCCTGGCTACATGCCTACCTAGACACACAGTATAGTGAGGAGCTGTCCCTGACGGCCCCTCCCCCTGGCTACATGCCTACCTAGACACACAGTATAGTGAGGAGCTGTCCCTGACGGCCCCTCCCCCTGGCTACATGCCTACCTAGAAGCACAGTATAGTGAGGAGCTGTCCCTGACGGCCCCTCCCCCTGGCTACATGCCTACCTAGACACACAGTATAGTGAGGAGCTGTCCCTGACGGCCCCTCCCCCTGGCTACATGCCTACCTAGACACACAATATAGTGAGGAGCTGTCCCTGACGGCCCCTCCCCCTGGCTACATGCCTACCTAGAAGCACAGTATAGTGAGGAGCTGTCCCTGATGGCCCCTCCTCCTGGCTGTATGCCTACCTAGACGCACAGTATAGTGAGGAGCTGTCCCTGACGGCCCCTCCCCCTGGCTGTATGCCTACCTAGAAGCACATTATAGTGAGGTGCTGTCCCTGACGGCCCCTCCCCCTGGCTACATGCCTACCTAGACACACAGTATAGTGAGGAGCTGTCCCTGACGGCCCCTCCCCCTGGCTGCATGCCTACCTAGACACACAGTATAGTGAGGAGCTGTCCCTGACGGCCCCTCCCCCTGGCTGCATGCCTACCTAGACGCACAGTATAGTGAGGAGCTGTCCCTGACGGCCCCTCCCCCTGGCTGCATGCCTACCTAGACGCACAGTATAGTGAGGAGCTGTCCCTGACGGCCCCTCCCCCTGGCTGCATGCCTACCTAGACGCACAGTATAGTGAGGAGCTGTCCCTGACGGCCCCTCCCCCTGGCTACATGCCTACCTAGACGCACAGTATAGTGAGGAGCTGTCCCTGACGGCCCCTCCCCCTGGCTACATGCCTACCTAGAAGAACAGTATAGTGAGGAGCTGTCCCTGACGGCCCCTCCCCCTGGCTGTATGCCTACCTAGACACACAGTATAGTGAGGAGCTGTCCCTGACGGCCCCTCCCCCTGGCTGCATGCCTACCTAGACGCACAGTATAGTGAGGAGCTGTCCCTGACGGCCCCTCCCCGTGGCTGCATGCCTACCTAGACGCACATTATAGTAAGGAGCTGTCCCTGACGGCCCCTCCCCCTGGCTGCATACCTACCTAGACGCACATTATAGTGAGGAGCTGTCCCTGACGGCCCCTCCCCCTGGCTGCATGCCTACCTAGAAGCACAGTATAGTGAGGAGCTGTCCCTGATGGCCCCTCCCCCTGGCTACATGCCTACCTAGACGCACAGTATAGTGAGGAGCTGTCCCTGATGGCCCCTCCCCCTGGCTACATGCCTACCTAGACGCACAGTATAGTGAGGAGCTGTCCCTGACGGCCCCTCCCCGTGGCTGCATGCCTACCTAGACGCACATTATAGTGAGGAGCTGTCCCTGACGGCCCCTCCCCCTGGCTGCATACCTACCTAGACGCACAGTATAGTGAGGAGCTGTCCCTGACGGCCCCTCCCCCTGGCTGCATGCCTACCTAGACACACAGTATAGTGAGGAGCTGTCCCTGATGGCCCCTCCCCCTGGCTGTATGCCTACCTAGACGCACATTATAGTGAGGGGCTGTCCCTGACGGCCCCTCCCCCTGGCTGTATGCCTACCTAGACGCACATTATAGTGAGGAGCTGTCCCTGATGGCCCCTCCCCCTGGCTGCATACCTACCTAGACGCACAGTATAGTGAGGAGCTGTCCCTGATGGCCCCTCCCCCTGGCTGTATGCCTACCTAGACGCACATTATAGTGAAGAGCTGTCCCTGATGGCCCCTCCCCCTGGCTGCATACCTACCTAGACGCACAGTATAGTGAGGAGCTGTCCCTGATGGCCCCTCCCCCTGGCTGTATGCCTACCTAGACGCACATTATAGTGAGGAGCTGTCCCTAATGGCCCCTCCCCCTGGCTGTATGCCTACCTAGACGCACAGTATAGTGAGGAGCTGTCCCTGACGGCCCCTCCCCCTGGCTGTATGCCTACCTAGACGCACATTATAGTGAGGAGCTGTCCCTAATGGCCCCTCCCCCTGGCTGCATGCCTACCTAGAAGCACAGTATAGTGAGGAGCTGTCCCTGATGGCCCCTCCCCCTGGCTGCATGCCTACCTAGACGCACATTATAGTGAGGAGCTGTCCCTGACGGCCCCTCCCCCTGGCTGCATGCCTACCTAGACACACAGTATAGTGAGGAGCTGTCCCTGATGGCCCCTCCCCCTGGCTGCATACCTACCTAGAAGCACAGTATAGTGAGGAGCTGTCCCTGATGGCCCCTCCCCCTGGCTGCATTTCTACCTAGATGCACATTATAGTGAGGAGCTGTCCCTGATGGCCCCTCCCCCTGGCTGCATACCTACCTAGACACACATTATAGTGAGGAGCTGTCCCTGATGGCCCCTCCCCCTGGCTGCATACCTACCTAGACACACAGTATAGTGAGGAGCTGTCCCTGATGGCCCCTCCTCCTGGCTGCATACCTACCTAGACACACATTATAGTGAGGAGCTGTCCCTGACGGCCCCTCCCCCTGGCTGCATGCCTACCTAGACGCACAGTATAGTGAGGAGCTGTCCCTGACGGCCCCTCCCCCTGGCTGCATACCTACCTAGACACACAGTATAGTGAGGAGCTGTCCCTGACTGTGTTTATAACCGTGTGTGTGATAAAGCAGAACTCAACGACCCCCCTGAACTTTCCCTCCATGTAAAAAGACGACGTCGGCTGTATGTAAAAACACAGATGGTCTGCAGACTCCACACATGAAGGTCTGTGAAACCGTGGTCATTTTATCCAAGGTTATCATACCGTCAAAAACTCATACCGCTGCATCCCTGTGTCCACACACACACTCAGACCAATGTTTCACTTCTAATTGTGTGCTTTCCTGTCACCTCCCCCCCCACACACACACACACACACGCTCACACGCAAACACACACACACACACACACACACACACACACACACGCTCACACGCACACACACACACACAGACACAGACACAGACAGAACCAGACAGCAGGTGGCGTTCTCTGCCTCTCTGGGTGATGTAGACAGAGTGGGACCCTACAGCGACCACACAACGCTGATCTACAAGAACTTCTTCTACAACTCTGGACACTACAGCTCCAGTACAGGTAGTGACAGACACACAAACACACGCAACAGACAGACACACACACACACACACACACACAATAGACAGACAGACAGACACACACACACACACACACACAATAGACAGACAGACAGACAGACAGACAGACAGACACACACACACACACACACACACACAATAGACAGAGACAGACAGACAGACAGACAGACAGACAGACAGACACACACACACACACACAGAGAGACAGACACACACACCAGACAGACACACACAACAGACAGACAGACAGACAGACAGACACAACAGACAGACACAGACGCACGCACACACGCAACAGACAGACCCACGCACACACACACACGCAACACACCAGACACACACACACACACACTCACACAACAGAGACAGACAGACACACACACACACACCACACTATACACACACACACACACACACAACACACCAGACAGACACATACACACACACTCACACACACAACAGACAGAGACAGACAGACACACACACACACACACACACGACAGATAGACACACACACACACACACACACACACACACACACACACACACACACACAACACACACACACACACACACACACAACAGACAGACACAACAGACACGCACAAAACAGACATACATACAGACACACACTCACACACACACACACACACACACACACACACACACACACACACACACACAATAATAAGAAGAGCCATGTTGAAACTCAGTGGAATAGAGCTTTGAAGACACACTGTTCTCCTGGAAGGAACAGGAATGGAGTTGACTTCATGGAGACTTTCCTTTTGGTTTGTTTGTACTGCAGGTATCTTCACAGCACCGGTGAGAGGAGTCTACTACTTCAGATTCACCGCCTTCAACTTCTACACTGATAAATATACAGGAGTGATGCTCTACAGGAACAACGAGCGGCTGATGTGGAACACAGAGGCCCCCACTAACAGCAAGGACTACTACACCTACTTCTCCAACGCTCTGGTCCTGCAGCTGCAGCCTGGAGACACAGTCTACATGAAACTCTGGTCAGGGCGCACGATCTACGATGATTCATACAACGCCTCCACCTTCAGCGGCTTCTTAATCTACACTTTGTAAATGTTCACTTTGAAAATGCATTTCAGCTCTTCCTTATCCTCAAATACAACTGTGTGTGTGTGTGTGTGTGTGTGTGTGTGTGTGTGTGTGTGTGTGTGTGTGTGTGTGTGTGTGTGTGTGTGGGCTATAAAAACAGACACTGTTCTTTCTTTGATATATTCACTGTTTACATTTAGTACAAAAATATTATTGGGGGTTTTGAGAGATGATTGACTATCTGACAACACATAATTTGTCTTGTAGTTTCTTTGTAGATTCAAAGGTTGTTGCTGCTACATGTATATCTGACAACACATTTGTTTGTCTTGTGTGTATGTTTGATATAGTAAGTCTTCTAATGAAGGTTTAGCTCTTCATGTCTAAACGCTTTGGCAATATGTGCAGTGTTACGTCATGCCAATAAAGCCATTTGAATTGAATTGACTTGAGTGAAAATTGTGATGGCTGCAACTTCAAAATAAGACTCTGGCCCAATCTCAATGTCCGCACTCACAGACTCACAGACTTTACGTTACAATAATGATTATTACCCCGTTAACGTTACTTGAGCTTACCTTTGATGAAATGTTGGCCGCAAAGAGCAAAGAGGTGTGTACTTTGATGGTAGAAAAAAAAGGCTTTTTTTTTGCCCTCCCCAGCGACTGAACCACGTCGCACAAATCCACAACCACCTCCTTTCTTTCTCCGACGGGATTCTGTAAAACACAAGCCAGGCGTGTCTCCTCGTCGGTTTAGTGCAACCGATAGCACAACAGGTAGGCTATCCGGCACTTTGGCTGAACAAACAGCGTGAGCCGACTCGCAGGCAACGGAATCAACAAGTTTTTTTTTGACCGCCAGGTGGGCGTTCCCGGCAGCACGTAACGCCCCTTGAAAGCTATGAATAGGCGGCCATCTTGCCTGCAGAGTAGAATACAGTTTTGCAAGAAATCTGGGGGGGGTCAGTCCCTCTTTAAACAGTTAAAATGCACATTAATACACTAGGATTGCAAAATCCCAATGCTGAACACGAAATAAATGCAACTCAATGAAGCATAGAACAGAAAAAGGCTTAACTTGAGGTAAAACATGCAGGAATGAATGCAAAAACAATACAGTGAGTCCTCTTCATCTTGGTTGTTGCCATGGTAACAATACAGTGAGTCCTCTTCATCTTGGTTGTTGGCATGGTAACAATACAGTGAGTCCTCTTCATCTTGGTTGTTGCCATGGTAACAATACAGTGAGTCCTCTTCATCTTGGTTGTTGGCATGGTAACAATACAGTGAGTCCTCTTCATCTTGGTTGTTGCCATGGTAACAATACAGTGAGTCCTCTTCATCTTGGTTGTTGCCATGGTAACAATACAGTGAGTCCTCTTCATCTTGGTTGTTGCCATGGTAACAATACAGTGAGTCCTCTTCATCTTGGTTGTTGCCATGGTAACAATACACTGAGTCCTCTTCATCTTGGTTGTTGGCATGGTAACAATACAGTGAGTCCTCTTCATCTTGGTTGTTGCCATGGTAACAATACAGTGAGTCCTCTTCA
The DNA here is from genome assembly GCF_964638095.1 of Poromitra crassiceps. Taxonomy (NCBI): domain Eukaryota; kingdom Metazoa; phylum Chordata; class Actinopteri; order Beryciformes; family Melamphaidae; genus Poromitra; species Poromitra crassiceps. The sequence goes on from NC_139641.1 coordinate 8,371,411, forward strand.
TCTTGGTTGTTGGCATGGTAACAATACAGTGAGTCCTCTTCATCTTGGTTGTTGCCATGGTAACAATACAGTGAGTCCTCTTCATCTTGGTTGTTGCCATGGTAACAATACAGTGAGAGTCCTCTTCATCTTGGTTGTTGCCATGGTAACAATACAGTGAGTCCTCTTCATCTTGGTTGTTGCCATGGTAACAATACAGTGAGTCCTCTTCATCTTGGTTGTTGCCATGGTAACAATACACTGAGTCCTCTTCATCTTGGTTGTTGGCATGGTAACAATACAGTGAGTCCTCTTCATCTTGGTTGTTGCCATGGTAACAATACAGTGAGTCCTCTTCATCTTGGTTGTTGCCATGGTAACAATACAGTGAGAGTCCTCTTCATCTTGGTTGTTGCCATGGTAACAATACAGTGAGTCCTCTTCATCTTGGTTGTTGCCATGGTAACAATACAGTGAGTCCTCTTCATCTTGGTTGTTGCCATGGTAACAATACAGTGAGTCCTCTTCATCTTGGTTGTTGCCATGGTAACAATACAGTGAGTCCTCTTCATCTTGGTTGTTGCCATGGTAACAATACAGTGAGAGTCCTCTTCATCTTGGTTGTTGCCATGGTAACAATACAGTGAGTCCTCTTCATCTTGGTTGTTGCCATGGTAACAATACAGTGAGTCCTCTTCATCTTGGTTGTTGCCATGGTAACAATACAGTGAGTCCTCTTCATCTTGGTTGTTGCCATGGTAACAATACAGTGAGTCCTCTTCATCTTGGTTGTTGCCATGGTAACAATACAGTGAGAGTCCTCTTCATCTTGGTTGTTGCCATGGTAACAATACAGTGAGTCCTCTTCATCTTGGTTGTTGCCATGGTAACCATACAGTGAGTCCTCTTCATCTTGGTTGTTGCCATGGTAACCATACAGTGAGTCCTCTTCATCTTGGTTGTTGCCATGGTAACACTACAGTGAGTCCTCTTCATCTTGGTTGTTGCCATGGTAACAATACAGTGAGTCCTCTTCATCTTGGTTGTTGCCATGGTAACACTACAGTGAGTCCTCTTCATCTTGGTTGTTGCCATGGTAACCATACAGTGAGTCCTCTTCATCTTGGTTGTTGCCATGGTAACAATACAGTGAGTCCTCTTCATCTTGGTTGTTGCCATGGTAACAATACAGTGAGTCCTCTTCATCTTGGTTGTTGCCATGGTAACAATACAGTGAGTCCTCTTCATCTTGGTTGTTGCCATGGTAATCAGTCCCCACTATCCGAAGCCAGCACCGTCCCCTCTGGTCTACGTTGGGCAAAGCACTGCAATAAAACAGCAGATGAATATTAGCAGAACTCGTAACTACAACTGACCCGGGATCAGCCTTCAGCATGAGGTCATGTCAGTAAAAAGTATAATGTTAAGTAGCAGACTACGAAGAAGCGCTAACCCAAAAGAAAACAACATCTGGCCGATATCTCAATTTGAGCAAATTATATCCATGGTTTCTAGAGACTACTGAGTATATTAAAATAAAATAAAAGCAGCCATATTTAAACAATTACAGAAGCAGGTTGGGTGACTTGAAGGAGAAAAACGTGGCAAGTCTTGTGAAGGAGGAGTGCTTGTTAACTCATTCTCTGCCAGGGTCATTTCGGTCTGTGTGCTCCCAGTGGCAGGATTTTGAGCATATTTCCTGATCTTCCAGGACCCACAGAATATTCTGTGCTAGGAATAAAATGACACAACATATCTCACAATAAAGCAGTGACTATCTTCTTACCCCTTGTAAAAAACTGAAACTCTCCCATGTTTCCTTGTTTAGTTACAAGCAGTGGAAGTTAGCTTGTTTTCACTAAAAATGCCCTCCTTCGGACAGAAATATGAGATAAAGAGGTTTTTAGTGAAGGACACCGTTTCAAGCAGAACTCTCTTTTGAGCCTTTTATTTTTTGCCTCAGTGACACATCAGACATATACAGTATTTGTTTTCCCAAATAAATAAATAAAAAATAAAAAATAAGAGAATGTATTTTACAGTTGCCATGTGGATTTTTAGCTTAGCTTGATAAAAGCATAAACAAATGGAATGAACCCTTATGTGGTCACACTCACACACTCTCTCTCTCTATCTCACACACACACACACACACACACACAGGGATAACGAGTGCTGTAACGTTACCTGCTGTCACGTTACCTCTCATAACTAACGTTAGCACAGAAGATCACACAATAGCTACGTTAGTGCTGTAAACTTTGAAATGTTTATGTGACACATGTTTCGCCTTGGTTGCTGGGGACGGGTGTGTGACGCGGTTTGACGTATCCATGTGATTCCCCCTCCCTTGAGTGTGACAGAACTCTCCCTTGAGAGGGAGAGCTGGCAAGAGGAAACGCTGTGAAGGGGAGCCTTCGTCGCCATGGCGCTCCGTCGTGGAGCAATAACAAAAACGCTGGCGTCTTCCTCGCCATCGTCGCCAGCCGAGAACTCTGGATCGGACTCTGTTTCGACCACAGGCTCCACCCATAAATACTAAACTAGCGGGTTCCTTTTATCAGTTTGACTTGAAACAATGTCACAGGCTGGGAAAGTGTCTGATGTAATGTAAACAGCCAAAACATGAAAGTACGTCCGAGTACGTCTTTGGCAGTGAACGCCATTGTTAAAAGTACGTCCGGGTACGTCTTTGGCAGAGAATGAGTTAAATGACATTAAGGAGAGCTGGAGAGGCCAATTGGGGAAAGTGTAGGACATTGAGCATGAGAACAGCACAGTGCAATCTGGCATTGCTGGCTAGCTGCTATTCCTCCTTAAAGGAGAATTTCGTTTTTTTTCAACCTGGACCCTATTTCCCACACTGTATGGGTCTTATAAACTCATCGTGACATATTTTTTGAAATTTGGTCCAGTATTCACCGAGATAGCCTTGTTTACAGCTGGAGCAATGTGCTCAAACTGGATCAATGGGTCCCATCAGGGCAACTGTGTATCGTCCATCCACGTTCGCTAAAACTGCTTGTTTTGCCGGCTGGCTGGCTCAAACTCTCTTTATAGTGTCTGGCAACATGGATACGACTCCATTCATATATATTATCCACCGGAGCTTACTGTCGGACAGAGAAAATAGGCGTACACCCCCCCCTAGTCCCCCCTGACAACATCCTGTTCTACCCACTGAGATAGCAAAGCAGAGTCTCGCGAGAACGCGAGCGAGAGTTGAGTCAAGAGTTTTGCTTTGTTGGCGCCATGCGCGCGGTGGCCGCGGGAGAGTGTTTTGTTTGGAAAGATCTCGTGACGCACTTCTTATACACTTCCAGACTAATTTTTTTAAGATTTTTTTTTTTTTTTTACAATTAAACCTCATTTACTTATTACACTCGACTGGTTGTTTTTCAGATGTGATGTGAATCTAAAGTGAATTAAACAAGTCAGATCCACTATAAATGTTTTTCGGTAGATGCTGTGATGTAGCCACAAGAAAGGTGCAATATTAATGTTTTTCAGGAGATGGCGATGTTGCTAGCTATAGGTTCTAAACAAGAAATGTGGTTCAAATGTTTACAGTAGTTTTCCTTTCTTGCTGCACTACAATGTTACAATGCTGTGAGACAGGCCCGGCGTTGGAGGGGGGCCTGACCGGGCCGGGCCCCCCCATTCCCTAAACTGGCCCCCCCCCCATTCATTTTTTTTTTTTTTTTTTTTTGTGTGCTAAAAACGTTTTTCCGTTTTTCTGTTTTAAAGTTTAAAACGGAATCTGGCTGTCATTAGGCATTGATTAACTGAATGCTATTGCTAACTGTTACTTTGAACCTCCATTTGCAATGATTCTGGCTGGATATTAATTAACTATTGTAAATTTGTCACAATGAATGCAATTTGTGCACAATGTGTAAATACATTTAATATTAATTGTTTAGGCCTATTTGTAAAGTCACAACACATTAGAGATGTGTGTAGTTCCTCATAGATTTAGCCTCTTCCTTTTGCTCTCAAATGCACCAGTTTGACGAATTTTACTTTAAAATGTACAAAATCTTCTTCCGGGGGAGAATCCCCCCGGACCCCCCTTGGCCCCCCCAAGCTAGGGGCAGGCCGCTCAGATCAGGATCTGTATCTAAGAGGTGCCAGTGTTTTTTTTATTATTTTTTCAAATTGTTTTCCCAGGGGTGAATACTGTATGATACAGTTAACTGGTTGTAGAGTGTTCTTTTTTTGAGAGGGGCGCAGACACTCCTCCTGGCTTTTGGAGGAGACCTTTAAGGTTGCTTTCTCGATGACAGGCTCTGAGTAGCCCCTTGTTTTGAACATACTTTTAAGGGTGTGGCTTTGTTTGTGAAAAGAGGCCTCCGTGCTGCACACTCTCCTGATTCTATGGAATTGACTGATAGGCAGGCTGTTTTTTAGGACGGTGGGATGGAATGAGTCCGCCCTAAGTAATGAGTTTCTATGGCAGCTTTTCCTGTACAGATCTGTTTGAAAAGAAGCTCCTTCCTTGATTATCTTAATGTCCAGAAAATTCACTTGGTGTTGATCGTACTCTATGGTGAACTTGAGGTTTTCATTCTGGGGATTTAGAATTGAAAAAAACTGTAACAGAGTAGATTCATCTCACGTCCAAAGTAAACAGATGTCATCGATATATCTTTTCCGCATTTTTATATATGGCAAAAAATATTTTTTTTTGTGGATAAATAATAGCCTCAGAATTCGACTACTCATTCGTTTCACTCAAGCATAGTCTCAAGGAAGGACCCCTGTACAGCGGGTTTCATTCGCAAAGGCCCTACTTTATTGTGTAGCGATCACAATAAAACATCACTTAGTTGCCTTAGCATAAAAAGGTTTGTCAGATGGCCTCTAGAGGGCGTCTTTGACTAAGAGATGCAGTTACATACATTGACTGTAAAGTGACATAGGCTATTGTTGAAGTGCAAAATAAAAAAGTTGGTCAATATTGCTCCCTTATGTCACATCCTGTGTTACAGGATTTGTAAAGTCAAGTCAACTTTATTTATAGAGCACATTTACACCACTGGGCATGTGGGCACACCTGAATCCAAAATGTCTTCATATTGCAGACATATTGCATATTGCATATACACACATACATACATACATATAGTAGCGATCCTGTGTCTGGCAGGATGAAGCAAGCACGTTGGTCCTTAGCTAAAGGAAGTGTTCCTTTTAGCTTGATGGTTAACGTGTTGGGCTTGTAAGTTGGAGACTTTGGGTTCGCAACCAAGCCTCGCCTGTGTTGTTACAATATATATATGCCAATATGTTATTTAGCCTATTCAGCCAGGGGAGCTGTGTGGACAAAGAGAAGGATTAGTGTACATAGAACAATTAGGCAATTTATGAACAGTCCAGTGTGCGCTCTGGGCGCTCAAAGTGCTATTTCCCAACGCACCCTAAATTGCATGACTACTCTTTTTTCATTTTTACTAGCCTACTGTTTTTTGCTGCAAGAGATCTTGCAAATCTTCTCTTAAACATACTTTGTTTAGATTTATTTTTATTTTTAATCAGCAAGGAACTTTCTGGCACCGAGAGCCAAGCATGACACGTGACTCCGCCTCCAGCAGCACTGCATCAAGCCACCCTGAACGAGACCGGAAACTACGCGACTTTGCTTTCAGAATAAAAGTATAACTTGTCACTCGACTTTCAGAACAACATTACTGGGGCTGTTGATTTGCACCGCGTCAACCACACATTGTTCTGATAATATGAAGAAGCGGATATGTGATGCATGCCTTCCATGATGACAACAGCAAGCGCTGTTGGATTTTACTTCTGTGGTCAAATGAAGGACACATAATAAACAACAGCTACATCTAGATTGTATGTCCCAGTGGTTTGTCAAAGGGGCCAATGAGCTGTAATTGGTTGGCTCACTGTCACACAATGGTCTGCATCATGTGTTCCTCTAGTGTTTCTCAACGTGGGGTCCAGGGACCACCAGGGTCCTTGAGGGGATTCCAGGGGGTCCCTGGAAATGTATGAATTGTTAAACTTCAGCATTATTTCACCTTACAAATGATTAGAGGATGTAGCACTCTCGCCTCACAGCAAGAAGGTCCTGGGTTCGACTCTCGCCTGGGATGCTGTTGGTAATGTGTCCCCACATGCCTTGAGTTTGCATGTTCTCCCTGTGCTCCCCTGGGGTTTCCCTCCAGATAATAACCCCATTACAACATGCAAGAAGATGGTCATTTGACCAGCGAAGTTGGTCCCCGGGCGCTTCACTGCAGCTGTCCACCGCTCCTGGCCAGCCCGTGGAGGAGGACGAGCCAGGATGGGGAGGACAAATTTCACGCCGCCTCTAAGCATGTGTGTGTGTGTGTGTGTGTGTGTGTGTGTGTGTGTGTGTGTGTGTGTGTGGTGTGTGTGTGTGTGTGTGTGTGTGTGTGTGTGTGTGTGTGTAATGTGTACAGTGCATGCATTGGTGCATTGTGATAAAGATGGTTTGAGCCTCCTGGACAAAATCATAACGAGCAATAACAATATTCTCAGATTTGGGTCTGAGAGACAAGATGTCATCAGATGGGGGGTCTGTGGCCTTCAGGCCCGGACTGGCCATCGGGAGCATAGGGAGGTTTCCCGGTAGCCTGGCCTGCTAAATTCATCACAATGCAGGAAATGAAGTGTTTGATGCTCAATATTTCCTGGGGGAGGACCCCCAGACCCCCCACTTAATGTGCCCCCATGTTCAAATGAAGCCTACAAGTTCAAAGTGCCTGCACTATATTATATATATAATATACTTATTGTGTAATTTGTACAATGGTGGCAGTTCACAAATATTCTAGCCTGATATTCAGACTGCATTGTCAATTCATAAACTCATTTCCTCTTCATCTGAGATTGCGCTCACTTCAGAGCATTTCTATGAGGGGGCGGAGCTTCGGTCTTCCCCTAACCAATCACTAAAGACCCAGGTGTCCACGGCAACCTAACCTCGCGTCACCAGGCTCTTGCCGAGGCAACCGGCCGGCACGGCAGAGCAGCCGCAGCAGTCTTGCTAGTCACAAGCACAAGCTAACGCAGCCAAAGTCGGCCGACTTTGGTTGCTCAACATGGAGAAGCTGGCTAGCATTAGCTAGCTACGTTATCTTTGGCCACAGCTGTGTCTGTTTCTGTTGTGCATGACTGACAACAGCATTAGCCAATCAGCGCCCATGATTGGATTTTCAACGGGAGAAATTATGTTTGTTCATAGCGATTCCAGACCAAGAAGGGCCAAATCCACAACTGTGGAGTAGGCGTGGCTTCGAAGGTCTGGAGCCAGGCTTAAAAAATTCACCAGAATGCAGGAAATGAAGACCTGACTGGGGCTATATTCCCGGCCTGAATGATTTTCACAGTCCGCCGCTGGTGGACTTGACGTGTGTAGGCAGTGTTGGGCAAGTTACTTTCAAAATGTAATATACTACATATTACTAGTTACTTTCATTTGAAAGTAATACGTTACTTTACAATATTACTGTCTGTGTAGAGTAACTCGTTATTTATTATTACACTACTTTTGCATTACTGTCACCAAAATAACAGCAGCAGCAGAATGACATCGCCGCCCCGGAACCATCCCGAAAAATAATTTCACCCATCTTAAAGTCAGTGTAAACATTTGTAATTCTATAGGCTATGTTATCCTTTTCCTTTGTTATTGTCATCTATAGTGGTTATTTGCATAAAAACACACACTTTGATTAGGAAATGATTGCATCCTTATTTAAAAATTTGATTTGATATAAACAGTAACAAAATTTATAAGTTGTGTTACTTGACAAAGTAAATATTACTGAGTTACTGCTACATGTAAAAGTAATATATTACTTTTGTAATGACCCCCAACACTGTGTGTAGGCTACTACATTTGGCGTCCTTGATATGAATTTTGGGAATGACTGCTCGACGAAAACATTGTTGTTGAGCTTTTCTAAAAAAAAATAAGAGAGAGAAAAAGAGCCACCTTTCAAAGAACAGAACTCGCAGCAAGTATTTGACCATTTCCCCCCTCCACACCGTTTGTCAGTAAGACTTTTATTTTGAAGGATTTGACAGGAAGTGTTTCTCTTGATGATTTGCGGTGATGATTAGCTGGACCGCGGTCCGTCAGAGTAAACGCTCAGCAGCAGCGATTCACGGAAGATGCTGAAGAAACGGGAGCTGCTGGTAAGTTTCCCTCTGACTGACTTTAACAGCACAAATATCATGTGAAGTAAACAGCTCCGCAGCCAGCTGCTGGCCCAGCAGACAGGCGGCTAACATGACAGCTAAACCCTGAGCCTCCGTGACGCGAAGCCTGTTGTTTCGCTAGTTTACCTTTCAGGCTGGAAAGCTTCGACTCTAGTAATGTTAGCCTGGCTGGAACGTTAGCTGTCATGTAGCTAGCAGCAGCTAACGCTAGTGACAGTGTTTACATGGTGGGATGAGTCGGTAGCTGTCATGTAGCTACCTGCCTGTAGCTAGCAGCTAACGCTAGTGACATTGTTTACATGGTGGGATGAGTCGTTAGCTGTCATGTAGCTACCTGCCTGTAGCTAGCAGCTAACGCTAGTGACAGTGTTTACATGGTGGATGGAGTCGGTAGCCCCACCGGCTTTTCATCTGTGTGTGTGAGTGAATGTGGAGAACCTCCGCTTGAGTCTTTCTCTCCGTCTGTCTGTGTGTCTGTTTCACCCAGCCTGGCTCACCTGCTACGGTAGCTAGCTAACCTGAGCTAAACGTGTGTGTGTGTGTGTGTGTGTGTGTGTGTGTGTGTGTGTGTGTGTGTGTGTGTGTGTGTGTGTGTGTGTGTGTGTGTGTGCTCATCTGCAGCAGATGTGGAGATGCTGCTCGAAATATGTCCCTTGTTGGAAATGTTGACCTTGTTGTCATTTTTCTATTTGGCTCGTTTGAGGTTCACCCACACTTACCACTTACAACTTACAACTTACCACTTACCACTTACAAGACAGGACTTGTGAACTAAAGTCACATGTAGATTGTTTATTCTTGGTGGTGACAGATCCTGCAAGCTCGAGTGTGTGTGTGTGTGTGTGTGTGTGTGTGTGTGTGTGTGTGTGTGTGTGTGTGTGTGTGTGTGCGCGCGCAGTGCACAGCAACTGAATACGTACGTTTATCTAACTAACATGATGGATGTGTGTCTCTTCTGTGGTCTTCATAGGCCCAAAGTGACCTTACTACTGTACTTTGTGTATATATGATATATACAGAACTGTAACACTATTTAGGTGCTTAATGGTATAGGCAGTCTATGTGTCTGACAGTATGAACTGTAACACTATTTAGGTGGTTAATGGTATAGGCAGTCTATGTGTCTGACAGTATGAACTGTAACACTATTTAGGTGGTTAATGGTATAGGCAGTCTATGTGTCTGACAGTATGAACTGTAACACTATTTAGGTGGTTAATGGTATAGGCAGTCTATGTGTCTGACAGTATGAACTGTAACACTATTTAGGTGGTTAATGGTATAGGCAGTCTATGTGTCTGACAGTATGAACTGTAACACTATTTAGGTGGTTAATGGTATAGGCAGTCTATGTGTCTGACAGTATGAACTGTAACACTATTTAGGTGGTTAATGGTATAGGCAGTCTATGTGTCTGACAGTATGAACTGTAACACTATTTAGGTGCTTAATGGTATAGGCAGTCTATGTGTCTGACAGTATGAACTGTAACACTATTTAGGTGGTTAATGGTATAGGCAGTCTATGTGTCTGACAGTATGAACTGTAACACTATTTAGGTGGTTAATGGTATAGGCAGTCTATGTGTCTGACAGTATGAACTGTAACACTATTTAGGTGGTTAATGGTATAGGCAGTCTATACCATTAACCAACAACTGACAATGTTGTGCACACCGGATAGTTAGTTAGGTTAAGTTAGTTAGGTTAAGTACATACATAAGTGCCTGGGTAGCGAGCAGATGGCGGTATTTGACAATTTAGCAGCTAAATCATAGATTATTGAAAGATATTCCATACTCCAGACTGAAATGCTATAACAGAAGTATTGGCCAGAATGACATGAACATTTATTGGACACTTATTCAGCGGGTATCTTCTTGCATGTTGTGTTCAGGTGCACTGTAATTCTTTTTTTGTTTGTTTTTGGTCAACATCTTTTTGTGGCGGTCAAAATCCTTTTGTGGCGGCCGCCACAAATTCCTTTATGTATGGGAAACACTGAGGCAGTCTATGTGTCTGACAGTATGAACTGTAACACTATTTAGGTGGTTAATGGTATAGGCACTAGGCAGTCTATACCGGTTAGGAGAGCGTTTTGAACAGCCGTTCCCCCGTATTGCCTAGGCCTAAAAAAAAAAAAAGTTCGGTTCCGGTTTCGACCGACCCTGTCGATTTACGTGCGACCCAAATTTATTTTATGAGCTTGTTGATTTGGGTGGCACTAAGGGGCGGGGTTTGCCACTGCCCGAAGGTGCTTTTCGCTACGGATACTTTAAAACGAAAATGGCAGGGAGATTCAAGATTCAAGATTTTTATTGTCACTCCATAGTACAAGTATCACGTGTGAAATTCTTGTGCTGTGGACTCCGTTTACAACATAGTAAAATATAACGGGGCATATGAGTGCAAAACGGAGCATGACGGACATGTGCTTTGTGTCGCTTCTCTGCCCATGCAGCACTAGCGTGCCAACCAAAATTGTGAGATTGGGGTTAAAATAATTTGAAAACGTGCTTCAGGAAGTTTAACAGTGCCCTTGTATATTCGTATCAGCAGCCATACTCTGAACCTGTTTTGATTTTGGGAGCGTCCCCCACCCCACCTCTCTCTCTCTCTTTTCTCTTTCAGCCCGTCTCACATATGCTCCAAAACAAATGAATCTCATGGCAGTTTAACAAGCGTGTAAACAACGCGACTCTATAGCAAGATTGTCTGGACAAGTGAGGACACAAACACATCGGCTACCAAAATATATTTCCCTGCTGCATGTCATGATGACATCGGCAAAAGTTTGGATGCAGCAGCAATGCCTTTCCCCCCCACACTGCCTGATAGACAGGTAGGAGATTAACAGCCTCTGACTGGCAAGGGCTTTGAAACTACGGTAGCCTATAACAACTTTTTATTCATTGGTCATTCATTGTGATATAAATTAGTGACATTTTCCCCAAAATACTCATGGTTCTGTGCTGTTGGTATTTGGTAGCCTATCTGATGCCTGCAGTGCGGCGCCGCGTCAATTAACGATACGTCGATAATGACGCTTGCGCAGCAGCAGGATGATGTATTCACGCAGATTTTCAGTCCTAAATATCAAACATGTTTGATATGAAAGCATTCATATTGACTTAAATATTTTGTTCATATAAAAACGTGTGTAGAGCACAGTGGTAGAGTACATGTAGGCTATGTTATGAAAAAAGTATCCATTGCTGCTGTAATTTTAAGGAAAATAAAAAATATATATATTTCCTATCTATCCCTTGCTGCCACTGGAAAAAAATAAAAATTAAATAAATTCCCTACCGACCCATCACCTCAACTGACAAACACAGGAACCAAACTTTATTTTTTTTAAGGCCCTATTGGAACGCTATATGACCCTAATACTGCACGAGTGTATATATCATATACACACAAAGTACAGTAGTAGGGTCACTTTGGGCCTATGGTGTTCATAGTGAAGTGAATATGAGCATCAGTGCAGACTTTGCTTTGTTTGCTGTAGTTGGTTGGGTCAACAAAGCACACCGCAGGTGTGTTGTTACAGGACTGACACTCAGAACATCATGGCTGCCTGTGAACACAGCCTGAAGCCCCACTCTGTAACACAGTGGAGTTCACTCTGTAACACAGTGGAGTTCACTCTGTAACACAGTGGAGTTCACTCTGTAACACAGTGTAGTTCACTCTGTAACACAGTGGAGTTCACTCTGTAACACAGTAGAGTTCACTCTTTAACACAGTGGAGTTCACTCTGTAACACAGTAGAGTTCACTCTGTAACACAGTGGAGTTCACTCTGTAACACAGTGGAGTTCACTCTGTAACACAGTGGAGTTCACTCTGTAACACAGTGGAGTTCACTCTGTAACACAGTGGAGTTCACTCTGTAACACAGTGGAGTTCACTCTGTAACACAGTGGAGTTCACTCTGTAACACAGTGGAGTTCACTCTGTAACACAGTAGAGTTCACTCTGTAACACAGTGGAGTTCACTCTGTAACACAGTGGAGTTCACTCTGTAACACAGTAGAGTTCACTCTGTAACACAGTGGAGTTCACTCTGTAACACAGTGGAGTTCACTCTGTAACACAGTAGAGTTCACTCTGTAACACAGTGGAGTTCACTCTGTAACACAGTGGAGTTCACTCTGTAACACAGTGGAGTTCACTCTCCTCACTAAAGCTGTGTTCACACCGAGATATTTATTTTTCGCTCTGTCGCTCGATTCACCCCTTTGGAATCGCTCTGTCGCTGTGTTTAAATCGCTCGTCAACAGGCACACGAATTGACGGACATCTGGGGGCTATAACGTTACACAGGAGGGTGCAGGTTGGGGTTAGTATTAGGGGTGTCAAAAATAATCGATTATAAGATGCATCGCGACGCGGACATGCACGATTCTGCATCGATTCACAAATGTCAAAAATCAATTATTATTATTTATTTTTTTTATAATCGAATAAAATATAATGGAAGTACATGCATTTGTTTATTTTAATTATGGATCATAATACAATGCAATTCCAAATGCACTTTATTTTAAAAGTAGCCACACAGTGAGAAAAAAGAAAGTGAGAAAAAATAAATCATGTCTTGGGGAAAAAAAGTGATGCATCGATTTAAGATGCATCGATAATCGTTTTATAATCGAATCGTAGCCCTCTGAATCGTAATGGAATCGTGAGGCCAGTGAAGATTCACAGCACTAGTTGATATCAGTTGTAGTTGGTTACACAGGAGGCTGGTTTGGGGTTAATATCAGTTGTAGAGGGTTAGGGTTAGGAGGCTGGTTTGTTTGGTATCAGTTGTAGTTGGTGACAGTGCAATTTGTTATCAGCTCGGATCAGGATGCAGTTTGACCACAATGAGCCAGCAGAATTAAACAGTATTTTTCATCCTGTTTTCATCCTAGTGTTGAGCGACATCGCTTCATCCCACAGCCACCAAACGTGCTGCAACGCAACGCAACGCAACGCAACGCAACGCAACGCAACGCAACGCAACGCAACGCAACGCAACGCAACGCAACAGGGCAAAACGAACCCTCGATGTACGTCTGTCCACTAAAAGTGCTTGTTTTTGCCACTGACAGGCTCAGATTGTTGTAAGTGTGTGACAACATGGAAACCAGAGGGAAAAAGTGTGTGTGTGTTGTGTGTGTGTGACCAAATCTTCACTTGATCCTTCACTTCACCTGGGCCCATAAGTAGGGATGGGTATTGTTTGGATTTTGTCGATACCGGTTCCGGTTTCGGTACTGGTTATCGATACCGATACTTATCGATACTCTTATCGATTCGATACTAATCTCCATAATTTGGTGCAAAAAATAAAGACATGGCATGAAAAGATGCGAAAAGATTCAACTGTTATTTTGTTATTACTTATTACAAGTAGGGATGCAGGGGTTAACTGGTTTGAGTCTATTAACCGCCATTTAAAACGTCAGGGTTATATAACCGCAGAGGCTCCGCTACACAGAGTGTTTTGTTTCACAACAGTCCGCTAGTTTAAACTCCCATGCGGCGCAGACGGCGATGGAAGGAGAGGAACCTGTCTCTCTCGCTTCGTTTCCGCACAGACTATTTAGCGGAGGCACCAAACACAGGCAGCTGCATGCCTCCCAGTAGTAGCCAGTCTGTAGCCCAGCCATGGACGCCAGCACCAAAATAAATGTTGCAATACATGTCCCTGCAAGGTTTCTGAGATGAGGGGAAAGTCTGAGCTGGTGTTACGTTAAACCAAACGTGGGGAGGAGGCAGCGGATTTGTTTAGCGTTAACATACAGTCAATGATGTTAACGTTAGCTGTTGTGGCTAATGTTAGCTTGCTGGCCGCGGCCTAGCGTACATAGTTCAGCCGGCAGCGATCCTCAAGCTCGTTGTGACCAAACATCCACGCATTTAAAGCACTTCATGGGATGAGCTTCAGAGCTGGCGTAAACCATAGAGAACCTCATGCTTTACACGAAAAGAAACGTCCAGGGTTTGTGTCTTAACTCCAAAAGCAACCCGCAAACGTTCCATGTAGGCCTAAGCTAACGTGAAGTTATCCTTTATTTATCCCCATGGGGAAATTCATCCTCTGCATTTGACCCATCCTCTACTAGGAACTAGGGATGCACCGATATGAAAATTTTGGCCGATGCCGATAACCGATATTAACATTGCTGTTATGGCTGATAACCGATACTTACCGATGTCGATATGATCTGTATAAAACCACATTTTTATGATCATCACATTTTGTACATACTGAAAAACACGTTAACACTGAATTTGAAAAAGTTATGCATTTCTTTATTTGCAAAGCCTTTGGAAAAGCCCATAAATCATAGATTTACTGCATTATTTCATATCAATGTGAAGAATTTGGCTGATAATGATAACCGATATTAACATTGCAACATCTGACCGATACCGATATGACCGATATGTTAAAAAATGACCAACATCGGCTGATACCCATATGGTTGCCGATATATCGTGCATCCCTACTAGGAACCTTCCTAGAACTAGGAGCAGTGGGCAGCCGCAGTGCAGCGCCCGGAGACCAACTCCAGTTCTTTTGCCAGTGCCTTGGTCAGGAGCACTGACAGGAGTCTTAAGCCTAACATACATGTCTTTGATGGTGGGAGGAAACCGGAGCCCCCGGAGAAAACCCACACAAACACGGGGAGAACATGCAAACTTCACACAGAAAGGACCTGGGACAGACCGGGGTTCGAACCCGGGACCTTCTTGCTACCCACTGAGCCACCGTGCCGTCCTAAGCTAACATAGCTAGCTGCTTGGAAGTCATGATCTGACTGAGACCAATAACAAGGAAAACAAATATGCACATTTACATAAAAAACACCAGTCAGCATCACACGATCACAGTGTCCTTTCTTTCATCTAGAGGAGCATTTTCCAGTTCAAAGTGAAACGACACATGATGGCTTATAGTAGGGGTGTCAAAAATAATCCATTATAAGATGCATCGCGATGCGGACGTGCACGATCCTGCATCGATTCACAAATGTCAAAAATCGATTATTATTATTTATTTATTTTATAATCAAATATAATGGAAGTACATGCAGTTATTTATTTTAATTATGGATCATAATACAATGCAATTCCAAATGCACTTTTATTTTAAAAGTAGCCACACAGTGAGAAAAAAGAAAGTGAGAAAAAATCAATCATGTATTGCGGAAAAAAGTGATGCATCGATTTAAGATGCATCGAGATGCATCGATAATCGTAATCGAATCGAATCGTAGCCCTCTGAATCGTAATGGAATGGAATGGTGAGGAAAGTGAAGATTCACAGCCCTAGCTTATAGTGAGGCTTTCCATGCATGCATCACTTCAGAACTGACCCCAATGCAAAATTCAGATGGCCCATTTAGTTGCCAGTAACGTCATGCCAATAAGAGTCTAAATGACTCTGCCTTTTGTGTTTTATCTGCAGACTAAGCAGCTATAGGCTTTCACTTCTATAAAAGCCTTTATTTGTTTTATTGACTAATATTGAGTTATCACTCTCACTCACACTTTACTAAAACAATCATATTATATCAGAAGTGTTGTTGTTTGTTTTGTGTTCACAATAGTGATGTCAGTTAGATTTGGTTAGGTCAGAACTATGGAATATTAAATCATCCTTCTTTGCTCACTACATCTGCCCTTTCTTTCTTTTTGGGCCAGCGCTAGCGCCGCCCCGTAGAGCCTACATGTCCACTCTATTTGCGTGCCGATCTGGTCATCTGCCCTCCACCCCTCAGAACGCAGCTTTGTAAACATACGTTGCTGTCTTGCTTTTTGGTGTTTGGAGTAGAATAAACTTCCAGCAGAGAACATAAAGGCTAAAGGGATTACTGTGAAGTTGTCTGTGTTGCCCTGGTCTCGCTGGCCAGCCTCCTCTCCCTTCCGTCCGAGGAGTCTGGCGCCGCAGGTCTCCATAGTGGGATTGCGATGGGCGGCGCTTAGCGGCAGTGCCCTTGGAAAATAGTTTCAAACAATCCAACTTGCCGTTTTCAGCGTGTAGCGACGAGCTAGCGTGTAGGTTTCTGCCGTTAGCTTGCTAGCTAGTTAGCGTTGTTGTTTTCCCTGAGGTGGCAGGGCACTGTTTACAGCGACACACAGGGAGGAGGGAGCGGAAGCCGCTATGATTGACATGGTCGGAGCCAATGACAGAGCTTCTTAAGCGGGGAGCGGACATCCGGCTGGCAGCGTCTGAAACCGACGCCTCCAATGGGAGAGCAGAGTAGAGCAGGGGAGGGTTTATCCCAGTTATGGAGACCTGCGGCGCCAGACTCCTCGGACGGAAGGGAGAGGAGGCTGGCCAGCGAGACTAGTGTTGCCCTGGCTGTTTGCGTTTGCTCTCTCTCTCTCTCTCTCTCTCTCTCTCTCTCTCTCTCTGATGTCAGCATCACCTGACACCTGACATACATAGCGACACAGTCGTGGTTGTACTCATTTGCACAAAGCATTTCAGTAAAAATAAAGACACACAAGAAATATCTCGGCAAATAAATGTATATTTATTACTTTTCATGAATCAATTCAAATTGTTTTGGAAATATCTAATGAACTAATTGTTATTGTGGGATATTATGAACCAAGTACCTAACAACTAATGAAAGAATTGATTACAAAACACTAAGTAATAATGTATCTTAGTAGGAGGCAGTTACAGGCAGAGGGCCCTTATTTAAAACAGCAATGCCTAATTAGTGCTGATTTGATTTATAAGTATCCTCATTTGCCTTGTATATTTTTCTTCATTTTGTTTTTTGCAAGTTGTATTTTTCTTAAATTCTTTCTTCAATTGGCCAAATTTTTGTCTGTACTGTATAGTCAAGAAAAAATAGCGATGATATCGGGAATAATATCGATATCGGCAGATATCCAAATTCAGATATCGGATCGGATCGGAACTGAAAAAAAGTGGATCGGTGCCTCCCTATTACGATTAATAAACGATTATTTCATCTGTTTTTTTATGAACACTGCCCTCATAGATACAGTATCTAACAAAGTCTGTAGTGTAATGCTTCTCAAAGTGGGGTCCGGGGGCCCCCAGGGGCCCCTGGGACTAAATCTTATCAAATGTGTCAAATCTGTGTCCGTTTAGAACCACTGCTGTACTGTACTGTGTTTTTGCTCATGTTATCCTCCATGCTGACTGACTGACAGCTCATGTTATCCTCCATGCTGACTGACTGACAGCTTGACTTTGAGTGAACGCAGCCTAACCTTAACTGGACGGGGCGGAGACACATGCCTGAACACGACAAATATTTTTTAAGGGTACAGTTCATTGGGGACGGTATTAACCGAATTACCTTTAATTAATCTAATTAATTGACATGAGCAAGCTTTTGATTGATTGATAGATATATATACTTTATTGAACTGTAATGGAAAAATGACTAAAATGCTTTGTTGATTCATCAATAATGAGATTATTGGTGAATCAACAAAGCATTTGAGGGGAAATTCATACTATCACCAGCGCTGAACATGCAGTTTACAATAAAGACAAACAAACAGGAAATAGAATAGTAAAAAACAGCCACCATCACACAACTGTACAGTATAAAACAAAGATCACATACGGTAAAATGTCATCACTTAGACCCTCTGTCGCATTGAAATTTAAAAAACCTTATGGCAGCAGCTAAAACGCTCAGTGCTGCACCTTGGCAGTACAAAACGGCCTCTAAAAGTGCTCCATAGGCTTTTAAAACACCTGGAGCCAGTTGCACCAACTGGTCTTACACTGGTCTTAAGCTAAGTCGGTCGTAATTTTACGACCTAACAGCTACGCCGGTTGCACCAAGAGGGCGTAAGCCTTTTTCTCACTAAGACCGGTGGTAAATATTACGCCTGGTCAGGAGGAGGCGTAAGGTGCCTGAGATCTCTGTGGTCGTCTATCAGCGGAGACCTGCTGTGATTGAGTCGTCACCGTCCTCATCGTCGTCAAGTCGCCTTCGAAGCATGACGTTCGATTATAACAAACTAGTTGTGTGGCTCAGCCTTCCCAAATGTTGAGGGTCGGTTTTTAGAATTTAATACATAGAATTGGGAACGTTACATTCAATTTCATTCAGACTGCCTGGCACTCAATCGCCGCCATTTTCCCCCGGAGCTTCCACAGGAGGAGGGAGGGTGGGAGGAGGGAGGGTGTAGTGACGCACATACAGTAGTGGACTGTGAGCGTAGTGGCACAGTGACGGCGCGAGGCACATTTTTGGGCCAATCAGGGGGCATTCCCCGGCAATTCACATGGACGCGCATTGCTACGACCAGCGTAGTTAAGACCAGACGTAAGCCGTGTTGGTGCAACAGGCGTAAATCCACTCTAAAGACTGGTCTTAACTAAGACCGACGTAGGAGTTACGACCAGGCATAGTTAAGACCACTTGGTGCAATTGGCCCCTGGGCAGTAGGGCTGTAAAAATTGTCCCAAAATTATATTCGAATATTCACACATACACATTCCTCAGAAAAGCACATGGCGGGTCAGTCAGTCAGTCAGAGTGACAGAAAAGTGCAGGGCAGGTCAGTCAGTCAGTCAGTCAGTCAGTCAGTCAGTCACAGCCACAGAGAAGTGCAGAGCGACTGCTCCAGATTCCCTGGAGGTCAGCCTGGTTGGACCGTCAAGCCACACCGAGGCGTGATGTTTACACACAGTCAGACACACAGAGAGCTCCTCTTCAGCTAGACTCATCTGCTCTGCAGAATAATAATCATACACTCCTCTGCTTCAGACATGAAGGTTTACTCTCTCATAGGGAGGGCTGCTTCAGGCATGAAGGTTTACTCTCTCATAGGGAGGGCTGCTTCAGACATGAAGCTTACTCTCTCATAGGGAGTGCTGCTTCAGACATGAAGGTTTACTCTCTCATAGGGAGGGCTGCTTCAGCAGGCATGAAGGTTTACTCTCTCATAGGGAGGGCTGCTTCAGCAGGCATGAAGGTTTACTTTCTCATAGGGAGTGCTGCTTCAGCAGGCATGAAGGTTTACTCTCTCATAGGGAGTGCTGCTTCAGGCATGAAGGTTTACTTTCTCATAGGGAGTGCTGCTTCAGCAGGCATGAAGGTTTACTCTCTCATAGGGAGGGCTGCTTCAGCAGGCATGAAGGTTTACTTTCTCATAGGGAGGGCTGCTTCAGCAGGCATGAAGGTTTACTTTCTCATAGGGAGGGCTGCTTCAGCAGGCATGAAGGTTTACTCTCTCATAGGGAGGGCTGCTTCAGCAGGCATGAAGGTTTACTCTCTCATAGGGAGGGCTGCTTCAGCAGGCATGAAGGTTTACTCTCTCATAGGGAGGGCTGCTTCAGCAGGCATGAAGGTTTACTCTCTCATAGGGAGGGCTGCTTCAGCAGGCATGAAGGTTTACTCTCTCATAGGGAGTGCTGCTTCAGGCATGAAGGTTTACTCTCTCATAGGGAGTGCTGCTTCAGCAGGCATGAAGGTTTACTCTCTCATAGGGAGGGCTGCTTCAGCAGGCATGAAGGTTTACTCTCTCATAGGGAGTGCTGCTTCAGCAGGCATGAAGGTTTACTCTCTCATAGGGAGTGCTGCTTCAGCAGACATGAAGGTTTACTCTCTCATAGGGAGTGCTGCTTCAGCAGGCATGAAGGTTTACTCTCTCATAGGGAGTGCTGCTTCAGGCATGAAGGTTTACTCTCTCATAGGGAGTGCTGCTTCAGCAGGCATGAAGGTTTACTTTCTCATAGGGAGGGCTGCTTCAGCAGGCATGAAGGTTTACTCTCTCATAGGGAGTGCTGCTTCAGCAGGCATGAAGGTTTACTCTCTCATAGGGAGTGCTGCTTCAGCAGGCATGAAGGTTTACTCTCTCATAGGGAGTGCTGCTTCAGCAGGCATGAAGGTTTACTCTCTCATAGGGAGTGCTGCTTCAGCAGACATGAAGGTTTACTCTCTCATAGGGAGGGCTGCTTCAGCAGGCATGAAGGTTTACTCTCTCATAGGGAGGGCTGCTTCAGCAGGCATGAAGGTTTACTCTCTCATAGGGAGGGCTGCTTCAGCAGGCATGAAGGTTTACTCTCTCATAGGGAGGGCTGCTTCAGCAGGCATGAAGGTTTACTCTCTCATAGGGAGGGCTGCTTCAGCAGGCATGAAGGTTTACTCTCTCATAGGGAGGGCTGCTTCAGCAGGCATGAAGGTTTACTCTCTCATAGGGAGGGCTGCTTCAGCAGGCATGAAGGTTTACTCTCTCATAGGGAGGGCTGCTTCAGCAGGCATGAAGGTTTACTCTCTCATAGGGAGGGCTGCTTCAGCAGGCATGAAGGTTTACTCTCTCATAGAGAGATGTATGGGTAAAATGGGTAAAAACACATTCACGCTGATCATCAGTGTGTGCTTAGTGTGTGTGCCCTACCAAAAGAAAACGTTCTCAATGGCTTCTGTGGGCTTTATACTTGTGCAGAATCGTTTTATTTTGAAAATATCCGACTGGAAGTCGTATTGTTATTATCGCTAACTAACACAGGAGTGCAGCCGGTCAGTGCGGTCTCTGCTTCGTTAGCTGGTTTAGCTCGCTGGCACGACCAGACGGACCAGACTCCAAAAACAGATGGAATTAAAATGGTTTTGTATGCAGGAGACAAGGCTACAGCTGCAGCAGACAGTAGTTCTGGCTAATGTTAGCTGGATGGCATGACAATGACATCCTCACGTTAGTTAACGTGTAATGTTAGCAACGCTACGTTAGCTAGCATCCCGCTAACTAAGACTATCAAGCAGATTCTGTTACGTTAACCAACATGGAATTCAAGATTGCTCAAATGTGTTGACAATCTGGCTATGCTGTCTGTTAACTAATGTTAAACCATCTAAGAGCAGGTTTGGGTTTGGCTATATGGTTTCAACTTGAACAGAGCAGCAGAGCAACGTTAGCTGTGTGGATACCCAACACCCAGGAACTGCTCAGTGATTTTCACTTTTAAAGCATTTAGTGACATATCCCACAGTGTGCACTGTGCACACTATATGTCACTAACGGCAACGTGAACGTTCACAATCATCCTCAGCGAAATCTGGTAGCGAGGAATTTTTTCCGATTCGATTCACACGTCCGCATCGCGATGCATCGATTATATGATACATTTTGACACCCCTATTATCGGTATTTTCACATTGAGAGGAAACAATGTGGTAAATCAATGATGTATGTTTTTTTTTAAATGTCACATGTAGGGCTGCACGATATGAGGAAAAGCTGCGATGTGCGATAACACTGTTCAATATTGCGATGACGATATGACCTGCGATAAATAAAAAAATGCTATAAACAAAAATATTAATGGTAGGGGTGCTCCGATCCGGCTAAGCCACGATCCGATCCGATTCCGATTCCTGGGGTCACGATCCGATTCCAGAATCGATTCTCGATTCCAACGATTCTCGATTCCAGAATCTAGAATCGATTCTCAATTATGTAGTTTTATAATAACACACAAAGGTAAATCTAAGACAAAAAATGACAAATGTATTAATGCTGAACTTCAAATTCAACTTCTGAAGTATTACAGTGAGGGCCTAAATTCATTTTGCAATATGAGTGTGTTAATTTAAGCATACGTATCAGTAAGTGGCACGGGATTCTCAAAGCCATTATTTACATTTTTACTTCAATGTAGAACAGTCATTTCTTACACATGAGATTACTTTTAGCCTTTTAGTCATAACGATTATTGAAAGATATTCCATATTCCAGACTGAAATGTTATAACAGAAGTGGAGTATTGGCCAGAATGACATGAACATTTGGACACTTATTCAGCCGGTATCTTGCATGTTGCGTTCAGGTGCACTGTAAATATTTTTTATTTATTGCGATAAGACGTGACTTTTGCGATGTGTTCATCGTGCATTTTCATATCGCGATGACGATGAAAATAAGATTAATCGTGCAGCCCTAGTCACATGTCACTTATAGAAATCGGCTGCACGGCTTAAAGAACAGTTGGAGAGATTTCAACACCAGCTCCTGTTCGCACATGAAACCAGTGCCGGTAACGTACTGAACAGGCTGCGAAGAGACTAGACAGTCGATTATCCAGACAGACAGAGAGTCAATAGCTCCATATAGTGCAATACAATACCTTGATCCTGTTTGACTGTTTGTTTTGGTGCTCTGTGGTCTGTGGGCCTTATGATATGTACAATGTCCTGCTTCTCCTGGTTAGAGGGAGATTGGTGACTGGGATAGAAAGATACCTCTAAGCAGCTTATCCTGAATGAGAGCAGGATGTGAGCGGCTAGTGGGATAGGATTCACATGAAAACACTCTGAAACTCACAGAGTGAGTCAGGGTGCAGTGTGCACGGTGCTGTGTGCACGTCACGTCAGGGTGCAGTGTGCACGTCACGTCAGGGTGCAGTGTGCACGGTGCTGTGTGCACGTCACGTCAGGGTGCAGTGTGCACGGTGCTGTGTGCACGTCACATCAGGGTGCAGTGTGCACGTCACGTCAGGGTGCAGTGTGCACGGTGCTGTGTGCACGTCACATCAGGGTGCAGTGTGCACGTCACGTCAGGGTGCAGTGTGCACGGTGCTGTGTGCACGTCACGTCAGGGTGCTGTGTGCACGGTGCTGTGTGCACGTCATGTCAGGGTGCAGTGTGCACGTCACATCAGGGTGCAGTGTGCATTGTGCAGTGTGCACGTCACGTCAGGGTGCAGTGTGCACGGCGCTGTGTGCACGGTGCACTGTGCATGTCAGGGTGCAGTGTGCATGGCGCTGTGTGCACGGTGCACTGTGCACGTCACGTCAGGGTGCAGTGTGCACGTCACGTCAGGGTGCAGTGTGCATGGTGCAGTGTGCACGTCACGTCAGGGTGCAGTGTGCATGGTGCTGTGTGCACGTCACATCAGGGTGCAGTGTGCATGGTGCAGTGTGCACGTCACGTCAGGGTGCAGTGTGCATGGTGCAGTGTGCACGTCACGTCAGGGTGCAGTGTGCATGGTGCAGTGTGCACGTCACGTCAGGGTGCAGTGTGCACGGCGCTGTGTGCACGGTGCATTGCAGTTTATATAAAGTGACCACATGGCCATTTATTTATGTAGCAGTTAAAGCAGTTAAAATGTTGTCAAACCTCACAAAGGATACATGCATTCAGAATACAGATAAGCATGGCTATTCTTTACAACATAGTAATCCCTACATACAGGTAAGCGTCATTCAAATCTGAAACCTAAATTTAAACCCAAACCCAAGTCCTAATCCGTATTTAAGCTCTTGTAGAAGTGAGCAGCGGCCATATTGTGATTTTTCTTCATTGTTCTATCCTTATTTGACCCTTATGATGAATATAAGGTCGCTTTCACATATAAGCTGTTTGGTCCACTTTAACCGCGCCAGAGTTCCTTTCCTGGGATAGTGCGGTTCGTTTGGGGTGGTGTGAAAGACCAAACAAACTCTGTTGGGGAACAAACAAACAAACTCTGGCGCGCTTGAAAACGTGGGTCTCGGTTGGCTTCCAAGTGAACCCTGGCGCTAGGGCTGAACGATTTGGGTAAAAAAATCTAATTGCGATTTTTCTGACTGATATTGCGATTTCGATTTAATTTCGATTTTTTTTTTAATTCTAGTTTCAGTGCAATATTAACTGTAATAAATGTAAAACACAATGGAGCATTTGCCTACCATATTCAAACATCACAATCAACAAACTGCTCTATATTATAATGCAAGGATGAGAACTTTGATTGCTTCCAGCAACATTTATTTATTTGCTTTTCAAACAGCTGCAATTTTCTGTCTCAGTGTGAGACACAACTCAAGTCATTTTTAACAATAAAACAAAAAACAATTACAGCTTTGTTAATGTCTTTCTTTCCAAGACCTTTCAAACAAAAATAGGTAGCAGCATTTAAAATGTTACACCATACAATCAAAAGGCGAATTGAATAAAGTGCAGAACAAATAAAACCTTAATGCCATGCCACACTTAATGTGGCATGCCTTACGCAGCCTTCTTTCAAACCTTTCCACCGCCAATAAAAACAAAAAAATGTTGCCTGCGAAAAAACAAACTAAAAACATTTTTTAAATGTTTTTGAAACATGAAAAACACTGACTGGATTTTCACTACTACTGTGCACTGACTGGATTCTCTACAATGTAAGGGCAGCTATCTAACAACACTTGAAGTGCATGGCTTCAGCTGAACAAGCTGTGTTTTACCTATGTATCCAAATTAATTCTTTGATTTAAAACTTGTGACAAACCTTTACCCCTCCATTCCTCTCTCCCTCCAACACTCACAGATTTTTTGTCAAGAAAACTAGCGTATTAACTTTAGCTGGTTTGAGACATGAACGCTGGCATGTGACTACATTACCACCAGCACTGAACACCCTCTCGGATGGTGCACTGGTCGCAGGTATGCACAGATATTTGCGAGCCAGTTTGCTCAGTATTGGAAAGCTAACACTGTGCAGCTTCCACCAGGCCAGGGGGTCATCCTCTGAATTGATGCTAGAAGATAAGAGGTAGGAGTTTAGCTCAGCTTCTATTGCCTCCTGGAAGAACACAGCAGATGAAGCAGGGGGACGAGCATCGCCGCAGCTTTTGAAGTAACTGCCCAAGGATCGCTTGGCCTTTTTTGGAGCAGATGGCCCGGCTCCTTCCTGTGCTGCACTTTGAGGCACAGCAGCAGCATCTGGGGGTGATGGCAGCCCTCTTCTCCTGCAAAACACAAACACAACACAACTGTTAAGTTTCACATTAATGCAATTCACAGCACACACATTCATTCACACATCAAAGACGGGGCACAGGGCAGGCTATATACACAAGCAGTGTTTCAGTGAAGCCCTATTTTGCCAGGAAAGGAAGGGGAGAGGATGAGGAAGGGGAGAGGATGAGGAAGGGGAGAGGATGAGGAGAGAGGAGAGAATTAATGCAGGTTACCTTTAGTGCCACATGCAGTTGTTCCATCTCTGTCTTCACCCGGGCCTTGAGTTGTGGGACATTCTCTGGACTTACGTAGCTTGTTCGGAACCGGGGGTCCATGAAGGAACTGATGTCCAGCAGCTCCTGCATGTAGAGGATAGGAATGAAATGTGGAATGAAATTCCATGTTGAAAATTAATGAAAAATCAATGGAATAGAACAGAATCAGATCAATAGGCAGGATTGAAAATGGCATTATTTGGCATCATTGAAATCTATCAATTCCCATTCCTACCTGTGTGGCGAGGTCACTGTATTTATCCTCCAGGTAGTCAAGGGCTTTTGACTTGATTGCCTTGGTAAGGTTTGTGTCTGCATCCTTTTCTGCCAGAGTTTCTGTTCTGAAGAGATGCAGGACTGGCTTCACATATGATACGCTTACATATGCTTCACCAGAAAGGGCGTCGGTGAACTCCTGTAATAAATAATAATAAATCAGTCAGTCTTGTAGAGCGCATTTCAAGGACCCAATGTAGTGAACAAAAAAGCAAAAATAAAACAAGAATTCTAGAGTCCACGTCAAAAAGAATAATCAAAGACAAAAAATTAACCTAAAGTTAAAAAATGATGGGGGGGTGGGGTTTAAAAAAATAAAACAACAACAGAAGTCCCCGTATTCTAGTGTGAAAAGGTGGGTTTGTACCTGTAGAGGTTGCAGCGCATTGTTGATCGATTCAAGGACCTCTATGTCTTGCCAGCTGGGGATCAAGTGACGTGTCTTCCGGTCTTGAGAGAGAACCTGCAGAGTGTAAAGTGCAAACTAAACTTTAGGGGTGTAGTGACCACAATGTGAACCCCGTCCCCAATCCATTTACACAAATGAAATATGGTGAATTCGAAATGGACATTTTCACCCAAAGGTGACAAGTTTGCACGCCTGAGTCAGGGGCCCTCACCTGAGTCAAGGCACTGCGCTGCTCCAACACTCTCTGGACCGTCCTCTGCTTTGAGCCCCATCTGGTTTGACACTCTGTGATCAACGAGTGCTCCGGCAAACCTAGCCCTCGCTGTGCCTCTCTCAGTGCGCTCTTCTTCTTCCAGCTATGTGAGAAATGGCCAATCAACCGTTTACACAGCCCTGTAGCCCGGGCGACACGCTCCATCACCTCATCATCTTTCAGAGCATTTTCTGAAAAACAAAATAATTAAGCAAATTATTCTATAAGTACTACATAGCTGTATTGCATTTTAAGATTGGAAATAATTAGACTAATAATGATGTAGGAGGGAGAGAAAGTAGGGAGGAGAGAGCAGAAAGCTGGGAGAGAGGACATTTGAGTAGCTACTACAGAATCATTCCATTTCCCAGACTGACAATATATTGGCTATATAATATATTGGGGGAGGTGAAGAGGGGCATTTAGACATTACTGTAGGCTTACCAAGCTAACGTTACAATACAAGTACTGCACTCAGGCAGAGTCAGACTGAGAATGTTAAGTGAGAGGGGAAGAGGAAGGAAGCTAACCAGAACAAGTAACGTGAGCTAGCAAGTTAGGGCTAGCAAGCTAACTTTACTAGCTAAATGAGCTATCTCCTTAGGGAGAGAGCTAGTAAAGTTAACTTGCTAGCCCTAGCTGGCAGCTGCTAGGCTAAATAACGTACCGATGGCGAGGTGTAGTCTGTGGCCGAAACACTGCAGTCTGGTCCATCTGTTGATTGCCATAGCTTTGATGACATTTGAAGCGTTGTCGGTGGTTATGCACGTCTGCCACTTCGCATCCAGGGACCAGCTAGATAGAAACTCCTGCAGGCCGAGTGCAATGTTGTCCCCTGTATGATCGTCTGGGAAGTATGCGGTCTGGAGGCAGCGACTTTTCACCTCGAACTCTTCATCGATGAAGTGGACTGTTAAAGATAAATAGGGCTCGGTCGTCCTGCTAGACCACATGTCTGTTGTAGTCGCATAGTAGTCAGCCCCCTTTAGCTCATTCTCCACTTTCTTCCTGCATTCTGCATACATTTCAGGAATGGCTACGTGGCTAAAGTACGTGCGTGAGGGAACTACATACCGCTTGTCGAGCGTTTGTACAAGTTGTTTAAACCCTCCTTTGGTGACCGTATTTAACGGCACCATGTCCTTTGCGAGGTAGTAGGCTATTGATTTGGTTATGTCACGGCGTCTTCTTGAGCCAGCATCATAGGGTGTAACAGCCGCGAACAAGTCTGGAACAGTGCTTTGTTTAGCATTAGCAGTGCTAGGAGACGTAGCCTTACTGGACTTTGCGGCTATACACTCCTCGTGTAGCTGCCCGTGGTGTTTTTTGAGGTGTTGATAAAGGTTTGTAGTAGGGATGTTCATCAATTATCGAAAATCGATAATCGATCGTTAAGGATTGGAATCGATCCTGTGGCATTTGGATCGATTTTTTAATTATTAAAAAAAAAAAAAAAAAAAATTTTTTTTTTTTTTTTTGGACTAGGTTTGGGTGGAAATCGTTCCTCCTCGCCCCACTCCATTGCACAGCCGACTAACGTGAGGTGGAGCTTCATATACCGTAAATTCCGGACTATAAGACGCACCGGTCTATAAGCCGCGGGACCAAAATTGACTATTTTTTTCTTCTATAAGCCGCACCGGTCTATAAGCCGCGGGTGTTTTGATGTTTAATTACCATATGAAAGGGTTCGTGCACAGAGAGGAATGTCGGGAAAGCGATGGCTGTTTGGGGAAGCTCCCATTTATTAACATTTCAACAAAACAAAACAAAAGTCAGGTCACTAATCCCCAGACAAAATCACACAACAATAGGCTATATGTGCAGCAAACCTGTAACCAGAGAAGTCAAGTCACTAATCCTCGTCTTCCTCTTCTTCCTGCGTACTGAAACCACCAAAGTCCTCATCTTCAGTGTCGGAAACGAACAGGTTCAGGGTGGCTTCGTCAACCACTCTCCTCTCTCCTTCATTGTCACTCAAAACCAACGAACTCCTCTTCATCACTGTCGGCATCGAACAGCCTCTGAAGCCTCTGACGGCCCTCAGCGCCAGCTGTGGCGGCGTCATTCTCTTCATCCCGCAGCAGTCCAGCGTTTTGGAACCCCTTGGTGATTGTGGATGTTTTCACACTCCTATAATATTCCGTGCTGAGACAGTTCCTCCTGCTGCACCGTCCAACGCCTCACCATTGACTCATCGATGCCCAGGTTACGCGCGGCTGCTCTGTTTCCCTCTTTTAATGCGAGATTGACTGCTTTCAACTTGAAAGCTGCCTCGTGTGAATTTCTGCGTACCTTCCCCATGGTAAGTGAGAGTGTTGCTTCTACTGCTCGTTCTCATGCTGTCGAGAACGAGCAAAGCTTTTTTTTGGTGAAAGAATCCTCCAGGGCGCTTCTTGTTAACAGTCCGAGTGAGTGGCAGGTCGAACGTCAAAGGCACTTCATCCATATTTATGATCTGCTCCGGTTCGATGGAATATTCCTTGATCTTCCTTTGTGTGAATTCGCCGAAGTTTGTGATTTTCTCCTGGTAGTCGGGGGAGGGAGTTGATGGCCGAGTGGCCGTTTGCTTACCGTAATTACCATATGTAAGTGGTCACGCACAGAGGGGATTGTCGGGATGGCTGTTTGAGGAAGCTCCCATTTACCGTATTACCGTAACATTTCAACAAAACAACATAACACAACACCACCGTTGTTTATTTTTACAGTGCACACAGTGTCCGCGGTGTGGTGAAAAGAGGGCAAGAGAGGAAATTAAAACAGAAGTGGATTTATAGTTAGAAAGAGTGCTAAAAAAGAGAGATTTTATTTGTATTTTTTTTTTTTTTCTGAAAAAATCCATAGATAAGACGCACCGTTATATAAGCCGCAGGGGCCAAAAAACGGGAAAAAAGCCGCGGCTTATAGTCCGGAATTTACGGTAGTCTCTAGTTTTCTGGCTGGGCACGGGCCTTTGTGCCAACAAAACTGTTTTAAACATGAGAAATTCACACCGGCATGCGCCGGGGACAGCAGTGTTGGAGAGGAGACACATTGAAATAAAGAGTTCATTGAGGAGAACACGTTGTCTTTCGTATTTTCTGCCATAGGCATTCATTTTGTTAAAAAAAAAAAAAAAAAAAAAAAAAAAAAATGAAAATATTGAACATTTTCTAAGTATTAATAAAATCGATAATCGATAATTGATCGTTAATTCTCACCGATTATCGATTTTGGAAAATTTTCAAAATGAACATCCCTAGTTTGTAGTATTGCCTTTAGATGTGGCGATCTTTGCACAACAGCGCCTGCATATTAGGGGTGGGGGAAAAAATCGATTCACCTAAGTATCGCGATTTTTAATGTCACGATTTTTTGGATCGATCTTTTATTCCAGAATCGATAATCGCAAATTAATTTTTTTTTTTTTTTTTTTTTTTTTGGGTGCTTGCAGTCAGGCCACTCACTGAACAGCAGGCCAGGCGCCGCCTACTGGTTTACTAGTGGTTTTATTACTTTATTAGTTAGTCTGAAGTAATAATTACACTTCAGGGTTAAAGTGGGTGCATCTCATTGTAAAATTGGACTTCAAACGGCCCAAATCTGGCTTCAAACGGCCCAAATTTCACGCGCGTTGGCCCATATCGGCCTGGCCTGCTTGGTATCTAATGCCCGGCCTGAATTATGATCCCAGTCCGCCCCTGTTTTTAACTATATCGCCCAGCCCTACTCATGATATATAATATACAGTCTCTAGTGTATCATTCAACTTTTCCCATGTTCTAATCTAGTGTAAAAAAGCAAACAAACTGAAAAAAGAAAATAAAAAAATAAACAAAAATCGCAATAAATCGTAATATCGAATCGCAATAATCGTAGAATCGCAATACTTAAGAATCGCAATATAAATCGAATCGGCACCCAAGAATCGTGATAGTATCGAATCGGGAGATAAGTGAATCGCCACAGCCCTACTGCATAACACTGTCTTTTGGTCACTATCCGATGCTCTGAATCCAAAATAGTTCCATACCACCGAAGTGCAGCCTTTCTTCGGTGCTAATGCTAAATCATCCGGCGGCCTTGCTTCTTGTTCGGCTGAAGCCATTGCACTTCCGAGTATTGTTAAATAGCTGCCCTTCCATTGTAGATAATCCAGTCAGTGCACTTAGTAAAAATCCAGTCAGGGTGAATAATAATAATAATGTGTCTTTTGCGACCGCTAGCTAGCTTTCTATTCTGGAGACTTCCTCCTTCCTCCAGCCACGTTTGATACTGCGCGCTGCTGGCTGCTGCGTGCTGCGTCACGTCTACCACGGTGTGCGTGCTGCTGCGTAACGACGTCACGTCTACATGCAGTCATGTCACATTTCGTCAAATCGAAGCCTTTGCGATTAATCTAATCGTGTTGTTTCAAACCTCGGTTTCGATTGAAATTCGATTAATCGTTCAGCCCTACCTGGCGCGGTTCGTTTGTTGTGTGAAAGCAAACCGGACTAAACACAAGAGCGCCAGTGCATCTGATGCACTCATGCAGTGCATCATGAGTAGAAGATGGTAGAAGGGAGCGAAACAAACACTGCTACTGTACACTGCACACGTGTACAGTACCTGCGTGACGTACGTCACCATAATACGTACTAGGGGTCGACCGATTATCGGTTTGGCCGATTATTATGGCCGATATTCAGCATTTTGCCGATTATCTGTATCGGCATTTTCATTGGCTGTTTGCTGATATAATAAATTAATTTAAAAATGCGCTATTGGCTCAGAATGCAGCTCTAACAGCCTGTGTGTTTCTCTGTGTTGCTGCTCTGTGTTGCTGCTGTGGAAATGTCCTGCCCACAGCGCTATCTGATTGGTGAGTATTAGCCTATCAGAGGGCTTCTCAGATGAAATCCGAGCTGCCTTGTGCCTTCATTCAACAGCGTGCCGTGTGGGTCTGTGCAGCGCAGCGGACTGACTGACAGTCCGCAGTCCGCAGCAGGCTGCCAAGCTTGCAATAAAGTGAATAAACATCATAGTTATCTAGGCTGACATTGCATAAACACTAGGGATGGGCATCGAATTTCGAATTTTCGAATAATCGTTGTTATTATCAAGGTCGACTTTTATTATTGAAATTCGAAATTCGATTTTTTTTTTTTTTTTTTTTTTTTAGTGAAATGTTGCATTGTCTCCCCTGATTCTAAGTATAGTCAAATCGCTTGGTTTGAGCAAGTAAAACAATTTTTATAAGCATTTTAAGCAAGGTTTATGGAAAAATGAATGGCGTATGAAATCCCATGGAGAGGGAGAGAGGGTGACTTTGGCACCCCTTTGGCACTCAGACCTGAGCCTACTAAATATTTAATGAACCACTCATGATTGTCAAAACTGTTTTTTATTTTCGAAAATGTCAATGTCATGTAACATGTTCTTTACTTCAGTGGTGCAATGCTTGTTTGAGCTAAAAATCCACAGCAGAAGCTTTTTATATTAATTAATAAAGCCGTAGACTTAGAATCAGGGGAGACAATGCAACATTTCACTCACAAAAAAAAAAAAAAAAAAAAATTACATTTTTAATTTTTTTTACATTTTTATTTTTATTTTCGAATTTCGAATTAAATTCGAATTTGGCCAGCGAATTTCGAATAGTGTTTTTGCTAGAAATGCCCATCCCTAATAAACACCACAATCGTCTGATCTATCATTCTTATTAGTAGATGATTCGTATGAAGCGCTCCCTGGCTGCATGGCATGCAGTGCAAATTAAGCGTGGAGATATGGTAGGTTTGATAGAAGCGTGAGTTGAAATCCGCCGAATGCACTTTCTTGCAGTGATAAGTGACCATCTGTCCCGCTTTGTGCAGGACTGCGCCGCATTTTCAACACTTTTCACGCGTCCCGCAAATTGAGACGATGTCCCGCATTTGCGCGAGGCAGAGAGAGAGGGAGAGATAGATAAAGAGAGGGAGAGAGAGAGAGAGACGAGAGAGCACACGGCACACGGCTTGCACAAAGTGGCCTGCTCGTTAACGTCACTTAACCATCTGCAGCTGTGTGAGAGAGAGAGATGAGACTGGGATCACGGCTCTGCTCGTGACACTACTGTCTGCAGCCATGAGTAGGCATGCAAATATAGGCTACTTAACCATAAAATAGGATACCAACAGCATAAAGCTCTCCAATGCTGTTTTAGCAGAATTGAAGACAGCCTCAAATATTTCTCAACAGCATCCTGTCTTTGAGATGTCATTTGCAGATATTTAGTCTCTACACTGCTACAAAGGACATTTATAAATTCCATAAGCTGCTCTAATTAATGTTTTGTTCAAATGAACCTGTAATGTAGCCTAGGCTACTACAGTTACAGTATGGTTCTACTTCAGTATAAGATATAGTAGGCTACATTGTTCTACTAGAAAAGTCTGACTAACTTTATATGGTTGGAAACATGTCGTCTTTCATATCTGAACAGAAGCCATGAATCCCATCCCATATCAGCAACCTGTCCTGTTTTATTGGAGCCTACACACTGTAGTCAGATGTGTTGCTTTCTTACTGTATTTACCGGTTTGATTTGTGGCTGTGTGAACACAAACGAACCAAGGCACAAATGCAACAATTGTATAAATTAAGCCCCTGAATCCAACCAAAGCCAAACGACCTAGAGGTGTGAATACACCCTTGTCTCCACAGTTGATGTTCCCAAGTCTCCACTAGAGTGAGCATACACATGGAAATGGCAACAGGTTATAGGTTGTAGGGCTGTCACTTTTCATTCGAAATTCGAATGCAACTTCGAATGTGGGGGGAGGGGTTCGTTTTCGAAATGTAATTTGAATGTTCGAATTTTATTTTCATTTTTTATTATTAATTTTTTTTTTTTTTTTTTTTTTAATGAACCAAAATTAACCACTGCTGCTTGCTGGTAATGTTAATCCCATGTCAGAAAAAGTCTCCAGATTTGTCGCGTTAGTCTCTTCTGAGAAAGATTGTCTCCAGGGTCTGAAAAGTTGTCTCGAGTTGGATGCAGCCAAGTTTGTGAGGCAGTGTTGTGACTGTGAGCGTCCAAGCTAACACGTCGGGCTGATGCCCGGTGGCCTGCAGTGGGTTGCACCAGCTGTGCGTAAGTTGAAACGTAAGCTAGTTTGAACGTAAAGTCTCACTAAGTCCGAGTTTACGCACTACTAAAAATATTTGGGTTGCACCAAGTGAAATAGTTACAACGTAGGCATAAGTTAGAACTTAAAATTTACACCTACGTCTTACTAGGTGTAAAGTCCTCCGTAAAATAGCAGTCTGCACGGATTGCAACTTGGCACCGTGGCGCATCGTTGTTTTGCGTCCGCAACGCGCTCTCCGTGATAAATTACACCCTTTGATATTTAGACTCACGCTTTTGTTTCCCACAAGCTGCAGCACTGCATACAAATTAAAATAACCGCAACAATTTAGTGAGGCAGGATGGTGGTATAGCCTACAATACTGATGAAGAGCTCACAGATAAACGTTAACAGTAATATGAACCTAAACGAACGTTACTCAATAACGTTCTCATTTGATTAGTGTTGATGAAATATGAAAGCACTAATTTGCGGTGGGCAACATGTCCTGTTTTCACTCCACTTAAACAACCGTAAATAAACACCGTTTCCACCGTGCTTTTCACTGATTGGTCACAGATACTGTACACGTCATTGTCTGCGACACTATTTTGGTTAGTATGGACTTTAGGGTCTACTAGTTAAGATGTACCTTACGTCTCCGTGGTGCAACCAAACAAAGACACAACTTTAGTGTCAAACTAACTAGTTTGAACATAGCAGTTAGTGTGGACTTTACACCCTAACTTAAGACAGAACTTACGTTCAGCTGGTGCAACAGGCTGCTGGACTGAAAAAAAAAAAAAAAAAAAAAAAAAAAATTTTTTTAATTAACCAAAAAACTTCGAATATATTCGAACGAATTTCGGGCAATTAAAGTTCGTTCGAATTTTATTTTGGGGAAAAAGTGACAGCCCTAATAGGTTGTGACACACACACACACACACACACACACACACACACACACACACACACAGATCAACACTTTAATGTGAATATTTTCAATTAATATTGCAGTTGGATAAACTGAGGAAAATGCATTTCCACAACGAGTTGTGTTATTTAAAATTTTGACACCAAGATTTTTATTTTTACTGCAAATGTATATCGGTTCCAAATATCGGCTATCGGTCATTTTGATTACCGATAATCGATATCGGTATCGGCCCTGAAAAACTGATATCGGTCGATCCCTAATACGTACGTCGCCATAACAACAACACATTGTTTCTCAACAGCTGGCCGGCTTGCCTATCTCCTTCAGTATGTAGGCTAGGCTACTCATCTCATCTGCAGAATGAAATGTTCAACAGCTTGCTGCCTCATCTGCTGCTCATATTGGGCACATTCTTGTCAAATATTGATTTGATATTAACACCAAAGTAAAACCAGAAATCCCAACATCGCAGGTGTTGCTCCATGGTTTGTGTTTTGCGGATTCACTTGTGTTGTTCAGTCAGCCTAGTGTCCTCTAGAGAGAGAGTGGCGTCAGCGGAGGACCAAAATGCGAGACTCATTAGCCAATGAACAGCCAGGAAAGGGTCTCGCGCTACTTTTGCATGCTAAAATAAAGCTGATAATGTACAATTTGATTCAAGGGATGAAAAACCCTTTCAAAGTACAACACAAACTGTCTATTTTGCTGCAACTCGACAGTGCTGCTTTTTTTACTCAAGAGTTCCAGGACCTTACTTCCTGGAAAAAGAAACTGGTCCATTGGAGTGAATGGAGATGTCGGGACTCTTCTATCTACATGGCTCTGAGTCAGCCCTAAGCCAGGCAAGAACCCTGCGGAAGAGGAGAGATTTCCCTTCTCTATTCTGTCCAATAGATGAGTGACTGTTTCAACCATGTGACATTGTTCAGAAAGTTTGCTGCTTGTGACAAATTGCTGTGTGAAAGTGAACCAGACCAAATGAAAATCACAACAATGTTGCAACTTCACCCCCCCGAATCGCACCGAGTCCACCAGCTTATATGTGAAAGAGACCACACACACACACACACACACACACACACACACACACACACACACACACACACACACACACACACACACACACACACACACAAAACGTTTAGTTTGGTTTAGTTTATTTCGGATGAAAATACAAAAAGAACATCACAAATTACATTTATAGTCAAAACATTTTAAAAATGGTGCACATTATGTAAATGGAAGAAAACAATGATCCAAGGATAGCCCAGTAAAGTAGCTTCAAGTTGTGAACTAGAAGCCTACTTATTTCCACTGGGGTCCTTTCTGCCAATATGGCTGATATCACCCCAAATTGTTACATAAATAAGAATATGGCAGGTTTTTCATAACCTAAGTAAGTTGAAGTAGTTTCTTATGATGCTCAGTGAATGTGTACATTCTGAAAAGCTTTTATGTCAGCATCTGCCAGTGGGCCATCATGATAAGAGTAGGTATAATAATGTGTTAATTCCACTACAGGAGAGACTCCATGGCTCTGAAATTAGGTGGAACAAATTTGCATATATATCGCCATCGGCAATCAGCCAAAAGGCCAAAAAGCAGACAGGGCGGCCCAGGGTGGGGTTACAGCATGTGATGAGGTGCAGCGTACTCGGCCATGTTGGACAGTCCATGTGCCACACAGCAGCTGAACCCGAAGCGTGGCGTCCTCATACTGCAGGCCTCGTGCCACTCGTTGGTGCTCTCGTCGTAGCGCTCCACCTTATTGGAGGATTTGAAGCCTCCGCACACGAACAGCTGGTCGTCCATCACCTCAATGCCAAAGTCGCTGCGTGGATTCAGCATGTCGGGCACGGCGCTCCACGTGTTGGTTAGCGGCTCGTAGGCCTCGGCGCTGCGCAGGTCGTTAAGGAAGCCCCAGCCGCCCACTGCGTAGACACGCTGTCTGTAGGCCATGACGCCCAAGCCGCAGCGCCTGCTGCTCATGGGGGCGATCTTCATCCACTGGTTGGTGTCTGGGTTGTAACACTCAGCTGTGTTCAGGCGCCTCTTCTCATCTTCACCACCACAGATGTACACCTTGCCGTTGAGTACTGTGGCGCTGGCGTAGCTCCTCTGCTCATTCATGGGTGGGAGCAGAGTCCACTTGTCAGTCTGAGGATCATAGCACTCGGCACTGTCGAGCTGGACGTCTCCATTGTAGCCTCCCATGGCATAGATCCTGCCATTCAGTACTGCCACGCTGACAAAGCGACGGCCATTATGCATGGGTGCCACATCGTGCCAAGTACGGGTACAGAGGTCAAACTTCCGCACGCTGCTGAGACTGTCCATCATGCTGTTGTTGCCGCCAACACAGTAGACAAGGCCATTTAGGAAAGCGGTGCCGTGGTAAGTCCGGTGAGACTCAAGTTCAACGTTTGGTACATTGACCCAGAGATCGGCACGGGGATCGTATACCTCAATGCTATTTGTTAGCGCGTAGTCGCTATAGCCTTCAATGACCAACAGGATGGCATGAGGCAGGCGTGGGCGAGTCAGAGGGTTGGAGGGTCTGTTGGAGGTGACATCATACATGGCCCTCTCTGCATCGAGGATGATCACCTCACACTCGGCGTTGTCTTTAACCAGACTGTTGTTCTTCACCTGGTTGATGAAGTAGTCGGTGGTCATCAAGCCCAGGCGGATCTTAGGCAGCAGCACAGACATGTGACCTTCACGCTCCTCGGGCGAGTGGGCGATCCAGCGGAGGACGGCCTCGAACACCGTGCTCTCCTGTCTCACGTTCAGATCGTCTCGTGCCAGGATGTCCGTCAGCTGCTCCAGAGAGAGTTCCAGGAACTCTTCAGAGGCTGCGGCGATCTGCTCAAAGTGCTCCAGGATGAAGAGAAAGGCCTTGCTCCTCAGGTCCGGGCAGTAGTACAAGTCTACAAACTTTAAGATGCCGATGCAGTTCTCCGGGCAGAGCCGCACCTCCAGGAACTCACAGCAGGAGCGGACGACCCCCATGATGCCGAGGTAGTCTGCTGCTATCAACAGCTCCTCCACGTTGTCCTCGGTCACCGGGACAGAGCGGGTGTAGGCGTACTCTATGAGGAGACGCATCATGTCTGCTGACACGGGGCCGGCCATGTCGTAGATGTTGTCCTGGGACGTCCAGCCATGGGTGAAGAGAGCGTTGAAGTATTGGCTGTAGTCGCAGAGGAGAGCCTTGTGGGCGTTGAATTCCACATCATCCACTCTGATCACCACGTCACACACTGATCCCTCCAGATGCAGCTCATCTGACCCTTCGTCTTGTTTGTTCATTTTGTTCAACTAACCTGGACGAATACCTTATACCTTCAACAGTACCTGTGATTTACTCAAATATTTGGAGTCTGGGTGAGTTTTGTCCTTCTGGAGCTGGCACCAGCTTGCCGGGCCTACTTATAGCCTCTGATGGGAAGGATTTATGACATCACTGATGATGTCACAATGTATATGATGTCATCAGTGATGTCATAAATCACTGATGATGTCACTGTTTAGGTGACATCATCACTGATTTATGACATCATCAGTGATGTCATAGACATTGTGACATCATCAGTGATGTCATAACTCCTACTGAGGCACTGTGTGTGTGTGTGTGTGTGTGTGTGTGTGTACTGCACATACATGGTCTCTGACGACAATGCTGCACAGTACATGGTCTCTGTGACTACAATGCTGCACAGTACTTGGTCTCTGTGACTACAATGCTGCACAGTACTTGGTCTCTGTGACTACAATGCTGCACAGTACTTGGTCTCTGTGACTACAATACTGCACAGTACTTGGTCTCTGTGACTACAATGCTGCACAGTACTTGGTCTCTGTGACTACAATGCTGCACAGTACATGGTCTCTGTGACTACAATGCTGCACAGTACATGGTCTCTGTGACTACAATACTGCACAGTACTTGGTCTCTGTGACTACAATACTGCACAGTAGGGCTGGGCGATATGACCAAAATCTCATATCCCGATACCGATATATATCACGATATAGCATATTTTCTGTAAATTCTATTTATAGTTTATATAAAATGACCACATGGCCATTTATTTATGTAGCAGTTAAACCCATTAAAATGTTGTAAAACCTCACAAAGGATACATGCATTCAGAATACAGATAAGCATGGCTATTCTTTACAAAACAGATAATAATAATAAGTTGCAGGGCAGTAGAATGAAACACAAACTGAACCACACCACCAGTTCGATTTTCAAAGAGGACACTAGCATTTGATGCGTTTGATTTAAGCACTAATTTGGAATCATATCTAAAAGCGGCCACTAGGCGGCAGTATTTCTTTAGTCAACGTCAAAGTACCTACATGTTCAGTAGAAGAAGAATAAAACGGTAGAAGAAGAAGAACAACGTTAACCAACACAACTCACCCAGGGAAAGCTAAAAGCTAAAGCTAACGATAGAGGTTTTGTTGTCAGCCCTCAAGGGATTTCCTTGGGATGATGAGAGGAGATGTTTTGCCAGGTTTAACGTTAGGACACACGCAAATTTGGATCAAACGCGGACTTAACACAGCGCAAATGCCTGGGTAGGCTAGGCGGACGGAGTGGAGGTAACATCTCCCTGCTCTTTAGCCTACTCACCGGCTGATTTGTGCCACTTATAAAGGGACACAACGGGCTTGTTGACACAGAGTCTGGTGCGTGTGTGGACTGTGGACGTGAGTAAAAAAGAAAACGGAATGAAGAAAGCACAGCGTGACAGACAATATTGCCGTAAAGAGTGTGATTTGCAACACAACGATATAAACGATAGAGCATCATATCAGACGAAATACATTTTCTATCGTCCAGACGAAATATATCGTCATATCGCCCAGCCCTACGTCAGGGTGCAGTGTGCATGGTGCTGTGTGCACGTCACGTCAGGGTGCAGTGTGCACGGTGCACGTCACGTCAGGGTGCAGTGTGCATGGTGCTGTGTGCACGTCACGTCAGGGTGCAGTG
This sequence comes from Poromitra crassiceps, assembly GCF_964638095.1. Lineage (NCBI taxonomy): Eukaryota > Metazoa > Chordata > Actinopteri > Beryciformes > Melamphaidae > Poromitra > Poromitra crassiceps. Next base: position 8,410,542 of record NC_139641.1, read on the forward strand.
TGCACGGTGCACGTCACGTCAGGGTGCAGTGTGCACGGTGCTGTGTGCACGTCACGTCAGGGTGCACGTCACGTCAGGGTGCAGTGTGCACGGTGCTGTGTGCACGTCACGTCACGTCAGGGTGCAGTGTGCACGGTGCACGTCAGGGTGCAGTGTGCACGGTGCTGTGTGCACGTCACGTCAGGGTGCACGTCACGTCAGGGTGCAGTGTGCACGGTGCTGTGTGCACGTCACGTCAGGGTGCACGTCACGTCAGGGTGCAGTGTGCACGGTGCAATGTGCACGTCACGTCAGGGTGCAGTGTGCACGGTGCAATGTGCACGTCAGGTCAGGGTGCACGTCACGTCAGGGTGCAGTGTGCACGGTGCTGTGTGCACGTCACGTCAGGGTGCACGGTGCTGTGTGCACGTCACGTCAGGGTGCACGTCACGTCACGTCAGGGTGCAGCGTGCACGGTGCTGTGTGCACGTCACGTCACGTCAGGGTGCAGCGTGCACGGTGCAGTGTGCACGTCACGTCAGGGTGCGCGTCACGTCAGGGTGCAGTGTGCACGGTGCTGTGTGCACGGTGCACTGTGCACGTCACGTCAGGGTGCGCGTCACGTCAGGGTGCAGTGTGCAGTGTGCACGTTAAGCTAACCGCGCTAGCCGTGAGTCCCACTATAAACCAAAGGGACTTTGGAGTTGAGCTAGCTGCTGCAGCTGCTGGACACAGCCATCTTTTTGGGGACCAATAATAAGAAAAACAAAGGCGCAGTCACGCACATTAGGCTACATCAAAAGCATCAGTCAACATCACATAGTGTCTTTTCTTTAATCTGCTGGCAGCATTTTTCAATCAAAAGTGAAACCACACAGATGGTTTATAGTGCCTGCCCTATTCACTGGACCCAGGCTATCATTCACTGAGAACTGGCACTGATGCAACATTGGAACAGATCAGTAACATGACAATAAGAGTCTAAATGACTATGCCTTTTGTCATTGTGTTTTATCTGCAGACTAAGCAGCTTGGCTTTCCGTTCTATAAAAGCCTTTATTAGGTTTTGACTATAATTGAGTGACACACTTTACTGAAACAATCATATCAGAAGTGTTCTTTGTTTTCTGTTCACAGTGATGTCAGTTAGATTTGTTTAGGACAGAGCTATGCTCACTACATCTAGCTTTTTTAACCCCAGGTGTGCATAAAATACAGGTTAAGAACTTATGTATTTTTTAATAATTATATATATATTTTTATTATAATGATTATCGGAATATCGTTTTGGTTATTGGCCAGGAGAAGCAGATATTTATCGGTTATCGTCTCGGTTGAAAAAAATCCATATCGTGCATCCCTAATCACCATTCATGTTCCTGACAGCAGTATAACATGGAGCTGATATTTTCTGGCCCACACATTGGTGTATTGCAGTGTTTCTCAAACAGTGGTCCACTGGTGGTCCGCGGGCGCCCCCTAGTGGTCCGCAAGTAGATTTCTATTTTTTTCCTTTTTTTTTACCTCCCACTATCCAATCAGAGAAATGTTTACATTTTCTGGGAAACTCAAGGTCAGATTACGATGCCTATAAAGGACTATATGTATTTTTTCACCCTGAATCCAACGCCGCCACCCCTGACTCTGTACGACTTACGGTTGCGGAGATACATCCACTCTGCCTGCAGGGCTACAGGAGAGAGACAGAGTACAGCGGGTGGTTGGGAGTTCCAAGTTACTGACCAAACACTCTATTTCAGTAATTGCTGTCAGAATATAGAGCCATTTAACACTTATTTGAACACAAAAACATCACTGAATGCAACTTGAAGATGGCAAAAGATAGCCTATTTGACTTTGGCAACATTGTGCATTTATTGAACTTGAAAAAACTTTCTTTGAACTTTGAATATATTTGAACTGAACAGGAGAAATAAATGTAAAAAAAAAAGTAAATGGACTAACTAAAATAAATTACATATATATTTTTTATATCGGTTATCTTGTTTTGATAATTGTGGGAAGCCAAAAATGTGATTAATTGTACTGCTATTTGTCATTTAATTAGCCTGTAGTTTGTAATTTACAGTTGAAGTAGTAGGCCTATTGTTTTTGGGGATGTTTTGGCAGTTAGGTGGTCCCAGAGTTTTTTTCATTGTTTTAAGTGGTCCTTGGTCTGAAAAACTTTGAGAAACACTGGTGTATTGTGATATATTGAATTTCAAAATACCGTCCGGTAAAAACAGCATGGAGCTCAGTCTCCTTGTATTTTGTGACTGGTGGTAAATGTTGTTATTTCGAGGCAGACCGAGTCCGTCTACTGTTGAGCTGATCAGGATATGTAGCAGGTCTGCTAAGGTGAGGTGACCTTTCTGGTTTGGCTGGTTCCTCCAGTCAGCTGTTAGTCACACTCACAGACATGAAACTGTCCTGAAGACTGAAGACCTGGTTCCTCCAGTCAGCTGTTAGTCACACTCACAGACATGAAACTGTCCTGAAGACTGAAGACCTTTCCCTCAGGGTTGGGCTCAATTATTGATGAATGAACTTAGCATCGTTTTACGAAGAACTGGATGGACAAACCCGTCTTTATTTGTCACACGAACACACCCAACACACGCATGCAGCCAGCCACACACACACACACCCGTGCTGACGGTGGCCAGTGAAACCATGGATGTATTAAAAGAACTGGATAGGGGACGAGCCACGCCCACCCATGCATTCGGACGGAGGCTGCTCACTGGCGCATGAAGCCATCATGGGGGCTTTTACTTCCTGATTACTTCCTGACCATGCAGCCCAAGGCGAAGTGCGCATGTGTGCCATGACGTGTTCCATGACCCCTCCCACCCATGGATTGTATTACAAGAAGGAAATACCCTCTTAGTGGCTCCTGAAGAAAAAAATGCCCCTTAAAAAATTAGTTGATAATTAAAAGAGTTGTTTTATACTTTGAGTGACACTTTGAGTTTCCCCTGGGTTTAACAGCTGCCGGAGTCCCCATGCAAGTGGATGGGAATTTTCCTTTCTGGGCTGCATGGCGTCACGTGACTTGCAATACAGAGCTTCGCCACCATTTTCAAATGGCTTCAAAGCCCAGCGCTATTCCTGGGGGCTTGAGTGAAACAGTCTCTGCATTTATCCCATCCAGGCATCTCCTTCCTCCGGGGGGCAGCCAGGAGCAGTGGGCAGCTTTCTTGTGTACAGCGCCCAGGGGACCAACTTCAAATGTTGTCGTCACTGGTCAGATGACCATCTTCTGCATGTTTTTAGGGGGCGTCCGTTAGGGCTGCTCGATAAATCGATTTTGAATCGTAATCGAGTTAATTAGTTAGGACTAGGGGTGTCACAATATATCGTCCCACGAAATTTCGCGATAGTAAAACGTCACGATATGTATCGTTGAGATGAAATCTCATATCGCAAAAAAAAAAAAAAAAAAAAAAAAAAAAAAAAAATTCTTCAAAAAATAGACTAAGAAACGTCTTTGTTTGTTGAAGTTCAATGTGTGGAAAGTAGTTCAGTTGAACAAGTCTCTGAAGAGACACATGAGAAGTTATACAGGAGAGAAACCATTCAATTGAGTTTCTGGCAAAACTGTTTACTTGACAGGAAAAACTGAAGATGCATAAAAAATAGATTAAGAAAAGTCTTGTTGTTTGAGTTTGAAGAAAAACTGAAGATGCATAATGAGAATTTATACTGCTGAGAAACCTTTTAGTTCAAAGTAAATCTAAGTGACGGTGTAACTCATTCTATTTCAAGATAATTAACACGTTCAGTGCCAGCGACGCCATATGGCGTCATTAGAAATTTACCGTACAGTGCCAGCGACGCCAAATGGCGTCATAACTCCAAATTGTTTTTTTGACGGGGGGGTGTCGATCTAAGCTTCTTACGTCGCCTCTAACAATATTGTAGCTATTGGAGGTCGATAACCTATTTTACAAACCCATTAGGTGGCGACAGCACTCTCCTGATCAGAGAAAAAGGAGCCAAACACACAGAAATAGTCACTGGGAAAAAGGAGGAAATCGCATCGCATCCGTCCGTATGCATCGACGTGCAGAAGCACAACGAGCACAACGCCAGCTGTGCCCAGAGCAGCAGCATCCGCTGTCACAACTGAGCACCTTCATGTACGCTGCAACAGCACATTCACATAATCAGCATTATTATTCCGAACTGGAAGCATGCCAGCCCGTGACAAACACACGCGGAACCAAAAAGCTGAATATCGCGCACCATTCACTGTGTGTGCGCAGCAAACTCAGCAGAGACTGAGAGCCACCAGGCACATAAGACACACCCAGGAGGCGTGTGCAGTTGAGGGGGGGGGGGGGGGGGGGGGGGAGCACGCAGAGCAGCAGAGCAGCATACACTTCACCCAGACAGACCCAGACATCAGAAAATTAGCTTCAGAGTCAGAGATGTGCTTGAAATGTTTAATTTCACAAAAGGCTCGTTATCTCAGCTCGTAGAAAAAAAGGTATGTTTTTCGTTCAATCAGGCTATCTTCTCCGGCTCATAACTAAAGAACGGAAAATGGGATCAATAAACTTTTTTTTGCAGGTGATAGAAGAGAGTCTCATCGTTATTTGTGCGTGTTCAGTGTTTACATAGTAATTATTAAAAAAATTATATGACTGTTTTAAAATGCATTGCGGCCTATGTGGCACAGCAAGCAACCTTTTGCCCAAGGGCCGTGGCACTGAAAGTGTTAAGCCTTATCTCCAATCTCATGTTTTTTCTAGTTGTTATTGTAATAACAATTTCCCACAACAGCATGTTTTGTATTTGTGCATTTCAAATAAAATACTACTTTTCCAGTCATATATTGTCATTATTCAAGTTAAAAAAAAATATTGTTAAAATCGTATCGTATCGTATCGTTATCGTGAACCCAGTATCGTGATACGTATCGTATCGTGAACTGAGTGTATCGTGACACCCCTAGTTAGGACGATGTTAAAAAAATTAAAATCGTAAAATTGATTTAACTAGGGTAATTACTAGGGGTGTCACGATACACTCAGTTCACGATACGATACGTATCACGATACTGGGTTCACGATAACGATACGATACGATACGATTTTAACAATATTTTTTTAAACTTGAATAATGACAATATATGACTGGAAAAGTAGTATTTTATTTGAAATGCACAAATACAAAACATGCTGTTGTGGGAAATTGTTATTACAATAACAACTAGAAAAAACATGAGATTGGAGATAAGGCTTATCTTGAAATAGAATGAGTTACACCGTCACTTAGAAGTAGTTAAATAGGATACCTACACCACCCACACTTGAGAAAAACGCCAAAATCGAGGGGCGGGGTTTAGGGCACCTACATCATCAAAGGGGCGTGGCTTCTTTTTGGGTAAAAATCAATTTCTCAGTACTTCTGCAAAGTGCACTTCTCCATTTTTTTTTGCCTTGTGTTTTAAAAACACCTTTCTTGGGAAAGTCATTTTTTCAGTAGTTCCTCAAAGGGCACTTCTCCATTTCGCCCTGTGCTTAAAGCCATTTTGAACAAAAATGCTTTATTTCACTTGTTCTCCAAAGGGCACTTCTCCATTTCCTCCATATCAGCTAGACCATCTTGTGGGTGTTGCAATGTTGTGCGCATCACACAGACAGCCTGACAACGTGTATAAAGCCACCGGGTCGGCCAGAGCAAAGACAGCGCAGCCGTTGGCAGATCACCGCTGTAACAGTCAACTTCAGCATTCATGTGTGTTTGCATACGATGCCGCCATATTTGGACACAGCCTAGCCCCTGATCCTGTTTTTTATTTTTTCCCACTTATAGCCTATATCCTTTTTAGACTAACCATGTGGTGGTTAGTCAGCATGTTAACGGATATATTTTACCCTAATACTGTTTGTTTTGTTAGAAATAGATTAATGGATATTTTCCATACCTGTGATGATGATACTTTTAAAAATCATATGAATTTTGTACGTTCTAATGTTTGCTGGGGTGAGATGCTTATACTGTGTAATAATACAAACATGTCTACAGATGTCATATTTGATTCGTTTTTCTCTGAGGAGGGTAAAGTGTTTGGAATAGGTAATTTAATTGTGATATTTACATTCATGCACGATGTATGCAACAGACATAACATAGATTTGGTTTTGGATTATTTGTGCGATAAACATTTACGTGTCTGTATGACTTATTTGAGATTGATTGATGAGAAAAGAATGTTTACAATGTCTATGGAATAAAAAACATTTTAGATAAAAAACGTTTGTTTGTCGGTGTTATAGTCTCAGCGTGATATATATATATATATATATATAGTTATAGTCAACATTGCGGGACTTCCGTTAGGAACGAATCTGATACACGTGTTTCAACCCGGGGTGTTTTTGAGCACGGACTGTGCGTCTGGCTATGTAGTCCGCTGGGACATCCGGTTTAGCTGGATTACTATAACCACACATGACACACTCTAATATAAGATATATAACTGTTTGACATAATGTCAGATCATGATGGAGCAGCGATTAGACAAGGTCTATTTAGACCCTGCTAACCCCGCGGGGTTCTCTAGCATTGCTAAACTTTGTGAGGCAGTCAGAAGCGAACCAGAGGGACCGGTGAATGAGAGCATCGTCAAAGATTATCTATTAAAACAGGATGCATACACCCTACACACTCCGGTTTTTAGAAATTTCAAACGCAATAGAGTATTTGTCTCGGGAATCGATAAACAGTTTCAGATAGACTTAGTAGATATGTCTGAATATTCGATGGAGAATGATGGCATTAAATTTTTACTGACTTGTATAGACGTATTCAGTAAATTTGCATGGGTCCAGCCCCTGAAAAATAAAACGGGTCTAGCTGTCACAGAGGCATTCAGAGATATCCTCATGCACGGTCGTATTCCCGTCAAATTACAGTCGGATAAAGGAACAGAATTCTTCAACCGTAATTTCAAAAAGTTAACCCAGGAATACAACATTAAACATTTTACGACATTTAATGAGACTAAGGCCAGCGTTGTCGAGAGGCTGAATAGATCGATAAAATCCCGGATGTGGCGATATTTGACAGCTGTCAACTCGAGAAGATACATTGATATTCTAAGCGATTTAGTCCACGCCTACAATAATGCCAAACACCGCTCGATCGGTATGACACCCAGCCAAGTAAATAAAGCAAATGAACGCATAGTCTTTAATAGACTGTACAAGAAACACCCAGAGCCAACCCCCTCATTCAAGTTTAATATCGGAGATAACGTGCGGATCTCAAAACAGAGAGGCATATTCGATAAAGGATATAGAGGTGGATATACCGAAGAATATTTTATAATATATGAGCGAGTCGCTAGACATCCGGTGGTCTATCGCCTCAAAGATTTAGCCGGTGAGGCGTTAAAAGGGTGTTTTTATGAAGCAGAGCTTCAAAGAATCATTATTGATGAAACCAAACCGTTTAAAATAGAGAGAATAATTAAACGGAGGAAATCAAAAGGCGTAAGACAGGTCTATGTCAGCTGGCGTGGTTATCCACAATCTTTTGACTCCTGGATTGATGAGCGAGACATGATTGACATATAATATTTATATCGGAGGACTACAGGGTAGGAGGCTACTCTCCCCAAGACAACCAACGAGGCACGTCATGCACAACATGGCCAACACGGAAGCGGCGGGGTTCTACGTCACGCTGCCCAGCAACGCCTCTATCGATATATATCCGAATAATAAAATTTGGAGTTATCGGACAAAGCTGGCGAAACCATTGGTGTTTAGAGAAGCCTTTGAAGTAGGCCTGGTAGAAATTCAATACCCAAAGTCTTGGCCTACCTTCCCATTAGAAGACGCAGACATAATGGTTTTTGATGTTAGAGGCAAAAAGAAGATTTTCAGAACCGTTTCTATGCAAATAGGAACTTATGGGTCAATCCCTAGTATTTTATCACGCTTCAACCACACATGTATGACTGTGTTCAATAACCCTAACCCCCCTATAGTCCTCACCTATAATGAAATCACAAATTATGTCCAAATCGGCGGGGTCGCAGGATCAAAAATAATATGTACTGGAAGACTGGCTACCATCCTGGGGATGAGACCAAATGTAGAACACCTCTGCATTCCTAAACCGGCGACCGCTGATTATCAAGCAGACATAGACGCCGGAGTTTATAATATATTCGTCTACTCAGACATATGCCAGCATCAACTTGTGGGTGATGAATATGTACAGCTGCTCAGAACGATTAATATATCAGACACGGACCGACGCGTGACCACTTTATCATTGGACCCCGTCCATTACACACCTATCTCAAAGGACGTTATCGATGACATTGAACTGGTGCTGAAAAACGATCAAAACAAGCATATTCCATTTGCATACGGAAAAGTCCTTATCAAATTACATTTCAGACCAGTTGGACATAAACGCTGACGCATGATGATGACGCCTTATGAAAACGCCGGAAACGACGGGTCGGATTACTATTTTGACTATTATGTTAAACAAGCGGGCGGGGATTTAGCGGGATTTTCCGGAAGCGCTACACAGTATGGAGCGGGACTAGGTGGCCTGTTTAGAAGTCTTTTTAGGATGGCTGTCCCATTATTTAAACGCGGATTTAGTATTGCTAAACCGTATATTAAAACTGCTGCATCAGGCATCGCTGGAGACATAGTTCAGAATATCGTCAGAAAAGCAACAGGGGGACCTGAACCCCAAACCGGAAATGGTTTTATGGCCTATCCCCGCCGGAGACCGCCATCCAGTGGTCGGAGGGGGTATCGCCCCGTTAAAAAACCAAGTAGATTACATAAGAGAAGACGCTGCAAGGCTCCCCACAGACCAAAGACAGCTCCCAAACCACGCAGACGTGCTAAAACTCGCACCAGAGACATCTTCTAAATAATAATAATAATAATGTCACTCCTTCATAACCAATCGGTAGAGTGTATGAAGAGTGAGCTTGATATTTTTCGTCTACCGGCAACTCAGACCTGCATCGAGCGTGCAGCATGGGTTGAGATCCCACCTGTTTCTGCAATCACCGCAGGAGCTCCAATCGAATTCACAATTACTGGGTCAAATGATCAATATATCGATTTTAATGACAGCTATTTATATATCCGACTGAAACTCACCAAGCCTGACGGCGTAGCCCTGGCTGATGATGATATAGCTACCCTGATCAATTATCCAGGTGGTAGCCTATTTTCACAGCTAGACATTCAGCTTGGTGATAGACTTATTACTCAAGCTAGTAACACATATCCATACAGAGCATTGCTCGAATGTCTTATTAATTATGGGCAAGAGACATTGGATACACAATTCAGCACAGCCCTTTTCATCAAAGATTCGGCTGCTGCTATGGATGGGACAGCTCTTAACTCGGGTAATGCTGGTCTGGTTAAGAGACAGGTCTACACTGCAGAAAGTAAAACTTTGGAGCTCATCTGTCCCATACACGCTGATTTATTTATGCAGGAAAAACTGATGATAAATGGCATTGATGTGGGGCTAAAATTTATCCGCTCTAAAGATGAATTCTGTCTCATGTCACCCACTCCTGATAAACAAATCGGGGTGAATATACTTAGCGCAAGTCTCTATCTGAAGAAAGTTAGCATTTCCCCAGCTGTCAGACTTGCCCACATGAGGGCGCTAACGCACGCTAATGCGCGCTACGCCATGGATAGGGTTTCACTGAAGACAGTGACAGTCGGGAGAGGTCTCAGAATGACAAATCATGAAAACTTATACACTGGACAGATACCTAAATTTATAATAATTGCATTCGTTGATAACGAGGCATATAGCGGGAATTATGCAAGAAATCCCTTTAATTTCCTTAATCTCAACATTGAATTTATGGCATTATATTGTGATGGTCACTCATACCCTGCACGACCATTTATGCCTAATTTCACCACTGGCGAGTACGTCAGGGAATATTACGAGCTATTCCAAGCCACCGGTCGTCATTTGAAGGACCGCCCTCTCGCTATCACACGCGAAGAATATGGTAGCGGCTATACACTGTTTTGCTTTAACCTGGAAGCAGATGGTGCTAACACAGGAAACGTCAGCTTGATTAGAACAGGCAATGTGAAACTTGATGTCCGATTCAGACAGCCTCTGGCTCGCACCATCAACATAATCTGCTACAGTGTCTTTGACAGCATCTTAGAAATTTCAGGGAAAAGACAGGTCTTATTGGACTATTACTAGACCTGGACACTATGAACACAATGGAGATTGATCGGATTCTCAGGAAGAAACTTGCAAAAGGCGTGCAACTGTTGGGTGTACTACCCGCCGACGCACTTCCGCGACATGTACGGTCGCTTCCTGCTATGGTTATTGTTAACACCGACTACAGTGACAGGCCGGGACAACACTGGCTCGCAATATATATAACTGCAGCCAGAGAAGCTATGTTTTTTGACAGTTATGGCAATCCTCCTGATTATATGCGATTCCCAAAGGAAATAGCATGTTTTATAGATCGTAATAGCCGACATGTCACCTATTCATCTGTGCAGGTCCAGAACAGCGCCTCTGTCAGCTGTGGGCAACATTGCATATTCTTTTTAATCAACATCCAAAAAGGTCTATCGTATCAAAGTGTTATGAAAAAATATACTAGTGATACTCTGTGTAACGATAATATGGTATGTACCTTTGTAAGCAGAATACAGCCTGGATCATGTAAAAGTTATCATTTAAAATGTATACAATGTGCAACACCACAGACCTGTATGTGACATTTTCAATCAAATAAATCATATGAGACTGGAAACAATGCTGGTTGTGACTTTTTATTTTATTTTTCAATATGTACATAGGATATTTTGAGCATTATGAAAACAACAACAACAATATGATCATACATCATGATATGATATGATAAAAATAGGATGAAAACAACAACAATATGACCATACATCATGATATGATAAAAATAGGATGAGAAACAATAGCATGTAACAAAAAATGCTGAGGTTGTAAAAGCCTCACCCTGAATGATAGGATAAAAAATAGAATTTGAATGCTCTGTTTTCAATTAGAATCATTTGAATAAAAATAGAGTAAAAATAAAGTATAATAAAAATAATAAAAATAATAGAAAATAAATGGAAAAAGCATAATAATAAAGTAAATAGAATTTGAATGTTCTGTATTCAATTAGAATCATTTGAATAAAAATAGAGTAAAAATAAAGTGTAATAGAAAATAATAGAAAATAAAATGGAAATAAAGCATAATAATAATAATAATAATAATAATAATAATAATAATAGAAAATAATGGAAAATAATAGAGTAAAATAAAGTATAATAATGTAGAGTATAAAAGAAAATTCTAATAGGTACTCCATGAGTTATTAGTGGGGCTAAACATCACCCCATCAACCACCCTATCATCATCATCATCATCATCTGCACCATGCATTGTCTTGCTATACTCAAACAGACGACGGAGACTCCTATTTGTCACGGTAGAGGAGGGGACATTTATCTCTGCTAGTGTCTTAAGAAACTCTCGCCATCCTAATGGGCGAGCCGACTCTTTAACCAGCTGTGAGCCTGTCATAAACTTGACTAAATCAAATATGTGTGACCCCCTGAGGGGCTGGTCGTCAATAACTAGCTGTCCATTACCAGTCCATCTGATCCTATCCGATGCATTGGAGATAGCGTTCAGAACGTGTGAGGCCTTGTTTTTGCTGTGTGCTGGTATGTGCTGTAATACCTCAGTTATGGCAGCCGGTGTCGCATTGTTATCATTCACATGCGGTAATGCCTCAGCTGGCTCAGAATTTGGCATCAATAGTGTTAGAGTGTTCTTTTCGTTATCGGCCTGTTTCGCCAGAGTCAAATATCTATGTAAAATGTTTGAATATTTCACCGCTTTGCTATGTATATCAACGCTGGGTTCATCTAGGACCTCTGTCATCAATCGGTCTAGATCACACTGAGCCTTTGTTCTGATGTCAGGGGGGGCGCTGGGAGTAGCAGGTGGGCGTGTCTGGAGAGCCTTGAGCTGATTGTGCGGTACAAGGAACATTTTGGTGGTGTGCTCCATGATCAGCCTCGATTAAAAAGACCACTAATAATAGGAATAGCCGCAGCGAGTAAAGGGAATATAAAACCACCGCGTTGGTTAATCTTTTTCTTTTTTTTCAATAGTGTAACTTTTTTGTTGGCAAACCATCTAAGTAACGCTTTGCTTTTCTTTAATCTCTTGTGAAGTTTAGGAGAAAGTGGAATATTGCCTCTTAATAGGTTCAATGCAAGCTCACATAGTGCATTGATTAGATCATTGCTGGCTGTGGCAAGAATGGTCTTGCGTCCTTTGGGGGACGCCTTATAAAGATGCTGAAGAAGTTCAAAATTCCTATGTACACGAGCAGACATTTCTAAAAGAGCCTAGCTTCTTCCCCCTCTGGGCAGATAGACAACCTGTCGCTCGGGGGTTAACTCAGTTCTGAGTCTTAACAGGTCAGGTGTCGTTGGTTTATAGTCTATGAGAATATACCCATAATTACTTGATGTGGCATCTTGAAAGGCTTCCATAAAATGTTTTGAATTTTTGGAGTACATTTGACGTGCTATGATGCTTATTTGTTGTTTATCGCGAGGGTTTTTAAATAACACAAGATAATTAGTGTTGAGACTTATAGTGCGACTTGCCTTGCCTTGGGCGAAAAGATTCTGGACCAGATAGATGCAGCTTAAATTTCTGTGATGGCAGTATTTAGTAAATACATTTTGAACCTCTGAATTATTGACGGTGGAAGACATCTGATCATCAATAATTAGTAAGTTGCTCTTATCGGGGGGAAAAAGACTGTCGTCTGCTAAGGAGGCCGGAATCCCCTCAATAAAAGTAATTGGTCTAATCAGTAATAAATCATCGTATACTTTTTGCCAGCAGCCGTATAAAAAGACGATATTATCCAACGGTTGTGTAATCAGTTGGGGTGCGTTTTGAATAATGGCTTTCACAAAAAAAGTTTTTCCAGAACCAGACGGGCCAGAAATAATCATAGTAAAAGGATGCAACAAGCGTGCATCAAAGCCCCCCTGCATGTTGATGACATTATTAATATCCATATGGCAGCGTAGAGAAGTCGCTCAGAACGCGGCGTTTATCATAGACGACCTGAAGGCGTTTAACTAATGACTGATTGCTTAGCTGTAGCGATAATTTATGCCTCCTGATTCGATCAGAGGTTGTTCTAATAACATTAACTTCAGCATCCGTCACATACGCCTCCACTAGGCGTAAAAGGGAATCGTATGTGACAGCATTTTTATTTGCACTAGTATTTAGTGTGACACCCTTGCATTTCACAGAGGAACGGCCTGTGTTGGTGATAAATGCATACGATTTTGGACCCGTTGATACAAAGTGTGTAATGTACTCGGCAGGTTCAAGCTCGCTTGTCAATTGTCCTAAATGCTTGCCGAGTTCCGGGGTCCACTCCCCCTCCCGCGCTGTGAAAATTATTGAATCGGTATCATTATATAACACACGGGGACCAAGTTTATCCATTATTTCATACAGTTGCAAACGTGCATATGCGGTGGTCATCGCGCCTAGAAAGACATTAATATCCTTTGCCTTCGGGGCTTGACCGGTTGCATGTCTCCATTGCACAATAGCGACCTCATCGGTGAGGAAGCGGAATTGACTCACAATGAACTGATCACTGAACATTAGTTGTACAAAACGATCCTGTTTATTAATTATTTCACATGTATAGTGTTCATCTCGTAGAGAAAATCGTCCCCAAAGTGTATTCATAAGCAATTTGGACGATGCACGTAATGCAGGATTGTACACAATTTTTGTTTTGTCTAAAACCACACCTTCGACTTTTTGGTAGTCGACAATGTACGCGTCTTTCTCGGCATCCGTAGTGACGTCGGCTGGGAATCCACTCGCTTCCTGTTTACGTTTGAGAAAAGCCTTTACGTACCCTTGGAATAATTCCTTTGTGCGATGTTCAAAATGCCAGACTTCAGATATTGAAATAATACGATAACCTTTCTCGATCGCTTTATGTAACTCAAACGAAACCCATACGCCGCTGAGGGCTCTCTCGGTCTCGTTGTGGCTACACTCATCTTTAGAGAGCCCTTCTGCGCATGTGCGACAAAGAGGGAACATCAGTTTTCCGTGTGCTCTGAAAGGGAGGATGGGATGGAGCAAACCCCCAGGGGGTGCTATTACGCACTTGATGAGTCCGAAATAGGTCGAGATATCATCAAAATCCCTCGTAATAACTTTAGGATGTCCAAGAGGGTACTCCTTTGTGCTCTGTACATATGGATATAGAGAACAAAAGTCCACATAATGTATCGCTTCGCCGTTTTCAACCTTATGGTGTAATTTTAAGGCGTTTGTTCGCCCCCCATATAAGGCGTGGCGTGGGTTCAAACGCTCGGTCTCTGTGTAAGACCTCATGAACGCCACCACGGAAGCATCCGTGTGTTTCATACGGGTCCAGTCGCACTCCCATAAAACGATTACATTTAACCCGTGCACAGATTCTAGAGTATCTATTTTGTTGTTGAAAGCCTGGTACAGCTCCCCAAACGTTGCTTTTTTGTAGGGATGTGTGTCATTTGAAATGTAGCAGCGATCACACCCGTGGAAGAAACAGCCGGCAAATTCATATGCAGTATTAGTCTCGGGGCAGAACCCATCTAGATAATACGACCCGACTCTATGCTCGCCATGGTTGAGAGCATGTGTAATGTTGATATTCTGGCTATGAGCAAGAAAAGACAGCCACTGCATAGATGCAGCACTGTATGTTCGGTTCTGACCTGTATAACAGCCGTTATAGGTGAGCGCGATGGTGTCAGGTTTTAGGAATGCTGTTTTAAAAACAGCCATACATGCCCCGGGGAGCGTGACATAGCGGAAGGGGTCGACGTTGGTGCATTTGATGAACGCTTCCCTATAAAGAATACAGGCCTGACGTAAGACACGAACATCTTGTGCACAATACTTGGCCTGTTGTTTAGCAAAGTTATACACATAGCGCTTACTACTTTTATACCAGGTTAAAAACTTCTGTTTATCTGATTCGCGCATTGTACCATACCCAAACATCTCTTTTGAGGGGATGATCCCAATATAGTTTTCATTTTCTATTGTGTTAAATTTGTATGGGAAATAGCCTTTTAATTCAGCAAACCCTAAGGCTTTTGGGGTTTCAGCTAAACGCATGGGCAGAAAGCTGGCAGAGTCTGTGAACCTCTGTTTTTTGTATGGGGAAAAGATGGCTGTCAATCTGGACCCCTTAATAATGACAGAGGGAGTTAGTCCTTGAGACACCATGTGTTTTAATATTAAATATCCATCAAAACCACTACCATTATGAGCTATAAACGTGTGCTCTGCATAGCGAGGGTTGGAATAGAACTTTAAAAAATCACCGATACAGTCTTTACCACCGGCACCAGTGAAATTTG
The DNA here is from genome assembly GCF_964638095.1 of Poromitra crassiceps. NCBI lineage: Eukaryota > Metazoa > Chordata > Actinopteri > Beryciformes > Melamphaidae > Poromitra > Poromitra crassiceps. The sequence goes on from NC_139641.1 coordinate 8,426,024, forward strand.
TAGCCTTGTCTGACTCAAGAGTCATAGATGATACAAAACTCGCTTCATGCATGCCTTCTGCATTTATTCTTGTCTCGATGTCATAAAATATATACTTTTCATGGTGCTCCTCTAGCGGAGTAGGTTGTATGAAGCAGGTATGGTCAGACTCTTGCGCCCCTAGTGGCACGCCACAGTGATTGCATCTTGTTGAGCTGCATATGTGGGCCGTATTGGGTCTGTGAATGTGGATCATTTTACATTGTGGGCAATATCTCATTTTCTCGCAGGGGGAGATGCTATGCTTGTCTCGTCTCTTGTGTGCATCATAGCAAGTCTGAGTTCGACATATACGTCTGCAAACATCACATTTAACACTGGGGCCCGCCTGGGTTGATTCTATGTGAGGAGGTCCGTAACAGACATTACAGATGTGTCTACATACATGTGAATAAGGCTCCTGATACGTCTGGTAGCAGTAGTCGCAGACATAACCACCCCCCAAGAATGCTTTATGGTTGAGGATGAGATAATAATGCTCGGCATATAGGTAAAGCCAAATTGTTTTTGGGTGGGGGACATCGGTGGTCATAAACGGGTGTCTTCGTTTAGAAGCCTCTTTGTGGTGGAAGATGATTATCTTGCTGTCAAAATGCCGTTCAAAAGTTCCGATATCGGCAAATGATACTTTATGCATATGGTTAAAACCCAGCTCAGTGAATATTTCTCGAGCTCTCTCCAATAGACTAGCGTTGTTTAAATCAGGGTTAAAATGTCTGGCTATAGCCATGCCAAAACATAGATTATTTCCAGGGCCATTATGGGGGTCATAGAGCCACTTAATCTTTCGCTCAATAATATCTTTATATTGTATATCCATCAGCCTAAGCCTACCACCCCCTTGCTGATTCAGTGCAACTGAGATAGCAAGTGATAGATCTCCAGAGATCATTGACTCATCATTGCTTTGAATTGCGTCTATGATTTGTTCCAGAAATTCCGGACCAGCATTGTCTCCGACTGTGGCGATAGTATGCACATCGGCAGCTAGGCTATCACCTGATAGCGTTACATCCATAATGCTGCCCATAGGGACCTCGCTGCTAACTAGATCAATTAACCCTGTTAATCTCTGTCTGACCATGCCAGGCACCAATTCGAGATTATCAGTGTTAATATCACGTAGATCTATATTTTGACGGTATATCCTAGCGTTGAATGCATCTATATGTCTAACGGTATAATCACTGGGAGAGATGGCAGCTGGGGGTTGAATCATAGAGTCTACAGTCGGTGTAGTGATACCGTCGTCGTCGTCGCGGTCTGGTGACACGTCTATTTGTTGTGGGGATGTAGCGACTGTCGCGGGTGGGGGTAGTGTGTCGGCATTTGATGACGTGTCGTCGCAGTCTGATGACGCTGCTATTTGTTGTGGGGGTGTAACGACTGTCGCGGGTGTGGGTAGTGTGTCGGCATTTGATGACGTATCGTCACGGTCTGATGACGCTGCTATTTGTTGTGGGGGCGTAAGCGTAACGACTGACTCTGATGACGCGGGTGGGGCTACCGTGTCGGCTGGGGGAGATGACGTGTCGTCGCAGTCTGATAACGCATCTATTTGCAGGGGTGTCCCTCGTGGATCGACTGACTCTGATGACGCAGCAGCTGCGTCATTTTGGGGTTCCGCGTGTTGATGTTGTTGTGTTGGGGTAGGCAAAGCTCCACCGGTCTGCTGTACAATGCAGCTTCTCCGGGGTGGTAAATCAGCTATGTAGCGTTTGATTATCCGCGTCTGTGCGTTAGCCCAGGCGCTAATGTCGTTATTATTATCCACCCCCGTAGGTAGGCCATTTTCTAAAGCATAAGCGACGCCTTGCTCACTCCAGTCTATTCTAAGGGGAGGGGCTTTATCAGAGTTGAAATATCTAGTCAATTTAGAGGGAGGTGTTGGATTATCTTCATCTGCATGTCGCCTACGCTTAGCCATGTTGGCTGTTTAATTGATCTCTGTATACATGGACTTTTTTAAAATGATGGTGATGGTGATAGTGTCATTGTTCTACCTTACTGTACTTTACACAAAAAAAAAAAAAAAAATTAAACATTCCTCAATTTTTCAAGCATGGAGCATTGTATATTCTGATGTATCAAAATTGTCTTCAAATTGGCATCAGCCGATGGCATCCACCGTGTGTGTGTGCGTCTGAGTGCTCTCAATGTACGTTCAAATCTCCTTTGAGAGCGCTGCACTATCCTATAACCATTTCTTAAACGTCTATACACGCTCTGTTTATCTGAGTCAGAGGTACCTGAGAGTTGTTGGGTCTTCTCGCGAGGTTGATGATCAGGCGAGGGTGTGGGGTATCGCGTTCTCGTCGATACACTGTGGTCTGTTGATGGAGAGGGGTGTGGTCGTGTCTGAAGCTTCCTCCCCCTCGTACTCGGCAATCCAAGCTAGCAGTGATTGGTCGCTGAGCTGTGGATCCGGTTCCACCCACGTGGGTTGGTTGTTGATGGTGTCTTCAGCTGTTGGGGCCGTGTGTTCGCTGAGCTGCACATCCGGGTCCACCCACGTGGGTTGGTTGTTGTTGATGGAGAGGGGTGTGGGCGTGTCTGATGGTGAAGGTTGATCCCTGTACTGTGCAATCCACGCGTTCAGTGTCTGGTCGCTGGGCTGGATGGTGGCATTCAACGATGATTCAGGTGATGTTGGTGGTGAAGGTCGATACAAGTCTGCATCGGGGGTCAGCGCTGAGCTGTTGGGGGTTGTCTCCTGGCTGTTGGGGGTTGTCTCCAGGCTGGAAAAAAATAAAATAGCGATGGATATAAGTCTATCTCAAAAAATACATATAGCCTATATATATATATATATATATATATATATATATATATATATATATATAATGATGGTTGTTATATCTGAATTATGTTTGTACTCACATATGGTCGATTAAATCTACAAAATCATTTGGATCCAGTCCGTTGTCCTCAGCTGTGACGTTATCAGATGGATGTTGTTTGGGGGCATCCGGGTTGTATCTATGGAAGTCGCGTGGTCTGCCTCTATGGCTGTCTGTCTTCGTGGATGTGGATGAAATAACAATTCCCCTGTGTGAGAACCCGTTCTGCGGGGGTAAAAAACAACATTTCAAAAAAACTGGTAGAAGTATGTTTACCATACCCATTTTTTCTAAACAAACTATATGATAAATATGTAAACAAACAATGTTTCATTCTCACCCTCTAGGTCTGTTAGCGATATCTCGTAGCACAGATCCTCGATTTAGATTGATTCTGGTCTGATGATCACCGTCTGGAAATATGGCATATTCATCTGAACGCCTGGTATCCACCAGTCTGGTCTCTGGATTATAGCTGTAAAAAGCTGTTTTATTAATGTTTTTGTTAATATAACATTGCATAAAAACAAGGCAAAGGATCTCAATCCGTCAAAACTCACTATTACTGACGCCGGTGGCCGTTAGTGTAACTGCAGGCAGCGTGTGAACGAGCTGACGCGCGGGCACCATACTCGCACGCGCACAAGCAGTTGCCTGGCAACAGCAGAGCTGTTCGTTGCTTTGTAACGTTAACTCATAAAAGCCACTTGAAAACGGCAACCTGGACAATTTATCGGTCAGATCAGCCTCGAGATGCCCAGGAAGGATTCTGGATGAATTAGGGGACGTTATTGTGGCATGTTTGGCCGTGTTTTGGCTTGCGTTGGCTGCGGGCAAGTCGATACTCATGTTAGCAAAAGCAAGGAAATAGCCTGCTCCCCCTGTATGTACGGTACCGTGTAATGCCTGGAGTTGACCAAACTGAACAATCAAACAATGTTTCATAAGCATAACAGTAACGTTAGGCATATTTAGGACTGTTAAATTCATTATCCACACAAGACGGTAACGTTATTAGTGGGGCTGGTGGTAATTTCTATAAATGTAAATTAATATTAGTTAGCCGCGATTAGCATCAAGCTAACATTACTAGTATGTGCAGTCCCACTGCAGTCAGAGCCTGCTGGCTGCGGATACTCATGTTAGCACAAGCCAGGAAATAGCCTGCTCCCCCTGTATGTACGGTAGCCTACCGTCAAACAATGTACCGTAAGCATAACAGACAGTAGGCTGACGTTAGGCATATTTCCGACTGTTAGATTCATTATCAACACAAGACAGTAACGTTATTAGTGGGGCTGGTGGTAATTTCTATAAATATAGCTAAATCTATTAGTTAGCCGCGTATAGCATCAAGCTAACGAATCACCACCGCAGCTAAATGCAGTCAAACAATAATGTTCCATGACCATAAGCATAACGGTAGTAACGTTAGGGTTGCATTACTTCACACAAGACGGTAATGTTAGCAGAGTTTCTGACCAGGTGGTCAGATACTTGTACTACGGAGTGACAGTACAAATCTTGAATCTTGAAAATCCATTAGCAAGCAGCTAACGTTATCTGGTCAAAACCACATTACAGTAGCTACAAGCAGCAAGTTCCCTTCATGAACCGAAAACACAGTCCTGACTCTAGTTTCCCCCCGATGTCGGTCACATTGCTGCTGTCTGGCCAGACGGGCTTCATTAGATAAATATTTATTTATTTAGTCTGGACTTTTTCTGGAGTCTGTGTTTTGTTGTTTCCTTTAGCTAGCAGCTAGCGACGAGCGTAACGTTAAAAGCTACTTCAGCCATTTCCTGTTAGCGTCTAGGACAAGAGACAAGCTCGACGTGAACGCGCGAGACGTCACATCCTCTAGCTGTGGTGGGAGATGCTCTCCACTTCGAAACAGGTTTTCCAATGTATCTTCTGAACGGCTGGTCTGAGAGAAACGCCCCTGGTCGGCATTTTTAAGTGACGTCAAGGCGCATTCACTCAGTGCCAATAATAAACACTTTGTGCACATTTATTTCTCGCCAAAACCAACGGAATGGGCCTTTAATTATATATATATATATATATATATATATATATATATATATATATATATATATATATATATATTAGATGGATAGTCTAATTAAAACAGTATTAAAACCAAAAATCCATTCTCACCGGTGAACGCGATGTTGGACCAGTGATCTGTCAGTGGCTGCTGCAGCGGTGATCTGCCAACGGCTGCGCTGTCTTTGCTCTGGCCGACCCGGTGGCTTTATACACGTTGTCAGGCTGTCTGTGTGATGCGCACAACATTGCAACACCCACAAGATGGTCTAGCTGATATGGAGGAAATGGAGAAGTGCCCTTTGGAGAACAAGTGAAATAAAGCATTTTTGTTCAAAATGGCTTTAAGCACAGGGCGAAATGGAGAAGTGCCCTTTGAGGAACTACTGAAAAAATGACTTTCCCAAGAAAGGTGTTTTTAAAACACAAGGCAAAAAAATGGAGAAGTGCACTTTGCAGAAGTACTGAGAAATTGATTTTTACCCAAAAAGAAGCCACGCCCCTTTGATGATGTAGGTGCCCTAAACCCCGCCCCTCGATTTTGGCGTTTTTCTCAAGTGTGGGTGGTGTAGGTATCCTATTTAACTACTCTTAGATTTACTTTGAACTAAAAGGTTTCTCAGCAGTATAAATTCTCATTATGCATCTTCAGTTTTTCTTCAAACTCAAACAACAAGACTTTTCTTAGTCTATTTTTTATGCATCTTCAGTTTTTCCTGTCAAGTAAACAGTTTTGCCAGAAACTCAATTGAATGGTTTCTCTCCTGTATAACTTCTCATGTGTCTCTTCAGAGACTTGTTCAACTGAACTACTTTCCACACATTGAACTTCAACAAACAAAGACGTTTCTTTGTCTACTTAAAAAAAAAAAAGTTTTTTTTTTTTTTTTTTTTTTTTCACGATATGAGATTTCATCTCAACGATACATATCGTGACGTTTTACTATCGCGAAATTTCGTGGGACGATATATTGTGACACCCCTAGTAATTACGTTACGGCGGGGCGGCGCTCTCTCATGTACGCGTGCTGCTTACTTGTCCCTTCTCCCCGCTGTAAAGTCTCTCTGGAGGCTGTGACTACTGCTGGCTACTAAAGACAGCAGCAATTAACTTACCGTAAATTCCGGACTATAAGACGCACCGGTCTATAAGCCGCGGGACCAAAATTGACTATTTTTTTCTTCTATAAGCCGCACCGGTCTATAAGCCGCGGGTGTTTTGATGTTTAATTACCATATGAAAGGGTTCGTGCACAGAGAGGAATGTCGGGAAAGCGATGGCTGTTTGGGGAAGCTCCCATTTATTAACATTTCAACAAAACAAAACAAAAGTCAGGTCACTAATCCCCAGACAAAATCACACAACAATAGGCTATATGTGCAGCAAACCTGTAACCAGAGAAGTCAAGTCACTAATCCTCGTCTTCCTCTTCTTCCTGCGTACTGAAACCACCAAAGTCCTCATCTTCAGTGTCGGAAACGAACAGGTTCAGGGTGGCTATGTCAACCACTCTCCTCTCTCCTTCATTGTCACTCAAAACCAACGAACTCCTCTTCATCACTGTCGGCATCGAACAGCCTCTGAAGCCTCTGACGGCCCTCAGCGCCAGCTGTGGCGGCGTCATTCTCTTCATCCCGCAGCAGTCCAGCGTTTTGGAACCCGTTGGTGATTGTGGATGTTTTCACACTCCTATAATATTCCGTGCTGAGACAGTTCCTCCTGCTGCACCGTCCAACGCCTCACCATTGACTCATCGATGCCCAGGTTACGCGCGGCTGCTCTGTTTCCCTCTTTTAATGCGAGATTGACTGCTTTCAACTTGAAAGCTGCCTCGTGTGAATTTCTGCGTACCTTCCCCATGGTAAGTGAGAGTGTTGCTTCTACTGCTCGTTCTCATGCTGTCGAGAACGAGCAAAGCTTTTTTTTGGTGAAAGAATCCTCCAGGGCGCTTCTTGTTAACAGTCCGAGTGAGTGGCAGGTCGAACGTCAAAGGCACTTCATCCATATTTATGATCTGCTCCGGTTCGATGGAATATTCCTTGATCTTCCTTTGTGTGAATTCGCCGAAGTTTGTGATTTTCTCCTGGTAGTCGGGGGAGGGAGTTGATGGCCGAGTGGCCGTTTGCTTACCGTAATTACCATATGTAAGTGGTCACGCACAGAGGGGATTGTCGGGATGGCTGTTTGAGGAAGCTCCCATTTACCGTATTACCGTAACATTTCAACAAAACAACATAACACAACACCACCGTTGTTTATTTTTACAGTGCACACAGTGTCCGCGGTGTGGTGAAAAGAGGGCAAGAGAGGAAATTAAAACAGAAGTGGATTTATAGTTAGAAAGAGTGCTAAAAAAGAGAGATTTTATTTGTATTTTTTTTTCTTTTTCTGAAAAAATCCATAGATAAGACGCACCGTTATATAAGCCGCAGGGGCCAAAAAACGGGAAAAAAGCCGCGGCTTATAGTCCGGAATTTACGGTATTTATATTTCAATTCAACACCTCCAAAAAGCACAGAGTGTGAGCACTGAGCAGCGTGTTGCACTGCGGGCTGTGCAAGATAACGATTACCACAACACACACACACACACACACACACACACACACACACACACACACTCACACTCACACTCACACTCACACTCACACTCACACTCACACACACACACACACACACACTCACACTCACACACAGACGTTATCACCGGACGCTGAAATGTTGCCTTTATAGTTCACATAACAACAAAACAACACATGAGGCCACCGAGTAGCTTCTGCTTCTTGGCTGTAACGTTACCAGTACTGACCGTGTCTGTCTGAATTTCCTACTAACTGCTGCTATCGCAGTTCTTGTTCCTGTTCCTGTTGTGACTTTGTGTTATTCTAGTACAGATATACCGTACCAAGCACGGGTGGTCGCTTAGACACTGCTAATATAATTATATAATTATGTCACGGAGGCACACGCTACAGGCAAGAGTAATCGAACCAAGAGTATCCCTCCAACAGAGCACCGAGTGCTCGATCAAAGTGACTGCAGGTTAGCAAGCAACAGCCAGGAAGTTAGGCTAAAACAGGAAGTTGGGTTGTTCTGCCTTCAGAGTAAAAGAGTAAAATTGTCACTTATGAAAAAAAAAAAAAAAAAAAAAAGGAGCTCTGCAGGGCAACAAATGTTTAGAGAAGTATAATAGTATAAAAAAAATCGACCATACCGATGTTGTATGGAGGAACCCCAGGGGAGCATGGGGAGAACATGCAAACTCCACACAGAAAGGCCCTTTTGACAAGATAGCCCATCTGGGCAGTGGGCACTGAGGGACACACCCTCAGCGCCCGCAGCGTCCCAGGCGGGAATCGAACCCAGGACCTTCTAGCTGTGAGGCAACAGCGCTACCACTGCGCCACCGTGCCCACCAGTTCCGACGGTGGTTGGGATGAATTTCCGACACAATTCTGGTCAGCTGTCGGCTCTCTTTCGTACTGAAGCGAGCCGTGGCAAACAGGTTCTGAAGCTGCCATGGCGACACCATGCTATGAAACCATAATGTAAAATTACAAGAGATTGTAATTTTACAAGCAAATACATCTGTGGAACTATGTTCCTGACAAAACCGGAAGTTCCGGCTATGTATTTTGCTTTGAAATGTACATGTACTAGGGATGTTCATTTTGAAAAATTCCCATAATCGAAAATCGGGAAAATTAACAATCAATTATCGATTATCGATCATATTAATAATTTATTTTTATTTTTATTATTATTATTATTATTATTTTTTTACAAAATGAATGCTTATGGCAGAAAATACGAAAGACAACGTGTTCTCCTCAATGAACTCTTTATTTCAATGTGTCTCCTCTCCAACACTCTGCTGTCCCCGGCGCATGCCGGTGTGAATTCCCCATGTTTAAAACAGTTTTGTTGGCACAAAGGCCCGTGCCCATCCAGAAAACTAGAGACTATATGAAGCTCCACCTCACGTTAGTCGGCTGTGCAATGGAGTGGGGCGAGGAGGAACGAATTCCCCCCAAACCTAGTCCGCAATTATTATTATTATTTTTTTTATAATAACAATAATCGATAAAAATTCCACATGATCGATTCAATTCCTTAATGATCAATTATCGATTTTCGATAATTGATGAACATCCCTAACATGTACATAAGAGCGTTTTGGCGCTGTTGCAATGTGTATTTGGTGACTTTGCGGCGGGGGTAGGTTAGCCTGTTCCACAGACTACCAGTCATTGTGCTAAGCTAACTAGCAGGAGGGCGTGTTGCTACTTTCTACTGCACGCTAGAGAGGAGAGCAGGGCATTGATCTTCTCATATCAGGATTCAGGAATATGGAAAATAGGTGAATCTCCCCAAATGTTGGTGTGCTCCTTTAAGGCAGAGGTTCTCAAATGTTTTTCAGTCAAGGAGCCCTTACAAGATAGAAAATATACCGGGGACCCCCTCATTCTGATTTGTGATTTTGGGCTAAGCTTAATCGTTTCCACGGTAACGTGCTTGACTTTTTAATTTGATAGGTTTGTTATTAGAATGTAATCCATGAACCATTTTAGATTTAAAGCATGAACTATTTTCGTTGAACTATGAAGATTTTGCACACATTACATTTACATTACGTCATTTAGCAGACGCTTTTGTTTTGTCCAAAGCGACTTACAATATCACAATTTGTCAACAGTACAGAAAACCACTATGCAACACAATCAATGACAGCCAAGATATTTTGATAGACTAGCACCATGTAGGAAGTAGTTTGAGAAGGAATAAGTAAAAAGTTTTTTTTGAATTAATTTTTTATTATTATTATTATTATTATTTTTTTACCTGAAAACTTTTTGCGGACCCCCTGGCAAAGTGACACGGACCCCTGGGGGTCCGCGGACCGCCATTTGAGAACCACTGCTTTAAGGAACTGGCTCCTGTCTTGATCAAGCTCCACCCGTTCTGACTCAACTCAGACAAATGGAAACGGAGGTGGCTGTTGTTCCTCTCTTCACTGAGAAGAGCGATGGACCACGACATTTACTGGAACCTACAGCTTCCACTGAAGGAGGACAGCTACAGGACGAGGGAATCCTGGAATACTGTGACTTCAGCCTGCTGAGGGCTCCTCACACTCACATGTGAGTTAGAAGAACACTTTAACACTTCACTTTGAGTGAAAGTAACTTTCAGGGAATCTTCTAGAGGAACTGACTGACTCATTTCCTGTTTGAGCCGTGTGCCCGCTGAGATTTTAGCTTCACTTGGACAGAAAATGGCTTCTTCTCCACCGTCTCTGCCCGAAGAGGATATCTCCTGTTCTGTCTGCTACGACATCTTTAAATACGCTGTGGTCCTGTCCTGTACCCACAGCTTCTGTAAAGCCTGTCTGCGTGAATGGTGGAAACAGAAATTAGTACGAGCGTGTCCGCGTTGTAAGAGAACGTGTTCCCCGAGTGAACCATCTGATGACTTGGCCTTACAGAACCTGTGTGAGGCATTCTTACTGCAGAGAGATCAGAGAGCTTCGGCAGGATCTGAGCTACTCTGCAGTCTGCACTCTGAGAAACTCCAGCTCTTCTGTCTGGACCATCAGCAGCCAGCTTGCCTCGTCTGTCGAGAGTCAGGAACACACACTGAGCACACATTCAGACCGCTGGACGAAGCTTCACGGGATCACAAGGAAGAAATTCAGAAATCTATGAAGCCCTTAAAGGAAAAACTGAGGGTTTTGAATCAGGTTAAAGAAAGCTTTGATCAGACGGCAGAACACATTAAGGTGCAGGCCCGACACACAGAGAGGCAGATTAAGGAGGAGTTTAAGAAGCTTCACCAGTTTCTCCAAGAGGAAGAGGAGACCAGGTTGGCTGCACTGAGGGAGGAAGAGGAGCAGAAGAGTCAGACGATGAAGGAGAAGATTGAAGGTCTGAGCAGAGAGATAGCAGCTCTTTCAGACACAGTCAGAGCCATAGAGAAGGAGCTAAGAGCTGAAGACGTCTCGTTCCTGCAGAACTACAAGGCTACAGCGGAAAGAGTCCAGCGCCCCCTGCTGGAGGAGCCACGGCTGGTCTCAGGAGCTCTGATCGACGAGGCCAAACACCTGGGCAACCTGAGCTTCACGGTCTGGAACAAGATGAAGGCGATGGTCTCCTACACGCCTGTGGTCCTGGACCCAAACACTGCCTATCCAAAACTGGTGCTGTCTGGAGATCTGAGCAGCGTGAAATGGGGAGCGCTCCGGCAGCTTTGTGAAAAAAACCCAGAGAGGTTTGACCTGGGCTTCTCGGTGCTGGGCTCTGAGGCCTTCAAGTCGGGCGCTCACAGCTGGGACGTGGAGGTTGGAGACAGCGCACACTGGGAGCTGGGCGTGTTGGCAGAGTCTGCCCAGAGGAAGGGAGTCATCAGGGCGGGCTTATGGACAATAGAGTTCCATTTTGGCGTCTACACGGCTCGCTCTCCACCCGACCAAGTCACCGATCTGCCCGTGAAGAAGAAGCTCCGCAGGATCAGAGTGAACCTGGACTGGGACGCAGGGAAGCTGTCCTTCACCGATCCTGATACCAACACACACATATGCCTCCTCACTGACCGGCTGTTTACTGACAGGCTGTTTACGGACAGGCTGTTCACTGACGGGCTGTTTACGGACAGGCTGTTTCCATTCATCGCCACATGGAACACCCTCCCTCTGAAGATATTACCACTGAATGTCTCTGCATCAGTTCATCTCTGACTACACATTTAGTGATGATGATCATGATCTACACAGTGTTGGGGGTAACTCGTTACAAAAGTAACATATTACATGTAATATATTACTTTTAGCAGTAAATTCAGTAATATAACTTATTACTTATAGGATTTCAGTAATATTATACCAGTTACTTTGTCAATAACTCAAGTTACAAATTGAGTTACATTTTATTAAATCAAAGCACATATTTAAAAAATATATAATCATTTCCCAATCAAACTGTTTTTATGCAAATAACCACTATAGATGACAATAACAAAGGAAAAGAATAACATTTAGAATTTTGGATTGTTTACACTGACTTCAAGGCGGTTGAAATTATTTTTCGGGATGGTTCCGGGGCGGCGATGTCATTCTGCTGCTGCTGTTGTTTTGGTGAAAGTAATGCAAAAGTAGTGTAATAAGTAATGAGTTACTCTACACAGACAGTAATATTGTAAAGTAACTTATTACTTTCAAATGAAAGTAACTAGTAATATGTAGTATATTACATTTTGAAAGTAACTTGCCCAACACTGGATGTACACAATAGGAATGTTCAAAGAAAATCAATCGTTCATTTTTTGTTTTGTTATGTATCATGTTGTCAATGTCAGTATAAACAAGAATATATCAAATCAGGGTTATGTGAACATACGCAACTGACAATTTGATCGGAATAGAAACAAAAAAAAAATAACAAAAATATGCAAAAAAATAACGGTAATAGATTGTATTTTTATCACAGCTTCTCAAATAAAAATCAAACACATTGCATAACATGAAATGACAAAATACTGTGCGTCATGTCAAAGTAGGCAAGCCTATGTGTTAAACTGAATCAGTGATTTCATTTAACCAAGGACCAAGGTTAGCTAGTGTCCAAAAGTACAGCTCTGTTTTACTCAGTGACTTGACACTATCTAAAAGGTCAAGATTTCAGGTTCAGGCTTCATGTAATGTTGGTGATTTAACTGAAGCTTTCTCTGCTGTAGCACTCATTCTGCTCTCTGGATAAGAAAATTACCTCAATGCTTCACATTTGAAATGCTAATTACTGAGTGTGTGTGTCTGTTAGCACTGTAACCATGAACCTGTACTGTGATTGTTTTCAACTACCTTTTAATACTGTTGCCTCTAAAACCAATAAAGAATGAAGTTAAAGGCCTAAGCTTTGTGATTTTGTTCCTTTAGAGAGGTTGACATAAACAGGAAGTGTGGTGTATTTCCTAAATGCTTCATGCTATTCAAATCATAGAAATTAAAAAAATACTGAAACATTTAATTTAGTTTGGACCCAGTGAAGTTCAAAATTATACTCAAAGGTGATATAAGGTGAAAAAAAGGCTATATATATTTGTTTTACTAATTCTTTGTGACAAATACTTAATGTAATACATCTTTGTGATGATAATAAATATTTAGCAACACATCACTTAAGCTGTAAGCAGTGTTGGGGGTAACTCATTACAAAAGTAACATATTACATGTAATATATTACTTTTAGCAGTAACTCAGTAATATAACTTATTACTTATAGCAGTGGTTCTCAACTGGTGTAGCCTCAGGACCCACTATTTTCCTTGTCATGAAGTCGCGACCCAAATTTCAGATTTTTTTTTAAACCACTCAAATTTATTGCACAAAAAATAGCGCATTAATTTAATACACAATGCCTTCATGCACTGTTATAAACCTCAAATGAACAAAAAAGTGCAACAGAAGTGCAACTAGGGCTAAAAACCAATTGAAATAAGGCAGACTTGAATTACAGGCCTATATGTTTTTAAACAAGTTAATAATAATAATAATAATAATAATAATAATAATAATAATAATAATAATAATAATAATAATAATAAAACAAGTTAACCTGGTCATGCTAATCCAGTTTCAATAGTCTGAATTTAACTAATATGAAATAAAAAGGAATCACAGGCAGGCTATATGCTTTTTAGTTAAACTGGTCATAACTTTTAATTAAACTGGTGCCATGCTAATCCAGTTTCAATAATCTGAATTGAACTAAAATTAAATATGAAATGAAAAGGCAGACTTCTCTTGAATTACAGGCAGAGCATATGCTTCAGCTTGTTAAACAAGTAAAACTGGTCAGGCTAATCCAGTTTCAATAATCGGAATTTAACTCAAATGAAATATGGAAAAAAAAAAAAAAAAAATTGGCCAATGTCCGCGACCCAATCAAAACGGCCCCGCGACCCACCTTTGGGTCGCGACCCACCAGTTGAGAAACGCTGACTTATAGGATTTCAGTAATATTAGACCAGTTACTTTGTCAAGTAACTCAAGTTACAAATTGAGTTACATTTTATTAAATCAAACCACATATTTAACACATTCACTGCCAGCCGTTTTTTTTTTACTGTAGGTAGGTTCTGCCAGAGGGTTTTTTTGAGGATTCTGGCTCATCTTTCAAGACCTGAGGATTCTTTTCTGCTAAGATTTTGTGAACACACAATATCTCAAAAAAACTAATAGAATGTGTGCTTTCTCTGTCTAAAAGAGTTAGTTTGTAGAGTTAGTAGTTATGTAAGCATTAGCAGTTGAATACAGCATGGTTTCAGCGTCAGAAAAATTATTCAGAGATAAACGTGAAATTTGTGAAATTCGATAGAACAGTCACTTTAACCATTCATTTTTGGCATCAGTAAGACGTCAGACATCTAAACAATAGTTTTGAACAGTAATTTCCTCCATAACAGCAGGAAACCCCCCTCTGCTTCCAACTCCTCCCTCCGTGTGTGTCTTCTTGGCTGCAGCGGCCGTGTCACAAGCTCGTTGCTGCTGCTGTAACCTCGCGTCACCAGTCTCATTGCTTTGCTGCTGCTGTGCCTGTCTGCGCGGCCGCTCTTTGAGGAAGTCTGGATGGACTCGCTCGCTTCTTGGAGTTTTGGTTGAGAGCTTTGATGAAGCTTTTGCGATTCTGGTCATATTTATGCTGCGTGTTTCAAAGTGTGTTCCACCCGTAATCTATTATGCAAATTTGCAATCCCGCACCGCCAGCAATCAGCGCGAAAACGAAAGCGTTTTCGCCAATCCATTTTCATGAGAATGGCTTCAGTCACACTGCTTTTTGCTTGCCTTCCTCTAGTCAGGAAAGCACTGTCGCCACTTAGTGGGTCGGTGGAATGGGTTGTACACGTTGTACACGTCCAATACTTATATAAGAGATGTAAAAGGGTTAGATGCACATCCCACCGTCAAAAAAACAAAATCGATTTTTTTGACGTAAAAACACGTCATTGGCAGTGAACGTGTTAAAAAAGATACAATCATTTCCTAATCAAACTGTGTGTTTTTATGCAAATAACCACTATAGATGACAATAACAAAGGAAAAGAATATCATTTAGAATTTTGGACGGTTTGAACTGACTTCAAGGCGGTTGAAATAATTTTTCGGGATGGTTCCGGGTCGGCGATGTCATTCTGCTGCTGTTGTTGTTTCGCTAAAAGTAATGCAAAAGTAGTGTAATAAGTAACGAGTTACTCTACACAGACAGTAATATTGTAAAGTAACTTATTACTTTCAAATGAAAGTAACTAGTAATATGTAGTATATTACATTTTGAAAGTAACTTGCCCAACACTGGCTGTAAGTGTGAAGTGTTCAAAAGCATCAGTCTCAGTATGTGGATCACACTCTGTGATTTGCAGGAGAAAGCAGAGAGGTGAGGCGCGCGGAGCGGAGACAAACCAGGCTCCCTGAGGGGGGTCTGGCTCCGCCCCCACGCAGGCTCCAGACCCGTTAATAGAGTTTGACCTGAATCTAATTGGAGCTGCCTGGAAATGATGAGCCTGCACGGGACGGGACAGGAAGGAGGACAGGCGAGACGGAGACGTTTGTCTCACCTGACACCTCTCCCTTCATTTAGCACATTTGCATGTCATCGACAACAGTCAAATGAGGCCGGAGCAATGCATGCTGGGAAAAAACAAAGCAGCTTCTGTCCAGGAGTTTGACCAGACTGGGAAATAACCAGCAGACACTAGGCAATGAAGATGTGTCTACTCTGTAGGGCTGGACAATATAATCGATACGGCAATATATCGCGATATTTTATTTCCTGATACTGTATCGTACTGTATACTTGGATGCCAAGTATCGATATTCAAAAAAAAAAATATATATACTGTATATATATATATATATACTGTATATATATATTTTTTTGCAGGCCATGCCATGCCAGGCCTCTGCATCTGGTGATTCCCACCCCTAATCGATACTGTATCGATATTTCCCATATCGATGCGTTCAGTAACACTCAACACTCAGTAGTTTTGACTAAATTTGTCCACTAACTTATCAGTATAAAGTGATGTACATATTATTACACTACCTGGGTGGTACACAGTGTGTTGTATATTTAGCTCTATTATTGAATTTTGAGTAAATTGTCTAGAGTATTGCAATATATTGCAATATGTATTGTATCGCAATGTATCGTGATACAATCGTATCGCGACCCATGTATCGTGAATCGTGATTTGTATCGTATCGTGAGGTCCTTGCCAATACCCAGCCCTACTACTCTGACACTGTCTACTCCAGGGGTGGGCCATTATTTTTCATGGGGGGGCCACATGAAAAACCCAGATTGTTGCCGGGGGGCGAACAAATATTGTCATGCCGTTAACTCTCATCACTCAGGTCAGGCAGATATCACCTTATTTATGGGTTGTTATGATCAAGTCCTGAAATACATCATCTAAAATGAAGACCTTGAAAAGAATTCAAATGTCTTAAAGGGATAGTTCAGATGACATGAAGTGGGGATATGTGAGGTACTTGTTTTGATAGTCAGTTTATTAGCTACAGCAGGTCTGTGCACGACCAGAGTGGAGAAGCAGAGAGTACAGAAGCAAAGCTAAACCGCCCGGCAGGGTTTTGTGCAGCCACGACTTGGAGCCTTGCCACCGCCGAGCGGCGACAGCGAGACTGTGCATACTCCAACGTAACTCGTTCAAAACATGTCCAAAACGTTATCGTGTCGTTTACCAAGAACTTGCAATCATGTCGGTGGGGGAACATTTTATTGTCCGTCCATTTAAAAACTAATTCCGGTGAGCCTGCAGAAGGCTTTGCTAGATGAGGGACAAGCACTGTTAAATGAGGAAATGGCATTTCCTCATTCCTCACAACAAGGAGTTGACAGCGCTAGACGGCGCAGAGTCACATTTTCGACGTGCTGCACGCCCACTACGCCGAGTCAGCGCCGGCGATTTCGCTCAAGCATAATTTGCGCTTAAGCCGTGTACTGCTGAGAGAGGGGCCGTCAGCAAAACCTTTAGCGGACCTAAAACAAGGCCCACCTACTGGAAACAAATTGATATCAGCTTAAGTGTACGTTCTAGGGATGTTAATGATGAATCAACAATCGATGAATCACCGTTAAGAATTTGATCGATCAAACATTCATATATATTAACTGATTAATTCTACAATGTAGTAGGTAGGTTATGTGCTATTTTCTCATTTTTTGCTGAAATGATTTAACACCACAAGGGTCAAATTTAACTTTTGACCGCTTACAGAAGAATAAGAAAGTCAAGCAAGCAGGCAGAAAGTCCAGTGTGGGAGAATTACGCCCAAACAGACAACAGTATCCAGGACCCGCCAAGCGCCGTTGGCGCCCAGATTTTACGTTTTGACGGGTGACGCTCAGGGGTCCAAAATAGTCATCATGTCAAATTAAAACAGTGTGTTTTGATCTGCAGCCGGCTAACATGAGTGCTTCCTGAGGCTGTTTCATTCTGGCTCTCCCGTATAGGCTACCAAACTGACTCTGGAATGAAATGCAGTCGTCAATTTAGCGGAGGTAAATTGACAGCCTACGTCGGGCGAATCAAATCAATCGCTGTGCTTGTTGCCGACGCTCGTATGATGAGGAGATGAATCAAAATGCTTACCACAAATAAAGCCAAAGGGGAGCCGAGAGCGAGTGCAGGAGAGCTGACGCAGGTGCCAGGTGTGAGTGGGAGAGAAAGGTGCGTAGCCCAAGTTGTGCGCTGTCTGCACTGACGCTGTCACAGTTATTACTTTTAGCTGCGTTGTTTTTTCATCAAGGCCATGTCCAGAAGATATGGGTTCATGAGTGTCTGCAAATGCAGATAGATAGGCTACAGTAGGAGTATGCATGTTGTCTGTTTCAATAACAAATGCAGATAGATAGGCTACAGTAGGAGTATGCATGTTGTCTGTTTCAATAACAAATGCAGATAGATAGGCTACACTAGGAGCATGCATGTTGTCTGTTTCAATAACGAAAGCGTCCTTACCGAGAACGACGTGCCTGTTGAATGCCGACCAATTAAGTATTGTTGTTGCGAAATCGGCCTCTTGACAACACTGGAATAAAGATTGACTATAGAGAAATAAATGGATTCTTTAAATTATTTTATAACGTCCTTTGTTTAATAGTGGCCGGTAAATATTCGGGAACCTTACCGGCTGCATTGGCCGTCTTAATTAATTAATTAATTAATTATCTAATTAATCAATTAAAGAAATTGATTAAAATGTGTATGCCTAGTACATTATAACAACATTTTCAGCACTTTACCTTGCTATCAAACAGCCGTTTCGTTTGACACGTGTTTTACTCACTGACCCTGGAACTAATATGAATGGTGATGTGCGCAGCCAACACTCAGACTGGCCAGCCAGCGCCTCTCCCCCCTGCCTGTAGCCTCCCTCCTGTCCTGCAGAGGGCAGCACAGGTGGAGGTGAGGAGGTGGGGCCAGTCTTGTCTGATACTCCTCTTAAGCCTGTGGCTCTTAATCAGAAACAATCCTCTCAGAGATCCCAGAGACACCTTCTCCTCTCCCCTCTACACACGGGACACTTCCTGACAAGAGAGCAGGTAGGGGATCTGACTGGACCGGGCTGGATCTGAGTCTAGTCTAGCTAAGTCTGGTTTCTGTTGTGGACCTGAGGAGAGTCTTGTTCTGATGATCCAAGGTGAAAGGCCTATGTAGTGCTGAAACCACCTGTCAAGTCAGCTTTTCCCAAAGGATCCAACTGTCTTTGTGGAGGTAGGGGGGAGGTGTGTGTGTGTGTATGTGTGTGTGTGTGTGTGTGTGTGTGTGTGTGTGTGTGTGTGTGTGTGTGTGTGTGTGTGTGTGTGTGTGTGTGTGTGTGTGTGTGTGTGGTGGGGGTGGACTTCAAGTACTTTGTGTCAAGGATAACTTCACTTAAAAATAAGGAAGCAGCATGACGATATAAATTATATCGAACCGATAAATTATCAGCAGATGAATGTATCTAAAATGTATCTAGAAATGTAGAAATGTATCTTTATTGGCTATTATCGGTATCAGCTATAGCTGATATATGTTGGCTATAATAATATCTATACAAAGTGAGTAATGGAACTTAAGGCATTGCGATGTCTGATTTCACAGATCATGTCAAAGCATGTAATTTGGATTCAGAGGCAAAATGCTCTATAAAAGCCAAAGTATCTTTGTGAAGTTTTTTGATCTACTTTACTAGAAACAAGGCTAGGTGAAACCTAGCATATGTCCAGTGCAGAAAAGCGTTGACGAGCCTGTTGGTTGTAGCAGGCAGTGACATTGTTAAAGTGGAGGGCTGTCGGTGGCAAAAGTATGAAGGATATAATGGCAAATCAGTATGGTGAGAAAGCCTTAGAAAATAATTATTTAATTATGTAGTTGCATTTAATAAAACATTTTATTATAGTACATTCATGTGTGTGTGTGTGTGTGTGTTTGTGTGTGTGTATGTGTGCGCGTGTGTATTTATTGTGAAATTCTAAAAGATGTGTATTTGTCGCATTAAAAGGACCCCACCCCTCTGTATAGCCTCATGGTGCCTTTTCAACTTCTATTGTTCTAATTACATCTCTCCCAGACAGTTAGCAGTATCCCAAAATCATAAGTTCATGATGAAATTAGCCTACGCTGCGTTGCGGGCTTAAAAAAACCCATCAAATAAGTTTTGAGCAGCACAGTCCACACATGCTGTGTGCTGTGGTTTGGTGAAGTTTGGACAAAATTAGAAGGCGAAATAGCTATTTCTGTGAAATAGGCCCCACCCACAACACTTGGCAAGTCGATTATATCGCAACGGTGAGGTCTTTCAACAAACGGCAAAACAGGTTTTGTGCAGAACAGATGTGGTTTGGTGAAGATTTGACCAAATTTGAAGGAGAAATAGCGAAAAAATGCTTTTGGACAAAATTCTAAATTGCGGAAAATCTAGTTAGACGGAAATGGGTGTGGTCTATATAGAAAGAATGTTGATCGTAGAAGCTATGGTTCCAAAGTTATGGACCAAAACGTAAAGAGGGCAGCTATAGCGCCACCGTGAGGTCAATCGGTGTAATTTTTTAGGCCAGAGTAGAAGAGTACTCTATGAACCTATGTACCCAATTTGGGAACAGTCGCTCTTATGGTTTGTGAGCTACGGGTACTTATTGTTGCCATAGCGCCCCCTATAGTCAAAATGACAATTGTTTTTTTTATCAGCTCAGAGTACATAGCTGCACACCTGTACCAAGGTTCATTCGCAACGGACAATGCGTTCCGGAGTTAGGGCGATTTTTGTGAACTAGGCCACACCCACAAAAGTTCGGAAGTTGATTATAATATAATCTATCGATATAACGGTGCGGTCTTGAAAAAAAACTACAGGTTATTGTGAACTTCTTTTTAAAATACAAAAATGTTAGAAGGAGAGCTCCGCACATCTCTTTCTCGGGCAAGTGCGTCGGACAAGAAGCAAGTGTTCATAAAATGTATAAAAGGGAGTCCAAACTTGCAATAAGGATTTATTTTGTGATGTTTCGGTCACCGACCTTTTTCAAACAAGATGATTGTTTGAAAAAAGGTCGGTGACCGAAACGTCACCTGCTGGAAAAAAATTGTTATCGTGACGTGCATCCATACTTAAAAACAGTGCTACACTGTTTTGCTTTTTTGCTTGCACTCAGTAATATCTTATTAAAATACTGGGTGTGCAACACAACTGCCACATAGCTTAGTTATTAAACTTAACCGACACATTCTATTTACATTTGGTCATCTTCGCGCACCACTCAAATTTGTGAGGGAACACTACTATACAAGTACTGGAGCAGTAGCAGCTGTTTGCCACCGTGCGCTGCGCTCGAAGTTCAAATGATTTAAATGTTGACCTACTTAGCGCTGAGCTTTCTCCGCTCTACATGGCGGTGAGAGAAGAGAAGATGGCTTGAAGGCAGCTTAAGGGGAGAAATGGCAAAACTCACAAAGCTGATGAAGTCTTGTGATGCTAGTTAGCCGTAGCGTGTCTTGTGATGCTAGTTAGCCGTAGCGTGTCTTGTGATGCTAGTTAGCCGTAGCGTGTCTTGGGATGCTAGTTAGCCGTAGCGTGTCTTGTGATGCTAGTTAGCCGTAGCGTGTCTTGTGATGCTAGTTAGCCGTAGCGTGCCTTGTGATGCTAGTTAGCCGTAGCGTGTCTTGTGATGCTAGTTAGCCGTAGCGTGTCTTGTGATGCTAGTTAGCCGTAGCGTGCGGTGCCGTTGTGCCTGGAGGACGTTGTTTGCTCTGCTGCAGGCCTGGAGCGGTGTGACACCTCCATCCTGTTCTCTCTGTTTCTGTGTTTGGATTTGATTGTGATCTGTTTGATTGTGAGTGATCTGTTCTCTCTGTCTCTCAAGCCTGTTCTGCTGGCCTCCTGCTGGTGTAGCTGCAGCCTCTGAGCTTCCCAGTTGGTCGGTTAGAACATTGGCTCGGCCTCAGTCTGGAATAAAGTAGTAGAGTGTAAAACAAAAGTGCAAAGCCATTCTCTGAAAAAATATCAAATCACAACTTTTTGATGGCAGAATCCAGAAATACTAAGCCATACCATACAGTTTATTTTATTTGAGATCTTATTCTTTTTTTCTCAATCTTGAATGTTTCTTTTTCACAAACGCTTCCAATTTCACAATCAAAGTGCTTGGCCAAGTTATAAGCATGGATTGGCAAAACTCTATTGTGGCTCTGTAGTGAGTGACTTGCCAGAGTATGCAGCTTCTTAGAAAGTCTTAAAATAAATCTCCTGAAATGTAATTAGTGAAATTGAGAGTGATGAGAGGTCTTCAATAAGGGTAGTTGTTGCCTTTGAGTCTTAACTCAGGGTTTAGCCGTCTTAAAAATGTTTGTTCTCAGTGTGGCTACTTTTCTAGTGATAAAGACAACAACTAGGAAGAGAATTGCTGCTGTTTTTATACACTTAAGGCTTATTCTAGGGGGCAGTTGGTCTTTAAACATTGTTTAAACTGACAGTACTATAAGCCTTAACCCATTGATACCTGATGCAGCATTTGCGTGTATATCCCTCATTTGTGTGTGTATCCCTTTAAGACTTAAGTCTTAAAGGGATACACACACAAATGCTGCATCAGGTATCAATGGGTTAAAGCAGGATTGTTTTTCTGCATAGAGATATTTTGGGCACCCCCCCCCCCCCCCACAGGTCTGATATGTTTGAGTTCAGGTCAGGACAACCCTGACTGCACACGAGCTCAAAATCCATTTCAGATCATTTCAAAGTTAAAGTCCCACAGTTCAGTTGTACCTTCAAATGGTTCCTGATTTCTCTGTAAAAACACATTGATCCATAAGTTATGACAATGACTGATCTGTTTCAGATCAACACAACTCTGGCAACAGTACACTGTGTGTGTGTGTGTGTGTGTGTGCGTGTGCGTGTGTGTGCGCGTGTGTGTGTGTGTACTACACACCAACTCAAAATCAAGCTTTTCCCCCCTTGTATTAATTTAGAGAGTTTCAAAGTTAAAATTCTCACATTTGTATGTTGAAATGACTTTGGGTGCTGTGAAAACACGTTGCTCCGTCATTTCTGACAATGTCCGATTTGTGTTCAGTGTAACCCTGACAACACACTAACCCAAATGCCAAGTCTGAGCCAGGAAAACCCCTGTTACACTGTCGTGTGTGTGTGTGTGTGTGTGTGTGTGTGTGTGTGTGGCATCTGTGTTTGTTTCTGTATTTAACAGTCAAGGAAGAGGGAAGTGACAGACTCTCACCTGTCTGTTTCACCTGTCTTTCAACTCTTACACCTGATTTACACACCTGCTATTAAAATGCCTCCTGTATCCGGACACCTTATCTGGATCATAAACCATCCCAGATCTTGCCTTCACGTTACGTTACGTTCACGTTTGGATGCATTTCATGGTGGTGGTGACTTGACATGCTGCTGACATTTCCTCCACACACCAGATCAAGTAGGGCCATGTGATTTTCGCAATACATAAAATAGACATAATTATTGTAGTAATTGTAGTAAATGATTTCATAATTGTAAAATAGGCCTACAGAAATCATTCCTTTTTCAATTGGAGGTGTTTCGAGAGGGGGGTCAGTCTTACCATGGGACCCCATGTGTTTTCACTTTGAGAAACATAAGTCATCAAAAAATATACATATATCACAATCCTAACCCCTAAATTTAAATTTAAATGAAAAAAAAGAAAGAATTAGAGAAAAATAAGGGATTTCATATGGCCCTACTACTGTATAAAGACTTTTCATATGGCCCTACTACTGTATAAAGACTTTTCATATGGCCCTACTACTGTATAAAGACTTTTCATATATCCCTACTACTGTATAAAGACTTTTCATATGGCCCTACTACTGTATAAAGACTTTTCATATGGCCCTACTACTGTATAAAGACTTTTCATATGGCCCTACTACTGTATAAAGACTTTTCATATGGCCCTACTACTGTATAAAGACTTTTCATATGGCCCTACTACTGTATAAAGACTTTTCATATGGCCCTACTACTGTATAAAGACTTTTCATATGGCCCTACTACTGTATAAAGACTTTTCATATGGCCCTACTACTGTATAAAGACTTTTCATATGGCCCTACTACTGTATAAAGACTTTTCATATGGTCCTACTACTGTATAAAGACTTTTCATATGGCCCTACTACTGTATAAAGACTTTTCATATGGTCCTACTACTGTATAAAGACTTTTCATATGGTCCTACTACTGTATAAAGACTTTTCATATGGCCCTACTACTGTATAAAGACTTTTCATATGGCCCTACTACTGTATAAAGACTTTTCATATGGCCCTACTACTGTATAAAGACTTTTCGTACGGCCCTACTACTGTATAAAGACTTTTCATATGGCCCTACTACTGTATAAAGACTTTTCATATGGCCCTACTACTGTATAAAGACTTTTCATATGGTCCTACTACTGTATAAAGACTTTTCATACGGTCCTACTACTGTATAAAGACTTTTCATACGGTCCTACTACTGTATAAAGACTTTTCATATGGCCCTACTACTGTATAAAGACTTTTCATATGGCCCTACTACTGTATAAAGACTTTTCATATGGCCCTACTACTGTATAAAGACTTTTCATATGGCCCTACTACTGTATAAAGACTTTTCATATGGCCCTACTACTGCATAAAGACTTTTCATATGGCCCTACTACTGTATAAAGACTTTTCATATGGCCCTACTACTGTATAAAGACTTTTCATATGGCCCTACTACTGTATAAAGACTTTTCATATGGCCCTACTACTGTATAAAGACTTTTCATATGGCCCTACTACTGTATAAAGACTTTTCATATGGCCCTACTACTGTATAAAGACTTTTCCACTCTGAACTGTCAGGAACCAACTCAGTGTTTGGTGGAATGCTTGTCTGCTTTTCTGTTCTGAAGTGGATGAGAAATTCCATGAATTCACTCACTAGTGGACAGACAGAGACAGACAGACAGACAGACAGAGACAGACAGAGACAGACAGACAGACAGAGACAGCCAGACAGACAGACAGACAGACAGACAGCCATACAGAGACAGACAGACAGACAGACAGACAGCCACACAGAGACAGACAGACAGACAGACAGCCAGACAGACAGACAGCCAGGCAGACAGCCAGCCAACCAGACAGCCAGACAGAGACAGACAGACAGCCAACCAGACAGACAGACAGACAGCCAGACAGCCAGCCAACCAGATAGACAGACAGACAGAGACAGACAGACAGACAGACAGACAGCCAGAGACAGACAGACAGACAGACAGACAGACAGCTAGCCAACCAGACAGACAGACAGAGACAGACAGACAGACAGACAGAGACAGACAGCCACACAGAGCCAGACAGCCAAACGTAGACAGACAGCCACACATAGACAGACAGACAGACAGACAGAGACAGACAGACAGCCACACATAGACAGACAGACAGACAGACAGAGACAGACAGACAGCCACACATAGACAGACAGACAGACAGAGACAGACAGACAGACAGACAGACAGACAGACAGACAGACAGACAGCCACACATAGACAGACAGACAGACAGACAGAGACAGACAGACAGCCACACATAGACAGACAGACAGAGACAGACAGACAGCCACACATAGACAGACAGACAGACGGACACACATAGACAGACAGACAGACAGACAGACAGACGGACACACAGAGACAGACAGACACACATAGACAGACAGACAGACAGACAGACAGACAGACACACAGAGACAGACAGACAGACAGACGGACACACAGAGACAGACAGACAGACAGACACACAGAGACAGACAGACAGACAGACGGACACACAGAGACAGACAGACACACATAGACAGACAGACAGACAGACAGACAGACAGACACACAGAGACAGACAGACAGACAGACGGACACACAGAGACAGACAGACAGACAGACACACAGAGACAGACAGACAGACGGACACACATAGACAGACAGACAGACAGACAGCCACACAGAGACATACAGACACACAGAGACAGACAGACAGACGGACACACAGAGACAGACAGACAGACAGCCACACAGAGACAGACACACAGAGACAGACAGCCAGCCAGCCAACCAGACAAATGACCTTATTGGCAGTTACATTATTCTCAGTGTAAATGCGCTCAGTGATGAGCTGATCCGTGATACCATAACTTGTAGAACACTGGTGTATATGAAACTCTAGAAGACCACGTCAGACCTCCTCCTGTGTGTCCTGTGTTGTGATCTAACAGACACCCAGGAGCCAACGCCAGCAAATAACAATGAATCAACATATTGGACGCTTTCAACTTGACAACATAAACATTCTAAATTCCCCCCATCTTACTTCCTGTTGCAGTGTTTGCTAGTACAATAGCTGACAGCAAATAAGCTAGGTTCCAAACAGGTTCCACATTCTGTGAGAACCGTCTATACAGTCATGTCCAGCAGCTCCCACAGGACCTCTGCCTACAACCAGTCAGGTCCATCAATAGAGCCCGACCCATATATCGCTCCACCCATATTGGCCGATAACCGATATATCGGTATCGGCCGATATGTTGGCCGATATGCTGATATTTTTTTATTTTGTATTTTTTAAGTTATAGACAGCATGTTGTGTATGGAGCACTCAATTCACTGGAAAGTGGTTTTAATAAGGTGCAGTGACTAACGTTTCGACGCACAGCGTCTTCATCAACCACTTTCCAGTGAATTAGAGTGCTCCAGAATCTTCCTTCTTTATTCTACTGTCCTGTTCTGAGAGCACCAACCTCCCACTGCGGAGGGGCTGACGCGCAAGAGACTCCTTCTACAGCATGTTGTGTATATTTGATCTTTTTTCTTCATTCAAGTTAGATTTTATATTTGTTCTATTTAGTTGTTTTTGTATTTCTAGTTATTTATAATTGTTAAATCCCCAGTTCAGTTTACTGTTTCATTGCATTGATGTCATTTTGGACAATGAGTTTATTAGCTGTAAAATATCCTGCCTACATTACATATCTCAAGTCATGTCAAGTCATATCTTTGTCAAGTGTTTGATATCTGAGGGATCATTGCAAAATAATTGTGTCATATAATGGTGTATTATATAATATAAGAATATCGGCCGATATATCGATATCGGATTTTTTTTACTCCCTAATATCGGTATCGGCATCGGCCTCCAAAATCCAGTATCGGTCGGCCTCTAGACCTGATCTCTACAGTCTTAATCCAACATGTCATCCTCTTTTCTTCAACAGTAGTGATACCATTTAGTAATCTGATTACTGTAATCCATGCTGGTATCCAGGTAAGCTTAGTATCATGCAGTGGTATAGAGGCTGGCTCTGTCTGCTGAGTAGGATTACAGATTGATGCTATCACGATAATTCCTGCCTGTGTGGTTGGATTATGCTGTTTGGTGTTGGCCTTTGTTTTAAACACAGAAGGAAAAATCACAATATTAGATATAAAGTAATGTCACTTGTTCTTTATTTATATTATTGTTCGTCAACTCGGCGTTAAATCTCAGCCTGTCAGAAGTCTGTTGGCAACGGTCTGGAGGTTAGAGATTGAAGCAGCATTGTAAGCATAAGGTCGGTTGAGTTTGAATTCTTGGTGACTGGTTAGTAAATCTACACAGGGAGCTGGAAGAGAGGCAGGTCTTCCCTGGACAGATGTGCTCTAGACTCTAGAACCCCTCTAGAATCTAGAGGTGAATGACTGTTTAATGATGAGGCTTCTCCTGGTTTTGATCATATTGGGGATATGGTGTTTACATGGAACACAGAGACATCTGCTTATTCATATCCCTGTATACATGATAAGTAGTACTAGTATCCCGGTTACTTGTTACTGCATGCTATCTGCTAGGGGTGGGAATCACCAGATGCCCACGATACGATACTAAAACGATACTTGAGTCACGATACGATAGTATTGCGATATATCGCCGATATTGAGATATATTGAATATTGCCATATTTCGATATATTGTCTAACTCCTTGATAGAGAATGGAATTTCACCACTCCTCATCCGCATTATAATGATTCAAACAGCTTATGTCATTCACCTTTTTGGGCCAAGACAACGAGGGATTCCCTGGGATTCCCTGGGATTCCCTCTTCTTCACAGGTGCCTGGTCTCCGTTCACGCGCTGCTTCCTTCCTTCATTGTAGGCAGCACCTCTGCTCAGCATTTCAGTGCTTTACTCTCCTCACTGAAAGACACAACTGTTTCCTCATCGCTCCACAAGTGTTGGACATTTTCTGTTGCATGGTTTGGCTGAAGCCGCGCCTGCACAGGCATTCAGCAGCGCTAAGAAACCAGGATAAGATCAGATGTATACATTACATGCAACAGTATCCCGGTTTCTCTCGGAAGGGCTGATCTAGTGTCCTCTAGAGAGAGAGTGGCGTCAGCGGAGGAGCAAAATGCGAGACTCATTAGCCAATGAACAGCCAGGAATGGGTCTCGCGCTACTTTTGCATGCTAAAATAAAGCTGATAATGTACAATTTGATTCAAGGGGGGAAAAAAACTTTCAGAGTACAACACAAACTGTCTATTTTGCTGCAACTCGACAGTGCTGCTTTAATCCAGGACCTTACTTCCTGGAACTCTTGAGAGTAAAAAACTGGTCCATTGGAGTGAATGGAGATGTCGGGACTCTTCTATCTACACGGCTCTGGGCTGATCTAGGTTTCTGATATCAGGATATGATTTTTACATCATAACCGGGATACTCGTGTCCATGTAAGCACTGTGTCTTCTTGCTGGATAAAGAAGTGTAAGTTGTGTACTTTGTGTGTTTGTGTTGATGTGTTGATGTGTGGTTAAATGAAGTGTACTCTCTCTGTGTGTTTGTGTTGCAGCCTTCCCAGAGTCACCCCTCCAGTGAAGATGAGACCATGGTCCCGGTACTAGCCTCCAAAAAAGCCAGTGAACTCCCCGTCAACGAGGTCGCGTGTGTCCTGAAGGTGCGTGCTAACTGCTAACCCACACTAGGGCCGTCACTTTTTATTCGAAATTCGAATATTAACTTTGAATGTGGGGGAGGAGGGGCATGTTCGAATGTAATTTGCCATGTTCTTTTTTATTTTATTTATTTTTTTATTAACCAAAATTAACCAACAGCTGCTTGCTGGTAATGTTATTCCCATGTCAGAAAAAGTCTCCAGATTTGTCACGTTAGTCTCTTCTGAGAAAGATTGTCTCCAGGAGGGTCTGAAAAGTTGTCTCGAGTTGGATGCAGCCAAGTTTGTGAGGCAGTGTTGTGACTGTGAGCGTCCAAGCTAACACAGCAGCGGAGAGGAGCTGACTGACGTGACCATGAGGACAGCTGAGGATTTTTTTTTTATATTCTTTTAATATTTTATATTATATTATATATATTTATACGATGTAACCGGCAGGCACGGACTGCATAATCGGGCACGTCGGGCCGATGCCCGGTGGCCTGGCCTGCAATTTTTTTTTTTTTTTTTTTTAACCAAAAAACTTTGAATATATTCAAACATTTTGCGGGCAATTCGAAGTTCGTTCGAACTTTATTTTGGGAAAAAGTGACAGCCCTAACCCACACAGACTCCATTCAACCTGAGGGGATTTCACTGCTGCTTAGTAAAGATGAGGAGCACTGAGCTCTGCTTTGCCTCACGCTTTTCTATCATCCTGTCAGGATTTATTGGGCTGATTCTGACCGATCGCTCTATTTATTTGATTTCATATTTGATTTAGTTTATAGAAAAGTTCAATTCAGTCATGTTTATAGCCCCTTACCACAAGGCATGCCTCACAGGGCTTTACATGTGTAACATTTACATGATCATCACAGTCATACATCATATATTAACATAGGTTACATACATAATACATACTACACATTTTTGTGACATGGGATACGACACGATACTACACAAACACAGAATGTCTTTGGACTGGGGGAGGGGAAACAGGCAAACACGGGGAGAACATCTAAAGTAAGTCCACATACCACACACCTTCTTGCTGTGAGGCGACAGTACTAACCACTGAGCCACCGGGCCGTGGACAATGTGCACATGAATTGAGTATTGCAAAATAAAAAGATGGCTACACCAGATTTAGCAGAAAAGCTCATTTCCATCCATAGTCCTTGACAGAAAACAAACATGACAAGAATGACAATAGAAAACATCACAACATGATCACACAGTCAGAGTAAGAAACATGATCCTGTGTTGATATATCATTTGACACAACATATTGATTGAAAGTGATTTGAGTACAAGCTGAAGTCATTCACAAGTTTCCAGCACAAAACCAGTCCAGCAGGTTAGGGGTTAGGCCTTGGCCACACTGATCCGTGGTGTCTGTCCGTGTCCGTGTGCGTTCATTTCTCTGTTCACTTCCATTCATTTTCAATGACAGCTGTCCCGACTGTCCGTGGAGCACTCAGAAGCGTACGTATCCAGAAAATTTGCATACGTTTTGATGGACAGAAAGTTGAAGAGGGATGAACTTTTTCTGGATGGACGTATCGGATGGTCGGATGGTCGGATAGTCACTGTCCGTTTAGCCAATCAGAGTCGAGGTCTCGAGAGGAGCCTTTCCGAGATTTGTTTCAACTTTTCAAAGAAGATGGCGGCCGAGGCGGTGAAGGAGGCTATAATTAATGCTGTGTGTACACCATCCCGCTGTTGTACAACGTGATAGTCAGTGTCACCGTCTGATTTCACCATCTACTCTGGTCATTCGGTGGCATTTTATTGCCACATAAGTAACGTAGCGCACAGAGCTAACAGCTAGCTGACGCCAGCTTTCTTCTTCTCTCGGTTTATAGGCGGGTCGCTGACACCTTCAAGGTGCTTACCGCCACCTGCTGTACAAGTAGGTTACTTGTACATGCAACGGACATAAATCTATCTGTCTATCCTTTCTGTCCATTTTCTGACGGATCAGTGTGGCCAAGGCCTTAGGGTTAGGGTTTAGGGTTTAGGGTTAGGCTGTGTTCACACACAGCACCCAAGCCTTGCCTACGCCTTGCCTTTACCCACGCTTTTAAATAGGCGTCCTTTTTAGTCAATGAGGCTGTGTACACAGGGCGCCTCAACGTGAACCTTGCGTGCCGTGTACCCACGCCTCGCCTGAGCTGCGCCGATTTGATCCAATCATGAAAAGTACAAACACTTCCATCATGGCCCCTGGTCTTATAAAAACATGACATACAGTAACGCATAACATCAGGTAAACAATACAGAACAATGGAGGATAAAAAGAAGAGACATAAACCAACATACCATAACACATTAGCTTACTCACTAAGAATCTTTTCAGAAGGTTTTTAAAACCATTCAGAGAATTTGCAGCCTTCATTTCATTAGGGATCTTGATCCACTCCTCTCCCCCGTATAGAGTAGAGGAGGGTACTTCTCCCAACTTAGCTTTTCACATTGGGTAGTTTCATATCTGCTACACTAGCTCTTGTGTTCAGGCTGTTTCATATCTGCTACACGAGCTCTTGTGTTCAGGCTGTTTCATATCT
Organism: Poromitra crassiceps; assembly: GCF_964638095.1. Classification (NCBI taxonomy): domain Eukaryota; kingdom Metazoa; phylum Chordata; class Actinopteri; order Beryciformes; family Melamphaidae; genus Poromitra; species Poromitra crassiceps. Next base: position 8,457,052 of record NC_139641.1, read on the forward strand.
GCTACACGAGCTCTTGTGTTCAGGCTGTTTCATATCTGCTACACTAGCTCTTGTGTTCAGGCTGTTTCATATCTGCTACACTAGCTCTTGTGTTCAGGCTGTTTCATATCTGCTACACTAGCTCTTGTGTTCAGGCTGTTTCATATCTGCTACACTAGCTCTTGTGTTCAGGCTGTTTCATATCTGCTACACGAGCTCTTGTGTTCAGGCTGTTTCATATCTGCTACACGAGCTCTTGTGTTCAGGCTGTTTCATATCTGCTACACGAGCTCTTGTGTTCAGGCTGTTTCATATCTGCTACACGAGCTCTTGTGTTCAGGCTGTTTCATATCTGCTACACGAGCTCTTGTGTTCAGGCCGTTTCATATCTGCTACACTAGCTCTCGTGTTCAGGCTGTTTCATATCTGCTACACTAGCCCTCGTGTTCAGGCTATGAGTGTCTCCAACAAACTTGGTGAAATAATTACGACGGTCATGTCATATTTTATAGACCATGATAAGTTTAAACAACAACTCCATTTTCTACGGGGAGCCAATTTAATGAAAGTTGAAAAGGTTTCTAAAGTCTTGACTTGAGATCTTGTGTTTGTGTCAATGACTCAGATTGAAAGTGATGAGGTTTCATCCAGCAGACGACTGAATTTAAATTCTGTTTTCTGAATTTGTATGGACTGAATTTATTGAACGTTGAAACTGATTATAGAAATCAAACTCATGATGCTCTTACCGAGTTTTTATCCTATTAAAACCATACTGCATTGAAAAGGCCTAGATATTTAGTTTTCTTTAAGATATTAAATTGAGGGGTGGTGCAGTGGTAAGCGCTCCCACGTGCTTTGTTTCAATTGATACTGCACTTGTGATTTGACTTGACTTGCTGATCTACATGTAGACTTGAGACTTGACATTAATGACAGGGACTAGACCTGCTGTGGACTGTAGTTATTAAGTTGACTCGTTCGTGTGTGTGTGTGTGTGTGTGTGTGTGTGTGTGTGTGTGTGTGTGTGTGTGTGTGTGTGTGTGTGTGCGTGTGTGTGTGTGTAGGCCCACCTGCAGCTGGGTCTGAGCCAGGAGGAGGTGTTACGGAGGAGAGCGTATCATGGCTGGAACGAGTTTGACATCAGTGAGGAGGAGCCGCTATGGAGGAAATACATTTCCCAGGTACCCCTGCTTCACCTGCCTCACACACCAGCTCCCCAAAACAGAGCCAACCCGGATTTCCCCCCCAGGTTTTCCATTGATTTGATTGTTTTTCTCATATCTATATTTTGTGTCTGTTATGTCTTTTATATTGTTTACATTTAACAGTTGTCACTTTTTTAATGCACATTATAACAGGGTTTTACCTGCATAGAGAATGACGAGGCTGCCACCTCTGTTAAATTTGGTGCCACCTTCAGCTCTCAACAAAACTCTGACAGGTGTTTTCATGGAAAACACTCTTTTCTAACAAGCGTTGCAGTCGGTGGATTTCTGTCATTTGTAATTGCAGCATTACGCCGATGTGTCGACAATTAAATGTTAAATATTCTTTAATAAAGTTATTTGTTTAAAAAAGCAGCCTTCTGAGTAGGGGTCCACAAAAAATCGATTCTGAAAGGATCGCGATTCTTAATGCCACGATTCCTGGATCGATTCCAAACTCCCAAGAATCGATTCTTAAAATTGTAAAAAAAAAAAAAAAAAAAAAATGTTTACAGTGCACCTGAACGCAACATGCAAGATACCGGCTGAATAAGTGTCCAAATGTTCATGTCATTTGTGTACTGTACTGCCACGGTGCCACCACCTCTTGCACTTAAGAACTCTGGTTAATGTATTCCCCCCAAAAGTCTACAGATCCCCCCCAGCCTATAAATCCAGCTTATCTGAAGAACATAAGGGGGGAATTCCCCCCTAGTTTGCAAAATGAATTTAGGCCCTGACTGTAATACAGAAGTTGAATTTGAAGTTCAGCATTAATACATTTGTCATTTTTTGTCTTATATTTACCTTTGTGTGTTATTATAAAACTACATAATTGAGAATCGATTCTCGATTCTGGAATCGAGAATCGTTGGAATCGAGAATCCATTCTGGAATCGGATCGTGACCCCAGGAATCGGAATCGGATCGGATCGTGGCTTAGCCGGATCGGAGCACCCCTACTTCTGAGTACCTTTGCATAGCTATATTTTCATTCCAGCGGCAAAACAATTACTATATATCGGCCGTCTATCGGTAATCTGGGAATTTTCCCACATTAAAATCGGTATCGGTCTCAAAAATCCTACATCGGTCAGGCTCTAGTACCACATCCGCCTCATTTTGAGCCAGGAAAAAGCCTGTAAGAATGAGTGTTATAAATAAACCCTGTAATAATAACTTGACATATCATCTTTAAAAACAGAGTTTACTAAGGGCTGTGACAGTCCAAACAAAAGACATTTTCATGATCCTGTTCTGCTCAAATGTAATCGTTTTGTGAAGCAGTTTCCTGGTTTGGAAAGATGCTATAATGAATCAAGTCTTAACAGTACACACACGTGTGTTTGTGTGTGGACTGTAGGGCTGCGTGAGTAATTGTGATGAAATCGCGATCTCGATTCATGCCTCTCTATGCAATCTCATTCCTGAATGACAACGATTCTGCTGCATGCTTAAATCATTAGGGACATCCCTTGTATCATATCCAACGCTCCTAGAGATGAACTCATTGAGTGCCAATGACGACTATAGTCGTCAATTCAAATAGTAGCGTAGAGTGCCAATGACGACTAAAGTCGTCAATTGCGTTTTTTGACGGTGGGACGTGGATCAAAGCCTGATGCATCTCCTCTAAAGGTATGGGGGATTTTGAAGGTGTAGAAGCTATTTTACGGACCCATTAGGTGGCGACAGTGCTCTCCGGATTAGAGAAAGATGAGAAAAAAGAGTAGAAGAAGCCGTGTGGGGAAACGGAAATGCTGTAACGTTAGCTGTGCCTGTGAACAGCAGCCAATCTGCTGCCACAATTGAGCCCCTCCGTCTCCGCTGCGATAGCCCATCCACATGATTAGTTGCCAGAAAAGGAGCACGACACCAGCGTCTTTCTGAAAAGCCAAATCATTCTCAGTTGGAAGCGCTGGGAGCCGGCGAACAAAAACGGCGGAATGATGTGAAAATAGAGCTGGGTGCAGCGCACTTTGAAACGTGCAGAGCAAACGTGCAGCAGAGAGCCACCAGAGACACACCCACGGAGGAGTTTGCAGTTGAGGGGGGTGGGGCACGCAGGGCAGCATACAACACCGACCCAGACAGCAGGCTAGATAGACAGATTGGCAAAACACAAGCTAGAATATCTGATGCCCACCAGCAGTAAATCAAGACCAGCAAGAAGGCCAGCGCTGCTGGTTGCAGCTAAAAAATATTATTTTGCCATCAAAATTCCTTTGTTTTCGCTCTTTTATTGAAGGAAATTATTTTTGAGGTGTCACTACATCAGAAAATATTAGCTTCAGAGTCAGTGATGTGCTTGAAATGCTTCATTTCACAAAAGGCTCATTATCTCGGCTTCTAATTTGAAACGTCTGTTTTTGCTGAAATCAACCTATCTTCTCCGGCTGATAACTAAAGAACGGAAAATGATATCAGTAAACTTTTTTTTGCTGATGATAGAAGAGAGTCTCATCGTTCTTTGGGCGTGTTCGGTGTTTACATAGTAATATCACACAATATTCTGTGGGCCTCGAGAAATCACTGAAAACGCTCTGAAAGGGCTGGCACTGGGAGCATCCGTTTTTCAAAAGTGGCTGGCACTCAATGAGTTAAAGAGGTAACCATAACCTAAGCAATAAGGTTGTCAAAAATACAAAAAATATATGACTTATAACATGTACTGTGTATATGTATACTGTGTGCTAAAGTGTTAGCATGCAAACTGGACAGGTCTATTTACCAGGCGATGTAGGTGCCCAGTCCTCTTGATTGCATACTGGAAGGAGATCAGCTGACAAACTAACAAAGAGTCAAAGTAGTTCTTTGAAGTTGACCAGTGGACCGTTTTCCCAAAAAGGTACAACAATGGATCTGGATTGGGACAGTATTTTATTTTCCTCCAGCTGCCTCCACCTACAGAACAACCTGCCCATTCAGTTGGGGAGCCAGAGTCAAAGTGACAGTGACATTTTCAGAAAACAAAGGGCTGCTTTGTAAGGACACAGAAGCTGCTGCTAGCTGCCTGTGTCCATGTCAACGCACGGTGCACCAGGGTCCACTTGGCCCAGACCGCTGCATCGCCCAGTGGACAATGAGTGTTCTGAGGCCGAGGCCAGAATCTCCACGGTGCAAACATGTGTGATGCACGCCATAGGTTGAGGCCACGTCTCGTCATAGACGGTCCGCATGTCTGGGAACGCCCACAAAATGTGAAACGGCTGGCGCGCGAGTGGGGTAAAACCGCCCATATATCTCATGGGCTGACTCACCAAAAGACGGTGCTGCGGCTCTAAACTACAGGTTTGGGGGTTCTAGAGCAGAACGGGCGGCTTTAGCTCAGGAGGTAGAGCGGGTCGGCCAATGACGCAAGGGTTGGCGGTTCGATCCCCGCTCCCTCCCAGCTGCTGTCGTTGTGTCCTTGGGCAAGACACTTAACCCTCCTTGCCTCGTATGATTGGTATGAATGTAGACATGATTGGTATGATTGGTATGAATGTAGACATGAATGATGGTGGTCGGAGGGGCCGTTGAGCGCCAATGTGTGGCTGCCACGCTTTCGAACCACCGGTACGAATGGTATGAACGAATAATGATTCTGTGAAGCGCTTTGAGCCTTAGGAAAGGCGCTATATAAATCCAATCATTATTATTATTATTATTAGAACACAAGACGTCTGCTCAGATGTGCGTTTACTGCGGTGGTTAAATCCCCCGATCGTGTCTGCCTGGGCTGGGCTATCAGCTCAATTCTAACTTTGCTGAATGGATGGAACGGGGGAATTTACCCCACCCTGACCCCGCCCCTAGGCTAACCCAGCGTGTATTGTGGGCGTTCCTAGATCCTGTATGGGCGTTCCCAGACATGCGGACTGTCTCTATAGTGGACTAGTTAGTGGTGAGGTCAGTGCCTTAACATTTGACCAACCAATCACATTTGAGACATGGCAGATGAAAAGGGTAAAAATGCAGTTTACTCTTTCTCATACTCAGAGACGGGTATCTCTGCTTCAGTAGCACTTACATACAACAAACTTTCCACTTTTATTCCTATTCCTATTCCTATTCTGTGTTTTTTTGGTTTGTTCATATCTCATAGCCTGAGAACATTTTCTTCCTAAAGAACATGATGAAAATGGCTTTTAACACGTTCACTGCCGTGGACGAGTTAACTCGTCAAAAAAACAACAACGGTTGACTGCCGTTTTTTTTGACGGTGGGACGTGGATCAAACCCTTTTACATCTCCTATACAAATATGGGAGCTATTGAATGTGTATAACCTATTTTACCGACCCACTAAGTGGCGACAGTGCTCTCCAGACTAGAGAAAGCCGAGCCAAAACTGCAGGGAAAAGCGTGAGGAAACCATTCTCATACTGTAGAATGGTTTGGCGAAAACGCTTTCGCGCTGGCGCACAACGGTGGCGCACAACGGTGGGGGGTTCCAAAAATAGACTGGGTGCAACACACTTTGAAACACGCAGCATAAAGCCCAGAATCGCATGCAGCTTCATCCCAGCTCTCAACCGAAACCCCAAGAAACGAACGAGCCCCATCCAGACTCGCCCGACGAGGGGCCGCCAGGCAGCACAGACAGGCAGCAGAAACTCGCTTGTGACACAGGCTGCAGCCACCAGAGACACACCCACGGAGGGAGGAGTTTGAAGGAGAGGGGGGTGGGGGGGCTGTTATGGAGGAAATTACTGTTCAGAACTATTGTTTAGATGTCTGATGTCTTACTGATGCCAAAAATAAATGGTTAAAGTGACTGTTCTATCGAATTTCACAAAAAGGCATTTTTCTCAGCTTTCATTTTCAGACGCTGAAACCATGCTGTATTCAACTGCTAATGCCTACATAACTACTAACTCTACAAACTAACTCTTTTAGACAGAGAAAGCACACATTTTATTAGTTCTTTTGAGATATTTTGTGTTCACAAAGTCCTAGCAGAAAATAATCCTCTGCTCTTGAAAGATGAGCCAGAATCCTCAAAAAACCCCTTGGCAGAAGCTACCTACAGTATTGAAAAAACTGTTGGCAGTGAATTTGTTAAATGCCCTTTGACAGTATTTTCTGATTTATGGAGTGATCAAAAGAAACCTTTGGCTCTAATATGCCGACAAAATGAAACGAGAATTTTGAACCTGGCTTTATCTAATGTTCAGATTTCTGTTCTGGAAATGTATGCAGTACCGTACTTTTCGGACTATAAGCCGCGGCTTTTTCCCCATTTTTCGGCCCTGCGGCTTATATAACGGTGCGGCTAATCTATGGATTTTTACAGCTAACGGCCACTAGGGGACCTCCTAAATCTATCGATTTTGGTACGAGAGACAGAACGAGAGCAAGACAGACAGACCCTGATTGGATGATGTTGCAAAAAATGTGCCTCGCGACCTGCTTGGAGCACTGAGCCACTACGCTCTCTCAGCCACTACTGTAAAACACCGTCCCTCCTCTCTTCCTCCCTCGCTCCGGGGGAAAAATGGCGGCGATTGAGCCAGAAAGACAGTCTGAATGAAATTTAATGTAACGTTCCCAATTCTATGTATTACATTCTAAAAAAGTAACGGCAACATTTTGGAAGGCTAAGCCACACAATTAGCTTGTTGTAATCTAACATCATGCTTCAAAAGATTGAGAACTGGCTGTGTTACGACGATGAGGGTAAGGACTCAAAACGGTCTCCGCTGATAAGACACGGAGATCTCTGTTACAGGCAGGCGCTACGCCTCCTCCTGGTTGGTAATTAAACATTAAAACACCTGCGGCTTATAGTCCAGTGCGGCTTATATATGTAACAATCATTCAATTTAGCTGCTGCGGCTTATATTCAGGTGCGCCTTATAGTACGGAAAGTACGGTAATCAACTGGTGAAATGTCATGGTGATATCTAATAGTTAAAAAATATACCCTATTCACCTTAAAGCCCCCCTGCAGTCAGTTCTTCCTACCTGTACCATTGATGCTCTATGAAAATGTGCTCTATCAACGCACGTCCTCATTTGCACCAAAGAGCTTAAATTGATCAAAAGCAAAGGTAATAGAGTACCGGAGGGATGACGTATTTTTGTAGTCGGAAGGCAGAAGTCCCGGACTTCCTGGATCTTACGGGGAAAAGTCTATGGGGTTTTAGAATGGGGATTTCACTTAAATGCATAAAATAAGGTCTGTGGTTAACAAAAGTTTATGGGATCGGTAATTTGGGTTCCGCAGGATAATCTTCACAAACGTGAATCACTTTTATGACTTTTGAAGCGTTTTCGAAAAAATTGTGTTGTTAAAAAAACGCATTTACCTTTCAAAAGCCATAAAAGTGATTCACGTTTGTGAAGATCCTGCTGAACCCAATTTACCGATCCCATAAAATTTTGTTAACCACAGACCTTATTTTAGGCATTTAATTGAAACCCCCGTTGTAAAACCCCATTGACTTTTCCCCGTAAGATCCAGGAAGTCTGGCACTTCCTGGATCAGATATCAAAGCTGGTGGGCTTTATGGAAAGAGCGTGACTCGAACTGGTTGATATAGTTATCAAACTGATCATCCAGTGGCGTTTTACTGGCATGTAACTAATGTAGCTCACAGGTAACAGCTAACTACTGCCAGCTATTTACTTAAACGGTATACTGTAATGTATTATCTGAATATCATCGATTGATTGATTGATCGACTTTATTTGGTGAATGTCAACAATGAGACAGGGAGATACAGACAATCACCGAGGATATAAACACAATAAAGCCATAGGCTTGTTTCCATTGCGGTCCTCTAACAAACAAACATAATGAACAAAAACAACACACGAATGGGAATCACCTTCTATACTCAAATTAAGATTTTTAACATTATTACTAGATTGAATAGGAATAATGGCACACTTGACTATTATACAATACATAAACATTTGTTGTTACATGTAAGGAATTAACATACACAGAGAAAACAAGAAAAACGTCATATTGCCCATATTCGGAAAATGCAACTGGAATATGCTGTTTACATGACCCTTATCAAATTCAGAATATTGTCATTTTCCGAATAATAGTGGAATCTTGTGTGCATGTTAACGTAGTCAATGTCTGACATCACCACCCGTTTTTACAAAAAGCTTATTTGAGGACTTTGAGCCCAACATAAGGTTATGTGTCAACAACATACAGTGGTGAACAGTGGGGCTAATCAGCAGACCCGGGCAGAAGCCAGCAACACATGAAATATCATAACTAGAGCCCGACCGATATTATCGGCCCGCCGATATTATCGGCCGATATTGGCGATTACCGATATATCGGTATCGGTCATATTTGGCGCCGATTTTTTTTTTTTTTTTTTTTTTTTAATATATATATATATATATACCGTAAATTCCGGACTATAAGCCGCACCGGTGTATAAGCCGCACCTGCAAAGTTGACTGTTTTTTACATATATAAGCCGCACCGGACTATAAGCCGCGGGTGTTTTAATGGTATTTTTTTTTTTTTTTTTTTTTTTTTTTATTGTGTTTTAATGTTTAATTACCATATGTAAGGGTTCATGCACAGAGGGGATTGTCGGGAAAGAGATGGCTGTTTGAGGAAGCTCCCATTTATTAACATTTCAACAAAACAACATAACACAACACCACCTGTGTTTCTTTTTTACAGTGCACACAGTGTCATACAGTGTCATACAGTGTGGTGAAAAGAGGGCAAGAGAGGAAATTAAAACAGAAGTGGATTTATAGTTAGAAAGAGTGCTAAAAAAGAGAGATTTTTTTTTTTTTTTTTTTTTTTTTGGGGGAAAAATCCATAGATAAGCCGCACCGTTATATAAGCCGCAGGGGCCAAAAAAGGCCAAAAAACGGGAAAAAAGGTGCGGCTTATAGTCCGGAATTTACGGTATATATATATATAAGTTATAGACAGCATGGACAGCATGTTGTGTATATTTGATATTTTTTCTTAACTATTTGTTCTATTGTGTTTTTGTATTTCTAGTTATTTATAATTATTAAATTCCCAGTTAAGTTTACTGTTTCATTGCATTGAGTTTATTAATAAGCTGTAAAATATCCTGCCTACATCACATATTTCAATTCATGTCAACTCAATCATATCTTTGTCAAGTGTTTGATATTTGAGGGTTGCTGATGTGGTGCCTCCTCCGGTCGTTAAGGGCGCCTGTTCGGAGGGAGGGGAACTCGTTGGAATAGCGTGATCCTCCCACGTGCTATGTCCTACCGGTGAAGCTTCCCCTGTCAGGTGAAAAGAAGCGGCTGGCTAACTGCCCATGTGGAAGCATGGAGCCAGTTTTCGGCTCTCCCCAGATCGGCAGAGGGTGGAGCAGCAACCAGGATAAATAAATACAAAATTAGCACTAATGGGGGATTAGTACTAATGGGGGATAAACATTTGATAAAAAAAAAAAAAAAAAAAAATCGGCCAATATATCGGTTATCGGTATTTTTTTATTCCCTAAAAATCATAACAATGACAAAATACACTGGAGGGCTGCTTTAAGCAGTAGTGAGGAAGTAGTGATAGTAGTCAGAATAGTAACGTGAATCATCCAGACATGAAGTGAAGTGAGTTTCCTGGCCTGTTTTGTCCACATGAACTGCTGACAAGGACAGAAACTGCTGCTGAGGGAGTACAGACTGACCACTGAGACAAATATAACTGCTGCTGAGGGAGTACAGACTGACCACTGAGACAAATATAACTGCTGCTGAGGGAGTACAGACTGACCACTGAGACAAATATAACTGCTGCTGAGGGAGTACAGACTGACCACTGAGACAAATATAGAAACTCCACAGAGAGAGAGAGAGAGAGGGGGGCAACTACCAGTCCTACTAGGAGAGGACTCAAAGAGCTGTGCGTTAGCAGCAGTCTATGTTGCTGCCTGCCATAGACTGAGGGACAGTGAGTGACAGTCACCTGACACACGTTGCTGTTAGAGCGTATCCGACGACAGACCATCTTTAATGTTCTTTGTTCCTTGTTGCTACATCTGACAACACATCACCTGTTTGTCTTGTAGTTTGTTTCTTTGCTATTCAAAGGATGTTACTTCCATATCTGACAACAGATCATTTGTTAGTCTTGTAGTATGTTTGATATAGTAAGTTTTCTAATTAATGTTTAGCTCTTCATGTCTTGTCGCTTGCTTTGGCAATATGTACAGTGTTACGTCATGCTATTCAATTCAATCCATTGTTCTTCATCAATGTGATCTGGGATTAGAGTTTTGTGAACGGGAGTTCCTCTTTCGCTATGTTACAGAGAGGCAAAGTGACCGCCTACTTCCTGCTTCAGCACTGTACCAGAGATTTTCATCCGCCCTTTATTTTCCCATAGACATTTCGTAAAATGCTTATAAAAATAGTTTTACTGGTTCAAACCAAATGTTCAGCTAACGCTATAATTGGGAGAGACCATAGAACATTTCATATTTCACATGTGGTGGCAGTCTGGAGCCCTGCTCCGATCAGTCTGGAGCAGTGTTGGGCAAGTTACTTTCAAAATGTAATATACTACATATTACTAGTTACTTTCATTTGAGAGTAATAAGTTACTTTACAATATTACTTTCTGTGTAGAGTAACTTGTTACTTATTAAACTACTTTTGCATTACTTTTACCAAAACAACAGCAGCAGCAGAATGACATCACTGCCCTGGAACCATCCCGAAAAATAATGTCAACCCCCTTGAAGTCAGTGTAAACAATCCAACATTCTAAATGTTATTCTTTTCCTCTGTTATTGTCATCTACAGTGGTTATTTGCATAAAAACACACCGTTTGATTAGGAAATGATTGTATCTTTATTATGCCTCCGCCGGCGAAGCCAGGCCGAAGGCATTATGGATCCGGGTTGTCCGTCCGTCCGTCCGTACGGATGTTTGTTAACGCCATATCTGAGGAACGCCTTGATGGAATTTCATCAGATTCGCCTTAAACATTCACTTAGGCTCAAGGATGATCTGATTAGATTTTGGTAGTCAAAGGTCAAAGGTCAAGGTCACTGTGACCTCTCGAACGCCATTTTCAAGCTTGTTAACGCGATATCTGAGGAACGCCTGGACGGAATTTCATCAGATTCGCCTTAAACATTCACTTAGGCTCAAGGATGATCTGATTAGATTTTGGTGGTCAAAGGTCAAAGGTCAAGGTCACTGTGACCTCTCGAACGCCATTTTCAAGCTTGTTAACGCGATATCTGAGGAACGCCTGGACGGAATTTCATCAGATTCGCCTTAAACATTCACTTAGGCTCAAGGATGATCTGATTAGATTTTGGTGGTCAAAGGTCAAAGGTCAAGGTCACTGTGACCTCTCCAACGCCATTTTCAAGCTTGTTAACGCGATATCTGAGGAACGCCTGGACGGAATTTCATCAGATTCGCCTTAAACATTCACTTAGGCTCAAGGATGATCTGATTAGATTTTGGTAGTCAAAGGTCAAAGGTCAAGGTCACTGTGACCTCTCGAACGCCATTTTCAAGCTTGTTAACGCGATATCTGAGGAACGCCTGGACGGAATTTCATCAGATTCGCCTGAAACATTCACTTAGGCTCAAGGATGATCTGATTAGATTTTGGTGGTCAAAGGTCAAAGGTCAAGGTCACTGTGACCTCTCGAATGCCATTTTCAAGCTTGTTAACGCGATATCTGAGGAACGCCTGGACGGAATTTCATCAGATTCGCCTGAAACATTCACTTAGGCTCAAGGATGATCTGATTAGATTTTGGTGGTCAAAGGTCAAAGGTCAAGGTCACTGTGACCTCTCGAATGCCATTTTCAAGCTTGTTAACGCAATATCTGAGGAACGCCTGGACGGAATTTCATCAGATTCGCCTTAAACATTCACTTAGGCTCAAGGATGAACTGATTCCATTTTGGTTATCAAAGGTCAAAGGTCAAGGTCACAGTGACCTAACAAATGCCATTTTCAAGCTCAGTAACGCCATATCTCAGTAACACATTGACTAAATTTCTTCACATTTGGCTCAAATATCCAATTCTGCACAGAAACGCCTTGATGCAATTTCTTCCAATTTGGCTCCAACATCCACTTGGACTCAAGAATGAACTAATGGCGGAGGCATAAGTCCGCGTTGCGGTCGTTCTAGTTAAAATATGTGCTTTGATTAAATAAAATGTAACTCAATTTGTAACTTGAGTTACTTGACAAAGTAACTGGTATAATATTACTGAAATCCTATAAGTAATAAGTTATATTACTGAGTTACTGCTAAAAGTAATATATTACATGTAATATGTTACCTTTGTAATGAGTTACCCCCAACACTGGTCTGGAGCCCTGCTCCGATCAGTCTGGAGCTCTGCTGCTCCGATCACGGACCAATAGCAGCTCAGCTGCAGCTCTTCTCCTCCAAATTCAGCTCACTTCTGACTCCAAATAACCAAGATGGCGACGGTGAAGATGCCAACCTGAAGGCTTCAAAACCCACAAAGCAATGGGTGACGTCACAGTAGCTCCGTCCATTATGTATACTGTCTCTGGGACCACACGGTGACAGGGACTTTGAGGAGTCCATTATGTATACGGTCTCTGGGACCACACGGTGACAGGGACTTTGAGGAGTCCATTATGTATACGGTCTCTGGGACCACACGGTGACAGGGACTTTGAGGAGTCCATTATGTATACGGTCTCTGGGACCACACGGTGACAGGGACTTTGAGGAGTCCATTATGTATACTGTCTCTGGGACCACACGGTGACAGGGACTTTGAGGAGTCCATTATGTATACGGTCTCTGGGACCACACGGTGACAGGGACTTTGAGGAGTCCATTATGTATACGGTCTCTGGGACCACACGGTGACAGGGACTTTGAGGAGTCCATTATGTATACGGTCTCTGGGACCACACGGTGACAGGGACTTTGAGGAGTCCATTATGTATACGGTCTCTGGGACCACACGGTGACAGGGACTTTGAGGAGTCCATTATGTATACGGTCTCTGGGACCACACGGTGACAGGGACTTTGAGGAGTCCATTATGTATACGGTCTCTGGGACCACACGGTGACAGGGACTTTGAGGAGTCCATTATGTATACGGTCTCTGGGTCCACACGGTGACAGGGACTTTGAGGAGTCCATTATGTATACGGTCTCTGGGACCACACGGTGACAGGGACTTTGAGGAGTCCATTATGTATACGGTCTCTGGGACCACACGGTGACAGGGACTTTGAGGAGTCCATTATGTATACGGTCTCTGGGACCACACGGTGACAGGGACTTTGAGGAGTCCATTATGTATACGGTCTCTGGGACCACACGGTGACAGGGACTTTGAGGAGTCCATTATGTATACGGTCTCTGGGACCACACGGTGACAGGGACTTTGAGGAGTCTATTATGTATACGGTCTCTGGGACCACACGGTGACAGGGACTTTGAGGAGTCCATTATGTATACGGTCTCTGGGACCACACGGTGACAGGGACTTTGAGGAGTCCATTATGTATACGGTCTCTGGGACCACACGGTGACAGGGACTTTGAGGAGTCCATTATGTATACGGTCTCTGGGACCACACGGTGACAGGGACTTTGAGGAGTCCATTATGTATACGGTCTCTGGGACCACACGGTGACAGGGACTTTGAGGAGTCCATTATGTATACGGTCTCTGGGACCACACGGTGACAGGGACTTTGAGGAGTCCATTATGTATACGGTCTCTGGGACCACACGGTGACAGGGACTTTGAGGAGTCCATTATGTATACGGTCTCTGGGTCCACACGGTGACAGGGACTTTGAGGAGTCCATTATGTATACGGTCTCTGGGACCACACGGTGACAGGGACTTTGAGGAGTCTATTATGTATACGGTCTCTGGGACCACACGGTGACAGGGACTTTGAGGAGTCCATTATGTATACGGTCTCTGGGACCACACGGTGACAGGGACTTTGAGGAGTCCATTATGTATACGGTCTCTGGGACCACACGGTGACAGGGACTTTGAGGAGTCCATTATGTATACGGTCTCTGGGACCACACGGTGACAGGGACTTTGAGGAGTCCATTATGTATACGGTCTCTGGGACCACACGGTGACAGGGACTTTGAGGAGTCCATTATGTATACCAGGGGTGGCCAAACTTTTTTGGTTGTGGGCCGCATACAGAAAAATATAAGGAGTCGCGGGCCAAACAATATTAAGCGCGGCAGTTTTCGCGGCAAAAAAATGTGACCAGAAAACCCTTGTGCCATCAAAAATTGAATTTCTACCTAAATAAATATATGACACATAGTTTATTGATGTGCTCACCTATTACAATGGGTATTTCTGTATGTTATCAAATTTTCTTTTCCTGTGCCAACAGGTTAAGACAGAGATAATTTAACATAACATTAGTATTAAACATTCATTCAGTATATATATATATTTTTTATAAATAGACCATGTCAGGGTGCCCAAGTATAACCCATTTTCAATGGTTTTAAATTGAAAAAAAACGAAATGGGGAGAATCCATTTTTTTGTTTTTGTTTTTCAGTTTCTTTTTCTTAATGTTTTTGTTTTTCCGTTTTTTCCCCCGTCTTCCGTTTTAAACTTTGAAACAGAAAAACGGACAAACGTTTTTAGCAAAAAAAAAAAAAAAAAAAAAAAACTTTTTTTTTTTTTTTTTTTCTGAATTCATGGCGGGCCACTTAAAAACGGGCAGCGGGCCGCAGTTGGCCCGCGGGCCGTAGTTTGGCCACCCCTGATGTATACGGTCTCTGGGACCACACGGTGACAGGGACTTTGAGGAGTCCATTATGTATACGGTCTCTGGGACCACACGGTGACAGGGACGTTGAGGAGAGGCGTAGTGATGAGTGAGGCGGTTGTGACTGTGTGGTCGGGTCCTGTCGGCATGGAAACCAGGTCATCTGGATGCTGCTGCTGCAGCTGAAAATAGAGCTGGAACTGTTGGCCTGCTTCACTCGCACACATGAGTCCACACACGTGCGCACACACACACACACACACACAGCGCCTGCACACATGCACACACTTGTGTGCACACACAGAATATAGGTCGTTGACATTGATTATGCATTGTCGTGTTGCTAAACACTTCACATCATGTCATAACCCCCCTTCTCTCTCTCTCTCTCTCTCTCTCTCTCTCTCTCTCTCTGTTTTTATCTCTCCCTGTCTCAGTTGAGTTGAGTGAATGAATGAATTTCTTTATTTTTAAAATGTTGAAGTTGTATTTTCATTTTTTGCGTTTATTTGAAAAAACAATTGCCCAACTTTTTATTATTGTTTTGCAATGTACACCACAGTATGCGCATATATGCAAATCACAATGAAAACAATGACAAAACAACACAAAGTGAGAAAAAAGCAAACCCTGTTGCGACCTGCCCAGTTGAAGGAGTTTTATTGGCATGAGGCACACTTTGCCAAAGCACAGATTCCAACATAAATGAAATGGAAATAAAGTAGAATCAAATCATTTAAAGTTCTGTCCTTCCTACAGTGACCCAGGATCAAATCATTTAAAGTTCTGTCCTTCCTACAGTGACCCAGGTTCCAATCATTTAAAGTTCTGTCCTTCCTA
>NC_139641.1:8477818-8480318 GCF_964638095.1 Poromitra crassiceps
TGTTTGAAAAGTCCCTCATATGTAGTCCAGGCATTTTACGCAAATATGTGGGTCAACCTCACACTAATTGCAACAAAACCAAACTCAACTGATTTTGTATCCTCATTATGTCCTCAATGAAGGAAAAAAAATGTTAAGGAAATGTATGAAGGGAAAGTTTTGAAAATGACCTAAATATGATGGTAGCCTATGGAAGCCTATGGAAGCCTTTTTTTTTCTTTTTTTTTTATGTGCCATAAATCTCATTACTTATGTATGTGTTTTTTGCTTCAAGGAGAAAATAAAAATAATAATAAAAGAAAATGTTAAAAAATAAATAAAAAAACGTTTTTGGTAGCATCATATAGGTAATTTTCAAAATGTTCCCTTCATACATTTCCTTAACACTTTTTTTCCTTCATTGAGGACATATTGAGGATACAAAATCAGTTGAGTTTGGTTTTGTTGCAATTAGTGTGAGGTCAAGTGACATTTTTACTGGACTAATGATTAAGTTTGAAAAGTATATAAGTCAGGTTAGAAATGCATCAAAACAAACACAAGCAACACACACCCACACACACACCCACACACACACACACACACACACACACACACACACACACACACACACACACACACACACACACACACACACACACACACACACACACACACACACACACACACCCAGGAACAAAACAATGTGAATAAAAGGAAAAAGATTGGTGGTACCCCAAAATGGTAAATGGCCTGCATTTATATAGCGCTTTTATCCAAAGCGTTTTACAATCAGTAGGTAGTCTACATTCACCCATTCATACACCGATGGCGGCAGGCTGCCACGCAGGGTGCCTACACACCATCGGGAGCAAGGAGGGTTAAGTGTCTTGCCCAAGGACACAACGACAGCAGCTGGGAGGGAGCGGGGATCGAACCGCCAGCCCTTGCGTCATTGGCCGACCCGCTCTACCTCCTGAGCTAAAGCCGCCCCGAAAGAGGCAAGCTTACACATAATTGCCATGTTGACACAGTTCACCTGATTCACTTCCATTTTTCACTCAGACTAATGACAGGTTGTCAAAACTTCTGAAACACTCCTTTGTTTGACATAGTGAATCTGATTTATTTTATTTTTCATTTTTTTTTCATTTTTCTTATTTAACCTTTATTTACCCAGGTCGGTTCCCATTGAGAGACAAAGACCACTTTTTCAAGGGAAGCCTGGCTAAGATAGCAGCATAAAAGAGATAGTTACAGCGTTAAAACAAACACCAAGGCACAAACATGCAGTAAAACAGGCAAAGGCAGTTAACAGCGTTCATTAAAAACAGGCGCAAGTATGAAAGGAATTCCCTCTCATTAGATTTGTACAAGTTCCAAGTGGAACAGGTTCCTTCAGTTTGAGGTTGCTCTGAAGTGAGTTCCAGACTGTAGGTGCAGAATACATGAAAGCATGTCTGCCCACATCAGTGCAGATTTTGGGGACATTTAGCTGGTAGTAGGCATGGGTCGATGTGAAAATGTTCAAACCGGTTCAATATTGCTCTTCACACCGAATCTAACTGGTATACCGAATTTTGCCACTAGGTGTCGCACTTTGAGCAGTGCCTCCCAGTTTAGGCGATAAATGACTGTAGTGCGACTCCAGTCCACTTGGTGGCGATAATGCACCTCTAAGCTGGTGTGTCAACCACCAATAACTAAAGAAGAAGAAGAAGAAGGAGCTGTTTTGTTTATTAAATGACCGTCTGCGAGATATAGTGTAATAAATGAATGGTCATACTTGACCACATGTCCGTCAGCGTGAAGTTATGTTCCTCTGAGATCAAAATTTGAACGCTGTTTTTCTCAGTTTGTTGGATGATGCCAACTTTAGAGAAATACTTTGAACCTGGTGGATTATTGGTCGATCATCAGAAACATGGATTTAAGACTCCTTTTCCACAGTTTTCAAGAGCACCATATCTTTAACCAGGTGAGTGGCGATTGCAGCCTGCACGTCTTCCTACACTGTAGCACTGTCCCGTTTAGCGTTATATTTTCATCGGACTTCACCACCACAAAACTCACGGTGTTGCAGTGACGTGCGGTGAGGTCAGTGGCTGGGTAGGCAGGCGCCCCCCGGACGCGAGCAAAGCTCTCTGCCGACATTTTTTTTGCGATGAGAGTGATGTCTCTTCCTTATATAGCACACAGAGAGGAAGCAAATTGTTGCATTTCGGATCAACTGTGTCACATTTCATGTTATTTATGAGGACTTTAAAACGTGAATGACAGATGACTAGATCTGGGGGCCGGGGCTATTTCTCTAAAAAATACAAAATAAAATACAGAGGTCATGACTAGGGCTGTGAATCTTCACTGGCCTCACGAGTCGATTCGATTACGATTCAGAGGGCTACGATTCGATTATAAAACGATTATCGATGCATCTCGATGCATCTTAAATCGATGCTCTTTTTCCGGTAATCACTTTCTTTTTTCTCACTTTCTTTTTTCTCACTGTGTGGCTACTTTT
>NC_139641.1:8485318-8500823 GCF_964638095.1 Poromitra crassiceps
CGATACGATTTTAACAATATTTTTTTAAACTTGAATAATGACAATATATGACTGGAAAAGTAGTATTTTATTTGAAATCCACAAATACAAAACATGCTGTTGTGGGAAATTGTTATTACAATAACAACTAGAAAAAACATGAGATTGGAGATAAGGCTTATCTTGAAATAGAATGAGTTACACCGTCACTTAGATTTACTTTGAACTAAAAGGTTTCTCAGCAGTATAAATTCTCATTATGCATCTTCAGTTTTTCTTCAAACTCAAACAACAAGACTTTTCTTAGTCTATTTTTTATGCATCTTCAGTTTTTCCTGTCAAGTAAACAGTTTTGCCAGAAACTCAATTGAATGGTTTCTCTCCTGTATAACTTCTCATGTGTCTCTTCAGAGACTTGTTCAACTGAACTACTTTCCACACATTGAACTTCAACAAACAAAGACGTTTCTTTGTCTATTTTTGAAAAAAAAAAAAAAAAAAAAATCACGATATGAGATTTCATCTCAACGATACATATCGTGACGTTTTACTATCGCGAAATTTCGTGGGACGATATATTGTGACACCCCTAGTAGATATAGATATTAGATATATATAGATATATAATAATAATATCTCCAGCACAGTCTTCAGATGAAAAGACGTATTTATGAGCAGCGTTGAGCTTTCTAACCCCGACATCGAGAAGCTATGAACCCTTCTTCTCAAGTGTGTGGCTTTGAAATGTTTCTGTGGCACTTTGTAAATACGTGCGTATCACTGATTTAGACAGCTTGGGAGCCAAAGTCGCATGCACGTCTATGTAGGCACACTGGACTCTTTCTGGGTAGCTAGCATTAGCATAGCTAGCAGAAGGAGTACCAAACGGGGCTACAGAGGACCGAGCTGTTCGCCAGAGGTGGATCAAGAATATTAACAGAAAGGACTTTGTTCCCAATAACAGTCGTAAATCTAACGTTGGTTCACCTCATAATGAGTAGCATGCAGCTGCCTAGCCTAAGCTAACAGTGATTATGACATGGCTTATGTCAACATTATGATGGTTGTTGATGGACTGTGAATATCGGACAGGTCCCTTCAGAATGATGTGTTCATCATCTGGTAGAGTGTGCTATATTTGGACCAATCCATCCCGAGCTCAGGTCATTTTGACCCTCTATGAGAGACCTGTAGTTGGCATTCTGTTGCTCATCACAAGCCAGGCGATTAATAACATACTCTTGAATACCTATAAAAAACACATTCATATATATATTTTTTTTATCTTGATTGTTTATGCTAGCTAGCTAGTTACAGTAACGTTAACATTAGCATGTTTACACAATAACGTCACTTGAAATGCGGCTCGTTAAGTGGTCTTCTTTCCACTATTTACAATTTGAATAATTACTATCCCCATCCATAATAAGGTCGTACCTTCATCAGTAACTGGGGGCTACTGTCTCACGTTATCAATCCAGCTCATGACGCTGTCATTCATTTGGCATAGCGTTACTGCAGTCTGCAACAGCCAGCAGCACAGTCTACCTGCCACCGCAGTAATGGCGGCGCCACTAGATGGCGCACTACACAAATTGGCCGGCGGATTCGTGTATATCGGATTTGCTTTGATTAAAACATGACTTCAGGGGTCTTCAAAGAATCAAGTGAAAAGGTCCCACTGTCCTAAACGAGCCAGTGAGTCCCTCCTAGCTGCAGGCGGCGCTCTCTGTAGCTGACCCTTGACCTCTGACCTCCCCACCCCAGGCCACGGACCTGTTTGTGGATGAGTCCAGTCTGACGGGGGAGACGACCCCCAGCTCCAAGTCCACCTCCCCCCAGCCGGCTGCCCCCCACGGAGACATCGCCTCCCGCAGCAACCTGGCCTTCATGGGGACACTAGTGCGCTGTGGCAAGGCCAAGGTACTGCACCCTAACACACCACCCAAAACACTGTATCAGTCACTATGTTTACACAGACTGCAATATTCTGATATTAACCCCATTATGTAGGGGTGCACCGATCGATCGGCACACAATCTGTATCGGCCGATTTGGACCTCAAATATGTGATCTGCTGTTTCCGATATTCCTTTATTGTCGCCGATCGCATAGCCGATCATGCTGCACGTGAGAAACATGAGGCAGCCCATTTTCATGTCTTCAATGTCCATCGTTTAACTTTCATATTGTGCTCTAACGTTTATATCATTGTGTTGCAAAGCACACGCTTTGCTTTGTACTATAAGGCGCACCTGAATATAAGCCGCAGCAGCTAAATTGAATGATTGTTATATAAGCCTCACTGGACTAAGCCGCAGGTGTTTTAATGTTTAAAACTGGTCAGGAGGAGGCATAGCGCCTGCCTGTAACAGAGATCTCCGTGTCTTATCAGCGGAGACCGTTTTGAGTCCGATGAACAAATCAATCAAAAACACTTCACTACGTCCAAGGCTACAAGATTCGTTTCATTCCATTGAATTTGGCAGCGCGGACGAAACATGGGTGGAACGAAACATGCAAATTACATGTTTTGCATCCTCATCGTCGTAACACAGCCAGTTCTCCATCTTTTGAAGCATGATGTTAGATTACAACGAGCTAGTTGTGTGGCTTAGCCTTCCAAAATGTTGCCGTTAAGTTTTTAGAATGTAATACATAGAATTGGGAACGTTACATTAAATTTCATTCAGACTGTGTTTCTGGCTCAATCGCCGACATTTTTCCCCCAGGAGCGAGGGAGGGAGGGTGGGAGGAGGGAGGGTGTTTTACAGTAGTGGCTGATAGAGCGTAGTGGCACAGTGCTCCAAGCAGGTCGCGAGGCACATTTTTTGTCCACACACCACACCAGACTGTCAACACACCCCTTGCGTCTTTGAATCACACACATCAGCTGGTGATGAGCAGACTCAGCAGAGAGAAGTTACCTCCAGTCCTCCCGCCTACTGAGGCATTTGCATGCTGTTAAGTCTGTGTTTGATCCATATTTGCGTGTATCCTCCTAACGTTAATAGCTCCGGTTAGCTTTAGCCACTTTAGCTTAATCGATAAAATAGTTAACTTGGGTCGAAGTTATTTTTCTTGTGTAACAGGGAAATCCCGGAAAATTTAGTATTTTTGTTGAGTGAACTGAACTGCATTGAACTGGTAACATGGAAATCCCGAAGTGGAATGAGTTTTGTTCTTTTATAAACTGAACTGAGGGAACTGGACTGAACTACTAGCCATTTAGTTCAACACAGTCTTGTGCTCCAATTATCTCACACACAAAAAATCATGTTGGCGGTTTCCTTTAGCCTACAAAATATAAAATATTGATGTAGGAAAAAAAAAGAAAATGTGCTGCACTTTCAATTTGATGCATGAAATGTAGGCCTATATGTAAAATGGAAACTGTTCTATAATAGACTGCTATAGCTGCTTACAAAATAAATAAATAAATATATATATATATATATATCGGTAATCGGTAATCGGTGATCGGTCGATGATCGGTTGGGCAGATATTTCTCATAGGTGATCGGCAATCGGTGATCGGTGGCAAAAAACGTGATCGGTGCACCCCTACTATTATGACAATATTAATATTAAGACACTGCCATGTAAACCGCATGTTCTGATGACCTTAAAGTCAAAAGGACTGCAAGTAGCGTGTGGGTCGGAGATGTTTGAGTCTGAAAACAAATCTTGTCTGAGATGACACGGTTGAGAGGCGGGACCATAATAGCGTGTCGATGATTTGATTTGACAATTCTGGGGACTGGCTTTGGCATTGGCCAATCCTGGCATGTACTCGTGGCCTTTTTTTTTTACGCAAGACATATTGTGAACAGGAGACTGTCCAACAGTGCTTTAAAAGTCTGAACTTGTCTGATTTTAAGGCCTTAAAAATAAAGAATAGTTTAGTACCCACATGTCTCTTATTTGTCTCTCTGCTCAACTCTCCGCCTATTAGGGCTGTCAATCTTCCTCTATAATCCAATTTGATTTTCAGTGGCTTCATTATTTTAATATGCAATTTTTATTAGATTTTTTAAATACCGGTACATTTTTAATTAATAAAAATTTAAGCGATAAAAAAGTACAATTTTGTTTCAGTCCGGGTGAAATGTTATGTCTCTCCTGATTCTAAACATGGTTGAATCGCTTGGTTTGACCAAGTAAAACTAGTATTTTTATAAGCATTTTACGAAATATAGATGGAAAAATGAATGGCGGATGAAATCCCTTGGTTTGTATGCTGAACGCAGAAGAGGATGTGACTTTGGCGCTGTTACAGTATGCCATCCCATGAATGCAGGCTATTAAAAACAATCTGACATAATGTTTGTAAGTAACGTTACAATTAAATCCCTACACGGAACTTTTAAACTGGCTATGAAATACTGCCTCTATGAGCAAATGAGCATCAGCGGGGGGTTGCATATTTCCTTATCATTATATGCCTGTGCAACGTTCAGTCAGGATCGTAGTAGGCTGTAGCGGAGGAAAGCAGCCGGGCAGTGAAACCTTTCCCGACCAGTTGCCAGGAAACTCTTGGCTGCATGTGGCTGGTCTTTTTTCTCTCTCAAACAATTGAAAACGACCGTATTGTTTGCTGATCAAGGAGATAGATTTTATCCCACCAGAGGCCTGAGGGCAGCAAGTAAAAGACTGCAGGAAATAACAGAGAGTTTGGGGGAGGTATGCTCAAGGGATGGGCATTTCTAGCAAAAACGCTATTCGAAATTCGCTGGCCAAAGTCGACTTTTAATCGAAATTCGAATAATAATAAAAATGTAAAAAAAATTAAAAATGTTATATATATTTATTTTTTTATGAGTGAAATGTTGCATTGTCTTCCCTGATTCTAAGTCTAAGGCTTTATTAATTAATAGAAAAAGCTTTTGCTGTGGATTTTTAGCTCAAACAAGCATTGCACCACTGAAGTAAAGAACATGTTACATGACATTGACATTTTCGAAAATAAAAAACAGTTTTGACAATCATGAGTGGTTCATTAAATATTTAGTAGGCTCAGGTCTGAGTGCCAAAGGGGTGCCAAAGTCACCCCCTCTCCCTCTTCATGGGATTTCATCCGCCATTCATTTTTCCATAAACCTTGCTTAAAATGCTTATAAAAATTGTTTTACTTGCTCAAACCAAGCGATTCGACTATACTTAGAATCAGGGGAGACAATGCAACATTTCACTCACACAAAAAAATATATAATAATAATAAAAAATAATCAATAATAAAAGTCGACCTTGATAATAACAACGATTATTCGTATGCTCCACTAAACATCTCCCCCTCAAGCCCAATACTCCCGAGTTGAGGTGCAAACCGCGCGTACGAGCACGTGTGAAGAGAGGGAGAGGGGAGAGAAGCATCCTTAATGCATTGCGAGCTCACCTATATCCAGATCCAGACTCAGAAAACTTTAATCATTCACCACATGTGACAAAATTAGGGGTGCACCGATCACGTTTTTTGCCACCGATCACCGATTGCCGATCACCTATGAGAAATATCTGCCCAACCGATCATCGACCGATCACCGATTACCGATTACCGATCACCGATATATATATATATACGCCCTGGGGTGTCCGTAAAAACACGAGGCAGGAGACAGATGGGAGTTCAACCGTTTAGTTGTCAGTTCTCTTCAGTACAGTACAGCAGTATAGGCTCTTTACAGCATTATGACAGGAATAGTAGGATTGTGTGTGGTCTGGAAAAAGGAGGCAATAAAATATACAAACAGGTCAGTAACCAAGCTTGCTGTTATATAGGCCAATTATAGTGATAATTAACAACTAATAATATATAAATGATAATTAGGTAAACTGTAAGTCAGTTACTCTTAAACACCAGTCTTGAACCATGACTAAAGCCAAAGAGCTCCCACTCATAGAACCGGGGTTATGCACAATAACCGTCATACATTGGGATCCGCATCGAACGAACATCAAAACGACCCGCCCATCGAGGCCGAGTTACAGTGTTATAATTAGCAGCACTATGAGTGCGATCTACATAATGGTGACAGGGTTACATGACGGGAGAAACAACAGAATCACAAGCTACACACGAGCTAAACTCCATCTGAGTAGTGGCATTAATTAGCGCAACAGACAATCAAACCGCAAGTGCACGCCTAAACAAACGTTATTGCAATGATTGCAGGTAGATCGATCTAAAACCAAAAGGGAATGCAATACAGGAATATTAACATAATAATGACTTACTGGTTGGTCATATACGCACACATGGAAGAAGGGGATTAGAACATGTTCAACTGTCCAAAGAAAGGAAGAAAGTCCGTCTGAACGGAGCGCACATCCACATACTCAGCCGCACACTTTCGCTTCCTTCAAAGTGCCCGCGGGAACATCAATGCTTGCGTGGAAATTGTCTGTGTGTGCGCGTGCACTACCCCGACTACCACAGTACCACCGTGTCAATCTGGGACTTTAATACACACGGACTTAACAGCATGCAAATGCCTCGGTAGGCGGGAGGAATGGAGGTAACTTCTCTCTGCTGAGTCTGCTCTAATCACCAGCTGATTTGTGTGATTCAAAGACACAAGGGGTGTGTTGACAGTCTGGTGCGGTGTGTGCATGGAGGTGAGTACACTGACGAAAGCAAAGCGTGTGCTTTGCAACACAATGATATAAACGTTAGAGCACAAATATGAAAGTTAAACGATAGACATTGAAGACATGAAAATGGGCTGCCTCATGTTTCTCACGTGCAGCATGATCGGCTATGCGATCGGCAACATTAAAGGAATATCGGAAACAGCAGATCACATATTTGAGGTCCAAATCGGCCGATACAGATTGCGTGCCGATCGATCGGTGCACCCCTAGACAAAATGATTTGTTTTTACATGCTGGTTGGCCAAGGCGAGACGGACAAGATGTGCCCCGTATATATATACCGTATATATATATATATATATATATATATATATATATATATATATATATAAGCAATATCACACGAGAGGGAGTGAGGTTGTTGGCTAATATCGGCACTGCTGTGATTCGGTCGAACATAAGATAATAAGATAATCACAGCAGTGCCGATATTAGACAACAACCGCATGACCTCGAGTGTGATATTGCTTTTATACAACAGTTCTATTAAACAAAGCTGATTAAAAAATGACAAAAAGCGGAGAAAATTTATGATTTCTCTATTTATTCCTCCGCCAACAAAAATAGTTCCCTCAGCTTTCTGCTTTGCCGAAAATATAGCCTAATCAGCCTAATTAACTGCAGACTGTCTACTTTACTACTGTCTACTCTACAGCTGTGAACCGTTTTGTTGATTAGAGCAGCTGTGAAGCGGAGTGATCTACACACAGTGAAGCGCCAGTGCATTATCATGAAATATTGGCACTGGTAGGATCCCTCTTGTCCAATCAAATTGCCCGGCCGGAACTAACTGTTGTATATATATATATGTGTGTGTATATGTATATGTGTGTGTATATATATGTGTGTGTATATATGTGTTTATACAACAGGTAGTTCCGGCCGAGCAATATATATATATATATATATATATATATATATATATATCCTATCCTATATATATATATATATATAAACGTAAAAGAAACAATTATAATCAAGTTTTATGAATATTTATGCTAATTGAATTATATTCAAATACCAAAATTAGTTTCAACAGCCCTACCGCCTATAGGCTCACAGTTATGGAGAAAACATGTGAAACTAGAAGTTCTGTGAGAGAACTATTTGTTCTTCTCTATGTACATATTTGACTTTTTGTTTGTTTTGTTTGAGCTGTTAAACTTCTGTCTCATCCCCTGCTCTTTGGTGTCCCTCAGGGCATCGTCATAGGAACGGGAGAGAACTCAGAGTTTGGGGAAGTGTTCAAGATGATGCAAGCAGAGGAGGTACGCTTTGTTTCTGGTCTGCTGGTAAAGGAAACATTGAAAATTAAAATTATGCAGTGTGTGTGACGCTAAGCTAACTAGCATAGCACAGTGTGTGTGATGCTAAGCTAACTAGCATAGGAGCTAGTGTGGAGCGCATTCTGATGACCCTGATTATTAAAGTAGAGTGCAGTTGTGATGGCCAAAGTTACTTACCGGTATTTGTTTTATTGTCCTTGAGGTTTAATTTAGATGAGTTGTTGAGTTGGACAAATGGTAATAACATTCAAAATTGTACACTATTAGAATTTATTTTCTACTGTCCTTGTTCACACGTTGAGCAGCTTGGTCCATGTGTTGCTCTGTTCTGACTGATTGCATTCTGTATTGAGTTGTGAACATGAACAATATGCAATGTATTTCCATATTATATTCTCACAGTGATTTTGTGTTATTTGTGTTTTTGTAGAACAGCTAACCGCTAACCGTATGCCAATTTAGCATCAGCTCTGTAGCCAAGATTGATGGCGCCTTTTATAACCCTGCTCCACTACAGCCATCAGCTGTCAGCCATCAAAGGAATGAGTTCTTTACTAGCAGTGAAGGATGCTGCGCCCAGAATAACTTTTTTGCAGAGGTTCAATTCTCGATGGCTGATGATGGTTCGCCCTCACTGAAGTTCAGTTGAATTGTTTTCTGGTGAATCCATTCAAAGGTCAGCTGAAGGCAACGCTGGTAGTGGAGCTCCAACATTAGGGCCTGTGTCCACCTAGCGTCTTTTTCCGACGTTAAACGCTGGAAGTGCGCTGGGAAGCGCTGATCCCAGCGCACAATATAACAAGGAAGCCAGTGCCGCTGCTGGCCATTTGGGTGCCCTAAGCGTAATTGTTTTGTGGTGCCCCCCCCCCCCCCCGCCCCGCAAAACTTTCAATAACTGTCAAACGAAAGACTGCATAATCATTCATTATGAATGATACTAGTGTATCTCACATTACATTACATGTGGCAAACAAACAACTGTTAGAATTACTGTACATGTCAGCAAACAAGCGATTGTTAAACTGTACATGCAAGCAGGGACGGACTGGGATCATAATTCAGGCCGGGCATTAGATACCAAGCAGGCCAGGCCGATACGGGCCGACATGCGTGCCGGCGTCCGAAGGGCGGCGGCAAAAAATTTGGGCTGTTTGAAGCCCAATTTGGGCCGTTTGAAGCCAGATTTGGGCCGGTTGAAGCCAGATTTGGGCCGTTTGAAGCCCAATTTGGGCCGTTTGAAGCCCAATTTGGGCCGAGTCCAATTTTACAATGAGATGCACCCACTTTAACCCTGAATAAAGTAATAAAACCACTAGTAAACCAATAGGCGGCGCCTGGCCTGCTGTTCAGTGAGTGGCCTGACTGAGGGCACCAATTTTTTTCCACCAACTCTCACCAGAAATATCAAGTGTCTAGCCAATCTGCTCCCACAATTGAGCCTTTCTGTCTCTGTTGCGATAGTTTCTCCATGATTAAGTTGCCAGAAAAGGAGCACCCGACACCAGCGTCTTTCTGAAAAGTTAAAATATTTTCAGCTGGAAGCGCTGGGAGTCGGGCGCACAAAAACGCCAGAGCGCTCTGAAAATAGACGCTGGGCGCTGCGCACTTTCTCTAGACGTCCGTGTGCGCCCGCATACGCTCTCCCCCCATTGGAAACAACTGAAAATAGACGCCGGACCTGATGAAAAGACGCTAGGTGGACACAGGCCCTTAGGCTGCAGTAATACAAAGAAGAAGAATAAAACCCACTTTCTGAGATGTTGCTTCCTGTCATCATTCACACATAATTTATGTGAATTTCACACAAACGATGTAGAGAAACTGCGACGCTATGAACGCCTGGAATCCTACATTGTGCTCTCTCCATGCAGAATTATTGTTCATGAAACTAAATCACAAAAGTTCATAAAACGGCCAGCGCTGAAATCTGATTGACTGTTGACAGTGGAAACAAGCTTGTTAAGCATGGACATCAACTGGTCGTATTGAGTCTGACTTGGTTATGGTGTTGCTCACAGTCTGAACATATTAGTCAGGCACTTTGAAGACATTTAGATGTTCTAAGTAAAACCTGTGTGTCCTTTGTTTGTTTGTTGTTCTCAGGCTCCTAAAACTCCCTTACAGAAGAGTATGGACCTGCTGGGGAAGCAGCTCTCTCTCTATTCCTTCGGCATCATAGGTAGAGTATGATACCTTTCCACTCACTGATACAGAATCAAGCACACAGCCAGACGTCAAGCAATCTGGAAACCCAGAGTCGATCATTCTGCGACTAATACAACTCTGTGTTGAGCGGATATGTCCGCCCCAAGACCGTAAAAACACCTACAAGCAATCAGCTCCAACTCCGTTCTCGCGTCAGTAAACAATGACAGAAGGAAGAGGAAGTCTCGGCGCGGACGTCTGCTCAACAGCGGAAACCCAGAAATATATTATTAGTAGGGATGTCACAATATATCGTCCCACGATATATCGCGATATCAAAACGTGACAATACGTATCGTTGAGATGAGATCTCATATCGTGAGAAAAAGAAGCTGAACATGGTGGAACACTGATTGCACGCTGGCTCTCCTTTTCATTGCTTTGTTTGAACAGACGAGGGACGTCACAGACACGCGGAGGATGAAAATGGTGAAATGACTCAAATTAGCGTGGAGGACGCCCCCTCGACTTACAAAATCGATCGCGAAAAAATATTGTTAAAATATCGTATCGTATCGTTATCGTGGACCCAATATTGTGTATCGTGAACTGAGTGTATCGTGACACCCCTACTTATTAGTCATCAGACTGATAGACTCTGGATGTCCAGATTGCCCATGAAGCAGCTGGAAGATCAGGCATGACACTACAAAGTAGACCTGCACTATATGAGAGAAATATGCGATGTGCGATAACATTGTTCAATATTGCTATGATGATATGATTTGATATTTTCATTTATATTGCGCCCCTCAGCCAACTTTTACATTGGTCGCAGCCCGAGGGAAAAAATAAATAAATAAAAGAAATGAATAGACAGGACAATGGAGACAGGGAACCAGGCAGACGGACAGACAGAGAACATAAGTACACCTCAGACGCACAACACAACAGCAAAGTAACTCGGTGATCATCTAGAGCGAAAAGGTGGGTTTTAAGCAAGGCCTTGATTAGTTGATGGTAGTTGCAGCAACCCATGTTAAGGGCTTGCCCAGGGCTGGATTCGAACCGCCGGCTTCCAAACACGCTAACCACTACAGGGGTCATCCCTATGTTCCCCGGGTCCTATGTTCCCCGGGTCCTATGTTCCCCGTTTTTAACACTCTCCGTAACATTTGGGGTGTCTATCCGCTATGCCGACCACCCGCAATGCCGACCTTAGGTTTAGGCGTGAGGGGTGGGAGAGGTTAGGTTTTGGGTTAGGGTCTGGGGGAGGTTAGGAAGGGTTTTATGTTCCCCAGTCCCACAAAAACGGGGAACATAGGACCCGGGGGAATATAGGACCCGGGGAACATAGGTACGCTCCCCCACTACACCAAGAGAGCTAGCTCCCTGCTAACCACTGCACCAAGAGAGCTAAGCTCCCTGCTAACCACTGCACCAAGAGAGCTAGCTCCCTGCTAACCACTGCACCAAGAGAGCTAGCTCCCTGCCTAACCACTGCACCAAGAGAGCTAGCTCCCTGCTAACCACTGCACCAAGAGAGCTAGCTCCCTGCTAACCACTGCACCAAGAGAGCTAGCTCCCCGCTAACCACTGCACCAAGAGAGCTAGCTCCCCGCTAACCACTGCACCAAGAGAGCTAGCTCCCCGCTAACCACTGCACCAAGAGAGCTAGCTCCCCGCTAACCACTGCACCAAGAGAGCTAGCTCCCCGCTAACCACTGCACCAAGAGAGCTAGCTCCCCGCTAATGACTCGCATTCATTAGCATATTAGCTACACTCTGTCCCTATGTCTTTCTGCTTTAATACTGCTAACATAGCGACTCCAGCTGAAACTACACACAGCGTGTCTGGGCTTTGGTGGAGGGGTGGAGCTGAAACTACACACAGCGTGTTTGGGCTTTGGTGGAGGGGTGGAGCTGAAACTACACACAGCGTGTCTGGGCTTTGGTGGAGGGGTGGAGCTGAAACTACACACAGTGTGTTTGGGCTTTGGTGGAGGGGTGGAGCTGAAACTACACACAGCGTGTCTGGGCTTTGGTGGAGGGGTGGAGCTGAAACTACACACAGTGTGTCTGGGCTTTGGTGGAGGGGTGGAGCTGAAACTACACACAGTGTGTCTGGGCTTTGGTGGAGGGGTGGAGCTGAAACTACACACAGTGTGTCTGGGCTTTGGTGGAGGGGTGGAGCTGAAACTACACACAGTGTGTTTGGGCTTTGGTGGAGGGGTGGAGCTGAAACTACACACAGTGTGTCTGGGCTTTGGTGGAGGGGTGGAGCTGAAACTACACACAGTGTGTCTGGGCTTTGGTGGAGGGGTGGAGCTGAAACTACACACAGTGTGTTTGGGCTTTGGTGGAGGGGTGGAGCTGAAACTACACACAGTGTGTTTGGGCTTTGGTTGAGGGGTGGAGCTGAAACTACACACAGTGTGTTTGGGCTTTGGTGGAGGGGTGGAGCTGAAACTACACACAGTGTGTTTGGGCTTTGGTGGAGGGGTGGAGCTGAAACTACACACAGTGTGTTTGGGCTTTGGTGGAGGGGTGGAGCTGAAACTACACACAGTGTGTTTGGGCTTTGGTGGAGGGGTGGAGCTGAAACTACACACAGTGTGTTTGGGCTTTGGTGGAGGGGTGGAGCTGAAACTACACACAGCGTGTCTGGGCTTTGGTTGAGCGGTGGAGCGCACCGCTGCAAGGGAAAAGGTGTGCCCTGCATTTATACAACACAAGACTAAACCATTGGCACGTGTAAATAAAATGCTTTTTCTTCCCATTGCGTTCCAGGCAGTCTTTGCGCATGTTCATATACATTATGACGATGACAATGAAAATACAATTCATTGTGCAGCCCTACTACAAAGAGAAGAAAACTCTCCGCACTCAAAAGTACTATTTGTGTTCAGCTAAATGTTGAGTCATTGGATTAGGGCTGTGTTTAAAAAAGCGAGAAAGAAGCCGACAATCGAATCGATCTTCATTTGAATGATCTGGTAATCGATTCATAAAATCCTGAGATCAATCTTTCAATTCACTGTCTGCCTTTTCTCGTGGATGCTTGAGGCTTTAACGCCATTCATCTGGAATCTCGATTTGAAATCTAAATCTAAGTTGGTCATAATAAAAATGATAAAAAGTACATTAATGTAACGGCTTTGGGGTCAATTCAAACAGTCATCATTTTAATAAATTATTAAAATTAGAGGGTTCCTTGTACAATTTACAGCATTAGTTCTCTCTGAGAATCTCTTTCATTTCCAAGCAAAATTGGTGTTGTAACTGAAATATCCCTCGCCGAACCAAATCGGCACCTTGTGAATCGGAATCGAATGGATTTGGGAAATCAGTGGCGATTCCCATCCCTACAATGTTAACCTTTCGAGGCAGCTAGATTCTGGCAAGATCATGAGATCACGATCACACGACAAATCCACGCTCCAATCTATTGTTTTGAATTTGAAGCGCCAGTGGTTCCCACCAATCAGCGTCCAATGAGGCAACTATGGGCGGCCTTCGGTGTGACACCAGCAAGAGTGAGCCCGTGATAGACGGAGGGTTCATCCAATCACCTGCCAGGCATTCTTTTTTTTAAAGTGCCTGCCCTTTGAAACAGTTCACAGATGGTCATGTGAAAACAAACCATCTGGCAGCATCAGGTTACTACAATGTACCTTAGCTGAACAAATAGTCCTTTTACATAGGTATGACAGAGGTGTGTGTGTGTGGGGGGGGGGGGGGGGGGGGGGCTTGTTAATACGTCTGCACTGTCAGCTGTCAGCTCATCACATGACCTCAGGCTCATCACATGACCTCAGGCTCATCACATGACCTCAGGCTGCTCTGTGTGTTTCAGGAGTCATCATGCTGGTGGGCTGGCTGCAGGGTAAACGCATCATGGACATGTTTACTATCGGAGTCAGGTAAACTGACATACACATGCACGCACGTGAACACACACACACACACACACGCGCACACACACACGCGCGCACACACACGCACACACACACACACACATGCACACACACGCACACACAAACACACATACACACACACACATGCACACACACACACACACACACACACACACAATCCAACTACAGCGATTCTACTACTATTCCAACTACTTCTAGTGTGACTTGTATCGATCTGAAATCGGTAGGCAATGCAAATAATCAATGACATTGATACTAAGCTTATAATCTACTAAGCTACTAAGCTTATAAAATACTAAGCTTATAATCTACTAAACTACTAAGCTTATAAAATACTAAGCTTATAAGATACTAAGCTTATAAGCAAATAATCAATTACATTGACACTAAGCTTATGTGCCTTCTATTTAGCATGACAAATATTGTTGTGTGGATGTATTTTTCGCACTTCACAGCTTGAATAGAGGCATTGCACTGAATGTTTATGTAGTTCTTCTTCCAGGATGGCTGCCTGCTGTAACCTAGCAACCTAACCTAACCTAACCTAACCTAACCTTAACCTAACCTAACCTAACCTAACCCTAACCCTAACCTAACCTAACCTAACCCTAACCTAACCTAACCCTAACCCTAACCCTAACCTAACTAACCTAACCCTAACCTAACCTAACCCTAACCTAAACCTAACCCTAACCTAACCTAACCTAACCTAACCTCGCAACTTCGGTTTTTTTTATGGGTCATCGGCTCTTGGAATTGTCTACCATCCCATATTTGTTCGATCAAAGGGAGGGTTGGTTTGAAAAGAATGCTCAGATCCCATCCACACACACACACACACACACACACACACACACACACACACACACACACACACACAAACACACACCATCTCAATCACAATGATGTTTGTCACATCACATTTTCCTCTATGTCTGTCTTCTAAAGTATAGAGTTGTACGGACCATATATTAATATTTGGGTTATTGGCCAGCTAGAGGGCTAGCTGACCATGCTATTTTGTCTGTCTTTGCTTACATTTGCTTTTTATTCTTTCTTCTGTTCTTTTCCATTGTGTTTTTGTATTTTAATGATTGCGTGTCATGTAATGTATATTTTTGTCTTGGACCCCAGGAAGACTAGCTAGCTGTCGTCCAGTGCGGCAGCTAATGGGGATCCTTCTTAACCCATTGATACCTGATGCAACATTTGTGTGTGTATCCCTTTAAGACATGCGTTTCGCGGTCTTAAAGGGATACACACACAAATGAGGGATATACACGCAAATGCTGCATCAGGTATCAATGGGTTAATAAACAAATATAACCAGGCGACGTTTGTAATGTTCCTTCCAAGGAAAACAGTTCACAGTTCCACACTTCTATTATGAAAGTGTGGAAAAGTTCAGAGCAACCCTTTCACTAATTCACTAGAATTAATTCACTAGAATTAATTCACTAGAATTAGTGAGACCAAAAATTGAAGGGGGAACAAAATCAGTGTGAC
>NC_139641.1:8501023-8513523 GCF_964638095.1 Poromitra crassiceps
AGTCAAAGTCCCTCTGACCTCTGACCTCTCGAAAGCCATTTTCAAGCTCGTTAACGCGATATCTCGGGAGCACCTTGATGGAATGTCTTCGAATTTGCCTCAAACGTCCACTTGGACTCGAGGATGAACTGATTACATTTTCGTGGTCAAAGGTAAGGTGACCCCACGAACGCCACTTTCAAGCTTGGTAACGCCATATCTCAGTGACACCTTGACGGAGTTTCTTCACATTTGGCTCAAACGTCAAAGTCTGGCCAGACATGGATGTCGACTGCTCACTTGTTGGCTGAGGCATATATCCGCGGTGCAGTCGTTCTAGTTATAGACTGTTTTCATGGACTTGTGATGGTAGGGAACTGTTTGAAACCTAACTTGTTTCATTGTCAGCTATTGTATTAGCAAACACTGCAACAGGAAGTACACTAGGGGCAATATAGAATGTTTATGTTAACTCATTGAGTGCCAAGGACGAGTATGTTCGTCAATTGGTTTAGTAACGTAGAGTGCCAAGGACGAGTATGTTCGTCAATTGCGTTTTTTGACGGTGGGACGTGGATCTAAGCCTCTTACATCGCCTCTTACAATATGGGAGCTATTGAATGTGTATAACCTATTTTACAGAACCCTTAGGTGGCGACAGTGCTCTCCAGATTACAGAAAGGCGAGGAAAAAACAAAGAAGAAGTCGTTGGGGAAACGGAAATCGCATCGCATCCGTATGCATCGATATGCATGAAGCATAACGTTAGCTGTGCCTGCAGCAGCGAATCTGCTGCCACAATTGAGCCCCTCCGTGTCCGTTGCGACAGCCCATCCACATGATCAGCCGTGGAGTTGTTATTATTCTCAACTGGAAGCATGGGAGCCGGTGACAAACACACGCGGAACGCTGTAAAAAAGCTGGATGTAGCGCACCCTTCACTGTGCACAGCAAACTCAGCAGAAAGCCACCAGAGACACTCCCACGGAGGAGGGGTTTGCAGTTGAGGGGGGGGGGGGGGGGGGGGGGGGGGGCACGCAGAGCAGCACACAACACTGACCCAGACAGACCCAGACAGCAGGACAGGATTGGCAAACGCAAGCCAGAATATCCGATGCCCACCAGCAGCAAATCAAGACCAGCAAGAAGCTGCAACCAGCAGCGCACGCAGGGGCCAGCGCTGCTGGTTGCAGCTAAAAAATATTATTCTGCCAAACAAAATTCCCTGGCCTTCACTGTTTTATTGAAGGAAATTATTTTTGAGGTGTGACTACATCAGAAAATATTAGCTTCAGAGTCAGTGATGTGCTTGAAATGTTTAATTTCACAAAAGGCTCAGCTTCTAGAAAAAAACGGCTGTTTTTGGTTAAATCAAGCTATCTTCTCCGGCTGATAACTAAAGAACGGAAAATGATATCAATAAACTTTTTTTTGCTGATGATAGAAGAGAGTCTCATCGTTCTTTTTGCGTGTTCGGTGTTTACATAGTAATATCACACAATATTCTGTGGGCATCGAGAAATCACTGAAAACGCTCTGAAACTCTGGCACTGGGAGCGTCCGTTCTCCAAAAGTGGCTGGCACTCAATGAGTTAAGTTAAAACCGTCGATAATCCAGGACATTTTCCCCCAAATTGTTTGTATCATCGCTGCCTGCTCTAAGTCAACGGTGTTTTTTTTTCTTCTGAACAGCCGTTGTGGAAGTGATGCGTTTTGCGTTTCCAGTTTGTTTGGAATCAGCAGAAGAAGAGCTGTGTAGTTGGCATGAGCCGGGATATAGCCATCATGGCTGAACAACAGACAAAGAAGAGAGAAACTCAGGCAGCGGTCACATTGTGCTACGGATGGTTAAATTTAAAATGACCCCGAAGTATCTAAGTATCTAAGAGTTGTCTAAATGCTAAGGAAAGGTGCTTCAATACTTCCTCACGCGCTCCTTTAGCATGTGGGATACACTGGACCATCCTTTACGAAAGGAAAGGACTGTAGATAATGCCCTCCCACAATTCCTTGCGGTAGCAAAGTGATGGACCATTCGGCCATTCACGAAAACAAACATGACAGGGACACATTATATATTATATGTTCTGAACAACTTTCAACAATATGTTAAACCCATAGGCAGTTGTCAGGGTTTTTCGAAAGTGGTGGAATCGGTGTAAGGTGACAGTTTAGCTGGTTAGCTTAGCACCGGCTAGCTATTGTAGTTTCACCACGGCTGACCCACGTCAATAACCGTAAGCGTCTCTGAGTACCTAGAAAAGCGCTATATAAGTGCTATGTATTAATTATTATTATTATGTTATTATTATTAATAACCGACATCCGCGGTTGTCTTTTATTACATCCTTGACCTCATGACCTTTTCCATCGGGGTCGAGGAGTGCTTAGGAAGAGCAGGTCAATTCCAACACAGCCTCAAACGGCAGCAACAGATAATCCCAGCCCCGCCCCCACACTGTTTGATTGACAGGTGATCTGTCGAGTGGGCAGTGCAGAAACACCAGTGAGCCTCTTGATTGGCTACTGACGACGGACGGGGAAGTCCATCAAAAGTTCAGCTGCAGCCAAAGAACCAGGAAACAAAATTAAACCAAAATGGGACATCAGCCGACGTTTCCGTCGTCGGACAAGATGAATAGATTTCCATAAACTGTTGATGTTTATGTTTATGTTGTCTCGTGGTGCGATCGGTTCTGCAGATTAGACCACAAATCAATAAGCAGTGTTTCCCACAGGATTTTGAGTATTTGTGGTGGGGGACCGCAGACCCCCTAGGGGGTCTGCATTTTACTTTAAACATTTTAAAGTAAAATGCATGAATTTGGTGTACTTTGAGAAAGCTTAAGAGCAAAATTAAAAGGCTAGATCTATGAAGAACATGTCATCATTACTGTGCTGTGGGTTTACAATGACAAACTAAATTTCTCCCTATAGGTCAGGGATACTCAACTTGCTTTGCCACTTTCGTGAAATGATAAAAGGCGAGGGGCCAGTTAATAAACAAACAATATACATTTTTCTGTAGCGGATTGTAGGTTTTTGGGATGTCAGCCGGAGTTTAAGCTGACAATGTTGTGCACACCGGATAGTTAGTTAGGTTAAGTTAGTTAGGTTAAGTACATACATAAGTGCCTGGGTAGCGAGCAGATGGCGGTATTTGACAATTTAGTCAGCTAAATCATAGATTATTGAAAGTTAGAACACGGCTCTCTCGAATACTCGATTCTGATTGGTCAATCAACAATATTCACCGGTCATTATTTCTCGACAACCGACCGCTGCTCTGCCACACCTGGATTAATCAGTTGATAAGAGCATTTTGTCTGCAGACGCTCCTAATTAGGCCAACCAGTTGCAGCTGTGGTGTCTTGTGTGCCAATTACGAATGAAACCGCTTTGTGTTGAAAACGCTATTAAAAAATCTATTTGAATAATTATTTTTGTCAGATTATTGAATGATTTAGTTGTAGGCCGTGTTCTAAGCGGGATAATGTATACTGAGCCGGTGATTACTGGAAATAATGACCTTCAGGTGAATATTAAGCCCTCCGCTGCGCGTCGGGCTAAATCATTCACCTGTCGGTCATTATTTCCACAGTAATCACCGGCTCAGTATACATTATCCCTTACATATTCCATATTCCAGACTGAAATGCTATAACAGAAGTATTGGCCAGAATGACATGAACATTTATTGGACACTTATTCAGCGGATATCTTGCATGTTGCGTTCAGGTGCACTGTAAAAAAAAAAAAAAAAATTATTTTTATTTTTTATTTTTTGGTCAACATCTTATTGTGGCGGTCAAAATATTATTGTGGCGGCCCGCCACAAATTCCTTTATGTATGGGAAACACTGAAGTGTGTCTGTGACTTCCTCTGTATCATATCTCTCTCTCTCTCTCTCTCTCTCTCTCTCTCTCTCTCTCTCTCTCTCTCTCTCTCTCTCTCTCTCACCCCCTCAGGCTGCTGTAACGTGATTTGTTCGGACAAGACGGGAACGCTGACCAAGAACGAGATGACGGTCACTCAGCTCTTCACCTCAGACGGACTGCATGCCGAGGTCTGTCCGCCTCCAGAGATCATCTAAATAATATATTATATACATATAAAGTGTAGATAGAGTCGGCTCAATCCAGGCTCCGCCAATAGGATGAAATGGTACAGCAATCGAACTGGAGTTGAGCCGTCTCTATATTGTAATGTCTCTCTGCCGCTTCTCTTTACCTCTCATGTAGGGCTGGGTCGGTTTGAAAATTTTAAACCCGGTTCGATATTACCGTCTAAACCGGATCGAATTGTAATTAATTTTTTTATTTTTTATTTTTTATTTTTTTTATTTTAAGCAGGGCTCCCGAGTGTGGCCCATAACTGTCTGTAGTGCAACTTCAGTCCACCTGATAGCGATAATACACCTCTAAGCTGGTATTGTCAACCAGCAATGATACTGAATAAAAAGAAGCAGGACACCTGTGTAACAAACACACCCTGTATTTATTTCTCATAACTATTTCCCGCTCAACTTTTCTTCAAACATCAACATAATAAACAAAATAAGACTTTTGCCTATAGTGCAACTTGAGAAGAGGCTAATGCGAACAATAGTGCAATCAGAATGGACTGGCAAAAAAAAAAATTTTTTTTTTTTTTTTTTTTTTTAGGTTTTTTCGGTTCGCACGTGATCAAACCGGTTTGGGCTCGTACACCGAACCGAACCGGTAAAACCGGAAATCGACCCATGCCTACTCTCATGTTACTAAACAGACAACCTGCCACACTGAGATGATAGGAAAGCAGTATTTGTTAAACGTCACTGGCGGCAGCTCATCCAGGTAGCGGAAGACGAAATGTTTTCTCCGCACTCGTTTAACACTTATAGGCAACTTTTAATATGATTGACATCCATGCCGGATGCCTTTGAAAGCCCACGCAGCATAGCTTAGTATCAGGACAAAGTTCAAACAAGACCTTTTTACCCACAACGCTGGCAGCAGGCCAGGTCGGGGTCAGAAGGTGGCAAATTCAGGACACTCACTCATGGATGTTTAGCGAAGGGGGCGGGGCCCAGGGAATAGGTGCCCCTAGCTGGGGATAGATAGTCCTACATAGTCTGGGTTTGAGGGGGGGACCATCGTAGGGGGGATGTGGATGGGTTACGTTTAAGGGTAGGATTGGGGTTAGGCGTAGGAGGACCATGTACCATGTTCAAAATGTCATTTTGTTGAGGTACGCCCAAAACATTGCCTAAAGTGCCAGAAGGCTGAATGGACTACAGCCCTGCGCTTTGTGCTGGTTTGAAGACTCAGTCCACTCAGAGTCAAAGGTGTTCGACCTGACTCATCCTTTTTCAGGGGTACGGTGACGCAGTCGGTAGCGCTGTCGCCTCACAGCTAGAAGGTCCTGAGTTCGATTCTCGCCTGGGACGCTGTGGGCGCTGGAGCTGTGACCCCCCCATATCTTCAGTGCCTACTGCCCAGGTGGGCTATCTCGTCGAAAGGGCCTTTCTGTGTGGAGTTTGCATGTTCTCCCCGTACCCCCCAGGGGGTTCCTCCGTACATAACCCCCCACTAAAAACATGCAGAAGATCGTCATCCGACCAGTGACGACAACATCTGAAGTTGGTCCAATGATGGTCCAATGATGGTCCCCGGGCGCTGGAAAGAAAAAGCGACCACTGCTCCTGGCCTGCCACCCGGAGGAAAGGACAAGCCTGGATGGGTCAAATGCAGAGGACATATTTCACCGGCCACCGTCAGCATGAGTGTGTGTTGTGGCCGCATGCATGTGTTGTAGTGTGTTCGTGTGACAATAAAGACGGGCTGCCGTCTGAAATCGTGTTTAAGTTGAATTCAATTCAGTCTGATATCAGGCGAGTCTTTTGTATCATTGATCTTTTGATGATGGTGACAATGCTAAAATGGGAGCTGGGGTCTGGTGGAGAAGGTTCATTTGAGTTTAACCATCCAGGACGCAGAGAGAACAGAGTGCCCTACTTCCTGCTGTGCAGGCTACAGCCGCCCGCGAGCTGCTGCCAGGGACACACGGGTTAGGTGACGGTGACAGATTGTGTTCCAGGGGACATTTTCTACTTGGAGCCTGATGGTCTCTTTATCATGACTCCTTCATAGAACC
Source organism: Poromitra crassiceps (assembly GCF_964638095.1). NCBI lineage: Eukaryota > Metazoa > Chordata > Actinopteri > Beryciformes > Melamphaidae > Poromitra > Poromitra crassiceps. Next base: position 8,507,139 of record NC_139641.1, read on the forward strand.
TTAGTTATAATAATAACTGCTGTCATAGCCCCGCTGCATGCAAACGTCTCTAACTTTGAGAGGGAAAATAGATTTCAGCAAATAAACAGTAGATACAGTATATACCAGGGGTGCCCAATACGTCAATCGCGATCGACCGGTCGATCGTGAAGGTAGTGTGGTAGATCGCATGGCATTGAGGGGATTTTTTTTTCCTTTTTTTTTTCTCCACTGTTTCCACTGTTTCCACTGTTTTTCCACTGTTTTTCCACTGTCTCCACTGTTTCCACTGTTTTTCCACTGTTTTTCCACTGTTTTTCCACTGTTTCCACTGTTTTTCCACTGTTCCACTGTTTTCCACTGTATACTCAGTGTATATATATATAAATAAATATGTTTGGTAGATCACTTTGACTTGGTCATTTTAAAAGTAGCTCCCAAGCTGAAAAAGTGTCGGCACCCCTGGTATATACCTACAAGTAGTTCAGATAGAGTAGTAAAGCGAAAACTCGATTGACCGTGAATGTTCACATCACATGCTGTACATGTACAGGCAAATTGGAAATACATTCATCTTAAAAAAGCCATTTAGTACAGTAGCAAATCTAAAATAAAAATAATAAATAATAGCAAGACAATCTTAAAATCTAAAAGAGGTTTTCCATGTGCTTCCAGTGCAAATCAACTTTGAAAATAATCACAAATCAGTTTTCTTGATATTAGATGATCAGAATCTAGTTCTGATCATGTAAATTTAGATTTTAAGACTATCTTATCTTATCTATCTATCTATCTATCTATCTATCTATCTATCTATCTATCTATATCTTCTTTATATAAAAGGGAGCTAGAGCTCTGTCTGTTTGTGTGTCCCGCTGAGGACATCAGTGATGTCATAAATTCTCATACACACACACCACGTCCCAGTGATGATGTCATACATTGTGACATCGGGCATTGTGACATAATCAGTGATGTCATAAGAGGTTGTGATGTCATCAGTGATGTCATAAAAGCAGTTGTGACATCATCGGTGATGTCATAGAGTCCCGCTGATGATGTCATCAGTGATGTCATAAGAGCATGATGTCTCAGTGTGATGGAGGCTTGTTGTTGTTTGTGACCGGTGGGTGGTGTTGTTGTTGTCTGTCTCCTAGGTGACGGGTGTGGGCTATAATGGAGCAGGAGAGGTGCTGCTGGACGGAGAGGTGGTCCACGGTTTCTCATGCCCCTCCATCAGCAAGGTGGTGGAGGTGAGTGAACAGCGCTCCCCTGCTGTCTGGGTGTCAGGGCCTTTAAAGGGCTGGGCATTAGACAAAAACTCTGGAAAGTTATATTGTTTTTCAGTCCTGATAGTCATTACTACTAGGTCTGGGGATCACCACTGATTTCCTGAATTGATTAGATTTCCATTCCCAAGGTCTCGATTCAATTTCCGATTGGATGCGATTCAATAGAGAGCCACTTCCGATTTAGGCATACGAACAAGGGATTTCATCTGCCATTTATTTTTCCATCAGGAGAGACCATAGAACATTTCACGTGGACCAAAACTAGAAAGAATCGCGTATTCAATTATTTTTTGAACGTTGACCAAACACTGCAGCAGTGAACACAATATAGTGCAAGTTTTGCAACACTACAGACTGAGTCAATGAGAGTGATCAGATACGTGCTTTCTTTAGAGCAGTGTGTAAACAACATGTGAGACTAACAGCGTTAAAGGCATACAGTAAATTAAAAGATCGATCTTTAGATTTTATGAATCAATACCGGATCATTCAAATGAAGCTTGATTGAATGTTTGACGTAATGGCTACATATTTTATGTAGCTGTGTAGACCTGTTGTCATTTCACATGTAGTGATATTAGTTGTAGTGAAGAATTATTTTCAGATACAAACATTTCATGTCAAATATCCCCAGGCAGATACACATTTGACCATAGACTCCCATGTGATAAGATTGATGATAAGATAGACAAGATAGATCCTAGTTCCTCGTTGGGCGGCTCGTGAGACCCTGGCGGCTCTCGAAGCTTTAGTTGGAGGCTCGAGAAGCTTTAGTTGGCGGCCTAATATACTGTCAAAACATTTCAGCGTCCGTGTAAACAGGGGAAACCGAACACACCGGGCGCTCCACGCTTCCGTGAGTGAAGCGCTGCTTCTTAGATGCTTTTGGTGTGAACCAAGATGTAACACTTTTCAATCAGAAAACCAGACAAAACGCTATGGCTGATGGCTGATTTATCTCTCTCCTTAGCCTACTTTTCTAATCCAGAGAGGTCTGCTTCACACAGCGCAGCCTATACGAGCAGGGAGTGACTGACTGTAGTGTTTGTCTTTGCTAGCGCGTTCGCTAGCAGACTGACAGACCAGCGTCAGTTCCACTCGTAGTATTTCCCCTTTCCGCCTTCAAAATAAAAGCGTAAACTACTCTGTACTAAACTAATTCACTCAGAGCCTGCTTTCAGGCAGGAAAGCAACTCAATAAACTGCAGCAGATTCAAGAGTAGAATTTATTCAGCACTTTGTGGCTGTATTGCTTTTTATGTAGTCTATTTGCTTTGACTCAAGCATTTGATTAAAAAAGTGCAACCATTACAAATTTACTGTTATATCTTATTGTTTGTTATTTATTTATTGATCCATCACATTATTAGACACTTTCTGATTATTAAAAATAGCGTTAACAGTAAAACATAGAATTCAGAAGAATATGTGTATATATATATATATATTGTATGTATGGAAAACAATAGGCTCTTTCACACCGGCCTTGAAAGCCGAAAAATGCACGGAAAATAGGATTAGCGCCTCCGATGTGAAAGTCGTGAACGCGCTTTGGTGGACAATTGTTTTACGCCTTTTGTCCCGCGACGGGAGGTAGTAACAGCGCCGGGTTACCTGGCAACCCGCCTCCACTTGAAAGGTCGTGGCAGCGAGCCGGAAAAGGTGCGAATGGTCTGCTCATTCATAAAAAAATTACAGGGGAAATCACCTCATGTATCAAGAAAGTGCACGAGTGAAAGTAAAAAAAGTAGCCTATACAATCATGACTGCAGGGACGCCAGGAGGAATGCTCCGTGCGGTTAGGCTTTATGCTCAAACGATGTTGACATTATAGGTAGGCTACAATTAACGGATATACATTAATAATAAGCTTCAGAGGGCTATAGCTGTCTGTGGCGAGTTGGTCTGAGGTTATTCCCTCTCAAAATCAGCTCTGTGCATTCCCTTACAAAAACTACTAACGGTAAGTAGTCATGTGCATTTATAGCCTATAGGCTACTATTCCCCCGACGAACGTTATGCAGACTGCAGCTGTTTGATATGCGGGCGGTCGTGTATCGTTCCAATTTTGGTAGGACACCATATCGATCTGCCTGCCCTCCATGCGAGTGCACCTATCCTCCCTGCTCAGCGGACTAGGAGGGAAGTCTTGTTGAATGAATTTGTTCATCATACAGTAGCCTAGGCTACACTAACCTATGAAAATATTCATTTGGGCTAGGAGGAGCAGGAAATCCCTCCGCTCGCCTTTCAATCCGGGATCAGGGGATTTCACCTGAAAGTACACGCAGCACGGTAATGTGGCCGTGCTGCTTGGCTCTGTGTGAAAGCAATTTCTGTGGCGAGGCGGCTGGCTTGACGGGACTCCTAAACGGCAATTTTTGCGCGATCTGTGTATGAAAGAGCCTAGTAAAACACAAAATAAATGGTAGGCAGATGTGCCTTGGGGTGGCTTTTGGTGTTTTGCGGTAAAAGTGGCTCTCCTATTGACTTTGCCCTGCCAGTGCGGCTCTCATCGAAGAAATAGTGAGGATCACTGGGATAGATGCACCTGGCAAGGGGGATGCAGGCTTCACTGCAATATGCCCTAACCCGACATATTACACACTACATCTTCTAAATGCAACTGGGATACATCATGAGTGATGTAACCTGGGGTCGTTGGGTGTTTGGGGTCTCACAACATCATACACACTCGAAAGATGAAGATTAATACAAGAAACCCCAACCCGCTGCTGTGGAACTACTCAGCAGGGACCAGAACATCAGTGCATGGAGAGTCGAGGCACTGTGGTTCTCCCGGGCCGAGCCTCTCACCAGGTCTGCACGATTAATCGTATTTTCATCGTCATCGCGATATGAAAATGTGCGATGAACACATCGCAAAAGTCACGTCTTATCGCAATAAAACAAAACATTTTACAGTGCACCTGAACGCAACATGCAAGATACCGGCTGAATAAGTGTCCAAATGTTCATGTCATTCTGGCCAATACTCCACTTCTGTTATAACAGTTCAGTCTGGAATATGGAATATCTTTCAATAATCGTTATGACTAAAAGGCTAAAAGTAATCTCATGTGTAAGAAATGACTGCTCTAAAAATGTAAATAATTAACTTGTTGGTTTTGGATTTTTTTTTTTGCTTCAAGAGTGCATTTTTGTTCGTATGACCCTCAACACAGGCTTTGAGAATCCCGTGCCACTTACTGATACGTATGCTTAAATTAACACACTCATATTGCAAAATGAATTTAGGCCCTCACTGTAATACTTCAGAAGTTGAATTTGAAGTTCAGCATTAATACATTTGTCATTTTTTGTCTTAGATTTACCTTTGTGTGTTATTATAAAACTACATAATTGAGAATCGATTCTAGATTCTGGAATCGAGAATCGTTGGAATCGAGAATCGATTCTGGAATCGCATCGTGACCCCAGGAATGGGAATCGGATCGGATCGTGGCTTAGCCGGATCGGAGCACCCCTACCCATTAATATTTTTGTTTATAGCATTTTATTTATTTATCGCAGGTCATATCGTCATCGCAATATTGAACAGTGTTATCGCACATCGCAGCTTTTCGGTCTGGACTGTCCCCACAAAAAAAGGGAAAAATAAGTGTGTGTGTAGTCTAGAAACTGTGTAGAAACCCGACCACATGAAAGATTAATTGGTGTTATTGTATTAACAATGTGTAAGATTTTCCTTTACATATTCAGAAAAATCTGTGCCTGTGTGTGTGTGTGTGTGTGTGTGTGTGTGTGTGTGTGTGTGTGTGTGTGTGTGTGTGTGTGTGTGTGTCTGTGTGTGTGATGTTAGGTTGGCTGTGTGTGTAATGACTCTGTGATCAGGAACCACACACTGCTGGGACGCCCCACAGAGGGAGCGCTCATCGCCCTGGCCATGAAGGTACACACACACACACACACACACTGCATTTCCTAGACCAGTGGTTCTCAAATGGGGGTCCGGGGACGCCCAGGGGTCTGTGGCACTTTGTCAGGGGGTCCGTGAAAAGTTTTCAGGAAAAATATATATATATATATATATATATTTTAAAATATATAAAAATATATATATATATTTTTTTTTTTTAAAGCTTCATTGTTAAATGAAAATATGTTATGCTTTAAATCTAAAATGGTTCATGGATTACATTCTAATCTAACAAACCTATCAATTTAAAATTAATCACGTTACCGTGGAAACAAGCTTATCACAAAATCACAAATCATAATGAGGGGGTCCCCGGTATATTTTCTATTTTGTAAGGGGTCCTTGGCTGAAAAACATTTGAGAACCTCTGTACTAGACTACAGGCCCTTACACACCAAGAGTGATCTATTTGTCTGATTTATTCGCAATATCTTTAGAACCTACTGTGTATCCAGTTAGTGTGGGCTGCATATCAACAGTGACATTGTTTTTGCATGTTTTGTTTGTGCTCCATACCATGTGATCATAGTCAATGAGTCACATTCAATAAATGAAATGAAATGAAAACATTTCACAGAGTGAAATTGCACCACATATTTTTTCAGATCAAGGAGGATTTGTGTCTATAAAATCTACCAAAACACACATCTCACGGCGCCAAAATACATGTTGTGCTTCAGGTACTCACCACACGGTGAAATGTTAATCCAAAATGCACATAATCTGTCTTTTTGGAAGGAAAAGAGGTCGGCGGCCATGTTTGGAAAGTAGCGCCGGCTACCTCTTTTCCTTCCAAAAAGACAGATTATGTGCATTTTGGATTAACATTTCATCGTGTGGTGAGTACCCGAAGAACACCATGTATTTTGGTGCAGTGAGATGTGTGTTTTGGCAGATTTTTAACAGCTGTACCATTAGCCTCCATTCTATGCCGATAATTACTAACTTCACGACTGTAGCTCACTGTAAACTAAGCGGACAGTGCTGGTAAGGCGTGGTGTATCTTGGTTATGTGGGGGGGATGTGGCAAATGAGCTAAACTTCCAAAAAAGTGGTGTATCCCTTTAAGACCAGTCGTAAGACCAGTTGGTCCAGTCGGCTCCTGGTGTGTAACGGCCTTTAGCTTCTTGGCCCGTGATGATCACATGCTAAAGCCCCAAAGGCTCCGATCATG
>NC_139641.1:8518523-8593523 GCF_964638095.1 Poromitra crassiceps
ATTTGCACGAAATGCAGCACTGCACTCAGTCGGGTTCCCAGCAGCGCACTGCCCATGTTTGGAGTACATCGGATGAACGGTTCTCGAGACGAACCGCAAGTAGGTTTGCCAGATGCCCGGTATTCGACTAGACTGGGCCGGGCAGAAGGCTCGACCGGACGTTGAAATGTCAGATTAAAATAATTCTTTCAATAATAATAATCCACTAACTCTAGTCCTGATGATTTTCCCTATCATTTACTATATTTTACATCTTGTATAAAAACCGGCAAATGGGGCATCCTCCACGCCATTTGAGCAATTTCACCATTTTCATCCCCCGTGTGTCTGTAACGTCCCTCGTCTGTTCAAACAAAGCAATGAAAAGGAGAGCGAGCATGCAATCAGATGCAGACCAGTGAACCACCATGTTCAGCTTCTTTTTGTCGCGATATGAGATTTCATCTCAACGACGATACATAGCGTCACGTTTTGATATCGCGATATATCGTGGGACGATATATTGTGACATCCCTAGAAAATATCTATCATTCAAATGTCGAATCCAAATATTTTGTACTCTGTGGATCCAAAGTTCCACCATTAACATGTGCTGTGCGTCTCATTCCACCCCCAGGATAAGCCTGCCGTGTACTTCATGAAGGGAGCCTACGAGCAGGTCATCCGTTACTGCAGCTCCTACAACAGCAGAGGAGCTGCCATGCCCCTCAGCCACCAGCAGAGGGAGCTGTACCACCAGCAGAAGAGCTACATGGGCACAGCAGGGCTCAGAGGTAAAACACACTGGACCTGGAATGACAACGGACAATCTGGTGAATAGAATATGATGGAGATCTTCCTAAACAGACAAACAAAGTGCTTTACAACAGTGGCTCTCAAAATGTTCATATCCGTCATTTAGTCCACATTGGGGCACCACATCACAGCCTTCCTCCACTCTCTCTCCATTGGCTCCCCATCAAACAACGCATCGACTTCAAACCTGCCCTCCTCACCTTCAAAGCTCTCCACAAACGGTCTCCCCTATACTAGGGATGGGCATCGAATTTCGAATTTTCGAATAATCGTTGTTATTATCAAGGTCGACTTTTATTATTGAAATTCGAAATTCGTTTATTGAAAAAAAAAATATATATTTTTTTTTTGGTGAGTGAAATGTTGCATTGTCTCCCCTGATTCTAAGTATAGTCGAATCGCTTGGTTTGAGCAAGTAAAACAATTTTTATAAGCAACCTCTCCCTCTTCATGGGATTTCATCCGCCATTCATTTTTCCATAAACCTTGCTTAAAATGCTTATAAAAAAAAAAAATGTTTTACATTTTTAATTTTTTTTACATTTTATTTTTATTTTCGAATTTTGATTAAAAGTCGACTTTGGCCAGCGAATTTCGAATAGTGTTTTTGCTAGAAATGCCCATCCCTACCCTATACGTGTCTGACCTCCTCCTCCACCATCGACCCTCCCGAACCCTCCGCTCCTCATCCACTGTTCCCCTCAACGTTCCTCCATCCAAACTTCGCAGCTTCGGCGATGGAACCTTCTCCAGAGCAGCTCCCCGTCTCTGGAACCCTCTCCCCCAGCCCGTCCGAGACTCACCCTCACTCACCATCTTCAAATCCCGCCTAAAAACCTACCTGTTCTCCTCCCAGGCACACAACCTCCCGTACCCATAATCACATCTCCCGCCCCTCCTGCTATGTCTCCCTGCCTACCTTGCTTTTTATTCTCTATCTGTTCCCTGTCCCTCATTTCTCTGTGTTCCCCTACCTGTTGTTTTTTGTCGACTCATATTGTCAGCGTCTTTCGGTCTTTGAAAAGCGCTTTATGAGTCGAATTAATTATTATTATTACATTGGGGCCACAGACCTCATTTAATGCCCCACCCAGAACTCCATGACTGTCTGTATTGTAGCTAGAGAGGTAACAGACTGTCTGTATTGTAGGTAGAGAGGTAACAGACTGTCTGTATTATAGGTAGAGAGATAACAGACTGTCTGTATTGTAGGTAGAGAGGTAACAGACTGTCTGTATTGTAGGTAGAGGTAACAGACTGTCTGTATTGTAGCTAGAGAGGTAACAGACTGTCTGTATTGTAGGTAGAGAGGTAACAGACTGTCTGTATTGTAGGTAGAGAGGTAACAGACTGTCTGTATTGTAGCTAGAGAGGTAACAGACTGTCTGTATTGTAGGTAGAGAGATAACAGACTGTCTGTATTGTAGGTAGAGAGATAACAGACTGTCTGTATTGTAGGTAGAGAGGTAACAGACTGTCTGTATTGTAGGTAGAGACATAACAGACTGTCTGTATTGTAGGTAGAGAGGTAACAGACTGTCTGTATTGTAGGTAGAGAGGTAACAGACTGTCTGTATTGTAGGTAGAGAGATAACAGACTGTGTATTGTAGGTAGAGAGATAACAGACTGTCTGTATTGTAGCTAGAGAGGTAACAGACTGTCTGTATTGTAGGTAGAGAGGTAACAGCCTGTCTGTATTGTAGCTAGAGAGGTAACAGACTGTCTGTATTGTAGCTAGAGAGATAACAGACTGTCTGTATTGTAGGTAGAGAGATAACAGACTGTCTGTATTGTAGCTAGAGAGATAACAGACTGTCTGTATTGTAGGTAGAGAGGTAACAGACTGTCTGTATTGTAGGTAGAGACATAACAGACTGTCTGTATTGTAGGTAGAGAGGTAACAGACTGTCTGTATTGTAGGTAGAGAGGTAACATACTGTCTGTATTGTAGGTAGAGAGGTAACAGACTGTCTGTATTGTAGGTAGAGACATAACAGACTGTCTGTATTGTAGGTAGAGAGATAACAGACTGTCTGTATTGTAGGTAGAGAGGTAACAGACTGTCTGTATTGTAGGTAGAGACATACAGACTGTCTGTATTGTAGGTAGAGAGGTAACAGACTGTCTGTATTGTAGGTAGAGACATAACAGACTGTCTGTATTGTAGGTAGAGACATAACAGACTGACTGTATTGTAGCTAGAGAGATAACAGACTGTCTGTCTTGTAGGTAGAGAGATAACAGACTGTCTGTATTGTAGGTAGAGAGGTAACAGACTGTCTGTATTGTAGGTAGAGACATAACAGACTGTCTGTATTGTAGCTAGAGAGGTAACAGACTGTCTGTATTGTAGGTAGAGAGATAACAGACTGTCTGTATTGTAGGTAGAGAGGTAACAGACTGTCTGTATTGTAGCTAGAGAGGTAACAGACTGTCTGTATTGTAGGTAGAGAGGTAACAGACTGTCTGTATTGTAGCTAGAGAGATAACAGACTGTCTGTCTTGTAGGTAGAGAGATAACAGACTGTCTGTATTGTAGGTAGAGAGGTAACAGACTGTCTGTATTGTAGGTAGAGAGATAACAGACTGTCTGTATTGTAGGTAGAGAGATAACAGACTGTCTGTATTGTAGCTAGAGAGATAACAGACTGTCTGTATTGTAGGTAGAGAGATAACAGACTGTCTGTATTGTAGGTAGAGAGATAACAGACTGTATTGTAGGTAGAGAGATAACAGACTGTCTGTATTGTAGCTAGAGAGATAACAGACTGTCTGTATTGTAGCTAGAGAGATAACAGACTGTATGTATTGTAGCTAGAGAGATAACAGACTGTCTGTATTGTAGCTAGAGAGATAACAGACTGTCTGTCTTGTAGGTAGAGAGATAACAGACTGTCTGTATTGTAGGTAGAGAGGTAACAGACTGTCTGTATTGTAGGTAGAGAGGTAACAGACTGTCTGTATTGTAGGTAGAGAGATAACAGACTGTCTGTATTGTAGCTAGAGAGATAACAGACTGTCTGTATTGTAGCTAGAGAGATAACAGACTGTCTGTATTGTAGGTAGAGAGGTAACAGACTGTCTGTATTGTAGGTAGAGACATAACAGACTGTCTGTATTGTAGGTAGAGAGGTAACAGACTGTCTGTATTGTAGCTAGAGAGATAACAGACTGTCTGTCTTGTAGGTAGAGAGATAACAGACTGTCTGTATTGTAGGTAGAGAGGTAACAGACTGTCTGTATTGTAGGTAGAGAGGTAACAGACTGTCTGTATTGTAGGTAGAGAGATAACAGACTGTCTGTATTGTAGCTAGAGAGATAACAGACTGTCTGTATTGTAGCTAGAGAGATAACAGACTGTCTGTATTGTAGGTAGAGAGGTAACAGACTGTCTGTATTGTAGGTAGAGAGATAACAGACTGTCTGTATTGTAGGTAGAGAGGTAACAGAGAAACTAGTTTAAGCTTTACATGATAAATAAGATGCCTAACTCTGCCTCGCTCTCTCTCCCTCTCTGTCTCTCTCTCTCTCTCAGTGCTGGCCTTTGCGTCGGGCAGTACCCTGGGCAGCCTGACCTTCCTGGGTCTGGTTGGCATCATCGATCCTCCTCGCTCAGGGGTCAGAGAGGCGGTGGGGACGCTCATCGGTGCTGGCGTCGCCGTCAAGATGGTGACCGGAGACTCCCAGGAAACTGCCGTGTCCATAGGTCAGAGGTCGCCTATACACTGCCTGGCTAACGTCTGCTCTCACATTTTATACTATACTATTCACCTTATGTAGCCACGCCCATTTGACCTGGTTGTGTGGTCGTTCGACGACTTCCGGCAAAAAAAAGAATAAATAAAAATGGCTGGCTGCTCCAATATCATCTAACTCTGAATTAACTAATAATTTAGCCAATTGTGTGCAACATACCAAATAAAAGCAAACGGCAATGTCTAAGAATGCAACACCATGTAACTGGCTCGTTAAGTCTCGCATTCCAGGGAATTACGTGTTAACGTCTGCGGGTCTTATTGACGTAAGTGGCTCGAGCGCTCGGAGGAGAGAAAACCATCTGAAGCTTTCTTTGTTGGAGTCCAGGTATGTTTTACAAGAAAGTGCTCGTCATTGTCGACGATAACGTTATCTGACCTGGCTAACAGTGGATACTCCGCTTGCTTGCTGTGTACCGAGCTCAAAGTAGTAGGCTACGTTCTTTCTTTTACCCCCTGCGCTGTCCGCTACAAAAACAACTCTCTACTTCATGACGTTCTTTCATATTTGGCGCCGTGACCGCCGGAAGTGTTAATAGGACCCGGAAGAATTTGGCACCACTGTAAGGTCTGAACATAAGGTGAATACTATACTATACTCTACTATACTATACTATACTTAGTGCTGCTCGATAAATCAATTTTGAATCGATTCAAAATCATCATCTGTTGTGACTTTGTGTTATTCTAGTACAGATATACCGTACCGAGCATGGGTGGTCGCTTAGACACTGCTAATATAATTATATAATTATGTCACGGAGGCACACGCTACAGGCAAGAGTAATCGAACCAAGAGTATCCCTCCAACAGAGCACCGAGTGCTCGATCAAAGTGACTGCAGGTTAGCAAGCAACAGCCAGGAGGTTAGGCATAGCAAGTTAGGCTAAAACAGGAAGTTGGGTTGTTCTGCCTTCAGAGTAAAAGCGTAAATTGTTATGAAAAATCGTATCAAAAAAAGGGCTCTGCAGGGCAACAAATGTTTAGAGAAGTATAATAGTATTAAAAAAAATCGAAATCGAAAATCCAGTTTTGAGAGAAAAAATCATCAATTTTATTTTTAGGCAAAAAAAGAACAGCTACTATTAATCTTGTCATTAATAGTAATTTTTCACTCACTATGTTTACAATGCACTGCAATATTAACTAGGGCTGCACGATTACCGTAAATTCCGGACTATAAGCCGCACCTTTTTTCCCGTTTTTTGGCCTTTTTTGGCCCCTGCGGCTTATATAACGGTGCGGCTTATCTATGGATTTTTTCAAAAAAAAAAAAAAAAAAAAAAAACTCTCTTTTTTAGCACTCTTTCTAACTATAAATCCTATATAACTATAATAAGTTTTAATTTCCTCTCTTGCCCTCTTTTCACCACACTGTATGACACTGTATGACACTGTGTGCACTGTAAAAAACAACACAGGTGGTGTTGTGTTATGTTGTTTTGTTGAAATGTTAATAAATGGGAGCTTCCTCTACAATCCCCTCTGTGCATGAACCCTTACATATGGTAATTAAACATTAAAACACAAAAAAAAAAATACCATTAAAACACCCGCGGCTTATAGTCCGGTGCGGCTTATATAAGAAAAAATAGTCAACTTTGAAGGTGCGGCTTATACACCGGTGCGGCTTATAGTCCGGAATTTACGGTAATCGCAATAAAATCGCGATCTCGATATCTACCTGTATGGGATCCTATTCCTGAATGACGACGATTCTATTGCATGTTCAAATCATTAGGGACATCCCCTTGCATCACATCAGGTACTCGTGCATTTCACCACATGATGAAATGCCCACCTCACCTGCAGCAGGCAGAAATGCAGCGGAAAACAACTCCAGAGAGAGATTGTTCTAAATAAGAGGAGAGAGATGGAAGTGTTGGATAAGGATTCATCATCAAGCATTTGAATTAAGCTATTTTGTTTGTTAAATAACGAGGGCATAACTTTGACAGGACGACAGCTCGTGTGTTGAGCCCAATTCAATGCATTGTCACACGGTTATCAATTACACTGCCTGATCCCACTAACGTAGTCTCGCACCACACATCTCCACACTTCGTTTTTAGTCACTAATTTAACTCTTTTACAGATGGCTCATTAACTGCACCCATCTTTTTTTTTTTTTTTTTTTCCCCAACCCGCCACCATGCACATGTATCCTCCCGGCCCATTTTCATACACATAAAGCAAACAGTGTGTGCAGAATGTCATGTATGGATGGCAGGATATGCAGCTGGAGATCAATACCAATTAATACCAATTTCATTGGAATAGAGAGCTCCAGGAACGAGTCCGGAAATCATCGATGCTAACAGCCCTGGTTCTTCACAGTTTTCGCCTATGGGAGTTTTGAATGGGTTTTTGGCGCGATGCTTCTAATAATCTCTCTGGACAACGCTGGCTTAATCAAACGCGAACCAGTGTTTAGTAACATCATCTTCACACATGAAGACCACTTTTATGAGTTTTGAAGCTTTTATGTGCCGTTAAAAGGGTGGCTAGCTAGCAAACGGCTAAATGAGACTACAATGTCGACGCGGATATTATACGTCATCACAAGTGAACGCGGAAATTCTTTCTCTCGCAATCAATGCGTGGACGCCTATGCGACACTGTGTGTAGTTCTGGATTAGCTTAGCACGAGCTTTTTACCTCTAGGGCTCGCAGTTACGCTTCAAAACTCATGAAAGTGGTCCTCATGTGTGAAGATTATCCCGCTGAACCTTGGTTCGCGTTTGATTAAACTTGCGTTGCCCACAGACATTATTTGAAGCATCGCGCCAAAAACCCATTCAAAAATCCCATAGACAGAAACCGTGAAGAACCAGGAAGTTCGGGACTTCCGCATTCAGCCTACAAAAATACGTCATCCCTGGAGCTCTCTATTGAGTCTATACATTGTGTGTGTACTCTGTGTGAAGCCCATTTGACCTGCTGATGTGACATTCCCATGACAGTCACTATTATATTTAGTTGTTGTTCCTGTCTGTATCAGGCAACAAGAGCGCAGTAAAATGTATAGTCTTAAGAATCGTGAGGATCCTCCCACGTGCTACGTCGTGCCGGTGAAGCTCCCCGCCGTCGGGCGAAAAGAAGCGGCTGGCAACTGCGCATGTGGCGGAGGAAGCATGGTGCTAGTCTACGGCTCGCCCCGATGTGACGGAGGAAGCATGGTGCTAGTCTATGGCTCATGTGACGGAGGAAGCATGGTGCTAGTCTATGGCTCGCCCCGGATCGGCAGAGGGCGGAGCAGTGACCGGGGCAGCAGGGGAGCCAAGTACAATTGTGGAGGAAAATGTGGGAAAATCAGAAGAAAAAAAAATCCAGAGGGAATCGTGATCTCAATTCTGAGCAAGAAAATCGAGATTCTCATTTGATCCAGAATCGTGTAAAATGATCCCCGTTAGCTGATGCCTGTCAAGTCAAGTCAAGTTTATTTGTATAGGACATTTCATACACAGAGGCAATTCAAAGTGCTTCACATAAAATGGTTGACAGGAAAATAAAAGAATAAAAGAAGAGAATAAAATGGACATTTAAAAGCATCACAACAAAACTTAAAAAAAGAAAATCAATTTATCTATATTGAGTCCCCCGACATCATGACTATAAACATGACTACACACACACATATAAAACTCAGGTCTGGGTACGGTGTTCTCTTTTCCTCTATACTGCAGTTTGGACGCCAAGCATACCCCCGCTTGTACCTAGTGTCATCTGTTGCCCGTCGACAAACAGGCCGTTTTTTCTCTCTAAACCTTGCTTAAAATGAGTACGGCTCAAGTAAGCTCCCCTTACGCGTGCGTCCCTCCTGACGCATCACCTCACCCTCTTGTGAGTATGTCCGTAACCATCCCCCAGACCTGCAGCGCAGCGCTCGGGTCTGGGTACGGTGTCCTCTTTTCCTCTATACTGCAGTTTGCACGCCAAGCCTGTGGCACCAGCTAGTCTTCCTGGGGTCCAAATAATACAATCCATCATAAGTAGGGATGTTCGATATTGGCTTTTTTACCGATATCCGATATCCGATAATGTCCAACTCTTAATTTCCGATACCGATATCAACCGATATCAACCGATACCGATATAAGCGGGCTTTTTTTCCACCAAAATTTCACGTAACAAGTTACATAATGTAGCTTAATGTAGCTGAAGAGTTTAATATATAATATGCATGTTGTGTTAAAGTTGTAAGTGTTAGAGAAGCGAGCTTGTGACCAGAAGGTCGTCGGTTCAATCCCCAGGACCGGCAGGATAAATCTGGGTGGGGAAAGTGAAAAGGCAGCGCTTGCCCCTCCCTCATTACCACCACTGAGGTGCCCTTGAGCAAGGCCCTTAACCCCAACCGCTCCAGTGGAGCTGCTCAGTGGCCAGCAGATCAGACTGTGGTTGTACTGGTCAGCTTCCAGGTATGAATGTGTGTGTGAATGTGAACAGGGCACTCCTGAAAAAGAGAGCAATGCTCTCAGTGAGACTCCCCCTGTATTTAAAAAAAAAAAAAAAAAAAAAATCGGCATGAAAACCGATACCGATATTTTCCGATATCGATTTTTTTATGCTAATATCGGCCGATAATATCGGACATCCCTAATCATAAGCATTATATACATAATACAACATCACATTAGTGTCATGTTTAACACATGTGCACTTTGAGTTGTTACTTTAAGTGATGTGAGTAGTAAATAAGAGGAAGGAAGGAATTAGTCAGAGAATTGGGGTTATATACTATATACTTATACTTATAATATATTATATAGGCTATACACCCTAATACAAATGAGTCTGAGGATGACTGTATACTATACATAGAATCACGAGTACATGGAATGACAGTACAGTACATGACCAACACTGGACTATTGTCATGTATTGACTTAAGTAATGCATTCCTAAATGGTATTTGAATGAGGACTTATTGTGTGTGTGCGTGTGCGTGTGTGTGTGTGTGTGTGTGTGTGTGTGTGTGTGTGTGTGTGTGTGTGTGTGTGTGTGTGTGTGTGTGTGTGTGTGTGTGTGTAGCGAGTCGTCTGGGTCTGTACACTAAGGGCTCTCAGTCTCTGTCAGGAGATGAAGTGGACCAGATGGATCTACAGCAGCTCTCCCAGCTCGTCCCCAGAGTGAGACCACACACACACACACACACACACACACACACACACACACACACACACACATATATATATATACCGGTATATATATATATATATATATATATATATATATATATATATATATATATATATATATATATATTTAAGCAATATAGCATGAGAGCCAGTGTGTTGTGCCAAATATATCCCCCTGATCAGCTGTTATGCCGAGTGGGATAACTGCTGAGCAGGGGGATATATTCCACAACACACGCAGCTCGAGTGCTATATTGCTTTTATAAAACGGTTTCCAAGTATGATAATATAATAATAATAATAATACTATAAGTCCGACTCCGACTGGCATGTCATTCTGATAGAGTCAGTTGAAACACTACTGTAAGGCGGGACCGCAAGAACATGCGGGTGATTTGATTGGATCGTTCTGGAGACTGAAGTTGACATTGGCCAATCCTGGCGCTTGCTGAGAAGCTGAGAGCTTTCTGGAAACCCCGACAGGCAGCTCGAGCGCAGCGTTGCATTCTCAGCGCTTGCTGAGAAGCTGAGTGCTTTCTGCAAAGCCCGACACCAACTAACGTTACGGGGTTAAATGCGGGGTTAAATGCGGGGTTAACAGCCTTTCTTTTGCAAAGAAGACATTAGCCTGCATCTATTCTTGTACAAAACATAATTTTCTGCGAAGTATTAGTAAAGTTATAAGCGAAGATCGATTCACAAGGATCTGACAGCTGTCTCCACCATTTTTTTTTTCTACGTTGTCATTTGAGGTAAGCCTTATTATTACTCTCTTAGTAAGAGAGTTGCCATGGCAACCAATAACCCATGGCCATGGGTTATTGAACTCGGTTACTGGAATTATACAATGGCTGTGAACCAATCAGATTGCTTGATTTGAGAGAGCCGTTTTATAAATATATATATACTATAAACGCGATGAAAAGAAAAGCGTTATGGTCGGCCCTTAATCGCATCGCGATTAACGCGTTAACGCTGACAGCCCTATATATATATATTAGGGCCGACCATAACGCTTTTCTTTTCTTTTTTATCGCGTTAATCGCATGCCGCAATTTTGTCCGTTCGTTGCACCCGTACTTGTAGTCAAGCCGGTCGCAGCGGTTTCCTGTCTCCTGCCTGTGCAGGCATGGAAGAGAAAGACAGCAATACGCTTCTAAATTGCTCGTTTTACTTAAAAAAACTCCCAAATGGCACAGTGGACAAGTCAACAGTAGTTTGCACCTTGTGTAAAACGGAATTAAAATATCACCGAAGTACATCGAGTTTGAGCTATCACCTAAAAGCTAAGCATACCGGAGCAGCTAGCATCCCCCTAGCCTCAACGCGAGACTCATCACTCATTCTTCCTTCAGAGTCTCGGATGCGCGGGTCCTCTAGCCACTGGGAGGTCGGCTCCAATGGCTTCACGCGATATACACGTTATCAATACACAGTTTCCAATACCGAGCCATTATTCACATGGAAGTGCCAAAGTTTTTAGCTCAGACACAGCCTTCTTCGGCTGTGTCCTTTTGGGTTTCGACTGCTCCACAGCGCCGCCGCCGGAAGTATCGGTTCTTGAGCGTGTACTGCACTGTTTACAATTGTGCATTTATTTTCTGTTCAAGACATATTTTGTAGACATCGTTACCTCCTGTCTACATTGCACTTCTATTGAATTGAAAATACATCTAAAATTCAAGATCACAAAGTACATTTATTTGCATTCATTTGATTCCCAATCACGACACACTGGTAAGAATGATTAACATAGAATTAAAAATGCTTTGAAATGCAAAATAATGCCATTTTAAACATGCGATACAAAGATGCGATTAATCACGATTAACTATAGTTAATCGCAAGATTAATAGCGATTAAGAAAATGAATCCTTTGACAGCCCTAATATATATATACATACATACATATTTATATATTTGTTTATTTAAAAGGATCCCCATTAGCTGCCGCCGAGACAACCGCTAGTCTTCCTGGGGTCCAAACACAATACACATGACATCACCCATATCCCCCTAACCACTATTCCTACCCAGCCCTCGCATTCTGACTCTCTGTCACCTTCCTATCACTAGCTACTGCCCTTTAAAGTCCCTGGAAACCAGAAATATTTCTTTATTATTTAGCATTTTGAGTTCATCACATCACAGGAATCTATGTTAATAAGCCACCAGCCAAATTTGAACGATGATGAACGTCGCAAAGTATATAAATTTAGGTTTGACAGTCATGGCAAAACTCATGAGAATCAATTAGTTTTTAGAGTGTATTTTCTCCCGCGGACTGTGTGGGCGTGTCCCGTCTGCAGCAGGGCTCCGAGAGAGAGAGAGCGCGAGACAGAGGGGGGGAGGGAAACGGAGAAAGAGAGATTGAGTGCTGTGTCGAACACACACACACACACACACACACACACACGTGTGTGTGTGTGTGTGTGTGTGTGTGTGTGTGTGTGTGTTCGTTGCTCGGAGAGGGAGAGAGAGAGACTTGCTGCGACTGCACAGCGCTACTGTGTCTGTGTGTGTGTGTGTGTGTGTGTGTGTGTGTTCATTGCTCGGAGAGGGAGAGAGAGAGAGAGAAGCATAGCGCTCGCACACAGAGTGGGAGGGAGAACGGACAAAAGGAGGGTGGGTGCGGATTGCGCGCGTGTACAAAGGTTATATAGAGCTTATGACGTCATAAGCTCCTGCATTTTAGCACCTCGCGCACTGCTCTCTTCAATGAGGAAGTACCTTGTACAATCTTGTAGAAAAGTGTCGATTTTAAGGCTTTGGGTTGAAAGTAATCTATAATAATTTCTGAGGGACACAATTACTAACATAAGACCCTAAATAACATAGTTAGAATGTTTTTGTGGATTTTGGTTTCCAGGTACTTTAAGCACTAAACTCACTAAACCTTCATGACTGACTGACTGAGTGAGTGACTGTCCTGACTTTTCCATCTTCTGGACCAGCACATCTTTGTATGTACATGAGGTATATTTGTGTTAGTGTTAAGTCGTTTTCCCACATGCGTACCGGAAAATTACCTGTAAGTCAATATCGGACATTTCCCTTCACACCTCTCCTCTCGCATATGAGAATCTAGCAGCCAAATTGCCTGTATGTTGGGGGGCGGGGCGGCACTGCAGAGCGGGTGGGGAGTGACGTGTCGGCAAAACTCCGAATGGTGAAATAAGTTTGCTTGTTTATCCGTTCACCTGCGTCGCGTTGAAGCACTTTTTACAGACTGGCTTCGTTTGATGTGTCCGGGCTTGCCTTCGCTGTCGGCAACGTAAGCAAAATACTTCCACATTTCGCTTCGTGCATTTGCTTCGTCTGTGTCCCTGTCGGGCTGTGACTGAAGGAGGAGGAGGACTGTGGCCACAGAGAGCGAGCAGGAGGCAGCAGAGAGGAGAGAGGCGAAAATCAGCACGCCCACACATTATTATCACAAGATCATTTCGCCAGTTTGCTTTAATGTGCGCGAATGATTAGATTATGCCCACTGGAACATTAAGCAACGTGTGTACACCTCGCCCATGCCGGCAAATGACTGGACCCGTTCTACACTTGCGCCTGTTATCGCGCATACCGCTCTTCTGACTGGCTCCAAACTGGTGAAATCTCCGCGATGACGGCGTCGCGCTTATACCGGCACGACGACTTTCACACATGCAGGCATTAGACCACGTTCCGGTCATTTAGCGGTACAAAGCGCATGTGGGAAAATGGCTTTAGTGTGTTATGTCTGTGGTGTGTGACCTCACTGTCTCTCTCCACAGATAGCGGTGTTTTACCGGGCCAGTCCCAGACACAAGCTCAAGATAGTCAAGGTGAGTTGGTGCCGAGTGGTTAGTGAGGAAGAGGAGAGTCAGCCTTTTCAATCCCTCCCCCCCGTATTTCCCTAAGCAGTCTGGGAATTTGAACGAGCAACCTACTGACCACATGCTCTACGTCTCTATTAGGCCATGTTCACATTACAGGCAAATCTGATTCATTAACACATTCACTGCCAGCCATTTTTTTTTACTGTAGGTAGGTTCTGCCAGAGGGTTTTTTTGAGGATTCTGGCTCATCTTTCAAGACCCGAGGATTCTTTTCTGCTAAGATTTTGTGAACACACAATATCTCAAAAGAACTAATAGAATGTGTGCTTTCTCTGTCTAAAAGAGTTAGTTTGTAGAGTTAGTAGTTATGTAAGCATTAGCAGTTGAATACAGCATGGTTTCAGCGTCTGAAAAATTATTCAGAGATAAACGGCTTTTTGTGAAATTCGATAGAACAGTCACTTTAACCATTCATTTTTGGCATCAGTAAGACGTCAGACATCTAAACAATAGTTTTGAACAGTAATTTCCTCCATAACAGCAGGAAACCCCCCTCTGCTTCCAACTCCTCCCTCCGTGTGTGTTTTCTTGGCTGCAGCGGCCGTGTCACAAGCTCGTTGCTGCTGCTGCTGCTGCTGCTGCTGTGCCTGTCTGCGCGGCCGCTCTTTGAGGAAGTCTGGATGGACTCGCTCGTATCTTGGAGTTTTGGTTGAGAGCTTTGATGAAGCTTTTGCGATTCTGGTCATATTTATGCTGCGTGTTTCAAAGTGTGTTCCACCCGTAATCTATTATGCAAATTTGCAATCCCGCACCGCCAGCAATCAGCGCGAAAACGAAAGCGTTTTCGCCAATACATTTTCATGAGAATGGCTTCGAGGAAGCCATTCTCATGAAAATGCTTGCCTTCCTCTAGTCAGGAGAGCACTGTCGCCACTTCGTCGGTGGAATGGGTTGTAAACGTTCGGTGATTCCAATAATTATATAAGAGATGTAAAAGGGTTAGATGCACATCCCACGGTCAAAAAAAAAAAATCATTTTTGTGACGGAGTAATACGTCATTGGCAGTGAACCGTTGGATTTTTTTTGACGGAGTAATACGTTGTTGGCAGTGAACGTGTTAATCATCATTATCTTGATTGGTTTCCCAAATCTGATTTGGTGAGTGTGTCCGCACTGCCACAAATCTGATTCTCAAGTCGGATCATGTGTGTCCAGACCTAAACAGCCTATCTGCATGGGTTGCTATGGTAACGACGTGGGCGTCAGTAAATACGTACGTTGGTGACGTGGTTTTCCTGCGCAGAAGCATTTGACGACGAGTCGCGAGCGACGTTCAAATCAGATTTGGTGGATCTGCGCGTCCGCACTCAAGTCACATCAGTCGAAAGCAGATTGGAAACTACCTCCATATGTGGTTTGGGACAAATGACACAAATCAGACTTGGAGCATCCAGACTCAAAAAACCAATCTTGATAAAGTCATTAATAGGTCACTAAAGTTCACAAATCAGATTTGGCCTCCTAGTCTGAACATGGCCAGTGCTGTCAGTTGAAGCAGTGAGCTCCACTGCCTTTTGCTGCCACAATGATGTCACAATGATGTCACAATGATGTCACAATGATGTCACAATGAGTCCAAACGCAAATGTATTTGCACGTATTTAGCATTATTATTTCATAATGTGGTGAACGCACGAGTCACAATATCTACATAAGAGCCTTTTGAAGCTGTTGGAATGTGTATTTGGTTACTTAAATCGTCCCTATTTTCATATCGTCCAATCGTGGCCATTAGAGATTGGCGATAGACGATCAGATCGTCATAATATATTAATTAGCCGTCATTCCAATTATTATTGTGTTTTTTTAATAAAGAGACCTATTCCTATTTAATGGCATTAATCAATTAGAGCGAAAAATACAATCGATCATAATATATTATTGAATGGACATACTTGGTATCAGAGGGGCTGCTCTGGACTGGCTGAAAAGCTACATTAGTAATAGACAGCAGTTTGTACAGATAGGGCAACATAAATCAAACTATGCAAATATTCTGTGCGGTGTGCCACAAGGGTCCATTTTGGGGCCCAAATTATTTATTCTGTATATCAATGACATCTGTAAAGTATCGAACTTGCTCAAATTTGTTGTCTT
Source organism: Poromitra crassiceps (assembly GCF_964638095.1). Classification (NCBI taxonomy): domain Eukaryota; kingdom Metazoa; phylum Chordata; class Actinopteri; order Beryciformes; family Melamphaidae; genus Poromitra; species Poromitra crassiceps. The sequence continues at coordinate 8,534,180 of NC_139641.1, forward strand.
TGCTGACGACACAAATATTTTGTGCTCTGGGGATGATCTGCAGGAACTTTTCAATGTAGCAAGTACAGAATTAAATAAATCAAAATGCTGGTTTGATAAGAATAAGCTATCATTAAATCTGAACAAAACAAAATTCATCATTTTTGGAAATCGAAAAATCAACACAAAACTTTGTTTGGAAATTAATAATGTAGAATTAGAAAGAGTATATGAGAACAAGTTCTTGGGTATTACAATAGATCACAAACTATGCTGGAATCCTCACGTAAAGTATTTGTGCGCAAAGATAGCAAGAAGCATCGGAATACTGGGAAAAACAAGACACATCTTAAATCAGAAAGCACTGCATACCCTATACTGCACACTTATTGAACCTTATCTGTCATACTGTATTGAAATCTGGGGTAATACTTACAAAAGCAACCTACAAAAGATATGCACATTGCAGAAACGAGCCATAAGGATAGTACATCAAGTTGGTTATCTAGAACACACAAACAGTCTGTTTTTAAAATCTCACACTCTGAAGTTCATGGATATGGTAAAATATAAAACTGGGCAAATTATGTTTAAAGTTATTAACAAGATGATGCCAGAAAACATTCAACACATGTTCTCTGGTAGAGATGGGGGTTACTATTTAAGAGGATCACTGAATTTAAAACAACCAAAGGTTGTAAAGGTTGTTGCATCTCTGTTTGTGGGGTGCTGCTTTGGAATGGCTTGGACGAAATGATCAAAAGGAGTACCATAATCATATAGGAAATTTCAAAAGAATCTATAAAGTGAGGTCTCCAGACCATAGTTCAAGCAGAAGGCCACTCACGCGTAATCCGATCTCAACGTGGTCAAAAAATCCTAGTATGACGTCTGCTATGACGTCAAACATGACGTCAGTTAATCCTCATATATATAGCAAGGGTCTACGTCACCTCTCTCTCTCTGGCCGATCATCGCAGCAGCAGCCCACAGCAGTCCATCTCCCTTGAAGCCGGCCCGAAGCGTTGTTTTGCTCCACATCTGCAGACCGAATCAGCATCCTCAAGCCTTCTCCACCCGTGGATATTCACCGCAGATTTCAACGCTCTCCACTCCATTCCGGTATGTCGAGTTCCGAGCCAGGGCTGTCCACGGACAGCGACGACAGCTTAGACATCGCTTCCCTGTTCCAGACCGGCCACGGAGCGTACCTGCTTCCCGAGTCTTCTGATGAGGACGCCGGCGAAGTGGCCGGATCTCAGGCTGCACAGGCTGCTAGCATAGCCCCAACGAGAAGGCCCAGCACGCGTTCCCGTGGCACGGGGCGCGCCACTGCGACGGCCCGTGGACGCCCAAGTACGCGTGCGAGCGTGCCGGAAGGAGAGGCCGCTCGGCGCGGACGCGCGAGAGGCCGCGGGCGAACACCAGCAGCCGCCCCGGGAGCCGGGAGCCGCCGGGGAAACGCAGGCCGCGGGGCCGCCGCGAGACGCCTCGTCCCTCCCGGTCGCACTGACCCCCAGGCCGCCGCCCCGGAAGCGGAAGCGGCCCCATCCGTAGCTCCGCCGAGCCGACAGGGGTCGTCAAGAGCCATCCTGCTGTCTCTGCTAGATGCAAGCAGAGCAGTAGAAGCCCGTCTGAGCGCCCTGGAAACCCCGGCGCAGCAGCCGATCCTACCCCCGCTCATGCAGCAAGCTGACATGCTCCCCGCCACCACCCAACCCGCCCAGATGAACACTCTGGCGTCCGCTTTGCCTGCCAGCCCATTCGGTATGTCTTTTGTTTCTCCCTGTGCTGATATTTCGCCCAGGCTAAGGTCCGAGATTTTAAAGGGCAGAGACATCAATTTAGTTAGCATACTCCTGCCATCTCCCGAGTGTAAAAGGAAGGCTACGGGTGACCCAGATGGCCCTGTTTATTTAAAGTCGTCCGACCCCCGCCTGCCCAAAGACCTGTCCTTATGTGACTTCCTGAACACGTTCGGCGTCTACCGTGACGTGATCTGTGAAGTGTATCCAGAGCGCCGCCATGAGCTAGACAAATACATAGCGCTAATAGTGGATCTCTACTCCAGCCACGGTAAACTATTTTACCAATATCATAAAGCGTTCTCTGCTAAAGCCGCCCTGATGATCACTCGGGCAAATAGGCGGCTCGACTGGTCCGTCATGGACATGCAGATATTCATGAAGCTGGTTAGCGGGCGGCCGGCGAACACCTGCTACTCATGCGGCGAACCGGGGCACTCCGCACAATTCTGCCCAAAGGCGGCCTTTCAATCCGGCGCCGCCCCCTCCCAGGCGCCCGGCACCAGCGGGTCCTCCCAGGCAGGCAACCAGGTGCGTAACTCCAGCGTCAACACGTACTGCAAGTATTTCAACGAGAACGTGTGCACGGTCCCTAACTGCTCCTTCCTGCACTCATGTAGCTCCTGCGGGGACGCCCACCCCCGCTCCACCTGCCCGCGAAGGTACCGTCCCCCAAAGCTGACCCTCAAGAGGGAGAGACCGGGCTTTCGGCAATACTAAAACGCCACCCCTCCACCCCCATCGACGTCCCAGCCCTTACACAGGAGCTGTCCCTTCACCCCAACCGCCCTTTCGTCGACTACCTGCTGTCAGGCCTCTCCCAGGGGTTCAGGATAGGCGTAGTCAACCCCCCCCTGGCCCCCCACATATCAAAAAATTTGCAATCCGCCCTCAAGGAACCCGAAGTAGTCTCCCAACTTCTCGCCAAAGAACTATCCAAGGGATTCCTAATCGGCCCCTTCAAGGCCCCCCCCTTCCCGGTGTTCCGGACAAGCCCAATAGGCATCGCCACGCGCAAATATTCCGGCAAGAAAAGAATGATAATCGACCTCTCGGCACCCCGGCACGGCCCCACCTCCAGCATAAATAGCCTAATTCCCCCCGAACCCTTCTCCCTCCACTACGCCACAGTAGACCACGCCATCCTCCTTATTAAGTTTGCGGGGAGAGGCGCCCAGCTCTCTAAGGCCGACATCTCGGACGCCTTCAAAGTCATGCCCATCCATCCCTCCCAATGGCCGCTGTTCGGAATCAAATGGGAGTCGAGGTTCTACTTCGCCGTCAGGCTCACGTTCGGCTGCAGGAGCAGCCCCGCCATCTTCAACTCCCTATCAGAAGCGTTATGCTGGATCCTGCTGAACAACGAGCGTCTCCCCGCCGTGCTCCACATGCTGGACGATTTTCTGCTGGTGGACCCCCCGTCGGTCCCCTCGGCCTCCCTAATTAAACTGAAGGGGGTGTTCCGAAGGCTAGGCGTGCCTCTAGCAGAGGAGAAAACCGCGGGCCCTGCGTCATCACTCGAATTCCTGGGCATCAACCTCGACTCCGAGCTCATGCAAGCCTCTCTCCCCCTCGAGAAGCTCACCCGGATCCGTGAAATCGCCCAGGCTCATACGTCCGCCACCCACGTCACCAAACGGGAGCTCCTGTCCCTCCTCGGCCACTTACATTTCGCCATGCGCATAATTCCCCAGGGCCGCTCATTCATTTCTAGGCTGCTCAACTTGGCGTCCTCAGTCCCCGGGCTCCTCGACCCGGTCACCCTCGACGGGGGCTGCCGGTCCGACCTCCGGTTCTGGTCTCACCTGTTATCGGACTGGAACGGGGTTTCCTTCTTCTACGAGGACGTCGTCTCGTCGGCCGACGACCTGAAATTTTTTACAGACGCGGCCCCGTCCGTGGGCTTCGGGGGGCTTTTCGGAGCCCGGTGGTTCACCGGCCCATGGCCGCGGCAGTTCGCCGGGCTGGACCAGTCCTCCGCGCTGTACGAAATCTACCCAATAGTGGTCGCATGTCACCTGTGGGGAAGTCTCTGGGCAAGGAAACGGATAGCCGTAAAATGCGACAACGCAGCGGTGGTTGACATAGTCAATAAGGGGCGTTCAGCATCCCCGGACATCATGCCTTTCGTACGGCGCCTGACCTGGCTCTCAGTCGCCCATAACTTCATTATAGTAGCCCAGCACCTCCCCGGTCACTCTAATATCCTTGCTGACCATCTCTCCCGTTTCAATTTTCAGGCGTTCCGCAGACTCTGCCCCGAGGCCGACCCATCTCCAACACCGGTTCCCCCATTCTCCACCCTCACCCTCTCGTAAGCCAGCCCTTCCCCGTCCTGCCCCCTCACCACCACAATCCCCTTCTCACCAATCTACTCCACACTGCCCAACTCCTCATCAGGAATGGCCTGGCCAGTTCCACGGTCAAAGCCTACGATTCGGCCTGGCGGTCATTCGCTTCGTTCTGCGTCTCAGTGGACCTTCCCACCTACCCGGTCCTGCTCCCCACGGTATGTGCCTTCATTACCTTCTGCGCAACCACCCGACGCCTGCGCCCCCGCTACATCCGCAGCCTAGTGGCGGGGATCCAGTTCCACGCAAGGCAATACGACCCCGCGTTCCCCAGCCTGTTCTCCTCCGCCATCATCAAGTCCCTGCTAAAAGGGATTACCAAGGCCTTCCCCTCCGCCCCAGACGCCAGGCGTCCCATCACCCTCCCCGTGCTGCGGCAGCTGCTGACCCGCTCGAGAGAGGCCAGCCCCTCACCACTGATAAATGCCCTCCTAGAATGCGTATTTTCCCTAGCCTTTTACGGATTCCTCAGGGTCAGCGAGTTCACTTCCCCCACAACGTTCGACCCCGCACGGGACGTGACCCTGGCCGACCTAAAGTTTTACTCCGACCACTACAGCATCGCCCTCAAACACGCCAAAGCAGGCGGGGCATGCTCCATCGTCATCGCCCGGAACAACTCCCCCTTCTGCCCCTTCTCGTCCATGGCTCACTACGTCAGGCTCAGGCCTCGGACCGGCCCCTCGGCCCCCCTGTTCCTCATCGCACCCTGTCACCACATGACAAGATCCTGGTTCACCCTGCACCTCAAGCAGACGCTCCAGCAATGCAACCTCCCGACAAAGAACTACTCCAGCCACTCCTTCAGGATCGGAGCGGCCACCTCGGCCGCCGAGCAAGGAGTGTCCTCCGCCTCCCTCCAGCAAATGGGCCGCTGGTCGTCATCGGCATTCTCCAGCTACATCCGCCCGGAGCAGGCGGCCATACTGGCGGCCCAAAGAACCCTCCTCCCTTAAATCGGTGAGCATGGCAACAAACAATGTCCCGGACTTCCGTGCCGATGAAGTAAATGTCTCGTTGGTGGTGGCTCCCCGAAAGCACGGCGCCAGCAAGGCGCAGTAAACTCCCCGGCTCATTTTTTTGGGGGGGAAAGAGAAAGAGAGAGCAAAAAGTCATAGTCGCGCCAAGGCAGCCAAGTAGGCCAAGCCGGGAAGCGCCAAGCTAAACTCTAATGTACCAAGATCGAAGGCCCGACCGAGTTAGGAGCGCCGGCCGCAAATAGCCGTTAGCCGCTAAAAGGTCGAAGGCCGGAAAAGTACAATCGCGAAGCGCCAAGGCGGCCAGGTAGGCTAAGCTGGGAAGCGCTATCGCGAGGTGCCCGACCGAGTTGGGAGCGCCAGCCGCAAATAGCTGTAAGTCGCTAAAAAGGTCGAAGGCAGGAAAAGTACAATCGTGAAGCGCCAAGGCGGCCAGGTAGGCTAAGCTGGGAAGCGCTATCACGTGCCCGACCGAGTTGGGAGCGCCAGCCGCAAATAGCTGTAAGTCGCTAAAAAGGTCGAAGGCAGGAAAAGTACAATCGTGAAGCGCCAAGGCGGCCAGGTAGGCTAAGCTGGGAAGCGCTATCACGAGGTGCCCGACCGAGTTGGGAGCGCCAGCCGCAAATAGCTGTAAGTCGCTAAAAAAGGTCGAAGGCAGGAAAAGCAAGATCGAAGGCCCGACCGAGTTGGGAGCGCCAGCCGCAAATAGCTGTAAGCCGCTAAAAAGGTCGAAGGCCGGAATAGTGCAATCAACTACGGGCGCCTGCAGATCTCAATTAACCTCCGGTAATCAGATCTTCCTTTTGGGGGATCTCCTAGCCCATGCAGGCGCCCTCCTCTGCCTCAAGAGCAGCGCCACTGGCCAATGGAGTCAAGCGCCAAAGCATTTGCCATGCACGCCGATTGCTAAATAAAGTTTGTCTAATCCTACCAACTGGCCTCTCCTGATTGAAGTGAGGTCTCCAGACCATAGTTCAAGCAGAAGGCCACTCACGCGTAATCCGATCTCAACGTGGTCAAAAAATCCTAGTATGACGTCTGCTATGACGTCAAACATGACGTCAGTTAATCCTCATATATATAGCAAGGGTCTACGTCACCTCTCTCTCTCTGGCCGATCATCGCAGCAGCAGCCCACAGCAGTCCATCTCCCTTGAAGCCGGCCCGAAGCGTTGTTTTGCCCCACCCACCTCCCCAGTCCACCACCAACGAGTCTTGACTCCTGATCCCCCACGGGGGGGGGATCTCCTAGCCCATGCAGGCGCCCTCCTCTGCCTCAAGAGCAGCGCCACTGGCCAATGGAGTCAAGCGCCAAAGCATTTGCCATGCACGCCGATTGCTAAATAAAGTTTGTCTAATCCTACCAACTGGCCTCTCCTGATTGAACTATCAATCATGGACATGTATAAGAGAGAGCTTGAAAAATGAGTATTGCACTTAGTATATATTTTTTACATTTGGTAGCATTAAGTTGGATTGCCTATGGTAGGCTATCTGTTTTGTATTGTAAAGCAGCTATTATTATTTAAACCTTATCTAATGAAGCATGGCTTCTTTCTGTCCCTTCTCGGACATATAATATGTTGTTTTGTAAATGAATGTGTTTTTAATTTCTGTTCGAGACAAATAAAAAATTCAATTCAATTGAATGCAGCCTGTAGAAGAATAGACTCAGCTCTCAGTCTTAATCCGTTTCACTACCTAAAGACTGAGATTATTATTATTTAAATCTTAGTTAGTTGGTGCTGTTGGAAGCCTTGCATCGGAGAACCAATCATGAGTGTTGTGGGCGGGCCTGCTTTCTGGGGGCAGTGACGCTCATGCAGAACCGGTGTCTCGCAAAACATCGCCGTACCAGCAACATGTGAATTGAATACTCAGCGGTAAAATCTCAAAATGGCTTCGCAGTCACCGACGAAAACTCCTTCCAAGTTTGTTGATGTCTGCCGCGTTTGCGGAGAAACATATTAATCACTTAGAAACAAACATAACCTGTTAATAGGACGTGTTTCATCCGGCCCCGGCGGCTAGAGGTCTTTCCCCCCAGCGATAAGCCCGACTCCCGAGGCTAACGTTACAGAGCCTGCTGATGACTTCACAGTAGCAAGCGGACCACTTCCGGGTAGGAAAAATGATTGTAAAATAAACAACAGGTATAAACTCTCTTTGCAGCACATCAGTGTCTTGCTCTATATTGGAACTATGAAACATTGCATTGCAGCTACCAAATAAAATTCTAATAATAAATGTAGGCGTGTCTGCTGCCGGCCGTTCTCGCCGGGCTCGAAGAGACAGATTTTGACAATGATATTCCTAGACGTTTGGTGGTTAGGTGGCGCTGTTGGCGCCGCTCACCAAACGTCTGGAAACCGAGACTAGGAGAAGAATAATAAACATAAATAAATAGATTATGCATTTATAAGAGAAAAGACTGGAGACCGTCCCCATGCGTTCTGAAGCCGCCTCCCTCTATTGGCCTCACTCATGCTGAACTCCATGGCTGCGTTCCAATACCCATACTTGTACTTCTTTCTTGTAGTATACTGCCGCTGCCCTCACAAAGTATGGATTGTAGTGTGTAGCATGCATGCAAAATGCATACTATTGGGACACACTACATCTGTCGTCACGTGAGCTTCCTGAACTCCGACCTCTTGCTCACTTCCGCCGACGTCCGCAGCGCCACATTTTTTTTTTTTTTTTTTTCAATAAACAAAGTCTGACAATAACAAACAGTACTTTATACAAAAAATTCAGACTAAGCATTTACAAAATTGGAACAGACAATCAAATAAACAAATTGCTGTTATATTGTAATGTATGTTGTTGTTTCTAATAAACTGATGTGATGATACTTACATGCAGTCTCATTCTTAATTAACAGTATAATAACGTGCATATTTCTGTCACTGTTTTTATCATAGTTATTGACGTGTTCACGGCGTCATGGAGGCGAGCGTGGATTATACACGCAGCTCAGTCAGTGCGACGTAACTCCAGTAGGTGGCGGTAATGCACAAAAAGTTGTTTGCCAACCGCCATAAAACATTAGAAGAAGAAGAACTTCCGCTGCGCAAAGGATTGTGGGGAAGATTGGCTGGCGCAGCATGCATCGATGCATACTCCGAAATAGGAGCTGATGTAGTACAACATCCTGGTACTCTTGGCATACTGCATCTGACATACTATGTATTGGGACATACTAATTCTTTTTTTGCCTACTAAATAGTATGGAAGTATGGGTATTGGAACGGGGGCCATGACTTTTTTTCTGCAGTCTACTTTTCCATGTTCATTTTGCAGGATTTAACACCGGCTGTCAGGTCAAGTCACTGTTACACTGTTGCACTCTGGACTCTTCATCATAGAAAGTAACACAAGACGGAGGCTGGAGTAAAGTTGGTACGAGATCTAACCTCGCGTCACCCAGAGCACGGCAAATAACACAACCACTTCTAGCCTTAAAAATAGAAGCACGCAGTGCAAAATAAACTGAAATAACTCATAGCCTTAACTATGAGGAACCTCCATAAAATAGCTTACACATCAACAACGCTGGTTGTTATGTAAATATGGAGTGAAACTAGTCTAAAGCATTACTCAAAATCTATATTAACGTTAACGGGAAAGCCCGCGGCGGGAAGACGTACTTTTACAATCTGGCTGACTTGACGGTGCTGCAAAGAAACTGGAGAGGGAGACGAGAGAGCAGATGCTTCAGTTCCCGCTAGCCTGGCTGGTTTACCAGGCGGGAGGGGCGGGTGGCTACTTTTCTACTGCACGCACAGAGAAGGGCGTCTATCGTCTCATTTTACTATGGGAAGGATGGCAATTGGGGGACTCTCCCAAAATGTTGGCGCGTTTCTTTAAAGCATACATGGGCAAACTACGGCCCGGCCCGCGGGCCGGATGCGGCCCGCGGGCGCCACCTGTGTGGCCCGCGATGGAATTGCAAAAATAATAATAATAATATATATATATTTTTTTTTACACAGTGCACCTGAACGCAACATGCAAGATACCCGCTGAATAAGTGTCCAAATGTTCATGTTATTCTGACCAATACTCCACTTCTGTTATAGCATTTCAGTCTGGAATATGGAATATCTTTCAATAATGACTAAAAGGCTACATTGAATTAGAAATTTAAATAATTAACTCACTAGTAGGGTCATCTGTGGCACTTCCGTGACCGTGGAGAGCGAAGGTCCGTTTCTCAATGGATTTGTCATCTAGGAGGGTTAATAAACAAATTTAGCTGGGGTGTATTTTTAAAAAAGGCGGGGAAAATATTTGAGAGACCAAAATCCAAAATGTCTGCCGTGGAAATGAACTTTTTAATGGTTTGACCTACAATGATGCACAATACATGGTTTCAGAGCTTATTCTGGTCAAGGAATACATATTTGGTGTTTATATAATGATTTGACTTATTTTTTACCTTCAAATCCAAGATGGCTGCCAATTTTGAGCTCTAAAAGGCAGTTTTTTCAAAATCGTCATAGAGCCTTCATATTAGGCTTGAATGACAGGTCTTCTCATGATGAGTTGAATAATATACAGTATAAGTACACAGAAGTAATCTCTGAGGTCATTAAAGTCAATGTTTGTGTGTAAACAACAGTTGCTGATTTGCGGTTTCCCATTAAATAGGGTAGGCTACTGAGAATATGGTGTCCAGTTCATCCCATCACATTTTCATAATGAACCAAAAACAATTTTGCACTATAGCCTAACATAAAATAATATTCTGTATGCAAAGCTAGTTGCTTGAGCTGAATTTAAAGGTCAACTCAAAACAAACAATGAAATTAACTTTGAAATTAAAACTGAATCCTAGGCTACTAAATTTCATCAGCAAACAGTAAAGGAAACTTGTCTTTGAACTCAGCTGACTGTCTAGTCCTAATCCCTGTTGTGCAATGTCCCTTTTCAGTGAAGTTTTAGTTTTTGTTAAGAGTATGGACTTTTAATCTTGACCTTGTTGGTAGGCAACGGCCCTTTTTCAGTCAAGCATTTTCAGATTAGCTCAGTCAGTCTGTGAAGCAGTCAGTGTCAGCACTTGCGCGAGCTCGCTTTTTCTCTAACTAATGTTAACATTACACACTTTAAGACACTTTGTTTGAGGATATAAAAGGAGGTACGGTGGTGTAGTGGTAAGCACTATCGCCTCACAGCTCGAAGGTCGGCGGTTCGATTCCCACCTGGGACGATGTGAACGCTGAAGGAATGCGTGCCCGTCCGCATGTCCTCGAGTGCCCACCGCCCGGGTGGGGTCGTCAAAAGGGCCTTTCTGTGTGGATTTTGCATGTTCTCCCCGTGCCTCCCGGGGGTTTCCTTCATATAGGAACCCCCTTCAGAGGGAGGAGAACTGGTTGGAATAGTGTGAACCTCCCACGTGCTATGTCCTACCGGTGAAGCTTCCCCTGTCAGGTGAAAAGAAGCGGCTGGCTAACTGCCCATGTCTCGGAGGAAGCATGGAGCCAGTTTCGGCTCTCCCCAGATCGGCAGAGGGTGGAGTAGCAACCAGGATAAAGAAATTACGTTAGCACTAATGGGGGATAAAAAATCGGGGGGGAGGGGAATATAAAATAAAAACTTTGTTTGAGGATATCAACGTTATTCACTAGTCTAAAGATAGTTCTACCATCAAGAACATATAAAGCAAAAAAAAAATTTATTTGCAGAAGTCATCATTGATATTTGGTGTTAGCTAACGTTAGGTAACGTTATTATTTTTAGCTAAAGTTAATGTTATCTGTCTCCACACTTCTGTCAACTGACATATGCATTTGCTTTTGAAAATAAACAGCGTATAACAGCAATATAATATAACAGTAATATAATAGCGAGTTGCTTTCCCTCCCAATGAAAGACAAAGCACACAATGTCCTATGAATGTGTCCTAAAATGTGACAAGCCTTGCAAGCCCACTGATACAATAAATCAAGGCAAATGGGACAGCTTACAATTAAAAGCCCAAGACTGGTCAGGACTTGATAAATTTGATGATGTTTACACCACCACCTCCTGGGAAGATGGGCCAACCAATCGGTACATGCATTTGTCATGTTATATTTATATTTAATCTTCAGTTATGCTTAAGCAAGCCAGACTGTTTATTTTCAAAAGCAAATGCATATGTCAGTTGACAGAAGTGTGGAGACAGATAACATTAACTTTAGCTAAAAATAATAACGTTACCTAACGTTAGCTAACACCGAATATCAATGATGACTTCTGCAAATAAAAATTGTTTTTGCTTTTGTTTTATATGTTCTTGATGGTAGAACTATCTTTAGACTAGTGAATAACGTTGATATCCTCAAACAAAGTGTCTTAAAGTGTGTAATGTTAACATTAGTTAGAGAAAAAGCGAGCTCGCGCAAGTGCTGACGCATGCTTCACAGACTGACTGAGCTAATCTGAAAATGCTTGACTGAAAAAGGGCCGTTGCCTACCAACAAGGTCAAGATTAAAAGTCCATACTCTTAACAAAAACTAAAACTTCACTGAAAAGGGACATTGCACAACAGGGATTAGGACTAGACAGTCAGCTGAGTTCAAAGACAAGTTTCCTTTACTGTGTGCTGATGAAATTTAGTAGCCTAGGATTCAGTTTTATTTTCAAAGTTAATTTCATTGTTTGTTTTGAGTTCACCTTTAAATTCAGCTCAAGCAACTAACCTTGCTAGCTTTGCATACAGAATACTATTTTATGTTAGGCTATAGTGCAAAATTGTTTTTGGTTCATTATGAAAATGTGATGGGATGAACTGGACACCATATTCTCAGTAGCCTACCCTATTTAATGGGAAACCGCAAATCAGCAACTGTTGTTTACACACAAACATTGACTTTATTGAATTCAAAAATCAAAATCAAAATTGGCAGCCATCTTGGATTTGAAGGTCAAAAATAGGTCAAATCATTATATAAACACCAAATATGTATTCCTTGACCAGAATAAGCTCTGAAACCATGTATTGTGCATCATTGTAGGTCAAAGCATTAAAAAGTTCATTTCCACAGCAGCCATTTTGGATTTTGGTCTCTCAACTATTTTCCCCGCCTTTTTTAAAAATACACCCCGGCTAAATTAGTTTATTAACCCTCCTAGATGACAAATCTTTGGCTTTGATCATCCCGGGCCACTTACTGATACTTATGCTTAAATTAACCCACTCATATTCTGATTTATTTCAAGAAAAACATTTTGCCTAGTGGAAATTCTAATTGGCTGGTAACTTTAAAATCTAGCAGCCATATTGGCAGGTGGTCAAAAAAGTTAATTTCAAGCCCTGAGAGCAGGTGGTGACATAGGAGTGAGTGAGAAAAGGATGAAATATTGGTGGTTAAGACTGAATAATGACATCACAACTGTTAATGTAAAATGAGTTATTCCTCTAAACGTGGCTTCAAATGCACCGAATTTTTTACGCTGGCGCCGTTCGGCCCTCAGCAAAACCTGGTAGCGAGGACATTTTTTGTGGCTCTCTCTATCATCAAAGTTACCCATCCATGGGTTACGGCATGACAATATTTGTTCGGCCCTCGGCAACAATCTGAGTTTCTCATGTGGCCCCCCATGAAAAATAATTGCCCACCCCTGCTTTAAAGTGTCTCTCCCCTCAGTCTCTGCAGAACATGGGCGCCGTGGTGGCGATGACGGGTGATGGGGTGAACGACGCGGTGGCTCTGAAGGCGGCAGACATCGGCGTGGCCATGGGTCAGACGGGCACCGACGTCTGCAAGGAGGCCGCAGACATGATCCTGGTGGACGACGACTTCCAGACCATCATGTGGGTTCCCACAAGTCACACACAACCTGAAAATATGACAGAATCATAACGTTATGGTTTTCCCAATGCTCGACATATATGACGATTACTGATGTCTGAGCTACCGTCCGGTCAGTTCAATGTTCGCACATCATCAGATACGCCCCCGGAAAAACGCATGTTATGCCGGAAACAGTATTCCCTCCGTTAGGGCTGGGTTCAAAAAAATCGATTCTCCGATTTTTAATCGATTTCTATTTTAATCCTTTGATATCGATTCATATGTCCAGAGATCGATTTTTCTTTTTTTAATAAACAGGCTAAAATATTGTGCTGTGTGTGGTAGTTGAAACATAGGTTCAAGTTGACGTTTATTTATGTTTGTAGTTGAAACAAAAACATAAATACTGTAGGCTACATAAATGGAAATGTTTGATCATTAATATCTACTTTTAGAAATGATATAGGCTGAAATCAAATCACTGTGCATAATTGTGAAAGTGTCTTTATTGACAGATGAAAAGGCTGTTATTTACCCTTTGTCACCACCTGGTGAGTAAATATATGTGTAACTAAAACCATTAAAATTGACAACCGGTCCGCAACTTTTTTCCCCCATGTATCTACTTGCCGCAAAAAAGGTTGGGAACCCCTGTGTTACATAACTGGACAGTCATGTAATTCAGGTTACAGCTCAAAAAACACGTTTTGGTATCACTAACCAAATCGATATTGAAATTAATCGAATCGAATCGAATCGGGATTAATCGATTCGCAACCTTGTGAATTGGAATCAAATCGATTCTTGAAATTTGAACCAATACCCAGCTCTACTCTCCGTACTACCTTAGCTGCAAGGATAACATTAGCATCATTATTGCTGGGATATCAACAACCGGATAGCGGATATTTTAAAGCTAGATTAACAGCCCCATAGGAAGAGCCTGCCTCGAAATGGTTAACAAGCTAATGTTTTGGTCGCTCAGTGGCGTTTTGAGGCTGATGAACGTTGTTACAGGCAGCGGGCTTAGATAACATAGGTAACGTTAGCTAACACGGCGCAGTAATACTAGGATGCGGTCACAGGTGTGTGTTTATAAAGTATTTTACAACGGCTTTGAACGCAGCTCAACCGATCATAATCGAGGACCGGGACTATCCGTTTTATAATGACATTTTTAGCTGCATGTTCACGACCCAGGGGCCGGTTGCACCAACTGGTCTTAACTATGCCTGGTTGTAACTCCTACGTCGGTCTTAGTTAAGACCATGGACTTACGCCTGTTGCACCAACACAGCTTATGTCTGGTCTTAACTATGCTGGTCGTAGCAATGCGCGTCCATGTGAATTGCCAGGGAATGCACCCTGATTGGATGATGTTGCAAAAAATGTGCCTCGCGACCTGCTTGGAGCACTGTGCCACTACGCTCTCTCAGCCACTACTGTAAAACACCCTCCCTCCTCTCACCCTCCCTCGCTCCGGGGGAAAAATGGCGGCGATTGAGCCAGAAAGACAGTCTGAATGAAATTGAATGTAACGTTCCCAATTCTATGTATTAACTTCTAAAAAACTAACGGCAACATTTTGGAAGGCTAAGCCACACAACTAGTTAGTTATAATCTAACGTCGTGCTTTCAAAGACGGCGAACTGGCGGTGTTACGACGATGACGGTCAAAAAGGTCTCCGCGGAGATCTCGGTTACAGGCAGGCACTACGCCTCCTCCTGACCAGGCGTAGGAGTTACGCCTGGTCGTAGTGAAAATAAGGCTTAAGCCGTCTTGGTGCAACCGGCGTAGCTGTTAGGTCATAAAGTTACGACCAACTTAGCTTAAGACCAGTGTAAGAACAGTTGGTGCAACCGGCCCCTGGTCTAGAGACCTGAATGTCAGTGAGTGGGGGCGGGGCTACACCATTGGTCGGCCGTGACACGTGGCACACCCACACACGGTGTGAGTTGGCGCCTGCACGGCACAAAAGTTTACAACGCATGGTGAAATGTGACAGCAAAATGGCATGTGACCGATGTGCAAAATGACCGAGTAGCATTACTGCTGCCTGCTGTAGCAACGTCAAGCTAGCTAGAGTTTGCTAGGACAGGAAGGGGAAATGGGGTGTTTGTGCCTTCAGAGTTAAAGCATACATTGTCACTTTTGAGAAAATACTTGGCCGGAAGAAAACGTGTTGGTGCTGAGCTGGTTTTAGGCGTAGTCCACTTTTGAGGGAAGAATAGAAAAGCAAAATAACAAACAAATAACAAATAATAAAATTCAAACCAACAACACAATAACATTGAACACTTACTGTAGATGTTCAACCAAGGAATATGATATTTGAACATTGCAACTGACAGATTGTGGTCATGGAATTATGGCTTTGTTTTTGAATAGTGAAAAAGTCATGGATTTTGCACAGCAAAGAAATAAGACAAACAGCTGATTTGCAGATTCTGTGATGTTTTGGAAAAGTTAAAGCGATGTACATTTTGTGACCCTTCACTCTGCTGCTGTTCTCTGCTCTCAGGTCGGCCATAGAGGAAGGCAAAGGCATTTACAACAACATCAAAAACTTTGTCCGTTTCCAGCTGAGCACGTGAGTTTACGTTTATTTCTGACACACAAATCTTTCTGCCAGAATGCAAACAACAATTTAAAAATGTCATTAGAAAGTGACATTGATATTTTTTAGTTTGGAATGCTTGTGAAACTGTGATGGTCAAGAGCCTCATTAGTGATTACTACAGCAGAATAACATGGAGCTGATATCACCATTCATGTTCCTAACAGCAGAATAACATGGAGCTGTCATTGCTCCACCCCCTCTGCCGATCTGGGCAGAGTTGTAGACTAGCACATGCGGTATGGTGGCGCAGTGGTAAGCGCTGTCGCCTCACAGCTCGAAGGTCCTGGGTTCGATTCCCACCTGGGACGCTGTGAACGCTGAAGGAATGCGTGCCCGTCCGCATGTCCTCGAGTGCCCACCGCCCGGGTGGTGTCGTCAAAAGGGCCTTTCTGTGTGGAGTTTGCATGTTCTCCCCGTGCCTCCCGGGGGTTTCCTTCATATAGGAACCCCTTCACCAAAACATGCAATATCCTGGTTGCTAATGTGGTTCCTCCTCTGGTCGTTAAGGGCGCCTGTTCGGAGGGAGGGGAACCGGTTGGAATAGCGTGATCCTCCCACGTGCTATGTCCTACCGGTGAAGCTTCCTCTGTCAGGTGAAAAGAAGCGGCTGGCTAACTGCCCATGTCTCGGAGGAAGCATGGAGCCAGTTTTCGGCTCTCCCCAGATCGGCAGAGGGTGGAGCAGCAGCCAGGATAAATAAATTAAATTAGCACTAATGGGGGATAAAAATGGGCTAAAAAAAATCGGG
The DNA here is from genome assembly GCF_964638095.1 of Poromitra crassiceps. Taxonomy (NCBI): domain Eukaryota; kingdom Metazoa; phylum Chordata; class Actinopteri; order Beryciformes; family Melamphaidae; genus Poromitra; species Poromitra crassiceps. Next base: position 8,550,443 of record NC_139641.1, read on the forward strand.
GGAAAAAAAGAAAAAAGACTAGCACATGCTTCCTCTGATACATGTGCACACCGGCCAGTCTCCCAGTCAGACTGCACCGACGCACGCTCCAAACTATTCACACAGCCTACAGTTAGGCTGTAGGTAATCTATCTTTCTCTCTGTCTGTCTCTCTCTCTCCTCCTGCTGGTCTCCAGGAGTATTGCAGCGTTGACGCTCATCTCCTTGGCAACACTCATGAACTTCCCCAACCCACTGAACGCCATGCAGATCCTGTGGATCAACATCATCATGGACGGCCCTCCTGCTCAGAGGTACCCCGGGGCATCATGGGAAATGTAGTTTAAAAGACTGACAGATTGGAGTGAATGAAATTTCAAGTCAAATTCGTAGACTTTTAGCGTTAAGGGAACATGTTAAGTTTTCTTATTGATGCCTAGGTATCAGAATTTTTTGGTTGCGTTAGTTCACTCAATCTGATAGGTGACCAACTGTCATGGAGCTCTCCATTCTCCATTCGTTTTCTCAGTTTTAAGGCTGTTTTTGAGCACATAAAATATGATGTATTATTATTCATTAGATTAGCATTATATGGGAATGAAAAGCTCCCACCACTGCCATTAGTAACAGTCATTTAGAGAAACAGTGAAACAGACACGCCTGCAGCGGTGCAGCCCCAAAGCACTATCTGCCCTCTGCTCTGAAACGTTCTGAAGGACAGCTCAGAGGATGCTGTGGCCATTTCAGGAGAAATGTATGAACACACCTAGGGATGTTCGATATTGGCTTTTTGACCGATATCCGATAATGTCCAACTCTTAATTTCCGATACCGATATCAACCGATATCAACCGATACCAATTTTTTCCACCAAAATTTCACGTAACAAGTTACATAATGTAGCTTAATGTAGCTGAAGAGTTTAACTCATTGAGTGCCAGCCACTTTTGGAGAACGGACGCTCCCAGTGCCAGAGTTTCAGAGCTTTTTTCAGTGATTTCTCAAGGCCCACAGAATATTGTGTGATATTACTATGTAAACAATGAACACGCAAAAAGAACGATGAGACTCTTTTCTATCATCAGCAAAAACAGGTTTATTGATATCATTTTCCGTTCTTTCGTTATCAGCCGGAGAAGATAGCTTGATTTAACAAAAAAGAGCTGTTTTTTTCTAGAAGCTGAGATAATGGCCCTTTTGTGAAATTAAACATTTCAAACACATCACTGACTCTGAAGCTAATTTTCTGATGTAGTCACACCTCAAAAATAATTTCCTTCAATAAAACAGTGAAGGCCAGGGAATTTTGTTTGGCAGAATAATATTTTTAGCTGCAACCAGCAGCGCTGGCCCCTGCGTGCGCTGCTGGTTGCAGCTTCTTGCTGGTCTTTGCTGCTGGTGGGCATCGGATATTCTGGCTTGCGTTTGCCAACCCTGTCCTGCTGCCTGGGTCTGTCTGGGTCAGTGTTGTGTGCTGCTCTGCGTGACCCCCCCCCCCCCCCCCCGCCCCGCCCCGCCTCAACTGCACACTCCTCCTTATGGGAGGTGGCTCTCTGCTGAGTTTGCTCTGCACTGTGAAGGGTGCGCGACATCCAGCTTTTTTACAGCGTTTCCGCGTGTGTTTGTCACCGGCTCCTATGCTTCCAGTTGAGAATAATAAACAACTCCACGGCTGATCATGCGAATGGGCTGTCGCAGCGGGCATGGAGGAGCTCAATTGTGGGAGCAGATTGGCTGCTGCAGGCGCATCTAACGTTAAAACGCTTCATGCATATCGATGCATACGGATGCGATGCGATTTCCGTTTCCCCAACGACTTATTCTCTGTTTTTCTCTGCCTTTCTGTTAACCTGGAGAGCACTGTCGCCACCTAAGGGTTCTGTAAAATAGGTTATAGACCTCCAATAGCTACAATAGTTGTACCAGAGATGTATCAGGGATTGATCCACGTCCCACCGTCAAAAAACGCAATTGACGACAATCGTCGTCTTTGGCACTCTACGTCAGTATTTGAATTGACGACAGCTGTCGTCATTGGCACTCAATGAGTTAATATATAATATGCATGTTGTGTTAAAGTTGTAAGTGTTAGAGAAGCGAGCTTGTGACCGGAAGGTCGTCGGTTCAATCCCCGGGACCGGCAGGATAAATCTGGGTGGGGAAAGTGAAAAGGCAGCGCTTGCCCCTCCCTCATTACCACCACTGAGGTGCCCTTGAGCAAGGCCCTTAACCCCAACCGCTCCAGTGGAGCTGCTCAGTGGCCAGCAGATCAGACTGTGGTTGTACTGGTCTGCTTCCAGGTGTGAATGTGTGTGTGAATGTGAACAGGGCGCTCCTGAAAAAGAGAGCATTGCTCTCAGTGAGACTCCCCCTGTATAAATAAAGGGGAAAAAAAGAATAGAACTGTATCATGGAATAGTTCATGGAATTATTATTAGTTATTTTTGATGGAAGTGAAATTAGTTATTATTAATTATTATTATAGTATTAATAAAGGTAAAAAAAAAAAAGACAGATCGCTCATCGTGTTTCAAGCATCGATTACACACACACACACACACACACACACACACACACACACACAGAGGCAGGAGATTGATAGTGATTGATAGTGCTTCCCACAAGATTCCCAGCTCCTCCAGGCTGCATGTCAAAGTGTCCTTGGGCAAGACACTGAACCCCAAATTGCTCCCGTTGGTGTGCCAGCACCCTGCGTGGTAGCCTGCCGCCATCGGTGTGTGAATGGGTGAATGTACCTACCGACTGTAAAGCGCTTTGGATAAAAGCGCTATATAAATGCAGGCCATTTACCATAATAAAAAGCTAGTTTTTTTTTTTTAATCCCCCCCCCCCCTCATGATTCAGTACAGTAGGTGGCTGGTTGGTTTGGTTCCAGGCAAATTGTTGAAACAATTTATAAGGAGTTGTTCTAAATGTCTATGGAGAAATTGAATGGGGAATTCTCTGATGGAACGGGAGCTGAGAAAAAGTGGGCGGTCACTGTTGAGCTCTATAGACCAAATCACCGTGACGTCACCATGTAAACAAATTTACTTCCGGGTACCACTTGGGGAAGGCGGCAGGTTTAAATGTGCGTGTTGTCAAATAAATGCTGTCAAACCCTCTCGTTGTTTTCGGCCGACTACTTTCAATTTAAATGCTCAAACGGTTGGTAAACATGCTTGTCCGACGTATCTAGCCTTTCTTCTGTGTTTGTTTTATGTAGTGTTAGCTAGCTAATAACGTGTGTTTGTCTGTCAAACTCGCTGTTTTTTTGCAGACTCGTTAACGTTACAGACAGAGCTACTGACGCCACGTTAATTTAATTTAGCTTCAAGTCTACTCTGGTCTGGTCCAACAGGTAAATTAGCTAGTCTGGTCTCCACTAACGTTAGTGAAAGTGTTGTTATGAATGATATTAAACAACAACACAACACGAACGAACCATTTTTGTCTTCTTTGTCTGTTTTTGTCTTCAACACGTCAGTTTGTGCCGTCCACCGCCATTATAATGTGTGGACCCCAGGGGTACCCGGAAGTAAATGTAAACATCCCCGCTGATTTGGTCTATTGCAACATGCGTTCAAACACAGTACAACATTTGGACTAGACAATCAGTGAGTTTATACTCTGTGGCGTTTAGACGACTAGACAGTTAGTGAGTTTATACTCTGTGGCGTTTAGACGACTAGACAGTTAGTGAGTTTATACTCTGTGGCGTTTAGACGACTAGACAGTTAGTGAGTTTATACTCTGTGGCGTGTGTTGTGCCGTGCAGTTTGGGGGTGGAGCCTGTGTGAGTTTATACTCTGTGGCGTGTGTTGTGCCGTGCAGTTTGGGGGTGGAGCCTGTGTGAGTTTATACTCTGTGGCGTGTGTTGTGCCGTGCAGTTTGGGGGTGGAGCCTGTGTGAGTTTATACTCTGTGGCGTGTGTTGTGCCGTGCAGTTTGGGGGTGGAGCCTGTGTGAGTTTATACTCTGTGGCGTGTGTTGTGCCGTGCAGTTTGGGGGTGGAGCCTGTGTGAGTTTATACTCTGTGGCGTGTGTTGTGCCGTGCAGTTTGGGGGTGGAGCCTGTGGACCAGGACGTGATCAGGAAGCCTCCTCGTAACGTGAGAGACAGCATCATCACCCGCAGCCTGCTCCTCAAGGTCCTAGTGTCTGCCTTCATCATTGTCTGTGGCACGCTGTTCGTCTTCTGGAGAGAGGTCAGAGCCACAGCATGAAGTACATTTCTCTTTCTCATATATATATATATATATATATATATATATATATATATATATATATATATATATATATATGACAGTAAACTGAATATCTTTGGGTTGTGGACAAAACGACACATTTTGAGGAAGTAATCTTGGACTTTGGGAAATATTGATCCACATTTTTCATTAAATGGTGAAAAATGTGGATCTATATTAATCTGTCAGAAAAAATTTCTGACATTTTATAGACCAATCAACTCGTCGATTAATGGAGAAAATAATGGACAGATTAATTGATAATGAAAATAATCGTCAGTTGCAGCCCTACAGAAAAGTAAACAAACATTGTTGTCACGTTATTTTAAATACTTTGTGTGAAACCAGCTGAGTTTAAATTTTGTCTTCAGTTGCGGGACAACGTGATCACTCCTCGAGACACCACCATGACCTTCACCTGTTTCGTCTTCTTCGACATGTTTAACGCTCTCAGCTCACGCTCACAGGTGAGGCTAACACACACATCATATACATCACACACACACACACACACACACACACACACATTTACATTACATTACGACATTTGGCAGACGCTTTTATCCAAAGCGACTTACAATAACACATTTTTGTCAGCAATAGAGCAATCAACTATGGAGCACAGTCTATGACAACTACAACCTCTGAAGGAACAGTGGTACAAGTTTAGTTTAGGTTAGTTTTTTTTCGCCTTTTTTTTTTTTTTTTTTGTTAACACGTTCACTGCCAATGACGTGTTTTTACGTCAAACTAAATCCAACGGTTGACTGCCAATGACGCGTTTTTACGTCAAAAAAATGAATTTTTTTTTTTTGACCGTGGGATGTGCATCTAACTCTTTTACATCTCTTATATAATTATTGGAGCCACCGAACATGTACAACCCATTCCACCGACCCACTAAGTGGCGACAGTGCTCTCCCAGACTAGAGGAAGGCAAGCAAAAAGCAGTGTGAGGAAGCCATTCTCATGAAAATGGATGGGGGAAAACGCTTTTGTTTTCGCGCTGATTGCTGGCGGTGCGGGATTGCAAATTTGCATAATAGATTACGGGTGGAACACACTTTGAAACACGCAGCATAAATAAGACCAGAATCGCAAAAGCTTCATCAAAGCTCTCAACACAAACCACAAGAAACGAGCGAGCCGATCCAGACTTGCACAGCGGCCGCCAGCAGACAGGCAGCATAGACAGCAACTCGCTTGTCACACACCCGCTGCAGCCACGGAGGCAGGAGGAGAACACACACGGAGGGAGGAGTTTGAATGAGAGGGGTGTTTCCTGCTGTTATGGAGGAAATTACTGTTCAAAACTATTGTTTAGATGTCTGACGTCTTACTGATGCCAAAAATGAATGGTTAAAGTGACTGTTCTATCGAATTTCACAAAAAGCCGTTTATCTCAAAATAATTTTTCAGACGCTGAAACCATGCTGTATTCAACTGCTAATGCTTACATAACTACTAACTCTACAAACTAACTCTTTTAGACAGAGAAAGCACACATTCTATTAGTTCTTTTGAGATATTGTGTGTTCACAAAATCTTAGCAGAAAAGAATCCTCGGGTCTTGAAAGATGAGCCAGAATCCTCAAAAAAACCCTCTGGCAGAACCTACCTACAGTAAAAAAAAAAAACGGCTGGCAGTGAATGTGTTAAGAGAGAGAGAGAAATAAGTTAGTTTCAAGAAGGGCCCAGATGGAACACACACACACACACACACATACACACACACACACACACCACTCGACACACACGCACACCCCCACATGCGCTCTCAGCTTGCGCTCGCAGATGAGCCTCACACACATCTCCTTCTCTTCTTCTCCTCTCTCTTTGTACTGAATATCTTGTTGCAGGTGTAGGGTGTTTTTTTGACACGCTATTGACCTATACATATATCATTTGTCTTCTGATATTTCAGCAGCCAAAAACACCAGGTCACATTTCATCATAAATCAGGACTTCATCTGAACTAGCCCTTATAGTTACAAACATGGATTTTTGAAGGCCAATATTTTTGGAGCGATACTGTCAGTAGCTGATATTCAGTATCATTAAAGTGTAACTTACCCCCAAAACACTTTTTTTCAGCTTTTAACCAATATATATGACTTTGGGGGTGGTGTGTGAAGAATTCTGGTCAAAACTTCCACATTTGAGACCAAACTGTTACCATTGTACCATTTGTATCATTTTCAGCAGCATAAGTTCCCTCTATGGGTTGAACACTGCTTTTTTTTGGTGCCCTCAAATGAATGGGATATTTGGTACATTGTGACGTCACGGTGGGGTTAGCACGCGCCCCACTCATGTGAAAAATAGTTTTTTTCCCCATTGATTATTACTGTAGTTCACGCGGCGCGAGCCCTTTAAGACCAATGCATCCATGGGTAATGCCTACTACTGTGGCTAATATTAGTCGCTAGTTAGTTATGTTACATGGCAGTAAAACGCCACTAAATGACCAAATTGATAGAACTTTTAACCATTTCGAGTAACACTGTTTCCATACGGATCACCAGCGTTAGTTTGTTGTTTATAACGTGGCTATACTCATAACGTGTTCTATCTCGGATGCGTTATTTCGAATCCCACATAGGTTACGGTTGCGTTATTTCGAAATCCCACATAGGTTACGCCTGGCGCAACCTATGTGGGTTTCAGGACGAAAAAGTCTCGAGCCACTAACGTCATCTTTAGAGCACAATATTCCTGGAATGCAAGTATAACTAAACAGTTACATGTCCTCTGCATTTTACATAAAATTAAGATATTACGGGTTGTTTTATTTTGTATGTTACATACTTATTGGCCAAGATATGTTATGGGGGAGTAATTCTGCCAGTTTAGGAGGGGAGTGTGGGCGGCCATCTTGCCTGCAGGGTTTTTGGCAAGTCTAACGGAAATACTGTTACGAAATGACGTAATGTGGAAGCGTCCATGTGTGGGCAAAGAATAAGGTGAATAGGAGGTGGAAAACACTGATTGGCTGATATCCTATTTTTGCCATACCTGAACCATACCTGGACCATACCTGGACCATACCCGGACCGGCCAAGAAACGTCAGTCAGTCCATCCGTCGGTCGTTGCTCTTTTTGTCCGCTTTTGTACAGTTATGGTTACAGAATCTCTCTCCACCTCCCTACACTCATGTGTTGAGTGTAATTAATTTGCAAAAGAAAGAGACAAAATGCACAATAAACAGTTTGACTGATATCATTATTATTTTAATTTGATGTATGTATTCATTTTATTATTATTTTTATTATTATTTATTTATTTACTTATTTATTCAAATTTTCAATAGATATCAGGATAATATGGTTATTGTGAATTATTTTGGCCATGGTAGTGGTGCAGTGAAGATCTGATATGGTGACAGCCCTAGCCTGAATGTGTGTTCTGCCCTCCTCCATGTGTCCTCAGACCCGGATGGTGCATGAGATGGGTCTGTGCAGTAACAGGATGTTCTGCTGGGCCGTGCTGGGCTCCATCATGGGCCAGCTGCTGGTCATCTACTTCCCTCCTCTGCAGAGGGTGTTCCAGACGGAGAGCCTCAGCCTCTACGGTAAGACACACGCCAAGACAACAGCTTCTGTTTAGGCCTCACCTGAAGAACACAAATCTCTCCTAATGTGTTGTCAAGATGTGTTTATACCGGATACGGTATAACGTTTATTATAAAACGGCTCTCTCAAATCAAGCAATCTGATTGGTTCACAGCCATTGTATAATTCCAGTAACCGAGTTCAATAACCCATGGCCATGGGTTATTGGTTGCCATGGCAACTCTCTTACTAAAAGGCAGCCCTGCGCTCGAGCTCCCAAGTGTTGGGCTTTCCAGAAAGCTCTCAGCTTCTCAGCAAGCGCCAGGATTGGCCAATGTCAACTTCAGTCTCCAGAACGATCCAATCAAATCACCCGCACGTCTATCTTCTTGCTAGAGGTCCCGCCTTACAGTAGTGTCAAAACAAAAAGCTACTCGCTTGCAGCCAGACGCATGATGGCGCAACTCTCTTAGGCTTTGGTTACCTCAAAAACAAAATGGCGGAGACAGTTTTCAGATCCTTGTGAATCGATCTTCGCTTATAACTTTACTAATACTTCGCAGAAAATGATGTTTTGTACAAGAATAGACGCGGGCTAATGTCTTAACCCCTCTCTCGCGCGCCCTCACTCTTAACCCCGCATTTCTAAATAAGACGTAACGTTACTTGGTGTCGGCATACGGCTCTGGTGTCGGACTTTGCAAAAAGCTCTCAGCAAGCGCCAGGATTGGCCAATGTCGACTTCAGTCTCCAGAACGATCCAATCAAATCACCCGCACGGCTATCTTCTTGCTAGAGGTCCCGCCTTACAGTAGTGTTTCAACTGACTCTATCAGAATAAAATGCCAGTCGGACTTATAGTATTATTATTATTATATTATTATACTTGGAAACCGTTTTATAAAAGCAATATAGCACTCGAGCTGCGTGGTGTTGTGGAATATATAGATAACAGCTTATCAGCGGGATATATTCACCACAACACACTTGCTCTCGTGCTATATTGCTTAAATGTATAACGTTTGGACACAAAATGTTTCTTTATTTCTACCATTTTCCATATTTTAGGATAATAGTAAAGACATCAAAACAATGACATAACACTACAGACCATCTTGTGATCTTAAAACGAATGGGGGCCAGTATCATGTAGTGCCTCCACCTGAACCATAATGTAGGTGGGTCCAGACTGTGGACTGGTAGTGTATCAGTATAATGTAGCGCCCTCCACCTGAACCATACGGAATTGCAATAATGCGTTCAAACATGCTACAAAATTTGGATGAGATAAATTTGCTGCACATTGCTGAATTGCTTAGTCATTTAATATGAAAATAGTATGTACTGTGAACAAAACAGAGAAAATGTTAATTAGGTTATCTATGGAGCCGCTGAGAAGCTCCGGTTTCTGTTTGGCTGCAGACCTACACTCTAAAATGAAGTGACATAAGTTCAGTGTTTCCCATACATAAAGGAATTTGTGGCGGGCCGCCACAATAATATTTTGACCGCCACAATAAGATGTTGACCAAAAAAAAAAAAAACAGTGCACCTGAACGCAACATGCAAGATATCCGCTGAATAAGTGTCCAATAAATGTTCATGTCATTCTGGCCAATACTTCTGTTATAGCATTTCAGTCTGGAATATGGAATATCTTTCAATAATCTATGATTTAGCTGCTAAATTGTCAAATACCGCCATCTGCTCGCTACCCAGGCACTTATGTATGTACTTAACCTAACTAACTTAACCTAACTAACTATCCGGTGTGCACAACACTGTCAGCCTAAACTCCGGCTGACACCCCAAAAACCTACAATCCGCTACAGAAAAATGTATATTGTTTGTTTATTAACTGGCCCCTCGCCATCATTTCACGAAAGTGGCAAAGCAAGTTCGAGTATCCCTGACCTATAGGGAGAAATTTAGTTTGTCATTGTAAACCCACAGCACAGTAATGATGACATGTTCTTCATAGATCTAGCCTTTTAATTTTGCTCTTAAGCTTTCTCAAAGTACACCAAATTCATGCATTTTACTTTAAAATGTTTAAAAAAATCTCGCGGGGGGGGGGCATGCCCCCGCACCCCACTAGGGGGTCTGCGGTCCCCCACCACAAATACTCAAAATCCTGTGGGAAACACTGAAGTTATTCTATGGTACATTAATGTTTGTCATGGTACAACAACTTATGGAAAAATAAGCAAAATGAGATAATTGTGTTTCCTGAAAACTGGCTCAGGAGAACCAGCAGGCCGCAGCAGCTCAACATGACTGCACTGATGCCCTAATGTTACACAGGCTGTGGAGTTTAGACGTCGGTAGGGGTGGGTGCAAGAACCGGTACTTACTAGATTGGTATGCTTCCTGACTGGTAAATACCGAGATATTGATAAGCTCCTGGAGCTTATCAATATCACCATTTGTCAATGGTGCTGCTATCGGTATTTATGTGCTCACCCTGTACTCTGGGGAGTATGACTGCATCACCTGGATAGGTAGGATCAAAGCAGATCTCTGTACACTGAGAGATGCCTCCTCAGATTCAAAATAACTGCAAAGTCCAGTGGATGAATATAGCCGTCCCTAGGCATCAGACTAGGTGACGGGCTTGTTTTACATTCAGATGCTTTTGCATTCAAGCTTGCTTTGTGTGCTCAGACCTGCTGTTCCTGGTGGGCCTAACGTCGTCGGTGTGCGTGGTGTCTGAGACCATCAAGAAGGTAGAGAGGCTACGGGGAGGCGACCGCACGTCCAGCCGGGCCGACCACGCCTTCCATGAGGTATGAAAGAGATGGGGATCGAGCCCCGGGGGATGAATGACTTCAAAACCGTTTAGTTTGAGAGTTGATTTGAGTTAATGAGTTATTAATTTGAGTTAGTGTGGACCAGTGATGTCACTGGTCCACACTTTAACACTCAATAACTGTCAAATTAAATGACAGACTTCAAAACCGTTTGCAGTTTTCTGATATACTACTGATGTTATAATGATACAAAGCTGGTTGAAAATGGGCGGAGTGTTCCTTTAACTGCATTTTCTACCTGCTCTGAGCCCTGGGACACTAGAGCGGCCCACAGAGTTGCATATAACATGTAATGCATTTTCTACTAAGCATGATGTATAGGGATTTTCTACTAAGCATGATGTATAGGGATGATGTATAGGGAGTAGGCTAACAGATTAATTCATATTGTCACCAAAACACACATTGGATCATAACTTAAACCTAGTGATGTCATTTTGTGATTAACTCATTGAGTGCCAGCCACTTTTGGAAAACGGATGCTCCCAGTGCCAGCCCTTTCAGAGCGTTTTCAGTGATTTCTCGAGGCCCACAGAATATTGTGTGATATTGTAAACACCGAACACGCCCAAAGAACGATGAGACTATCTTGTATCATCAGCAAACAAAAGTTTATTGATATCATTTTCCGTTCTTTAGTTATCAGCCGGAGAAGATAGGTTGGTTTCAGCAAAAACAGACGTTTCAAACTAGAAGCTGAGATAATGAGCCTTTTGTGAAATGAAGCATTTCAAGCACATCACTGACTCTGAAGCTAATATTTTCTGATGTAGTGACACCTCAAAAATAATTTCCTTCAATAAAAGAGCGAAAACAAAGGAATTTTGATGGCAAAATAATATGTTTTAGCTGCAACCAGCAGCGCTGGCCCCTGCTGCGCAGACCCTACACTTTCTTGCTGGTCTTGATTTACTGCTGGTGGGCATCAGATATTCTAGCTTGTGTTTGCCAATCTGTCCATCGAGCCTGCTGTCTGGGTCGGTGTTGTATGCTGCCCTGCGTGCCCCACCCCCCTCAACTGCACACTCCTCCTCCGTGGGAGTGTCTCTGGTGGCTCTCTGCTCTGAATTTTCCACTGCACGTTTCAAAGTGCGCTCGCTGCACCCAGCCTATTTTCATAGCACGCCGCCGTTTTTGTCGCCGGCTCCCAGCGCTTCCAGCTGAGAATAATTTATCTTTTCAGAAAGACGCTCGTGTCGGCTGCTCCTTTTCTGGCAACTAATCATGTGGAGGGGCTATCGCAACAGACAGAAAGGCTCAATTGTGGGAGCAGATTGGTTGCTGTTCACAGGCACAGCTAACGTTAGCTCCAGCATGCATCGGTTTCCGTGTGCCCACGGCTTCTTCTCTGTTTTTTTCCTCACCTTTCTCTAATCTGGAGAGCACTGTCGCCACCTAATGGGTCCGTAAAATAGCTTATACACCTTCAAAATCCCCCATATTTTTACAGGAGATGCATCAGGCTTTGATCCACGTCCCACCGTCAAAAAAACGCAATTGACGACTTTAGTCGTCATTGGCACTCAATGAGTTAATCAGTGGTTATCGTTCACCTATATTAGCTCAGGTGCCTAATGGCTATTAGAGTTCACAGTATGTAGCCAGGCTGTGTGTAATGGCTCTGGCTCACTGTATAGAGGCCTAAAAGTCCCACTGATGTTACCAGTATATATTATAATTATATATTATAAATCTGTGCACGTTTTTCTAATCCATGGGCACGGATAAATTGTAGGCATCAGACATCAGACATGGAGTAAATTGTAATAAAATTGTGCCCAATGAGCTGCCATAATTAAGACTTCCATCAATGGGCCATAGGCTCAATCATCATTGTGTTAGTCGCCGATGGATAGTGACTTAACAGACATTTATTTACATGAAAATCTTAGAGATCATAACTTTAATCGGTCTCAAAAATGGTATTAAAATGAACGATCCCCCATCCCTAGGTATGACCCACGCTTGGCCAACGACGCATTCCACCAGGTACGACCAGCAGCCCGATCCAGCACAGACAGAGAGAGGACTCTGGGGTTTGGAGGAGGAGGAGGAGGAGGAGGAAGGTGGGGGGCAGGGGACGGCTGTGGGGTCTGACAACAACAAACGTCACAGACTGCACACACTGCTGCCGGGACGTTTGAAAGGCCCCCCAGCAGATGCTGCCGCCTGCTGGGGGCCCGAGGGATGGCTCAATCTAACGGACTGGAAAGGGATCTGGTCCTGCACTCGGTACTCGGCCTCACCACAGGCTCCTCCCCCCCATAGCTTTGTGAAAACCGCCACGGATCCTCCATAGCTTCCTGCATTCCTGCAGTTCAGTTCTCTCCCTCTCATTTGGACGCGTACGTTGACTCACCTTCTGAGGAATCGATATTTTTATAAGTGTTCTTTTGCTGTATAATTTAGAAGGTGTTGACCACTACTCTGCTTGTGTTTTGTGGTTAAATATAGTAAACACATTTTTGAAAGAGCGGGACTTGTTTTTAAATTCCTCTATAAGTGGGTATGGGATTGGTTCTTGTATTTTTTTTTTCCTGCTTGCACACTGGTCTTGAGATGAGAAGGAACCATGGTTTCAGTTGCACAGCCAATATTAAAAAAACGTTTTTCTGTCTTTATCCTATTCTCTTAACTTACTGCTAAACATGTGGCTGTGGCTCCCAGTCACTTTGGCAGATAGCAGCCATAGTTTGAGGCCACGTCTCGTCATAGACGGTCCGCATGTCTGGGAACGCCGACAAAATGTTAAACGGCTGGCGCGCGAGTGGGGTAAAACCGCCCATATATCTCATGGGCTGACTCAACAAAAGACGGTGCTGCGGCTCTAAACTACAGGTTTGGGGATTCTAGAGCAGAACACAAGACGTCTGCTCAGATGTGCGTTTACTGCGGTGGTTAAATCCCCCGATCGTGTCTGCCTGGGCTGGGCTATCAGCTAAATTCTAACTTTGCTGAATGGATGGAACGGGGGAATTTACCCCACCCTGACCCCGCCCCCAGGCTAACCCTCCTATTGTGGGCGTTCCCAGACATGCGGACTGTCTCTATAGTTTTGTTTGGCTGGTGAAATAATGGAAGTGGCTGGTCCACTGTGGCCGGTGGATAGTTTCCTTTAGATATCCTGATGCTAAATAGCCATTCATGCTAAATGTGGAATTAGGCCTAAAAAGCCACAAGCCTCTGACATGCAGCTTCAGGGTGCGACACAGATACTATAATAGGCTGTACCGAATAGATGTAAGGAAGCTTCACTCATAACGTCGGCATTCAAATTTTAAAGGACAATTTCGTTTTTTTTTACCTGGAGCCCTCTCCTCACATTAATTATTATCTGACGACTCACCCAGTGTTCTCCGGTGCGATTTGGAGCGTCGTAGGCGTTGTTGTGATCTAAATAGTGTCCAAGCCAGTCCTTGAATGGCGCTCCGTCGGGGCCACATGGCAGCGTGCTGTTCCTCCATGTAAATAGACAGTTTTCTTCCCGTGTTCTACCCATATCGTCATTATATGATCCCTAAAGAAACATCAGACTGCTAATCACCCCCGGGCTATTTCCACTAGTCTTTACCAGGGATCTCATTTCCTCATTCGGGGTCTGTGTCACCAACTCTCGTCAAGTCATGCGAGACTTTCCTGCCGGCTGGCCTGTGTACGGAAGCCCAGCTCCTGCGCTCATTCCTCTCACGCGTCTATCCTGTCTACAAGCAGAAGACTCGCTCAGCCCATTTTTCGGAGAATAGATTTAGAAATCTTACAACATGGTTCGATTTTGTGCATATCCCAATTGTGAAGAAAACTGTCTATTTACATGGAGTAACAGCACGCTGCCATGTGGTCCCGCCGGAGCGCCATTCAAGGACTGGCTTGGACACTATTTAACTCACAACAACGTCTAGGAGGGTCAAAATCGCACCGGAGAACACTGCGTGAGTCGTCAGATAATAATTAACGTGAGGAGAGGGCTCCAGGTTAAAAAAAAAACGAAATTCTCCTTTAAATCAACACTGGAGAGCTGTGTGGCCACACTGATTCATCAGAAAAGAGACAGAATCGCAATACGAACGGTTAGATTTCTGTCGTTTGGGTTGTTTTGGAATGGTGGCATTTTGCGGTGACGAATCCGTCCGTCCAGAACAATTTGAACCACATTGAACTTTTTGTCCGTCAAAACGGAGGTGGACACATGATCACATGATCAGTGATCACATGATCAGCGCTGGAGACGGACGGACACAATGGGTCAGCTGGCAAAAGTCATTTTCATTGTTTATTGACATTTTTACCATAAGATAATAAGCCTCAGGGCACGATTATTACTTCATTATTTTATGCCCTTACTGGATGAGCCTACATTCATTTATGTTGAAACTGATGAGTTATATTAATTAAAGAAAGTTGATTTAAGACAAACTAATCTGATGAATCACTATCAAATCGAGGATTTTGTTCAGAGATTTGTTTTATGGTGTCATAAAATATGTTTGCAGACATTCATTCATTGGAAAACCTAAATAGACGCTTCGAAAGTAAAAAAAAAAATCGGTGATTCGGCACAGCCCTATCAGATACTTTAGCTTTCTCTTTCATTCTGTGCCTTAGAAAAGTCGATCAGTTTTAAGAAAGCCCTTTACTAATGGGTGACTGTAGTCCTTAAGTGTTAAATGGGCTCAGCACAGAAAAAAGAAACGAATCACCCCAAATACTCTTTTTTCCAAACAAGAACTTACTTTCAGAAGTCATTTCTCTCACTCATGCTACACTTAACTAGCCATGATTCACTTGCCCTCCTCCCCCTTTAACCAGTATAGAAGAGACATGGTGCTTTCTGGGAAATGTAGGCCAGGTCAGAGTACAGAATGAGCTGCCATGTCAGGAGGTTTTGACATGTAAAACTCAGAAAGCGCTGCCCATGCTTTTTAGGGCTGCAACTAATGATATTTTCATTATGGATTCATCTGTTGGTTATTTTCTCCACTAATCAGTATGTCACTAATGTCACAAAATGGTGACAAATGTCCATCACGTTTTCCCAAAGCCCAAGATGATGTCCTCAGATGTCTTCTTTTGTCCTCCTGACCACAGCCCACAACCCAAAGACAATAAGTTTACTGTCATAGAAGACTAAAGACACCAGAGAAGAATCACATTTAAGAAGCTGGAACCAGAGAATTTTAGCGATTTCATTTTCTGTTGTTCGAATTCTAGCGATTTAATTTTCTGTTGTTCGAATTTTAGCGATTTCATTTTCTGTTGTTCGAATTTTAGCGATTCATTTTCTGTTAATCGATGAATCGTCGCAGCTCTAATCAGCAAGATGCTTTTAGTTATTTTTGTTTTAAATGAAGAAATGAGCAGATATTAAATACAGTAGTGCTGATGTATCTCCTTTATCGTGAACTTATCTATGCCCCCTTCTCCTGTTTTTGAGTTCTCTATTGCGCCCCCTGCTGCCAGGTTTGATTGAAATCTGTGGTTCTTTACTTTGCCCGCCATCCAGAAACCAGTCCACCTCAACACAACCTGCATTCCTCTGCCTCTTCTCCATCCAATCAATTGTTCCGGTGGTTTTTATGACACGATGCAAGGCAGATTTGAACTTATAAGGTAGATTTGAACTTGTGTAAGGTAGATTTGAATTGAATTTGTACAGTCTACACTGTAATATAAGTGCAAATATGTCCCATATGCGCTGGTTATATACAATTGTGCTTAACTGTCTCTGTTGTGTCGGGGCCAGAAGTGGCTGGTCTCAGGTCAGCTGGAGGGGCGTGTGAGTCAACAGCATCTCACAGAGCAGGAGCCACAGAGCCACCTGGTGGTTTTTACTTCCATACCAATATTACCTTTAATATTACCTTAATATTACCTTTAAACTCCATTTGCAACATGGAGCCTGTTTTCTAGCCTTGTAAAAAAACATCCTTATAAAGCGATGATGTCACAGGCTGGCCTTCCAGCTGTGGGCGGGACTTGCCTTGAGAGACAACTCAGCACCAATAAAACTTTTGTCAAATCCAGTCAGAAGAACATATTTTCTGCTGAGAAACTCAGCTGGTGCATCACTCCTTGTTATTGTTTAATATTTGCTGTTGAGTCTATTTCTGCAATGACGTCACTTATGGCTGTTTACTCTGCTAACGTTAATGTTAGCACTTCGGGAGAAGCCACTATCGACGCAGTCCCTGATTGGCTCAGTTTACGTTCTAATTTCACGAAATTGATGTGGGCGCGGCTTGAAGTCCAGAGTGATACGTGGAGCGAGGACAGATTCAAACGCACATCTGGCATCGTGGCAAGATTTCTCGCGTGATCGTGATGTCATGAATCCCGCTGATCGTGATGTCATGAATCCAGCTGATCGTAATGTCAGGAATCCAGCTGATCGTGATGTCATGAATCCAGCTGATCGTGTCATGAATCCAGCTGCCTCGCAAGGTTAGAGCAGAGCAGAGGTTTTCCAAAAAACCAAAATCCTTTAAAGCTTAAGCTGTGTTCACACCGAGATATTTATTTTTCTCTCTGTCGCTTGATTCAACCCTTTGGAATCGCTCTGTTTAAATCGCTCATCAACAGGCACACGAATTGGCGGACATGTGGGGGCTATAACGTTACGCAATGTCATGATGTTTGTCCACTACGAGCCACCGTCGTTTACAAGCTAAGCCTATCAGCGTGCTCCTAACGCGAGCTCCATACCGGTAGGACAGACTTCACTTCATGTCAGCTGTCAGCCTGTCAATGCGGTTTGTTGCCACACAATAAACCAGCGGTTTGTTCCAAGCCAGTGTGATCCTTGACTCACTCTCGCACGGCAGCCAATCAGCGTTGAACAGCGAGCGACTGATGCCAGCGTATTTTCGCTCGAGTTGGGATATTTCATCTGGGGCGACGAGCGTATTTTCTCTCTGTCGCTCGGACGCCCAGCGATTTTTCTCCCGGGCGAATATACGCTCAATCGCTCGTTTGCATTGACTTTGTATGTAAACTCGATGCCAGCAAAAAACTTTAATAGGTCGGTGTGAACGCAGCTTAAGTAGAGGGAAACCACTCCTATGGCCAAAAGAGGCAATTTATTCGATCCATTGTTGTAGTCAAGCCTGGAGTCCCCAGCGTTTCAGTCCAATTCACCAAAGAGTCAGTGGAGTTATTCAACATGAGCTTGAATCAAGTGGAACACACGTGCCTGCCCTTGCATGAAATTAAATAATCTCACAGTATTAATATAGCTATCAATATCTTAGGCCAAATTATTAGGGCCTATTACAAAAAAAGTCTTTATCAATTAACAAGTCTGAGTCCTCGTCTCCAACTCCCAATGCCTGAATGCTGGAGTGGAACTCCGAGTCATCAGTGCTAAGTCGAGTCACGAGTCTTGAAAATGTGTCCAGGACTCGTTCTAGGTTCCCACTTGACGTTAGATTCCATCTAACAGTCACGTAAAGTAGCCAAAAGGCCTCCAGAGTCTGTGGAACAGTAAATATGGCAGCAGAACTAGCCTAAATCTAGTTGGCTGGTGAGTTAATAAAAATGAGGTTGCTTGCCTTGATGACCGAACCCATAGTATTGTGTTTTAGTCTGCTGCTGCTCTGTGTGATGCTGCCAGGCCCGAGAGCCAGTCACACCACTGACTCACTCTCATCACTTCCTTTACTTTTTATTTATGATGTGTGTGTTGCACAGCGGAAGTCAATACTCTGTTGTTACTGGATGAGAATGAAATGTATATTCAAATTTTATAAATCTTTTAAAAAACCAGAGCCTGCTTTGTTTTTATTTAACCCTTGGTATTTGTTCATTTTCAACGCACACATTAATGCCCCCTAACGTAACAAGAGCGAGTATTCTTTCTTCTTCTAATATGTTTTATCTTCAATAACTTTGCTTCTCATCATAGATACCCAATTTGCAATGTAATTGATTCCTATGCCAAACATGAGGAAATGCTCCATCGGTGGAAAGTAGTAACTACAAATTTGAAGCCAGGAATGAATGCCTAACATAATAGCATTCATGATTTTATTCAAAAATGTCTGGAAGTCCAAAGATGTAAGTTTGTTTTTATTTATAATTGTTTTTAATGGGAAAATTGCATGTATTTGATCTCATGGCTCAAAAAAGAAAATGGCTCATGCTGGTGGCGGTTGGTAAAAACTAATTTTGAAGCCTTAAGTCCAGGATACTAGCATAACAAATGCATGCTTTTTGTATTTAATTAAAAAAAAAAAATTAATGGAAGTCAATGGAATAGATGTCCCCAAGGCTTATGGTTAGTGTGAGATTATCTCTCTCTTTTTTGCACACTAACTCAGAAAAACTGATACTTTTTTGAGTAGCCTTAACCTTTTAAAGCTACTTAAAACTTAAAACTTTAACTCTAACTTTTATTAGAACATCTTCATCAAAAATATAACTTCACACCATTATGTCAACATATTGAACATTGCCTTTAAGCTGCTTAGGTACAAATAAAGGATAATTTCCAGACAGTGGAAAAACATAAAAGTTAATTTGTGAAATTCATTTAACAATTATAAAAAAGATTCTTACAAAGAAAAAGTTTCAATGTTGCTGTAAATAGAAGCAAATCAAACTGTGTCCCAAACCATTCAAGACCAACCTACAGATACAGCAGGTTTTCCTATTCCAATATTCAGCTAAATGAAAAACTATTTGATTTTTTTTGTTAAAAGTTCAAAGCTAGAACCATACAGGGTTAAGTAATTCACAGTTATTTGTCAATGTATTTGACAATAAATACAAATAACAAATATTCAAAACAGGAATAGGAAAAGAATAGGAAAGGAATAGAAAAGGAGGAATTGAAAAACTATATACAAAGCGTTATGGAAGATGTAAAGCAAGGCAAAAAGGACAGGGAACTCAAGAGTCAGGAAGTATGTCTCAGATTGACTAGCTGATTGGTCGGTCACTGTTGTGATCCAGAGTGTCAGTGGGCGTGTCACTGTTGTGATCCAGAGTGTCAGTGGGCGTGTCACTGCTGTGATCCAGAGTGTCAGTGGGCGTGTCACTGCTGTGATCCAGAGTGTCAGTGGGCGTGTCACTGTTGTGATCCAGAGTGTCAGTGGGCGTGTCACTGTTGTGATCCAGAGTGTCAGTGGGCGTGTCACTGCTGTGATCCAGAGTGTCAGTGGGCATGTCACTGCTGTGATCCAGAGTGTGAGTGGGCGCGTCACTGTTGTGATCCAGAGTGTCAGTGGGCGTGTCTGCCGGCAGTGCGCCTGGTGATCGGGACAGGTGGTTCCTCAGGCTGCTGGGGGCCATTGACCTGGCCCTCCTGTGGGAGCAAAGACACATTACAGCACTCTACCACCATCAGCACACCAACATGAAGGCCAGGCTAGCACTTAACAGCTGTTTAATATCTTTGCTATCAGACATGCAGGGGAAAAAAGTCTGTTCATTTTGGGAAAAGATATATGAATGGAAATGTCCAAGCTTTCACACTGCCTGCAGAAGCATGCATCCCACATCTTGCTCAGAAAATCTGCCTCAGTCAAGTAGCCTTTCAGGCCAAAGAGGTTCTAGTCATTTGTCTACCATTATTTCAAATGAATAGAGAATGTGAGAAAACATAATTACACTTTGAATAGAACATTAGTTTGGCATTTCAACTGGAGGATGGCGGCTTATTTGAACTTATCAACGAACTGGCGTGCTCAACCCAACGTTTTAAAGATGGTTACTGGGTGCCGATCCAAAAATCTCAAAAATTAAATCAACCTAACCTAAATGTACCTATTGAGAGGAAGACCTCCAATATAATTAATTTGTCAAAAAGGCAGCTTGATGACTTTGAGACTTCTGTGCTATCCAAGGGCCTGTCCTTTGTGCCTTCGAAAGAGGCTGATGGATTTACTACAAAGATTGAACTGTTCAAGTTTTTCCGTACACTTAAATTGAGATCATTTTTCTGGAGAGACTTTGGACGAGGTAACTCTCCCCATAACGTTCTGGGACACGACTCTCCTGAGATGAGCTCGGAGCACCACGGCGAGGTAGAAGCGACCGAGCTTCGAACTGGCAAAAAGTTTAAACCTAAGAGTTAATTTATTCCCCCAGTGACTAACGCCTCTGTACTTACATTTTGTCGACTTGTGGATAATGATGTTTCTCTTCTTGTCTCATCGTCTGATGTTAATAAATGTCACTCTAACCTATCCCCACAGGAGAGACGAGCACGTCATAACCTGTCTAAAGATGATTCTGTTGTAATACGTAAAGCTGACAAAGGGGGTGCAGTTGTACTGCAAAACAGGGACTCTTATTGTACTGAGATTATGAATCAGTTAAGTAATGCGGACTTTTACACACCTTTGAGTTATGATCCTACTCTGGTATTTTCTGGTGAAATTAGGAACATTTTAGACTGGGCAGCAAGTAATCAATCTATATCACAAGATGAATATAAGTTTTTGTTTCAAGTGCATCCAATACGTCCAATATTTTACACCTTACCGAAAATCCACAAAAGCTGTCAGGAACCGGTCCCAGGGCGCCCCATAGTGTCCGGGATTGTGTCCCTGACTGAGCCTATCTCCCAATTTATAGATTGTCATATTAAAGCTTTGGTAACTCAGTTACCCTCTTATGTACAAGACACCTCTGATTTTTTGAGAAAGTTAACATCTGTGGGTGGGATCAGTGACTCTGATTGGCTGTGCACGATGGACGTGGCGAGCTTATATACCAATGTGCCCCATAGAGAGGGTTTGGAGGCTCTACAGTATTACTTGAATTCTAGGTCAACACAACTTCCTTCCACTGAATTGTTATCTAAACTGTCTGAACTCGTCCTTACTAAGAATTATTTCAGATTCAACAAGGACTTTTATTTACAAAGACAGGGCGTCTCGATGGGTAGTCCATTTAGTCCTAATTATGCAAACCTGTTTATGGGGAAGTTTGAAGAGGATCATGTATACAAAAATAATCCATATTTGTCTCTCATCAAATGTTGGTTTAGATATATCGATGATCTGTTTTTCGTGTTCACAGGTACAGCAGAGGAACTAGAATTGTTTACAGTAAGTTACATCTAAATTCTAGAGTCCCCACCATCTCTTTCACACTGGAGGCAAGCAGAGAAACTGTGCCTTTTTTGGATGTAAGAGTAAATAAATCTGAACTAATACACACGACCGTCTTTAGAAAAAAAAACTGATAGAAACAATTATTTACATTTTTCTAGCTATCATCCACATAGCCTAAAAAAGAGTTTACCTTACAGTCAGCTGCTGAGAATTAAAAGCATATGTAGCTCTGGTGATGAATTTGAGAGACAGGCTGATGCCATGTGCACCCGTTTTTTAGAAAAGGGTTATGATCAAAAACTGTTAAATGTTTGTATGTCCAAGGTCCGCGATAAAGATAGGGAGAGTCTCTTGAAGCTCAATCCTCCTCCTCTCAAACAGCAGCCCCTTGTTTTATCCACAACGTTTTCTCCGATCTCCCAGTCGGTTAAAAATATCATTAGAAAACATTGGCATATATTGTCCAGTGATCCCGTTGTGGGTCGTGAGTTTGTCAAATATCCGATGTTCGCCACTAAGCGACAAAAAAATGTGAATGACAAGCTTGTAAAGACCGATCTTTATGTGAAACCCACACATTTTTTAAATTCTCTTCCCCCAGGTAACTTTCCGTGTTTGAATTGTGTAAGCTGCAACGCCATGATTAAAGGTAACCAATTCTCACATCCCCATACGGGGAAATCGATGAAGGTCAAGGATAGAATCACATGTCGGTCCACTCATGTTGTCCACCTTTTAAAATGCCCTTGTGGTTTGTACTATGTGGGGGAAACAAAAAGACAACTGAGAATTAGAATTTCCGAACATAAGAGCAGCATCAGAAGGGGTGACGAGAATTCTCCAGTTGCCAAACATTTTAATAAATATGACCATGGCGTTTGTAGCTTACGATTTATGGGGATTGAGTCAGTGGGGCCACTTCTGAGAGGAGGAGACAGGGAGAGAAAACTTCTCCAGAGAGAAGCATATTGGATACACCACTTACAGACTGAGCATCCTAAGGGTTTAAATTAAGGATTATTGCTCTCTTGTTTCTTATAAGTGGTTTGATCCCTTGTTTTGATATGTGATTGGTCATGCTTACACATTTTGAGATGGGTTATCTGCTCCTGTCAAGCAGATTTAGACCGAGGGGCTTTCTTAAATTTTTCTTATTTTTCTTATAGGCTACTTCTAATGTGCTTTTGGTATTACTTATATCGTTGTGGCAGATACCATTTATACAGATTGACACTTGTATATATCTACAATTGTCCATATTTATCTACTTCTTTTTTATATTTGTCTTGATACTTGAATACCTGTTCACAGATTTATTTCTTTTAGGATCTGTGAGTGATTTAATCAGTCATGTTGATGTATTCTGATCAGCTGTGCGGTCATCTTATTTATGTGTTATGTAGGTTCTTGACCACTCTGTCTGTTCTAGATATGTTGGAGATTGATTGATTGATTGATTGATGCATGCATTTTCCACAGCTGGTTTCAGCATGGTCCTGGCTTCTACTTATATGGGTCACACCCACTGTTTGTAGCAACGCTGAGGAAAGCCTGTGAGGCTGAAACGCGTCCGTTGTACTACTGCTGCTGTGCGCATTAAAAGTTTAAACTTTATAGACATCTGTGAGTATTGGCTTATTTGAACTTACCTCTAACAAATCTAATACAATCGTACACTGATCAATGATCTGGTTGCTGGCTCCACTCAGCAGCCGCTCCTTCTGGGACAGCTGGTTCTTCAGCCTGGCTATCTGGTTCTTCAGCAGCTCAACCTGATACAGTGGATCAGAGGAGTAAGTGTGGTCCATTATAGATGCTTGAGTGGATACTGTGTGCAGGTATGTGTATGTGTGCGCACGTGTGTCTGTGTGTGAGCAGGCGTATGTGTGTGTGTATGTGTGCGCACGTGTGTCTGTGTGTGAGCAGGCGTATGTGTGTGCGCAGGTGTGTGTGTGTGTGTGTGTGTGTGTGCGCACGTGTGTCTGTGTGTGAGCAGGTGTGTGTGTCTACCTGCTGGTTGTTGCTGCTGTCCCCTGGCATGTTGCCAGCTGGCAGAGAGACTCTACACCGCAGTCTCAGCAGTCGACGGGCCTCCTCCAGAACCTGCTGCATGCTCTTCACACCGCTGGTCAAACTCTTCAGATGCTGCGGTTCCTTTGCCTGATGATTAGACGTGCACACAATAGATCCACCTCAATAGGCTGTTTGTTGTCTAGAATGTTGCTGAACTGCTGTGTGCCGGTATGTCGACTTTGTTTCAAAACGGTGGCAATACAACTCAACTAAAAGCTCATCTAAAACATAACCATCACATCCAGTTTTCCCAACGGGGGTGGGGTGGCAGGGACACACAGCTGGAGACTATTCACACAGGGACACACAGCTGGGGACTATTCACACAGGGACACACAGCTGGAGACTATTCACACAGGGACACACAGCTGGAGACTATTCACACAGGGACACACAGCTGGAGACCATTAACACAGGGACACACAGCTGGAGACTATTCACACAGGGACACACAGCTGGAGACTATTCACACAGGGACACACAGCTGGAGACCATTCACACAGGGACACACAGCTGGAGACTATTCACACAGGGACACACAGCTTTACAATCAGTAGGTAGTCTACATTCACCCATTCATACACCGATGGCGGCAGGCTGCCACGCAGGGTGCCTACACACCATCGGGGGCAATTTGGGGTTCAGTATCTTGCCCAAGGACACTTCGACATGCAGACTGGAGGAGGCGGGAATCGAACCACCGACCTCTTTGATCCAAAGCGATTCGTGGACAACCCGCTCTACCTCCTCCGCCAAAGCTGGGGCACAATAGTCTGCCCAGGGGGGGGAAGAAAGGAGAAGAGGGGGAAGAAGGGGGAGAAGAAAAAAAGAGAGAAAGGGAGGGGAAAAGAGATGAGAAAACACTTCTGTATTGCCAATTTTCACTCCTCTGGCTTTTTTAAAGTCTTTATATAGGTTTTGTATTTTTGTTGAGAAAGATTTTTTTTTTCATGTCTGCATTGTTTTGCATTTCTTTGCTTTTATGCAGTTTTTGGTGCCCAAAACTTTTGTTGAATAATTGTTTATAATTATAAACTATATATATATATATATATATAATGTGTGTGTAATTAATTTAAAACTAATGAATTTAAAACTAACCATAAAAATTTACATGAATTGAAACAGTATTGTTGACTTTTTAGATAGTTAATTAAGAGAAAACAATATTTGATTTCCTCAAATTGCCACAACAATAAGCAGGACGCTGTAGGGATTTGAACCCCATTCCTGGTAAAACCAGGCGTGCCAACCACCAGTGTCTTTGTGCTAAGCTGGGCTTTTTGAGGATATACTGTATGGCCGGTAAAGCAAAACCTGCATAAGCAACATTGACCAGGTAGAACACGGCACTGGAGTCAGAGAAGAGGAGAGAGAACACCATTACTTCAAATTACATTTAATTTGTGCTATATGAAGTAAATATTTCTCTATTTAAAATGGGTACTGATATAATGCTGCACTGGAGTCAGAAGAGGAGAGAGAGGAAGCCGCATACACACAACTTTCAAGTTGCCTGTCCCTCTCGTCTTGGGATGGCGGTGGAGGTCACAGAGCCGGATGAAGATGGTCTCAATCACACAGCAGCAATCTGGCTACTGGGGAAGCGGGGCAGTAGTTGTGAGTGCCTCTGCACACTCTCCACCCCTGGAGTGAACTCCTTCCTCTTTACCTGAACCTCCCCATGCCCAGCCTGGGAGGAGACAGAGAAGCTCGGCTGGACACAGTATCTTCCTCCAAGCCCTCGTCGTCTTCTTCCTCACCGTCATCCACATCCCTCTGAGTCAGGGTTCACGTTCAGCGGCTCCAGGCTGACTCAGCAGGTAGTCAACACCAAGCAGCTCTCCTATGAAAAAGGAACACAGACAGACAGACAGACAGACAGAGGTGTTATTAGTTCTATTTAAAGCATTCTAGATCATGGCTGACCAATTTGGGGCCCAGGGGCCAAACTTGGACGACGCTCCGTTTGTTTTGGCCCTCCATGGTTTTGAAATGGGAAGAAAACATGGTGATACTTTCACCATATGAAACTAGAAGACCTATTTTAGACTTAGAATGTAGATTGTCTATAAAATAAAAATGTAATGTAATTTCAGATAACGTCAACATTTATTTTTTAGCCCACGGCCCATCCATCCAATTACTTTTGGCGCTTAATAGGGAATGAATTTGGGCACCTCTGTTCTCGATTGTTTAATTTTAAATATGAGAGTTGTATATGGATCATGTTATGAGTGTATGTTTTGCTTTGGCCATGGGAATGATACAAATTAAGCCTCGTTGAACTTAAGTTAGAACACTGAAAACACACAAACCGAAAGTGTATGCTGCCAATATCAATTAGACATACCAGTATATTTGGCAGATGGCTTGAAGGTTGACCCAAATGCCCAGCCGGCCAAACACCTTCAGGCTGTTGGTGTTGACACAGTGGGCCACATCTAAGGAGTAGGTGAGGGATGATGGCTTGCTGGTCACAGTGGAGTCCCTGATCGTCTATATGACTGGTTGAAGGCTCAGGAGGACTGACTATGCCTGACTGATCCTGGACACAGACTGGAGAGAGAGAGGAGAGAGAGAGACACAGACACACACACACACACACACACACAGGTAAGGTGAGAGAGACAGGTCAGGAGACAGAGCGACATGTAGTTTTAATATCATGTAGCTTTAATATGTCACTGTAAATATTAGATTTAGTGAAATAATTTGCAGAGGTGCAGTGCAGCGCCTATATTATCTTTGAGTTAAACTGAATATAGTCATTTAAAAAGCCCAACTGGCAACCGTGTGATGATAAGGATACATGTGGTTATCGGAAATAACCCAGGTTAGCTAATGATCCTCAGTCCCTGAAGCCAAGCAGCTGGAGTCACTTATTAGTCATAATGTACTACTACTACTGTCCCATTTTTGGGTGAAGTAAATATGCAAGCAAGAGTCACACATGCCACACTTGACATGTCACTGTTTTAGTGTTGATAGCACAGGGTGTTTAGCCTTTGCTGGTGGGGAGACAGGCATACATATACTTATGCAGGCATCATAGTAATGTAGGCTACTGAATGTGATAATGCATTGAGCTGTGACAATGCAGCACCACATTTATCAATAGCAATCATAATAACGTTAATGTCACGTTACCTTCGGCAGCTTGTTGACTTTGAACCGTAGTTGGGAACAACTATTAGCTAGCCTGGGTTGTTTAGCTACTGTAACTAGCCTTTAGCAGTCCGGGTATCTGTGCTGGGTTGAAGGCGTTTCAGTGGCGTTTCAAACAGTGGATATTCCATGGAGTGCAGCGATCACAGCAACACTGCCTTCAGACAGTTATTTCACAAACTGAGCTAGCTGGACCCAAACATTAGCATAACATGTCACTCGTAGCTAGCTGCTAGCGGGTTACATGCTGCCACTCCGACGTGCTGCCACTCCGACGTTCTGCCACTCCGAAATATCGGCACTCAGAAAGGGATCATGTCTATGTTCCCCGGGTTCTATATTCCCCGTTTTTCACGCCAAACCTAACCTCCCCTCATGCCTAAACCTAACCTCCCCCAGACCCTAACCCAAAACCTAACCTCTCCCACCCCCACGCCTAAACCTAAGGTCGGCATTGCGGCTTCTAAGGTGAACGACTGCCAGTCCGAATAATGGAAGTTAACGTTCGGAGTGGCAGGGCTTCGGAAAGGCAGTCAGTAGCCCTGCTAGCGATGCTAACTAGTGATGCTAACTGAAGTTGCTGGCCAACCATAGACTAAAATATAGGGACAAAGCAACACACTCACTCGACAACAAAATGATAAAACGACTGTGCGGCGGATGAAAGGATGAGGTGTAGTCTATAAGAAATAAAAACGTCTAAACTTACTTTGATCGTCAGACTGGCAGATGCAGCTTTGTTTTCCAGAGTAGAGGGGAGAGGGGGCGTGAGAGGAGAGGAGAAGCAGCAGCAGGTTGATTGGTAATGTGTCCATCTCACATTTGGAGGGAGATTGGTTTACATTGGACTGTGAGTAGGTGATTGCCTTATGTCCTTTCTCACATTGGACTTCATATCGGACTGTGAATACGCTGATTGGATGATGAGATTGGAGTTTTAGGCCTCCGTGCGGACCTCAGGTAGAGCCACAGCCGCCCCGAAAAACCAGTCTAGATGCAGCTATGTGTCATCATTATTATTAGGGATGCACGATATATCGGCAATCATATCGGTATCGGCAGATGTTAGTCATTTTCTAACATATCGGCATTGGTCCAATGTTGCAATGTTAATATCGCTTATCGGTATCAGCCAACATTTTTACATTGAGAGGAAACATTGCAGTAAATCTATGATTTCTGGGCTTTTCCAAATGTTTTGGAAATAAAGAAAGACGTTAATCTTTCAAATTCACAGTGTTTACATGTGTTTTTCAGTATGTACACAATTTTATCATCACAAAAATGTGTTTTTATACAGATCATATCGACATCGGTAAATATCGGTTATCGGTCATAACAGCAATGTTAATATCGGTTATCGGTATCGGCCAAAATTTTAACATCGGTGCATCCCTAATTATTATTATTATTATTATTATTATTAGTATTATTATTATTATTATATTTAAATCCCATTGCTATATCCCCCTCCCACATATGAATGTAATGTGGTCTCAACCTGCACCGTGCTGTTGAACCCAGGCGGGCGTGCGTCACGGTGACATCAAGACAGAGAACGTGATGGTGACCAGTTGGAACTGGGTGCTCCTCACAGACTTCGCCAGCTTCAAGCCCACCTACCTGCCGGAGGACAACCCGGCCGACTTCAACTACTTCTTCGACACGTCGCGGCGCCGCACCTGCTACATCGCCCCCGAGCGCTTCGTGGACGGCAGCCTGTTCGCCACCACGGAGAGCGACCACAACACCCCCCTGGTGGACCTGACCAGCAACAACCAGAGGAGCCGCGGGGAGCTGAAGCAGGCCATGGACATCTTCTCCGCAGGTACAGCAGCACCACCTCTCACTAGGTTGTGTTGGACTTTTCAAGCCTCTCTTTCTTCTTCGTTGTCTGTGAGCTTCTGTAAAGCCTGCTGGTTCTCATTAGAAACATCCTCAGCAATGAATCTCAAACTATGTCGTGTTTAGACTTTGAATTTGAGGGAATTTGGCATGGAAAGTCCTTGAAAAGTCCTTGAGTTTGATGTTTTAAGAAGATATGGGAACCCTAAAAGCATGCACGCACGCACGCACACACACACACACACACACACACACACACACACATAGCTGGGAGGGAATATGTCAAAAATCATAAAGATTGTGCACTTGGTGACAAGTTCTTGATTTTTGGCAGGGTGTTAGGTATGGGGATAAGGTTTTCAAAAACCACCGGATACAAGTTGGGGTGGCCCCCTAGTGGCCGGTATCCATGAAATCCAAAATGGCGGTCACCGAAAAGACCAAAGGTCATATCTCAGCTTCTTGAAGTCTTAGATTGTCGTATAATGTCACTTTTTCAACTTCTTTGGAGCTATGAATCCATATCTGACATAAGTTTCACATTTCAAGGTCATGTTCAAGGTCAAATTTATTGTCAAGGTCATTTCTAGCTAAACAAAACTGTCCAGAGCTCTGAAACGAAGTAACATAGAAAGAATATTCTAAACCCATAGGGCTCTAAACCCACATGTTCAGTCCTTAGGAATACAATTAAACATGCCATCACTCTTGTATGAAAAATATTTTCTAGCAAAGTCAACTCAACTGCGGAGGAATACGGTAGTTGTACGGTTGGGAGAAAAAGCAGTACCGAATGAAACTGCTGTTTCGCGGAAAAGTAAAGCGCTGAAAATTGTCAAAATAGAGCGTGCATGTACACGGATGTCGATTTGTTTAGGTGGGCGTTGTTTTAGGTGGCTAAATTACGTTTTTTTGTTTAGTTGTTGACCCCCAGGACTTAGAGAGAAAAAGCTGGTGATGCTGCTGCTCTGGGTGCCGGATCTCGTTCGACGCTGCGCCCCGCTTCAAGAACACTGTACCTAATTAAGTTAGTGTATCTGACTAGCTGATAGGACCCCACTTCAAACAAACCGAACTATCCCTTTAAGAAAGAACATGAGGTATTTACACGACATACATGGACTATCATATCCCATATCCCCCTCAAAGAACATCAAAACACAACAAAACAAAACAAGAAAACTGTATAAGATACACAAAAATCCAAGAACAAACAAGACTATTGGACAAACAACCAAACAAAAACAATGCATTCAGCTCCTATCCTGATAAGCCTAATGACACTGGGGTAAAAAGTTCTTAAAGTCAAACTCTGTATGTGGTTGCCATATTTTGGGGATGCCTAAGAATCTGCCTTTGCTCTTGTAGTAAATGTTATCCAATGTATGGTAGCTTGAGAGTTCATTCCACCAGTGAACTACAGCTGGGGGATTGGATGCTTTCCAATTTAAAGCTATGCATTTCCTAGCTGCCAACAGGGCAAGATCTATGTATTTACTTTGAATGCATTGTTTTTGTTTGGTTGTTTGTCCAATAGTCTTGTTTGTTCTTGGATTATTGTGTATCTTTTGTTTTCTTGTTTTGTTGTGTTTTGATGTTCTTTGTGGGGGATATGGGATATGATAGTCCATGTATGTCGTGTAAATACCTCATGTTCTTTCTTAAAGATTTAAATTTGCTAAAACGACTAGTCGACTACTAAGCACAGTGTCGACTAGTGGTTTTACTAGTCGACTAGTCTGTGAATGCCCTAATACGAACTATGCCCGCTGGATGCCAATCTTCTTGAAAGACATGGCACAACTACCAGATACCCACCCATCAGTCCACAAGGCTTTCTTGGAGGGGAAGTTTGTCGTGCAACGTGGTGACAAGAAGTTCACACTAATGGCAATTAGGGATGTCGAAAATCATAATTTTTCTTGACCAACAACCGACCCTCATTAGCCGACAATTGGTCGGTTAACCGAGAAGATTAAAATGCGCTATTTGACTGTCTGTGCCCCATTAAACCATTCCCACAACAAATGCTTGTTTATCTTTCATTAGAAAGCATTTATTTTTACATCTACAAGCAGAAAAAAACACATTAACAAAACGAGAAGACAAGTTGAATCCTCCAGCCATCTAAACAAAAACATTCCTCCGATAGGCTATACTGCTCGCATTGCATATTAAGGGCACGTCAATTGACACGCAGCCGCCCCGTGAAGTAGTCTTTGAGCGGACGACAGCCCAGGCTGCAGGGCGCACTGACGAAGCGCGCATCACTACAGTATCTTCTCCTTTTAGCAATAGTCTCACTAATCCCACAGTGGTTTACCTGCTTTTGAGATCTGCAAAAAATAGTTTGCTTCTGTCTCACCCCTTCTCCCTCTCTCTTCACACGCGACGGACGAGGGCTGTGCTCTCTGTGTCTTGCAGGGCTCCACAACATTATAAAGACGAGTCTGCACTCCACATGCAGCTGTCAGTTGTCAATGCAGTCTACAAACAATCCGTCTCTTGTTGTGAAACAATTTCTTCAAACTGCCATGTGTTGGACAGTAAAGACTAACGTTAATTGATACTTTTCAATCGTCAATTAGACGCATGTCTGCATTTTTGTAACACGGTAAAAACTACTGTTTCATCATTGAGTGCGAGCGTATGCATGCGTGTGCATGATGAACATGCAGAGAGGGAGGGAGAGAGAGTCAAAGAGTGGCTTCATGTTGCTGGCTGCGGTGAATGCAGTGAGCGCGACAGAGGAAAAAAGGTAGCCTAATACAACTGGTCCGATGAGATGGAGGGGGGAAAAGGCTGAAGCGAAATTGAATCACCAACATCAGCCAACGCAGCCCCCCCCTACTTATATGTTCTCAAATGAATCTACAGAATGACCGTGGTATGAAATTAAATGGGGCTTTCCAGTTGCAGTGAGCAGACCGGGCGGCGCTGGATAGCCAGCTAGGGCTGTGTTACATGGAACCAGGCAACCCGGGAGACAAGCCTCTTTGACACGGCCGTCAGCAGCGGTAGCTCCCGCTGCACGGAGAGTTGACAACGGAGTCTATAGTGGAATGCTCACGAGCCAAGCCCTTGAGCTCTTTACAAAAGAAACACGTCACATTTTTTCACAATACTGACAAATATGAGATCTACAATAATCTAAGCCTCGGTTAATCACCTCTAAAGTTGACAGAAGTGCATTTAGTAAGGAATTTGCAAACGAGAATTGTAAGATCTTACCTGTTGCCTGTATGAAAAGATGGCGGCGATTTCAGAATTTTCAGCCTTGCAAACCTCTCGCGGATTCTCGCGAGATCTTGAATGCCACAAAGGCCACGAAGGACAGAACACTTGCATCCTCAAGTTTTGAGAAAAGGAGGATGCATTTCTCGGCTGCATTTGAAGGAGCCTACGAAATGGGACAGCCTAGGTCGCGCGCAATGACGCAATCGGTCTTCAAATCTAGCCTTGGTGGACTGCAGCCCCTGAATTGGGACACAGCTAAGGTCTCATTATGCTTTCTGCATCAGCGAGGAACGCGCATGGATGTATTATAATAACTGGATAAGGGACGTGCCACGCCCACCCATGCATTCGGACGGAGGTTACTCATTGGCGCATGATGCCAACATGGGGGGTTTTTCTTCCGGGATTTACTTCCTGACTGTGCAGCCCAAGGCGAAGTGCGCATGTGTGCCATGACGTTTTCCATGACGTCTCCCACCGAAGATGCGCGTTCATGTGACAGCCAGAGAGACAGCCAAGTTGAAAGAGCAGCCATTGTTGAAATTCACTTCGGACAACTTTAGAGCAGCTTAGAGGTGGTTAGCCGTGCGGTTGCAGATTTTAATTTGACAGTATTAGGGGTTTATATGCATAATGAACACATCTTTATTGCTGTTGGATTGGTATGTCAAACGGCTAACAGGTCTGCATGGAAATGTAACGTTAGCATAATAGGCTACAATGAGCTCGTTTACGTTAATGTGAGTAGACGGCCACAGCCTATGGGTCAGGATTGATCGGAGGATTTTGTTGTTTATTGTCATAAATAAACTTGAAAGATATAGCTTTCAAATCTGTGTCTCATCACCATCGCTCTCATGTTGTCTTTTCTCTAATCTCAAAATTGTTTAATTGACACATGACCTGTGTGGTAAAACAGCCGATATATTATTTGAGTCCATAGTAGCGTCTACCTGTTGAGTGGTCATTATGATTTGGTGCTATATAAATATAGATTGATTGAGTTGTTGACATCACATTAATATACTGGGATCTAGTGAGCTGACCTTGATAATGTGCTAATTGTTTTTACCCAGTGCTTTTTAATCGTTAGATGCCAGTTTTATTGTGATTGAGATTGATGCAATGTCAATGATAGTCCAAGGACGTCCCAAACAAACACCTGGTGTCAGACCCCACTGGTCAACAAGTGGTCAACCCTCAATAGATTCAGGACTGGACATGGCCCCTGCTTGGCCAGCCTTCACAAGTGGGGCAGCAGCCCAAGCCCACTGTGTGCTTGTGGAGAGCAGCAGACAATGCAACACATCATCGAAGCTTGCCCTCTACAAAGACTTGAAGGAGGAATATTCACCCTCCATAGGCCTACAGCAGATCAGGAGGCAACTGCTTGGCTCAAGGACCTTGCATTCGCTAAATAAATGAGTCTAAAAACGTGCAGTGTCACACTGTATCAAGTTGACTTGTTTAGTTCTGTCACCAGAGGGCTAGTGTTATCAAAACTTACAATAACACCTATTGGCAGCATCTTACAGTTAAAATACAAACGGTGTGTGTGTTAACCACAGAAAGTAGCATGCAACTGTTGCACAGCCACCAATCAGTGATAATATAATTAACTAGCCTAAGTATTGAAGTTGTGAGATAACTGGTGTGACTTCATGCCGTGACTTTGCTGGACAGGAATCCCTACAATACTCTATATGCCTTACCTGCTACTGTCTCTGTCATGTAGTGACTCAAAAGATCATTTTGACATTTCTTTTCCCCCAAATCTATGAATATAATCTATGAATTTGTGATGTAATTTTATAATATTTGTAATAAAATTTGTAATTTTGTAAGACATCTGAACTTGCATTGAATCATTATGTTTGACCTATAAACTATGCACTTTCTGCTGAATATGATGCTGCTGAGTACTATTCTTCAATGTTTTTTTCTTGTGTTTTATGTTTATTGTTTGTATATTGTGTGCTGCTGCACTGTCTTTGTCTGAGAGTGAACCAAGACAAATTCCTATCAACTATGTTGGCATGGAAATACATTTATTCAATCTTAAGTTATTCATTTCCAAGATGTTAATACTTATTTTTCAGTCATCAAGTATACCCACTTATTGCTAATGGCATTATGTGACTATTGTTTTATTAATTAAATGTAACTAAATATTAGTATTATCTTTGAGTTAAACTGAAATATAGTGATTTCAAGAGTCTCCTACATCAACATCTCACAAGCTCTACCCTCACTCCAGATCAGGAGGGAGGAGGCTGCTGTGAACTTGATAAGGGACATGCAGAAAGCACAACATCCTCTGCATGACCTGTTACCATCAACACGAGGCACTTGTACTGCCAGGACACTCAGCAAGCTGGGTGAAATGAAGGCCAGAACCAACAGGCTGAGGAACTTACACACTGCAGTTAGGCTGTACAATGAGACAGTTTAAACTTTGACCAGATAACTTACTAAAAAAAAAAGAGAAAATTCTGCAGTTTTTCAGTGAGCCTTTTGGTACCACTGCAAGCATGAATTAATCAAATCAAATCAATCCATATCGGTCCTATAATTAAACTGATATGTTTAACAGCCAATGGAGGCAGAACTAACAGATTAATATAATTCCAGTGTGCAATAACTGCAATTTGACACGTACTGTACATTATACTTTATTCTACTTACTCTACTTTATTTTAGTTTACTCTATTGCATTTTACTTATTGTATTGACTGTTTACGTTTAGGGAGATACTGTGTGATACTGTGTTGTGCTATGTGTGTTCTGATTGCGAGCAGCTGTAACTTGTCCCAATTTCCCCCAGGGGATCATTAAAGTCTTTCTGATTCTGATTAGATACAGTGCAGCATAGTTCAACTGACTGGTTTGCTTTGATGTTGTTGGTGCCATAAAAGTGAGGGGTCCTTGAGATGAAAAAGGTGAATAGATGTATATCAAGGTTTATGGAAAAATGTATTTAGCCTACTTCCGAGTAGCCTACTTCCGAACATGGATGCCAGTTCTCTTGACTTGATCACAACCAATATTATAAAAGCAATAATTGAATGACTGCCTGACAAGGACCTTGTTAGTAAAAAAATTTTACAGCACTTTGACTTTGTCAAGACGTCATATCATACTCACTGTTATAACAGCAATCAGTTATCACTGGCAAGTACTGATATGAGTACTGAGTCATGGTCTTGTCTAAATGAAAATTATAATCTATACACTAATACAGCTCGACACCTTGGACGCTACAATACTGTCAACGGAACTGAATTGGAATCATGCACAGGGCAAGCCATTTAAAAATCATTTATTAGACAATAGACAATCACAACAGAACATGTTCATTTATAACGGGGTAGGCTAACGTAACGATACCTCCTTACATTAACCAAGGCAGTGTTAGCTTGCTGTCCATGTCATAAAGAGCACAGAAAACACACATAATCCCAAACCTACGTTTTCGGTTAACAGTAGTTATCTGTACACATGTTCCGGCGGGCTACTCGTGTAAAATAACTACTTTATTATCTTAATAAAAGGCAAAATCGGACTGGATATGACCATATGACGACTGGAGCTCGAGCTCACCTCACAACAAGGAAGTGATGACGCTTCGCGCTGATGATCCGCGTTCCCGTGGCCAAATGCGCATTCATGAAATGCGCGTTCATGAAGCCCCAGAAGATACACCCGTATGCGGCTTTTAGTGGCTTCTGAAGAAAAAATGCCGCATAAAAAAATATTTGATAATTAAAAGAGTCGTTTTATACTTTGAGTGACACCCGGAAAAATTTCCCCTGGGTTTAACAGCTGCCGGCGTCCCCATGCAAGTGGATGGGAATGTTCCTTTCTGGGCTGCATGGCGCCACGTGACTTGCAATACAGAGCTTTGCCAGCATGTTCAATTGGCTTCAAAGCCCAGCGCTATTCCTGGGGGCTTGGGAACGCGAGTGTCCGCGCGGAAAAGTGACGTCAAATCAGCAGACACGCCCCTCCGCAAGGCTCCGTGCGGACGGTTTTCGACCGGCCGTGCGCACGCCGAATTTTGTAACTACGCGGACGCGGACGGGCGGACAAAGTGGAGTTTTCAAGACTCGCGCTCAATTCCGCCTGCAGAAACCCACACAGAGTATACAAGCTCCACACGTTTCCTCGTCGGATTCCGTGTCTCTCATTTCCGTGCGGCCGGCCAAAGCGTCAAGCATAATACAGGCTTTAGACCGAATGAGACAGTGAAGAAAAAGTCCTATTGTCTGCCTTCATCATTGTCTGTGGCACGCTGTTCGTCTTCTGGAGAGAGGTCAGAGCCAACTCCCCCTGCCTGCTGCACAGCATGAAGTACATTTCTCTTTCTCATATATGTGTGTGTGTATATATATATATATATACTGTATATATATATATATAAATAATAATATTTATTTATTTATTATACATATATATATAATATATATTATACATATACATATATATCAGACCATTAAACAAACTCTGTAGCGCCCTCCGTAGGGCAGTGTAATTTTGAAATGGCAGAATGGAGCAATGATCGCATCACTCTCTCTTACTGTACGTTTTATGAAAATCTGATCTGAGATATTGTGCGTGGCTGACAGAAAAGTAGAGCTGCAACCATGAATCGATTAGTTGTTAAGTATTAAATTAATCGCAAACTATTTTGATAACTGTTGATATCAGTTTACGTAATTTTTTAAATGGGGAAAACAAATCAAGATTCTTGGATTCCAGCTTCTTAAAAGTGAATATTTTCTGGTCTCTTTACTCAGTAAACTGAATATCTTTGGGTTGTGGACAAAACAACACATTTTGAGGAAGTAATCTTGGACTTTGGGAAATATTGATCCACATTTTTCACCATTTTCTGACATTTTATAGACCAATCAACTCGTCGATTAATCGAGAAAATAATCGACAGATTAATTGATAATGAAAATAATCGTTAGTTGCAGCCCTACAGAAAAGTAAACAAACATTGTTGTCACGTTATTTTAAATACTTTCTGTGAAACCAGCTGAGTTTAAATTTTGTCTTCAGTTGCGGGACAACGTGATCACTCCTCGAGACACCACGATGACCTTCACCTGTTTCGTCTTCTTTGACATGTTTAACGCTCTCAGCTCACGCTCACAGGTGAGGCTAACACACACACACACACACACACACACACACACACACACACACACACACACACACACACACACACACACACACATATACATCACACACACACACACACACACACACACACACACACACACACATCATATACATCACACACACAACACACACACACACACACACATCATATACATCACACACACACACACACACACACACACACATCATATACATCACACACACACACACACACATCATATACATCACACACACACACACACACACCTACACACACACACACACACACACACAACACACACACACACACACACACACACACACACAACACACACAACACACATTTACATTACATTACATTATCAGAATCAGAATCAGAAAGACTTTAATGATCCCCGGGGGGAAATTGGGAATTACGACATTTGGCATAACACATTTTTGTCAGCAATAGAGCAAATCAACTATGCAACACAATCTATGACAACTACAACTTCTGAAGGAATAGTGGTAAAGTTTAGTTTAGGTTAGTATTTTTTGGGGCCGGTGTGCAGCATGCACAGCAGGGCCCTTACATTCCACTCAGTCGCCCAGACCATTTAAGCACGGCTCCAATGATGAACATGAGTTTTATTTTGTATAAATGAGATATTGATGGATGTTGATGATCAATACTTCCATCTAGATCATGTATCTGTAGTGTGTTCCCTGCCCCCCCTCAGCCTCTCACAATACATCAAATCTTTATTTAGTCTTTTTCATTCAATTTCATTTATTGATCCCTGTAATGAAACACTGTGTCTGCTCACTGCCTTGCTCATGGGCCCTCTGGCCTCCTGGCTTGGTGCTGTCTGTCTGTCTGTCTGTCTGTCTGTCTGTCTGTCTGTCTGTCTGTCTGTCTGTGTGTCTGTCTGTCTGTCTGTCTGTCTGTCTGTCTGTCTGTCT
This sequence comes from Poromitra crassiceps, assembly GCF_964638095.1. Classification (NCBI taxonomy): domain Eukaryota; kingdom Metazoa; phylum Chordata; class Actinopteri; order Beryciformes; family Melamphaidae; genus Poromitra; species Poromitra crassiceps. The sequence continues at coordinate 8,588,514 of NC_139641.1, forward strand.
GTCTGTCTGTCAGCAGTGCTTCATAATGGAATTATTGATCACAGTAGATGGATCGATGCAGCAGATCAGATGTGTGTGTGTGTAGCTGATTTATTCAGTGCAGACTAATGGAACACTGATAGTGATATCTACGCCATTTTTGTAGGTTTCTGCACGAGCAGAGTTTGAGTTTGAGTTTTGATTAGACACCCGTACACCTTTCCTCTACAGAGGAAACAGGTAATGGCTGTTTGTAAGTGAGGGGTTTCATTTTTCAAAACATAAAATAAATAAAAAACATTGTAACAGCAGCAGTGTAGTAGTGAAGACTAAGATCAAATTCATAAAGTCATAAAAGTGGTCCTCGTTTGTGAAGATTATCCTGCTGAACCCAAATTACCACTTCCTATAAATGTTTGTTAACCACAGACTTTATTTCATGCATTTAACCCAAATCCTCATTCTAAAATCCCATAGCCTTTTCCCCGTAAGAACCAACATGGCGGCAATTTCTGATTAAGCCTACAAAAATACATCATCCCAGCGTTGCTCTATTAAACCTGCATCTCTCTCGCCCAGAACTGCTCTTTACACACAGAGAGCAGCTGGGTTGGTGAGGTGTGCTCTCTCTCTCTCTCTCTCTCTCTCTCGCTCTCTCTCTCTCTCTCTCTAATGTTATCTGTCTTTCTCTTTGTCTCTCTCTCAGTCTCACTCTCTTCGTGCTCTGTCTCTCTCTCTCTCTCTCTCTCTCTCTAATGTTATCTGTCTTTCTCTTTGTCTCTCTCTCTGTCTCACTCTCTTCTTGCTCTGCCTTTCTTTCTCTCTCTCTCTCTGAGCCACCTGCACTTGAAAATCCTCGAGCCAATCAAAATGGGGGACATCTTCTCAATTAGTGGGAGGTGTGAAAAGTGATGAACATGCTGTGCAGTCCCACACAAAGCAGGACATCTGCTCACCCTACTCATATCTGTAACCAATTTAGCTGTTGAATTAGAAGCCTTCAAATATCCACCCAAGTCAAGGTTCAAAGGTCAATATTTGAAATTGGGAGCCATGTAGAATCTTCATACTGACATAATGTTAGTGGTGTACGTGTGCGTGTTGAGAGCTTTCCCACGATGTGTTGGGTTTAGTTCTACAACAAAGTTCTTATTTTCTCATTTCAAGACACAAGCCATCCCAGTTCACAAACAAACAAACAAAGAAACAAACCAAAAGGCTTCATTTGAAACACTTAGCTCACTTAGTCCATGGGCCAAACACCAAAATTTCACATATCGGTACCACTCAAGTGGGCAAATTCTAATCATGATTTTTGAACATGTATATATCCATAGATGATATTTTAGTATGATAGCCTTTCCAGAATGGTAGCTTTCTCACGGTTATCAGCTCATGAAGTTAGCCAGCCCCTACAATAATTTGGATTCTAGGTGCTGATGCATATCCTATTCTAGGCTCTTTTTAGGACCTTTACTCATGTTTGATGAGAATATCTTTGATAGAATTTGAAAGGGTAGCTTCCTAGCTTTCATTTAAGCTCAGTTGTGTGTCTCTCTGACAAATACAGAGGTCACAGGAGCTCCTAAAACTGTCAGTGACATTCGTTTTTCCACAATTTTCGTCTAAACTATAGTTTTATTTCAGCACTGTGGCATCTAGGAACATCAGAGATACAAACAACAAACACTGGAATACTCACAGGACTATAAGGATTCAGAAAAGGTATAATGTACCCATACTATCCCATCGTGAGGGGTGAATGTGGCCCTTAAGGTAGAAGAATGACTTCTCAAGGGAAATGAGCCAGAGCCCTAAATTTAACAAATCGGTACCAGCCAGGTGGGCAAATTTTACTTGTGATTTTTTTAAATTCATATACATCCCTAGATTATGTTTTTACATGATAGAGCTTGATGACTGGTAGCTTATTAGTGCTTATCCCCTGTTAAATTATGGACTGCTGTCGTTCAAAACTAGGAAAGTGCCCTCCCTGGAAATCATCTTTCTTTCATTATCCGTTGCCTAGGGTGTGTCTGGACTACTGTTAATATTACATAGATATAGGCAAACTATCCTATGATATTGTACATACTATACTATACTATACTATACTATACTAGATATACTATGCTTGTCTACTAAAGTGGCACATTTCTCAGTCAAAAACAGAGTAAATTGACACGTTTCTCAGTCAAAAATAGTTTTATTTGTGTTACATTATATGAACAGCCACATTCAAAATGTTTCCAGTCTTTCAGGACAATATTAGGACAATCTACCCTTCCTGAGACACCATGCCACCCATGAGGGCAACACCATCATCGTCATTCACATCTGAGTGTGCTGGTTGGCACATTTTTGCAGTTTGCACAGGTTTGTGCACTTCAGACCATTATTGAGACCTGTGCACTCTGGTGGTTTGCACCACCTCACACACTTGCAGGAGAGCAACTGCAAAACGGTCTGGTGCTGGGGAACCGCACATCCACTGGATTTCAAGCTGCCCCTCATCGTCTGTGGTCCACCCTTGGTCCTTGGGGCTTGGTACAGATGGCTGGGTTTGAAGAGACCGTCTAGAGATTGCAGTCTGATCTTTTGCATGAATGGAATGCATTAATAGCCAATCCTCAAATGGTGGAAGCTGGCTGGACTCGACCTCCCCATGTCTGGTGCAGAAAAGTTGGTATCGGAGGAGGTTGACATCTGAAATGTGTGTAGAGGGTACATATACATAATACATGTGGCACATGATTTCCAGCAGCTTCCTGAAGAGCACATTAGAGACATCCCAAGCACGGCAGAGCTCAAGGAAGGCTTCTTGATATGTCCTGTCTGTTCAGGGTGCCCACTTTTCCGTGTCCTGCAAATACGCTGACAGTGTTGCAGCCAGTGAACGTGTGCATGCCAATCAAGGCGCCAGCAATACTATCGCCGCGTGATTTGCATAGTTTGGTGATGTCCTGGAACATTGTCTTGTTCTGTGTTCCACATTTTTGGTACATTGGGCATGGGATGTCCTTGCTCCAACCCAGAGTCAGTAGCAGGACATCTGTGTCTGCCGTGATGATCACTGCCTTGAAGCCAGACTCTGCTACATGGAGAGCATGCATTAGCATGCAGGTGTCAGCTTCTTCCTGAGAGGATTTGAGCTGTGTTACCTCCTCCCATTGGTTCTTGTTGATTTCGAAGCAGACTACTTCACAGGTAACATATAAGGCCTTGTCTTGTAGTTTCTATCTGTGTTTGGGTCCTTTCCATTCCTCAAACAAGAATTTGATCAGACTGACTTTGCTGGCAGCGCTGTAGAGCAGTTTCCTCCACTGCTGGATGTTGTGGCTGGAATCATGCAGGTTAGCTACATCTGGCGGGGCAACAGTTGCAGTTGACAAGCTGACAAACTCATATTGATCTGGACTGAGTGGATTCACAAAGGAGTTTGCCATGATATCAACAATGGACTGTACTTTAAGGACCATAGGTGGACCACAGATGATGAGGGGCAGCTTGAAATCCAGTGGATGCACGGTTCCCCAGCACCAGGTGCCGTCTTGCAGTTGCTCTCCTGCAAGTGTGTGAGGTCATGCAAACCACCAGAGTGCACATGTCTCAATAACGGTCTGAAATGCACAAACCTGTGCAAACTACAAGCATGTGCCAACCAACACAGTGAAGAAGAGCTTGCTGCACAGCTGACAGACTCAGATGTGAATGACGATGATGGTGTTGCCCTCGTGGATGACATGGTCTCAGGAAGGGTAGATTGTCCTAATATTGTGTTGAAAGACTGGAAACATTTTGAATGTAGCTGTACATATACCGTAACACAAATAAAACAATTTCTGACTGAAAAGCGTGCCACTTTACCCTCTTTTTGACTGGGAAATGTGCCAATTTAGTAGACAATTAAGTATAGCATATATATCTATCTAGTATAGTATAGTATGGTATGGTATGTATAGTATCATAGGATAGCATGCCTATATCTAGACATGTAATATTAACAGTTAGTAGTCCAGACACCCTAGGGAGAGGATATAATGAAAGAAAGATGATTTCCCATAATTCCCATAAGTCCATAATTTAAGAGGGGTGGTTAAGCACTAATAAGCTACCATGGTCATAGGAATTTAAAAAAAATCACAAGTAGAATTTCTCCACCCGGATGGTACCGATATCTTACATTTTGGGTTCTGGCCCATTTCCCTCGAGAAAGCATTCTTCTACCAAATTCAAAGGGCAAAATTCACCCCTCACGATGGGATAGTATGGGTTTATTATACCTTTTCTGAATCCTTATAGTCCTATATGAGTATTCCAGTGTTTGTTGTTTGTGTCTCTGATGTTCCTAGATGCCACAGTGCTGAAATAAAGACTATAATTTAGGCGAAAACTGTGGAAAAATGAATGTCACTGACACTTTGAAGAGCCCATGTGAGCTCTTTATTTGTCAGACAGACACACAACTGAGCTCAAATGAAAGCTAAGAAGCTACCCTTTACAATGTTGTCAAACATGTTATCATAGAACATGGTTAAAGGTCCTGAGCCTAAAATAGGTTATGGATCAGCACCTAGAATCGAATTTATTGTAGGGGTTTGCTAACTTAATGAGCCGATAACTGTGACAAAGCTGCCATTCTGCAAAGGCTATCATACTAAAATATCATCTATGGATATATACCTGTTCAAAAATCATGATTAGAATTTGTCCACTTGAATGGTACCGATATGTGCAATTTTTGTGTTTGGCCCATGGACTAAATAGAGGAAAATAAGAAAATGTCCAATAAATATGAAAAGCTACTCCTGTGGAAAGGCTATCATATATTAATTTACTTATATTGACCCTATAAACAATTTAGTATAGGTAAAGTTTTGCCCACCCATATGGTACCGATATCTGGTCTGGCCCATGGACTAACTCTTTCAGCACTCGTTCTTGTCTGTAGCTGTTAGTGGTTGAGATTTAATCTCTGGTTAGCTGGTTGTCAAGGCAACAGCATCCTCTGGACTGGGGAGCAGCTCAGTC
>NC_139641.1:8596023-8678523 GCF_964638095.1 Poromitra crassiceps
CTGAAACCAGTTCACCTCACACCTCCAACACCAACAAAGCTGTTACACTGTGTTACAATAGCAGGTCTCACTGAAACTAGTTCACCTCACACCTCCAACAGCAACAAAGCTGTGACACTGTGTTACAATAGCAGTTCTCACTGAAACCAGTTCACCTCACACCTCCAACAGCAACAAAGCTGTTACACTGTGTTACAATAGCAGGTCTCACTGAAACCAGTTCACCTCACACCTCCAACACCAACAAAGCTGTTACACTGTGTTACAATAACAGGTCTCACTGAAACCAGTTCACCTCACACCTCCAACAGCAACAAAGCTGTGACACTGTGTTACAATAGCAGTTCTCACTGAAACCAGTTCACCTCAGACCTCCAACAGCAACAAAGCTGTTACACTGTGTTACAATAGCAGGTCTCACTGAAACCAGTTCACCTCACACCTCCAACAGCAACAAAGCTGTTACACTGTGTTACAATAACAGTTCTCACTGAAACCAGTTCACCTCACACCTCCAACACCAACAAAGCTGTTACACTGTGTTACAATAACAGGTCTCACTGAAACCAGTTCACCTCACACCTCCAACACCAACAAAGCTGTTACACTGTGTTACAATAGCAGGTCTCACTGAAACTAGTTCACCTCACACCTCCAACAGCAACAAAGCTGTGACACTGTGTTACAATAGCAGTTCTCACTGAAACCAGTTCACCTCACACCTCCAACACCAACAAAGCTGTTACACTGTGTTACAATAACAGGTCTCACTGAAACCAGTTCACCTCACACCTCCAACAGCAACAAAGCTGTGACACTGTGTTACAATAGCAGTTCTCACTGAAACCAGTTCACCTCAGACCTCCAACAGCAACAAAGCTGTTACACTGTGTTACAATAGCAGGTCTCACTGAAACCAGTTCACCTCACACCTCCAACAGCAACAAAGCTGTTACACTGTGTTACAATAACAGTTCTCACTGAAACCAGTTCACCTCACACCTCCAACACCAACAAAGCTGTTACACTGTGTTACAATAGCAGGTCTCACTGAAACCAGTTCACCTCACACCTCCAACAGCAACAAAGCTGTTACACTGTGTTACAATAGCAGTTCTCACTGAAACCAGTTCACCTCACACCTCCAACAGCAACAAAGCTGTTACACTGTGTTACAATAACAGGTCTCACTGAAACCAGTTCACCTCACACCTCCAACAGCAACAAAGCTGTTACACTGTGTTACAATAACAGGTCTCACTGAAACCAGTTCACCTCACACCTCCAACAGCAACAAAGCTGTTACACTGTGTTACAATAGCAGGTCTCACTGAAACCAGTTCACCTCACACCTCCAACAGCAACAAAGCTGTTACACTGTGTTACAATAGCAGGTCTCACTGAAACCAGTTCACCTCACACCTCCAACAGCAACAAAGCTGTTACACTGTGTTACAATAGCAGGTCTCACTGAAACCAGTTCACCTCACACCTCCAACACCAACAAAGCTGTTACACTGTGTTACAATAACAGGTCTCACTGAAACCAGTTCACCTCACACCTCCAACAGCAACAAAGCTGTTACACTGTGTTACAATAACAGGTCTCACTGAAACCAGTTCACCTCACACCTCCAACAGCAACAAAGCTGTTACACTGTGTTACAATAGCAGTTCTCACTGAAACCAGTTCACCTCACACCTCCAACAGCAACAAAGCTGTTACACTGTGTTACAATAGCAGGTATCACTGAAACCAGTTCACCTCACACCTCCAACACCAACAAAGCTGTTACACTGTGTTACAAATAACAGGTCTCACTGAAACCAGTTCATGCCACATTCATTTACATGAGCAACACTGATGCTAGAGTAGCAGACTTTTTTCTTTTATGAACCTTAGTATCATTACAGAAATCTTCCCCCATGCTGTGACTAGGAATGAGTATCGTTAAGGAATTAACAATACTACTCCTCTTACGGTACTCTTATCAGTGCTGCTTATCAATCCAGTACTTTAACGGTACTCTTATCAGTGCTGCTTATCAATCCAGTACTTTAACAGTACTCTTATCGGTTATCTTTGTTATTTTTAAGAGAAAAAACCCTGAAACAAGTTGGACCTAGGTTAGGTTAATTGTAACTGCAGCTTTAACAAAACAAAGTAGCAAAATCTTTGTGTGTATTTTTATGTTTCATGAAAATAATCCTGCATGATATAAGAATTTAAATCTTCTAACACTGCCAATACCAACATTCAGTTAGAAAAAGCCTAATGTTGCTGTTGATATAATAAACGGTGTAGTAGTGGCAAATACAGAGGTGGGTAAACTTTACAAAGTGAGTAGTTTAACTACTGTAGGTGTAGTAGTGACAAATACAGAGGTGGGTAAACTTTACAAAGTGAGTAGTTTAACTACTGTAGGTGTAGTAGTGACAAATACAGAGGTGGGTAAACTTTACAAAGTGAGTAGTTTAACTACTGTAGGTGAGTAAACTTTACAAAGTGAGTAGTTTAACTACTGTAGGTGAGTAAACTTTACAAAGTGAGTAGTTTAACTACTGTAGGTGGGTAAACTTTACAAAGTGAGTAGTTTAACTACTGTAGGTGGGTAAACTTTACAAAGTGAGTAGTTTAACTACTGTAGGTGGGTAAACTTTACAAAGTGAGTAGTTTAACTACTGTAGGTGAGTAAACTTTACAAAGTGAGTAGTTTAACTACTGTAGGTGAGTAAACTTTACAAAGTGAGTAGTTTAACTAATGTAGGTGGGTAAACTTTACAAAGTGAGTAGTTTAACTACTGTAGGTGGGTAAACTTTACAAAGTGAGTAGTTTAACTACTGTAGGTGAGTAAACTTTACAAAGTGAGTAGTTTAACTACTGTAGGTGGGTAAACTTTACAAAGTGAGTAGTTTAACTACTGTAGGTGAGTAAACTTTACAAAGTGAGTAGTTTAACTACTGTAGGTGGGTAAACTTTACAAAGTGAGTAGTTTAACTACTGTAGGTGGGTAAACTTTACAAAGTGAGTAGTTTAACTACTGTAGGCTGCCTTGTTTCCCTTCATTGATTGATACAGTTGAAGTGAAAATAGGTGAGTAAACTCTCTGCCTCATTTCAAAGAGGTGTCTCAACTGTTGACCCTGAATGTTGATTTCACTAGTGTGTGTGTGTGTGTGTGTGTTAGGGCATTCACTACGACTAACGACTAGTCGTTGCTAAAGGTAGTCGACTAGTCGGCTAGTCGTTTTTTTTTTTCTTATAAAAAAAAAAAAAAAAAAAAAAAAGTTTAAATCTTTAAGAAAGAACATGAGGTATTTACACGACATACATGGACTATCATATCCCATATCCCCCACAAAGAACATCAAAACACAACAAAACAAAACAAGAAAACTACATAAAATACACAATAATCCAAGAACAAACAAGACTATTGGACAAACAACCAAACAAAAACAATGCATTCAGCTCCTATCCTGATAAGCCTAATGACACTGGGGTAAAAAGTTCTTAAAGTCAAACTCTGTATGTGGTTGCCATATTTTGGGGATGTCTAAGAATCTGCCTTTGCTCTTGTAGTAAATGTTATCCAATGTATGGTAGCTTGAGAGTTCATTCCACCAGTGAACTACAGCTGGGGGATTGGATGCTTTCCAATTTAAAGCTATGCATTTCCTAGCTGCCAACAGGGCAAGATCTATGTATTTACTTTAAATGCATTGTTTTTGTTTGGTTGTTTGTCCAATAGTCTTGTTTGTTCTTGGATTATTGTGTATCTTATGCAGTTTTCTTGTTTTGTTTTGTTGTGTTTTGATGTTCTTTGTGGGGGATATGGGATATGATAGTCTATGTATGTCGTGTAAATACCTCATGTTCTTTCTTAAAGATTTTTTTTTTTTTTTTGCTAAAACGACTAGTCGACTACTAGGCACAGTGTCGACTAGTGGTTTTACTAGTCGACTAGTCTCACATATTCTCACATAATCTCACATATTTTCAAACGAGCAACAACAAAAAGCCTTGTCTTTATTACCTGCGTTAGGGTTTTGTGTCTTTAGCTCGTCCACGTCCCTCTCAGTGTGGCTCACTCTGTCTCTGAGGGCTGGAAGCACAGAGACAAATCACTACATTTCATTTCATTTCTTTATGTAGGGACAGATACAGAACATATAACATTTGTCAACATCTGATGATATGTAGCACAGCATTTGTAGCCGAGGCTAGTTTGCAATGTCTGTCTCTAGATGTTATTAAAAGCACCTGTTTAAAGCAAAGTACAGTAAAAAGCAGTGAAATATAAAGTCAACATAAACAAGGATATCATAAAATCACTCAGTCAATCAATCAATCATGGAGCAACACAAACAATCATACATAAAGGATATAAACATTGTAATGATCATAACCCACAGACCCACCAACACAGTCAATTAAGGGCACATTGGTAGTTACTCTTCAGCAACTCCTTTATATTGGTGTTAAAATGCTCCCAGCTACGATCCTGTTTCATGTGTGTGGGCAGTGACTTCCACATGTTGACCCCCTGAACAGTGAGGGCTGTTTGACCTAGGGAGGTTTTTTCCAGCGGCACTGATTTCCTGTCCAGCGATTGTATAACATCCCAAGAGGTGTGATTACAGTCAGGTTAGCATGGGACCAAACAGTTGCACAATAACTCAAATGTAATAGAATCATAGAGTGAATATAGATGTTTCTGCATAAAAAGGTAGACAGCTCCTAATTATTCTGAATGTATTTATGTTTGCTTTTACAACTGCTCACCATCTGAATACGTTTCTCAAATTGTAGGTGAGTATCTAACATCAGGCCAAGATATTTAACCTCAGATGATTGAATATTGAATATTATATTAAATATTGAATAGATTGAATATTGCTTTTTAGATCTAACTTATTTATTTCATTCACTTGGTCAGGTGAGGACCGTCTCCTAGACGAGAAACACATGGACACAGTTTTCTTAACATTCAGTGTTAACACATTGACTGCCAGCCGTTTTTTTCTTGCTGTAGGTAGCTTCTGCCAAGCCGTTTTTTGAGGATTGTGGCTCATTTTACAAGAGCCGAGGATTATTTTCTGCTTGGAGTTTGTGAACATACAATATCTCAAAAGTACTAATAGAATGTGTACTTTCTCTGTCTAAAAGAGTTAGTTTGTAGAGTTAGTAGTTATGTAAGCATTAGCAGTTGAATACAGCATGGTTTTAGCGTCAGAAAAAATATTCAGAGATAAACGGCTTTTTGTGAAATTCGATAGAACTGTCACTTTAACCATTCATTTTTGTCTCTCTCTCTCTCTCTCTCTCCCTCCCCCTCTCGCTCTCTCTCTCTCTCTATCTCTCTCCCTTCCCCTCGCTCTCCCTCCCTCTCTCTCTCTCTCTCTCTCTCTCTCCCTCCCTCTCGCTCTCCCTCCCTCTCTCTCTCTCTCCCTCCCTCTCGGGAGGGAGACGCACTAGGTTTAATCCTAGTGAGAGGGGGAGAGGGAGAGAGAGAGAGAGAGAGAGAGAGAGGGAGGGAGGGAGAGAGAGAGAGCGAGAGAGAGAGAGAGAGAGAGGGAGAGAGCGAGAGGGAGAGTTGCTTCAACTCCTCCCTCTTCTTGGCTGCAGCGGCCGTCACAGTCTCAGTGCTTTGCTGCTGTCCTGTGCCTGTCTGCACGGCCGCTGTTTGAGGAAGTCGGCATGGACTCGCTCGCTTCTTGGAGTTTTGGTTGAGAGAAGCTTTTGCGATTCTGGTCATATTTATGCTACGTGTTTCAAAGTGTGTTCCAACTGTAATCTATTATGTAAATTTGCAATCCCGCATCGCCAGCAATCAGCGCGAAAAAGAAAGCGTTTTCCCCCATCCATTTTCATGAGAATGGCTGGGGTGAGAATGGCGTGACAAGTTAAAAAAAATGCTTTCCTTCCTCTAGTCAGGAGAGCACTGTTGCCACTTAGTGGGTCGGTGGAATGGGTTGTAAACGTTCGGTGGCTCCAATAATTATATAAGAGATGTAAAAGGGTTAGATGCACATCCCACGGTCCAAAAAAAAAAAATCATTTTTTTGACGACTCTACTCGTCGTTGGCAGTGAACAGCTGGATTGTGTTTGACGACTCAACTCGTTCTTGGCAATTAACGTGTTAAAGGACGGCTTTACCGATTATCAACCCACATTGTGTCATTATAATCTCAGTAATATAAGCACATGGCCAGTGTTTACCTTCTCTCTGTTTTACTCATGGAGAAAAACACTCCCTTTCTCTGCCTGCAGAAACTCCGCCCCCACCAGCTGCAAGTAATTAAGGCTCGTTAAGGCTCTCAATGCAATTCTCCATGGATGTGTGCATACTTAAATAAATAAATAAATAAATAAAATAAACAACAATGGAGCATTTTGCCAGAGGAGGAAATGGGAGTTCTCTGTGAGGAAAACAGAGAGAAGGTAAACACTGCCCATGTGCTCATATTACCAAGATTATAATGACACAAAGTGGGTTGATAATCGTTAAAGCCATCCTTTAAACAGTAACGTTTAAGACAAACTGCTACAGATTCAAAGCTTTATGCATTTGTTGTTGTTGTTGTTGTTGTTGTCTTCCAGTGTGGCTGAAAACATCATCAAATTAAAGAGAACACTCAGCACTTGAAAGTATATTATAGTCATGTTAACATTTACTTGATATACAGAGTTCCTACTGCTGGGTGATACGGACCAAACTTGTATCTTGGTATTTCTAGGCTGAATGATGATACACAATAATATTCCTCAGTATTTTCTACCAAGTGGCCTACAGTAAATGTTCAGTTGTAACTTGGTGCTTTCACAAAATATTGACACAATGAGATTGTTGAGAAATGATCATCACTATATAATGACTCAGTGGTTAAAGTTAAATACAGTAATAAAACGCTCTGTAAGTTCAGAAAATCACTTGACTGTAATGTGGCCTTTAAAACCCTGAAAAGACATCACCATATTTCCATATCCAAAATCTAAGATGATATCGAGTCTCATATCATGATATCGATATAATATCAATATATTGCCTATGCCCTCCTACATAGTTCTGGACATAACTTCAATATTTCCAAAATGTTCATTTTATAATGACATTAAACTGAGAAAAGCTGAAAATGAGTGGAGCTGGAACAAGGAAATGTTTGGTATTTTACTTGATGAATGACTAAGACAGTCAATCCATGATCAAAATTATAATTTGTTGATTCATTTCTGAATAGTTTCAGCACTAGTAAATATAACAGGAAACAAAAGAAAATAATGTGGCGGTTTTGGGATGAACTCTATTCTAATCCAATTTCTCCAGACAGATATTATTTTTCATTAGTGGTACAGTACTCCACACAGTATAGTAGGTGTAAGTAAGAAGGCTACTAGCTGTGATGTGCGGTTGCCCGGGGCATCCCACCTGCGTTCTCCTCCTCCAGGTTCTCCACCTTCTTCTTCTGCAGCTGCAGCTCGGTGTTGGTGGTGCTCAGCTGGGTGTTGGTGGTGCTCAGGTCAGCTCTGAGAGCTGCTGCCTCCTGTCTCTGCTCCTCCACCTTCTTCTTCTGCAGTTGCAGCTCGGTGTTGGTGGTGCTCAGCTCGGTGTTGGTGGTGCTCAGCTCGGCTCTGAGAGACGACACTGCAGAGTCTTGAGCTGGAAGCATGACAAAACTTTATGGATTTGTTTTGTTGTTGTTACTTTACTGTATACAGAGTTGCTACATAGGTCTGGAAATGTCTGGATATCTCTAGAAAAAGAATAGGGTATTTTCCAGATCTTCACTTTTGGAAATTGCACAATTACCGGTAGGTTGTTTTTCAGTAGCAGTATAATATACTCCACACAGTACTAGGTGTAGGTACTGTAAGTACTAGCTGTGATGTGCAGTTGCCCGGAGCGTCCCACCTGTGTTCTCCCCCTCCAGATCCTCCACCTTCTTCTTCTGCAGCTGCAGCTCAGTGTTGGTGGTGCTCAGCTGGGTGTTGGTGGCGTTCAGTTTGGTGTTGGTAGCCTTCAGCTGGGTGTTGGTGGCGTTCAGTTTGGTGTTGGTAGCCTTCAGCTCAGTGACGGAGGCGTTCAGCTCAGCTCTGAGAGCTGCTGCCTCCTGCCTCTGCTCCTCCACCTCCCTCTCAGTGTGGGTCAGTCTGTCTCTGAGGGACGACACTGCAGAGTCTTGAGCTGGAAGCACAGAGACAAATCACCACAAAACTTAAAACATCCTCAAATTAAAGTGGACAGTCAGCACTTTAAGTCAACATTTACTCTATATACAAAGTTGCGACACAGGTCTGTAAATGTCTGGATATGTGTAGAAAAAGATTTGTCTACTTTTGGAAATGGACCATTTGGTTGTTTTTCAGTAGCAAATATACTCCACAGTACTAGGATTTTACTTATCTATGTACTAGCTGTGATGTGCGGTTCCCCGCGGCATCTGACCTGCATTCTCCTCCAGATCCTCCACCTTCTTCTTCTGCAGCTGCAGCTCGGTGTTGGTGGTGCTCAGCTGGGTGTTGGTGGTGCTCAGCTCAGCTCTGAGAGCTGCTGCCTCCTGTCTCTGCTCCTCCACCTTCTTCTCTGCCTCCATCACTCTGTAGTCCAACACTGAACACAACAACAAGCTTTAAACAAACTGGACAGACTTTAATCTTTCTTTCTTTCTTTCTTTCTTTCTTTCTTTCTTTCTTTCTTTCTTTCTTTCTTTCTTTCTTTCTTTCTTTCTTTCTTTCTTTCTTTCAATACAAGGAACATCAGCAGCAAAAAGGAACAGTTCCAAAACTAAAATCATTTAAATAGAGTCTCACTCAAAGTAAAGAGAGTGGAACCAGTGTCTGAAATTAAATTTGGGCTCACCTGCCAATGCTGATGAACTAAAAATAAATCCCAAGAATACTTTTTGACCGGCCAAGATAACCTGCTTTTTTTCACAGCTTCTCTATCACTTTACTCCCCCCTCTCTCCATTTAGTATTGAATCTACTTAGTATCCAAAGATTTTGAGTGTGGATTTAACTCAAACTGATGACAGGAAATATTAGGGCTGCAAACTAACAATTATTTTCATTATTGATCAATGTAGTGATTCTTTTTTTCTATTAATCAAATCATGTGGAACTGAAAATGTCCAGAGTCCAAAGTGATTCTTAAAATGTCTTCCAAAGCTGACCAGCTGACCAGCTTCCTGGAACCAGGAAATGTTTGGTATTTTTGGGGCCGGTGTGCATGCACAGCAGTGCCCTTACATTCGACTCTGTCGCTGCATTTGCGCACCCATCCTGGCCGAGTAAATGTCTTTCCAGTCCCGTAGGTGGCGGTAATGCACCTCTGGCTAATAAACACATCGTTGCCTTGAACCAATGGTGACTGGTGAAAAGTGAAAAAAGCTCTCTCTGCTCTGTCTGCTTCATGTGTGGGCGTGCCGACTCCCGACACACAGGAGGACAGACACAGCGAGTGAAAAAAGCTCTCTCTGACTCTGTCTACTTCATGTGTGGGCGTGCCGACTCCCGACACACAGGAGGACAGACAGCGAAAATGGCAGCGGCTTCTAGGGATGGGCATTTTAAGCAATTTAAATAGTCTATTATGAACGAGTAGTCTGGGCACCTTCCACCCCGCTTTTTGTCATGGGGGCGTAAACCCCGGACCCAGAATTAACACCGGAAGGCAATGCGCCTAACAACGTCTTTGTTGCCGTTAGCTTGACGCGGTGATGTTACCTAAACTAGAGTCTGATCAAAACAAAGCTAGCGTTACATAAAACAAAACGTTTATGCAATATGGCATCTCCGCCACAACCGCCTGACACACCGGTCAAAACGGTGAAAGAGGATTCTGATACTTGGGTCAAATTGTCAAGTTAACGTGAAAGTTGACGAGCTAGAAACGCTGCCATCCGGTCTAGGGCGGGCTCTAGGCGGGAACCAGTAGGGTGACAAAATCAATTGTGGGCGGGAGCCAGGCTCTTTCTCGCCGAGAAGAGCCTGGTGACGCGAGGTTAATGAACGAGTGCTCAAGCACTCGCGCGGGGGGCGCGGGCTGTGTGATTACTATGGTAATGTCTGAGCAGGGGTAATCTGCTGTATGGGGCTGTTCACACATAACGTTTGCATTTTTGCATGGAAAAAGCGC
Source organism: Poromitra crassiceps (assembly GCF_964638095.1). Classification (NCBI taxonomy): domain Eukaryota; kingdom Metazoa; phylum Chordata; class Actinopteri; order Beryciformes; family Melamphaidae; genus Poromitra; species Poromitra crassiceps. The sequence continues at coordinate 8,606,163 of NC_139641.1, forward strand.
TACCTGGAGCATTTTTTTGTCAGGAGAGGGACTGACGGTGATGATATTAGGTGACGCTAAGCTAACATCATTCTAAAGCCTACCTTTAGACAGTATCTCCGGTTGGAGTAGCGCTTTGGAGCAGACAAGTTGTGAAACAAGCGAAGGCATTTCATTTCCAATACATGTCCATTGTTGCTGAATAGTGATCACCATGATGCGATTGTCTCCCAAAAAGTGATTATTTCTCCACATTTCTTGTGACTAACGTTATGGGAAACGACAGCGTAGTCAGTAAACTAGTGCAACGTTTTGAATGAGTTTTATCGGGCGTGCGCTATGAAGAAGCGTGCTTCTCATTCGGGAGAATATCTCCAAGAGCTGGAAAACCTCCGGTTAAAACTTTCAAAATAATGTTACTTAAACAAAAGTAAATAGCTTATTGATGCATGTTGGAGGAGAAAAGGTATTTCAATGAATGAAGCAGCAAACCTTGTATCAAAATACTCGTTGTGATGTTATATGGCGTGAAACTGTGGCTGTAACGCATTACTCAAAATAAATAAGGTTACAATAAGCGTTTTATTTTGAAACCAACAAAGCGGATGACGTACTAGTACATTCTGGCTGACTTGACGCCCGGCCGTGCAGTTGCTGCTGAAGTAAAAGGTGCTTCAACGCGACCAAAGCGAAAGGCTCAAACACATCGAACCTGGCTAAACATCTTGCCGACAGGCACCCCGACCTGTTCAAAGAGTTTAAAGACCGACAGGTTAGCGAACGTGAACGATAAACATACATGCCCTCAAATAAGTCAAACGAGTATTGTGTGACAAGCGAACTTGTTTCACTGAAAAAGTTCGCTTGTCACAATAGCCTACTCGTTTACAGTGAAACACGAGGCAATGTGCTGGAGCACAGATCTCTGCCAAGGAAGGAGCAAGTCATGACATGTAACGTTTAGGGGAGGGGACATCAGATGACTGCATACCATGTACAATATTTAATAACACTATGGGCCATAGTGTTATATTTGAATTTTGGGCCATAGTCTATGGCCCTCAATTCCAGTGTTATTAAAGCTTTTACATGGTAAGCAGTCATCTGATCTCACCTATCCTAATATTTACAATAATCCCAATTATTAATGATATACGAATTCATTGTAAAAAAAAACACCTAGCCTACACGTATGGGGGGGGGGGAGGCTGGGAATACACCACATAATAAGCCTACATTTCAATAGCCTACATTTATGTGTGAAAATAATATATATTACTAGATTAACCATAAATCTGGCACTTCATGTAATGAAGCTTAAACCCAGGATTATTAACCCACATAGGCTACACTACAGCACAGGCACACTACACAAATGACTCAATACAGCTTGGCAGAGTTTTATCAGAATCAGAATCAGAATCAGAATCAGAAAGACTTTAATGATCCCCGGGGGGAAATTGGGACAAGTTACAGTAGCTCGCTCACAGAACACACATAGCATAAATAAAATAAAAATAAAAATAAAAATAAACCGTGGTAATGCAATATTAAGCAATAAGCAGAAAAACACAACATAGCATAGAATAACTAGTAATGCGATAGAAGCAAAAGCACAAAATAAGTAGAATGTCTAAGTAGCAAAATACCAATACGTAGAGTAAGTATAGTATACATTCCGTGTCAATTATCATTATTGCCTGTGACATATTGCACATATTGCACGTGATTTATATTAAGTCGGCTTGCCCTTTACATTACACGTGGCTCAGCCAGGCACAGTTAACCTATCGGCTGGCTCAGTCTCAGGGAGACTGAGCGTCTCCGAGGTGCTCTTTTAAGAGAGGCATTAAATAGACCAATGGCCACAGGCAGGAATGATTTCCTGTGCCTCTCCGTCTTGCATCTAGGTGGAATCAGTCTCTCACTGAACGTGCTCCTGTGTTTGACTAGCACGCCGTGGAGTGGGTGCGAGTCATTGTTCATGATGGAGCGTAGCCTGGACAACGTTCTCTTCTCTGACACCGCAGTCAGAGAGCCCAGATCCAGCCCCACAATGTCCCTGGCTTTACGGATCAGTTTGTTGAGTCTGTTGGCATCTGCTGCCTTCAGCACACAATAGCATAGAGGAAGGCACTAGCCACTACCGACTCGTAGAACATCCTCAGCATGGTCCGGCAGACGTTGAAGGACCTCAGCCGTCTCAGGAAGTAGAGACGGCTTTGCCCCTTCTTGTAGAGTGCATCAGAGTTCTTAGCCCAGTCTAGTTTATTGTCAATGTACACTCCAAGGTACTTGTAATCCTTCACTATGTCAACACAGACCCCGTGGATTGAGACAGGGGTCACCGGAGCCTTGACCCTCCTCAGGTCCACCACCAGCTCCTTTGTCTTTGACACGTTGAGCTGCAGGTGGTTCAGCTCACACCAAGTGTACGTAACGCCCCTTGAAAGCTATGAATAGAGAGCCAAAGTGAAACGTCACTTCCTGCTTTCTTCCTGTAGGAGCGCTGAGAAAAATATGAATGGCGGTGAACGGAGAATAAGGTTACTTTTTTGATCCCGTTTGAATTGGGCCACGGGGTGTGAACGCAAATTTTGTCAGTTTAAAACATAACTTTGCATGTCAAGAAAGTCGCAGTTTGTCGCCAAACTGTTGCAAACTGACTTTCTTGACATGCAAAGTTATGTTTTAAATTGACAAAATTAGTAACCTTATTCTCCGTCCACCGCCATTCATATTTTTTGCAGCACTGGTACAGGGAGAAAGCAGGAAGTGACGTTTCACTTTTTTACTGAGCACACCGGCCCTATGCCAGGTTTCGACCTGGCCTTGTTACTTAATAAATTACTAAAACAATTGGATTATCAGAATGATAATTCATCGCCAAATAGTCTCAGTAGTAAATATGACAGGAAACACATGAAATAATGTACCGGCTTTGTGCTTAACTACAGTTACTTCAGCCAGGTACTTCAGTAGCAGTACTACACACAGTACTACTGTAGGTATAGAGAGCCAAAGTGAAACGTCACTTCCTGCTTTCTCCCTGTACCAGCGCTGCAAAAAATATGAATGGCGGTGGATGGAGAATAAGGTTACTAATTTTGTCAATTTAAAACATAACTTTGCATGTCAAGAAAGTGACAGTTTGTCATCAAACTGAAAAGTAGGGGTTAGTTTGGTATAAAAACTACATAGCTCGTGGAAGCTCGTGTCATGTCGCCGGTCTTCAGCTTTGCTGGTAGAGAAAGTGACGTCACTTAGACAACAGTGTATGTAGTCTTTCTGACTTTATAACTTCTAGTGTAACAGTTTGGCGACAAACTGCGACTTTCTTGACATGCAAAGTTATGTTTTAAACTGACAAAATTTGCGTTCACACCCCGTGGCCCAATTCAAACGGGATCAAAATTAGTAACCTTATTCTCCGTCCACCGCCATTCATATTTTTTGCAGCGCTGCTACAGGAAGAAAGCAGGAAGTGATGTTTCACTTTGGCTCTCTATAAGTAAGTAGTAGCTGTGATGTGCAGGTCCACAGGGTGTCTCACCTGCGTTCTTCCTCTCCAGATCCTCCACCTTCAGCTGGAACTCGGCTCTGATGGCTGCTGCCTCCTCCTCTCCCTCTGTCACTCTGTAGTCCAACACTAGAAACACAAAAGTACAATGTACAGTAACAGACTTTCTACACTGTATCTGCCCTTAAAGCATTATTCCACTTAGTTGTATTTTACTTATTACTTGGTATCAAAGGTAATTAGTTACAGTTACAGTTACATTACTATATTACTTTCACCACCCCCTTCTGAAAAAGTGACGTACAACTTGTTTATCCAGCTCCTTTTATAACTGAATCCACCCTTTTGGAATAATAATAATTAACCTTACATGAGGAGTCAATATCAGCCAAACTGCATAGGCTACTTTATATGTCTACCTCGGACAAAACTAAACTAATAGCATTCTGGCTGCTGTTACATCACCACACGGCCATCTTGGTAGGAAAATAACATGTGATTGTAATCAATTAACAGGTGATTACAATCAAGTGACACAAACAGCCAATGAGCTGTGTGTATTGTAGCGCCATATTGGTAGGAAAATGCTTGTGACATCATGGGAATACTATGAATAGTCTCGCATAGGCAGACCTATCTCCACACTTTGTTTTAGCACTGTGGTTTATCTCAAATAGCGTCCATCTGATCGACTTTGAACTTAGCGTGTGAGAACCCCAGAAAATGCAGAGTCAATCAGAACCCTTCCCCTCCCCCTCCCCTAGGGTAGTAACTGCAGGGAGAACACACTATCTCTTCCCCCCCTCTCTCTCTCCCCCCTCTCTCTCTCTCCCCCCCTCTCTCTCTCCCCATCTCTCTCTCCCCCCCATCTCTCCCCCCTCTCTTCCCTCTCTCTCTCCCCCCTCTCTCTCCCCTCTCTCTCTCCCGCCCTCTCTCTCTCCCCTCTCTATCTCTCTCTCTCCCCCCTTCTCTCTCCCCCCTCTCTCTCTCCCGCCCTCTCTCTCTCCCTCCCCCTCTCTCTCTCCCCCCCTCTCTCTCTCTCTCTCTCTCCCCCCTCTCTTGCTCCCGCCCCCTCGCTCTCCCCTCTCTCTCTCTCTCTCCCCCCTCTCTCTCTCCCTCCCCCTCTCCCCCCTCTCTCTCCCCTCTCTCTCTCCCGCCCTCTCCCTCTCCCCCCTTCTCTCTCCCCCCTCTCTCTCTCCCCCCTTTCTCTCTCCCCCCTCTCTCTCTCTCTCTCTCTCTCTCGCTCTCTCCCCTCTCTCTCTTTCCCCCCCTCTCTCTCTCTCCCCCCTCTCTCACCCCCCTCTCTTCCCTCTCTCTCTTCCCCCTCTCTCTCCCCCCCTCTCTCTCTCCCGCCCCCTCTCTCTCCCCCCTCTCTCTCTCCCCCCTCTCTCCCCTCTCTCTCTCTCCCCCCTCTCCCCCCTCTCTCTCCCGCACCCCCTCTCTCCCCCCTCTCTCTCCCGCCCCCCCTCTCTCTCTCTCCCCCCTCTCTCTCCCGCCCCCCCCCTCTCTCTCCCTCTCTCTCTCTCCCCCTCTCTCTCACCCCCCTCTCTTCCCTCTCTCTCTCCCCCCTCTCTTCCCTCTCTCTCCCCCCCTCTCTCTCTCCCGCCCCCTCTCTCTCCCCCCTCTCTCTCTCCCTCCCCCTCTCTCTCCCCCCTCTCTCCCCTCTCTCTCTCTCCCCCCTCTCCCCCCTCTCTCTCCCGCCCCCCCTCTCTCCCCCCTCTCTCTCTCCCCCCTCTCTCTCCCGCCCCCCCTCTCTCTCTCTCCCCCCTCTCTCTCCCGCCCCCCCCCTCTCTCTCCCTCTCTCTCTCTCCCCCTCTCTCTCACCCCCCTCTCTTCCCTCTCTCTCTCCCCCCTCTCTTCCCTCTCTCTCCCCCCCTCTCTCTCTCCCGCCCCCTCTCTCTCCCTCCCCCTCTCTCTCCCTCCTCTCTCCCCTCTCTCTCTCTCCCCCCTCTCCCCCCTCTCTCTCTCCCCCCTCTCTCTCCTGCCCCCCCTCTCTCCCCCCTCTCTCTCTCCCCCCTCTCTCTCCCGCCCCCCCTCTCTCTCTCCTGCCCCCCCTCTCTCTCCCGCCCCCCCTCTCTCTCTCCCTCTCTCTCTCTCCCCCCTCTCCCCCCTCTCTCTCCTGTCCCCCCTCTCTCCCCCCTCTCTCTCCCGCCCCCCCTCTCTCTCTCTCCCCCCTCTCCCCCCTCTCTCTCCTGCCCCCCCCCTCTCCCCCCTCTCTCTCTCCCCCCCTCTCTCTCCCGCCCCCCCTCTCTCCCCCCTCTCTCTCTCTCCCCCCTCTCTCCCCCCTCACTTCCCTCTCTCTCTGCCCCCTCTCTCGTCACACATCTTATATCAGCAGGTGTATCACTCAATGTAGCATCACACGTCTTACTATCAGCAGGTGTATCACTCAGGACCCAAAGAAGTGGCGTGTCCAGTGTCTGAGCTACAAGCAGCCATACCAGAGGCCACACATCAGCCTGTTCTGACCAGGCATGTGTTGAACGGGCACTGCACAAGTAACATTTTCAGGATATTTTCTGGCCTCATTCAAACACCACACATCTACAAACTCATCCAGCTGCTTCTGCTGACTAGTTTATATTCTGCTTTTCATGGTGGTCAAGAGCCAAAAAATAACCCCCATGTTAAAACTAAGTGGAATATTGCTTTAACATCACGCTAAACCTGCCAGCAAGTTTTATGAATAAGCCCCAAAACATGCAGGGTTACAGGATAAATGCCACCTCCCACCTCCCAAGTACCTGCAATCTCCCTGTGCACCATCTCCTTCAGCAGCTGCAGCTCCTGCCAGAGGTCGGGCTCGGTGGTGGGTTTGGCAGCGACCTCCTCCTCACCGCCCGGCACCGCGGCCCGAGCGCCCGGCCCAGACCCACAACACATCAGCAGCACCAGCAGAGACACAGCAACCCTCATCCTCGGCTCGGTCAGTGTCTTGAGGTTCAGCTCAGCCTCCTTTATACAGTACCTGCTTTCTCCCTCCCTCACGTCTGACTTCACCCCCTGAGAACACAGCATCTGTCCTGTCCTGCTGCTGGAAAGGCCCAAACAAGAGCCAAGTTTCCAACATTCCCAATAAGCACATTTTGACATTGAAGGCCATCGCTTATCTCTCTTTAACCTTCCAAACAAGCTGCCAAAAAGATTTAAGCTGTCGTATCAATCTATCAACTATACAGAATGAAGTCTGCTGTGTGTGTTTGTGTGACAGGTGTTTGTGTGTGTGTGTGTGTGTGTGCGCGTGTTACATTGTATGTATTTGTGAGAATGAATGCGTGAGAAATTGTCTATGAATTTTCCAGTCATTGTGTACAACTGTGTGTGTGTGTGTGTGTGTGTGTGTGTGTGTGTGTGTGTGTGTGTGTGTGTGTGTGTGTGTGTGTGTGTGTGTGTGTGTGTGTTTGAGTGTGAGAATCATAAGTTTAATCATGATATGATTCTATATCAAGTCTTTGGACAACAAGATGATATTTGCTGATATCACAAAGTCCTGAATGGCTTTTCAATGATGAACATGAGTTTTATTTTGTATCGATGAGGTATTGATCGATGTTGATGATCAATACTTCCATCTAGATCATGTATCTGTAGTGTGTTCCCTGCCCCCCCTCAGCCTCTCACAATACATCAACTCTTTATTTAGTCTTTTTCATTCAACTTTATTGATCCCTGTAATGAAACACTGTGTCTGCTCACTGCCTTGCTCATGGGCCCTCTGGCCTCCTGGCTTGGTGCTGTCTGTCTGTCTGTCTGTCTGCCTGTCTGTCTGTCTGTCTGTCTGTCTGTCTGTCTGTCTGTCTGTCTGTCTGTCTGTCTGTCTTTCAGCAGTGCTTCATAATGGAATTATTGATCACAGTCGATGGATCGATGCATCAGATCAGATGTGTGCGTGTAGCTGATTTATTCAGTGCAGACTAATGGAACACTGATTCATGTACTGTATACTTGAAGGCATTTTGCTGACGTTTACACACACAAACACACAAGAACAGAAGCATTGCAGGTAGGCATTTAACCAACACGTCCTCGTACCGTAACCACGGAATAAGTCCATCTCCAATCACTCCCAAAATGAGGCATATGCGTGAAACAGTGCGTGCAGGTGATACGACTGGACTGGGACACCATTCATTTAAAAGACATCACGTCGGTTCATTTGAAAAACTGCTTGGTTAAGTTAACGTTGCATCACCTCACGTCTCCTGTGTCGGGGCCAAAAAGTTGCCCGTTTTCCCAAGCCACATGTCTTCTGAATGTTCGGACACTAAAATGGCATTTTTCAGACAGACAGTTCAGGAGAAAATTTGAATAGTTCAAGACCGGCCTCTGTCTCAGCAACACACTCTCACCAGATTTGGCAACAGGAACTGACGTTGCCAGGGAGCGATTAGCTAAAGCTACATGTGAAGTTTGTTGATATAGTAGCTAAATCTGTGGTTGGAAAAAATATTTTTTTAATCGAATATCTTATAGATACAACTATATTGAGCTAACCTGGGGCAGCTTTGTGTTGTGTGTAGGGCTGGGTATTGGTTCAAATTTCAAGAATCGATTCGATTCCGATTCACAAGGTTCCGAATCGATTAGATTAGATTAGATTAGATTCCGATTCGATTAATTTCAATATCGATTTGGTTAGTGATACTAAAACATGTTTTTTTTTGCTGTAACCTGAATTACATGACTGTCCAGTTATCTAACACAGGGGTTCCCAACATTTTGCGCCAAGGAGCGGTAGATACATGGGGGAAAAAAGTTGCGGACCGGTTGTCAAGTTTAATGGTTTTATGTACACATATTTACTCACCAGGTGGTGACAAAGGGTAAATAACAGCCTTTTCATATGTCAATAAAGACACTTTCACAATTATGCACAGTGATTTGATTTCAGCCTATATAATTTCTAAAAGTAGATATTAATGATCAAACATTTCCATTCATGTAGCCTACAGTATTTATGTTTTTGTTTCAACTACAAACATAAACGTCAACTTGAAACTGTTTCAACTACCACACAGCCTATAATAGTATAGCCTATGTTTATTTATTTATTTATTTATTTATTTTATTTTTATTTTTTGTTAAATAAAAAATAATCGATCTCTGGACATATGAATCGATCAAATCAAAGGATTAAAATAAAAATCGATAAAAAATCGGAGAATCGACTTTTTTTTAACCCAGCCCTAGTTGTGTGGTTTGTGTGGAGTTTTGGAACTCACAATCTCTATTTGAAGTTAGCTTGCTAGGTCAGCGCTAACCCCGCGTCACCAGGCAACAGTCCTCTCACAACACTTCGGGGGAGAGGTGACCACGTGACCATTTAGGAGACTTGCTAGTACCATTTGTTAGATTTGGCGGCGTCTGTGGTGACGCATCTCTATAATGGACTATCTCTGCGACGGCTAAGCACCGATTCAACATGTTGAATCACCCAGAAAAGCCACGACAAGCCAGCGTCAAAGCAGTCAAAGAGCCAACGGTGCAGGAGACACCGCAAATACTAGAGCGACAGACGTGGCCAACTATCAGCTGGGTGTCTCTGGGGCGTTACGTGTCACCAAGATATGTTCATAATCTGTTGTTATGTTCGTTATGTTAACTCATTGAGTGCCAGCCACTTTTGGAGAACGGACGCTCCCAGTGCCAGAGTTTCAGAGCTTTTTTCAGTGATTTCTCGAGGCCCACAGAATATTGTGTGATATTACTATGTAAACACTGAACACGCAAAAAGAACGATGAGACTCTCTTCTATCATCAGCAAAAACAGGTTTATTGATATAATTTTCCGTTCTTTAGTTATCAGCCGGAGAAGATAGCTTGATTTAACCAAAAACAGCCATTTTTTTCTAGAAGCTGAGATAATGACCCTTTTGTGAAATTAAACATTTCAAACACATCACTGACTCTGAAGCTAATTTTCTGATGTAGTCACACCTCAAAAATAATTTCCTTCATTAAAAACACCCACTGTGACTGCATGGGAGGCATTCTGAGCTGAAGGATACCTTGTTAATCTAACTCTGTTGCACCTGTGCACACACACGCACACACACGCGCGCGCCCGCATGCACACACACACACACACGCACGCGCACATGCGGACACACACACACTTTCTCTAACCACTGTTTGGGCTATTATGAAAGCCTGAAAAGGAGGCATTGCTTATCTCTGCCAAGGCTGTCCAGTGTGTTTATGTAGCCTATCATACTGGAGGTTGACCTGTCAAATTGTTCATCAAGTTGATCATCTAACACACACACACACGGACACACGCATTACACACACACGCACGCACACGCACACACACACACACACACACACACACACACACACACACACACACACACACACACACACACACTTTGCTGGCCTAATACGCAGAGGGAAAATGCACGTCTCTGAAGCCAGCTTCTGTTGATTTATGTCACTGGCTTTCTGTGCCACTGACGGTGAAGCCGGTGGCATTTCCCAACGACATCATGACAGGCCTTTGTCTTTATATATATACGTATATATATATATATATATATATATATATATATATATTTATATTTATATAATTAACGTTAGAAGTGCAACGCTCCTGCGGGTCGTGTTAGAAGGATAGGAACAAATGAAGTATATATATATATATATGTATATATATATATTCATGATATATATATATATCATTCGGGAAATGCGTTGGCTTCGCTGGCTTCTTAGCGCTAAGAAGCTTTTGGGAAACGCATGCCTTCGTAACAAAAGATCATCTTAGGCTAAGAAGCAATTGGGAAACGCGTTTGCTTCTTAAGGGGGCCTTAAGAAGGGTTAAAGAAGCTTCTTAGCGCTAAGAAGTTTTTGGGAAACCCAGCCAATATTATTCACATATTCTATCATCCTCAACTATCTCTCTGTATCTTCCTGTTTCCATTTGTGATGGCAGAATGCCACATCTCTGATCTGTGATAAGTGACCTCTGACTTTTGCGCAAATTATACATAACATATTCTTCACATTTATAATATTTTTTAAATAAACAATACATTCTTAATGTTGGCATTTGCCAACTTTCTACAGCCCATAGCCCAGATTTGGTTTTTGAACTCTTCCACATTCGTAGTTACTCTTTGAAAATAATTGTCTTCAAGAGCACAGTCTTGTAATAAATCAAAACATTTCTGATACCCATTCCCCTTCAACAGACAGATCCCAATGGAAGATTAGACTAGCCACCCTGTTGGTTGGAAACCCAGCAGCCTATTCCACAGACTCACCATGCTGCTGCAGGCCTTCCATCTAATGTCACATAATGACATGTCTCATGAGTCTTTAAAAAAAGGTTATGAATGATGTGGGTCTTCTCTATGTGCTCTGTCTCTCCCCTCATTAACTATGTGCTGTTTTGATCAGATAAGATCAGATCAGATGATCTGTTGGGATAGATCTATCTCTGGTGCAGTTGATTGTTTTCTGTACATTTTTCCATAGTACACAGCTATATCACTGTTAAAACTATGGGCCCTATCGTTGCAATCGGCGTAGAAACTGCGTTTAGGCCTGGCGCAGCGCAGATTAGTGGGTGTGGACCAGCGCACTCGATATCTTGGTGTCGGCGCTACACGCGGCCTCAACCATTATAACCACGCCTTTTATGCGTAAAATTATGCACCATCAGCTCATTGGTGAAGTGCAGTAAAGAGTCACAAGCTTGCCTTTTAAGCTCCAATTCCAGGAGAAATCCGGTAAAACCAGACAAAGCCAAGCGCTCTGCTCCCCCCCCCTTCATCCCGTCTGTCTTTCTCCATATATAGGCTATTATTCCATATTATTATGCTTCTCAAACCAATCTAACTGCAGTTTAAATACTGCAAGCATGTAAATACGCTACACTATAGCAAGATCAAAGTGAAAAGAATGTTCTAATCATCTAGAAAAATATAGCCTATCCCTATATGATGAGATTAATTAGATTGGTGAAAGTTTGTCCAGAAATATATCGTTTTCTCTCCCCTGCTGCAGGTAGGATGATGCACATAAATATAGCCTACATTATGTAAAGTCATTGCATAATGTGTTTTTATTGTAAAACTAAAATGTGAAGTAGAGCCAATTTATTGGAGCGGACATCACAGTAGGACATGACAGTAGAAGCGCGTTACGCTGTCACTTATCTAAATCACGTTAAATCGACCCAGGATGACATATATGTTTCACATAGGGTGGTGTTTTCATTTCGATGTTTTATTTGGTCCAATATTGAAATGTTCTACAATTGCAGGTTGTGTTACCATTACACATTATTTAGATCGACCTTTATATCTATTTCGGCTCATTTGGTTGCTATTTAGTAGCGAAATGGAGTAGCACAATGCATGCTGGGACATGCCAGGCAGTGCACTTACAACTTCTTTTTCCTATGGGACGTGTGTTGTGTCTGTCTGAGCGAGGGAGTCAGAGAGAGACAGAGAAGGGTGACAGAGGAGAGGCAGAAGAGCGCTCCTTGCAACTGGCGCACTGAATAGGCCTGGTTTCAGAGAGAGACAGAGAAGGGTGACACGGGCGAGGCAGAGGAGCGCCCCGCTCAACTGGCGCACTGAATAGGCCTGGTTTTCAAAAGCGCGAAGCCCTAAATTTTATCCAGTTGGGAAGATATCATTAGGCCGGCATTTAAGGCCGAAACGCCCATTCAGGGAGTGCGCCACGCCCATTCAGCGTAAAGCGCATTTACCAGCCTAAAGCCATGTTGATATCTTCCCGAGACAGGCGCAATGCACGTTTTTTAGCGCCGAAGGCCCGTTTTAGCGCCGAAGGCCTGTGGGAGAATAGGGGCCTATAAGTTCCTGGAGGAACCTTAGGGGTTCTTCAGCTTGTCGTTGTGGAGGAACCCCTAGGTGCTTTGAGGAACCTTCAAGAAAAGGTTCTTCGAATAACCCATTCTTGGGGTTACTTGAGGAACCTTTTGAAGCTCTTTGAAGAACATTTAAAATTTCTGCTGTAATGTTCTTAACTCATTGAGTGCCATGGACGTCTTTCGACGTCCAATTAAATAGTGACGTAGAGTGCCACGGACGTCTTTCGACGTCCAATGCGTTTTTTGACGGTGGGACGTCGATCAAAGCCTTCCGCATTTCCTGTACAACTATTGTAGCTATTGGAGGTCTATAACCTATTTTACAGAACCCTTAGGTGGCGACAGTGCTCTCCAGGTTAACAGAAAGGCAGAGAAAAACAGAGAATAAGTCGTTGGGGAAACGGAAATCGCATCGCATCCGTATGCATCGATATGCATGAAGCGTTTTAACGTTAGATGTGCCCGCAGCAGCCAATCTGCTCCCACAATTGAGCTCCTCCATGTCCGCTGCGACAGCCCAGGCCATTCGCATGATCAGCCGTGGAGTTATTATTCTCAACTGGAAGCATAGGAGCCGGTGACAAGCACACGCGGAAGGCTGTAAAAAAGCTGGATGTCGCGCACCCTTCACAGTGCAGAGCAAATTCAGCAGAGAGCCACCTCCCATACAGGAGGAGTGTGCAGTTGAGGCGAGGCGGGGCGGGGCGGGGCGGGGCGGGGGGGGGGGGGGGGGGGGGGGTGGGGGGGCACGCAGAGCAGCACACAACACTGACCCAGACAGACCCAGGCAGCAGGACAGGGTTGGCAAACGCAAGCCAGAATATCCGATGCCCACCAGCAGCAAATCAAGAAAGCAAAGAAGCTGCAACCAGCAGCGCACGCAGGGGCCAGCGCTGCTGGTTGCAGCTAAAAATATTATTCTGCCAAACAAAATTCCCTGGCCTTCACTGTTTTATTGAAGGAAATTATTTTTGAGGTGTGACTACATCAGAAAATTAGCTTCAGACAGTGATGTGTTTGAAATGTTTAATTTCACAAAAGGGCCATTATCTCAGCTTCTAGAAAAAAACTGCTCTTTTTTGTTAAATCAAGCTATCTTCTCCGGCTGATAACTAAAGAACGGAAAATGATATCAATAAACCTGTTTTTGCTGATGATAGAAAAGAGTCTCATCGTTCTTTTTGCGTGTTCATTGTTTACATAGTAATATCACACAATATTCTGTGGGCCTCGAGAAATCACTGAAAAAAGCTCTGAAACTCTGGCACTGGGAGCGTCCGTTCTCCAAAAGTGGCTGGCACTCAATGAGTTAATATAATATTATTATTATTGTTATTAATAATAACAATAATAATAATACTAATAATATAATTGATGGTGATGAAACAACAGCTGTCTTTTAAGCAAGGTTTTATTTTTTTAAATTGTAAGAAACTCAATAAATACACATTACACAGGGATAAGACACTAACAATTATGTCAGGGATCAAATACAATAAATTATTTTGTCAACAAAAACATTCCAAAGTGACACTTTGTATAGCTTTTGTATGTAACCAGGGTGGTTAAATGAAGGGTTAAGTCAACCAATGAAGCACAGCTGTTGGTGACCATAACAACACTACTGTATAACCTTATCATGGTTATAGTGAGCTCTGTATGCCTTATATGCACCAGTTCCCAGGGAAGGGTAAAGCAAGTGGATAGTTAAGCTTTGTGCAGATACTTTCATCAAAACCACTTCAAAAACCAGTTTACACCAGGTGCAAAAATATACAAACATTGCACACTGTAAACATAAATAACCACTTTAGAACACATTTTAAACTCATGTCTAGCTCCCAAATCACCCAGTACCTGTTACAAGAGCTCAGTTATTTCATTTGAGTGGAACACTGTTCTAAACCGAGCAACATGGACGAAGCTGTTAAAGGTCTGAGAAGTATGCTGAGAAGTATGCAGATGGTGGTGGAAACAAATGGCAAACAGCACTTGCCATTCACACACACACACACACACACACACACCCACCGCCGCCATATTGTCGACATAGCACTGCAGTTCTCAAGTGACAGCCTATGTGGAGCAGCGTTTATAGACGGTTTTAACTTGACAACAAAAACATTCTAAATTGAACCCCCGCTCACTTCCTGTTGCAGTGTTTGCTATGGACATAAAAGAAAAAAGAAAATTCAAGTGCAGGACTGACCATTCTGTGAAAACCGTCTATACAGCTGAGCAGCGAAAACAAAAGTAACGATGTCGAGTGAATATTTCTGCAGTTTGCCGAATGCTGAGAAAAAGGAAGTGCTGTGGGGTTGCACTCTGGTGAAAACCGTCTATAGACAAGGCTTTAGTTTTCACAGCTTTAGAGTTTGTGCAGTACTTTAGTGTATCCAGGTATGCTTTTAAGTATGCCTTGAAGACAGTAAGATTAGGTTTCTGCTTTGCAAATTTGCTGGCATGTATATGGAATTTTGCTAATAGAGAAATGAGGTTGAAGACATATATTTTTTTAGAGGGGATTTCATCAACAAAAAACCAAACAAAATAAAAATCAATTTTAACTCATTGAGTGCCAGCCACTTTTGGAGAACGGACGCTCCCAGTGCCAGAGTTTCAGAGCGTTTTCAGTGATTTCTCGAGGCCCACAGAATATTGTGTGATATTACTATGTAAACACCAAACACGCCCAAAGAACGATGAGACTCTATTGTATCAGCAGCAAAAAAAAGTTTATTGATATCATTTTTCCTTCTTTAGTTATCAGCCGGAGAAGATAGGTCAAAAACAGAAAAAATTGGCGTTTCCATCTAGAAGCTGAGATATTGAGCCTTTTGTGAAATATAGCATTTCAAGCACATGACTGACTCTGAAGGTAATATTTTCTGATGTGACACCTCAAAAATAATTTACTTCAATAAAACAGTGAAAACAAAGGAATTTTGTTTGGCAAAATAATATTTTTTAGCTGCAACCAGCAGCGCTGGCCCCTGCGTGCGCAGACCCTACACCTTCTTGCTGGTCTTGATTTACTGCTGGTGGGCATCAGATAGCTTGTTTGCCTGTCTCTGTCAATCGAGCCTGCTGTGTGGGTGTTGTGTGTTGTACGCTGCCCTGCGTGCCCCACCCCCCTCCTCCTCCTCCTTCGTGGGAGTGTCTCTGCGTGACTCTGAGTGTCGCTGCGTTTGCTCTCGCTCTGCTTTTGCTCCGTCTGCACTGAAAAGTGCGCTGCATCCCCCCGCTTTTTCACAGCCTGTCCCGGCTCCCAGCTGAGAAAAGTGTAACTTTTCAGAAAGAGGCTGGTGTCGGCAACTAAATCATATGGAGGGGCTATTGCAGCGGAGACGGAGGAGCTCAATTGTGGTGTCAGCAGATTGACTGCTGTTCACAGGCACAGCTAACGTTATGCTTCATGCATATCGATGCGATTTCCGTTTCCTCATGACTTCTTCTCTCTTTTCTCCTGGCCTTTCTCTAATCTGGAGAGCACTGTCGCCACCTAATGGGTCCCTAAAATAGCTTTTACACATTCAACAGCCACCATACTTTCACAGGAGATGGATCTGGCTTTGATACACATCCCACCGTCAAAAAACGCAATTGACGACTTTAGTCGTCTTTGGCACTCAACGTTACTAAAGCAATTGACGACTAAAGTCGTCATTGGCACTCAATGAGTTAAAGTTGAGTTGAGTACCTAATTCCCTGTTCAACAACATATTAAGGTCCTGCCAAAAGGTGAGTTTCTGTTTCATCAACAAGTTGACAGAAGGAACAAAGAGGGTCAATGTTTAGTTTGTATTTTACAATAACTGAATTGACAGGATAACGCCTGTGCAATATTTTCAGACATACTTCTCTTACTTTATTAGAGACAAATAATTTTCTAGGTAATAACCAAGTCTTTTCCCAATCTATGTCGAGATACGAGTTGTTCCAAACAAATATACACACAGGTCTACTGAAAGTCTCCCTCTGAATTAGTTCTCTTATACATTTGTTATCAGTTTTTTTACTCAAAAAGGGATCTGAGTTTCCTATGTATAATTCTGGTAAGGTAGAAAGATGGAAAATACCTCTGGTTCTAGATGACAGTGCAGCAAAAAAATGACTTTTCTTTTCTTTTAGTTCAAATACCTGGGTATGCAGTGCACCTATTTAATAATGTATGCAAACAAAATCACAACAATCTAATTTCTTTAGTTTTTCACACTTTTTCACATCAAAAGTTAATTTTTCAAGATTTCATTGATAACAGTAATGTACAGTTTGCTGACGTCACCTGGTACTATCAAATTTCTACCCCATTTCAACCAATCATATCACGACATGCAGCTGTCAATCAAATCTTCATTTCTGGATAATTTTCTCTTCCAAATGAAGTAGAAAATGGCGCCTTGTGCCTGTCATCTGGCAGAATTCCTATCCCATAAACTAACTACTAACTTGGCCAATTGTTAGAAACATGAACAAAAAACAAAAACTATAATCTCTAAGAATGCAAAGAAATGTAACTGGCTCGTTAAAACGCGCATTCCAGGGATATCGTATCGTTACAGCAGCGATAATGGCGCGCGCATCCGAGAGCTTGGTTGTCAGGGGTCGCACCTCGGAGATTCCAGGCCGACGTGCTGCACGGCAACACGAAGGCAGCTGGCTGCCTGCGGCTCGCTGAGCTCCACTCCTCCCGTCAAAAGGCTCTTCCCGAGGAGAGCGCCACAACACGACTGAATCCCACTCGATTTGGAGGCGGAACACGCCAGGATTGGCCAAAGCCCAATCCAGTCCCCAGAATTGTCAAATAAAATCATCTACATGATACTATGACCCGCCTCTCAACCTGTCATCTTAGACAAACTGTTTTCAGTCTGAAACGGACTCATTATGCACGTGACGAACAGGTTCAGTTCCACTTTAACCGTGCACAGACCTGATTTCATGTATTTAACTGAAATTGCCATTCTAAAAGCTCCTTCACTTTTCCCCTTACCAACTGAAGTGCTAATTCCAGACTCATTCCTGCAGCACTCTATAATCAGATGGGACTGAAGTAAGATAGCATGAGGTAGCTTAGTAAAATGTCATTAAAAATGCTGCCAAAATATAGCCTACTACGTGATGTATGTGTATAGTATATTCACATGCACACAAACAACCCATTTCAAATTACATCCATCTGATCTCTGGTAGGTGTTGGGAGCAGCCACCGGAGGGCGCCGTCCACCACTGATCCACGGACACCCCTGAGCTGCTGGTGTCGGTGCTGAGGTGAGGTGAGGTGAGGTGAGGTGCGGCTGGTGGGTGAGGAGGTGGCGTCTGGTCCAGGGCTCTGTTCTGGCTCTACAACAAGATGGAGGATCTGGACTGGACCCGTCTGGGGGGGAGCACTTCAAAAACGAGGTGCCCTCATCTCTGCTGGCTGTGTGCGTTCTCCCCGAGCAGGTGGGCATTTGACTTTGGAACTGTGTTCAAAGCTTTATTGGTTCCTTCAAAGGACAATGACATTCCAAAAAGAGCCACAATCCTGCCAGGGATAAATACATAACAGCTGATGTGTACAGAGCACACAAACAAGTCTACCTGCAAACATGCAAACATACAGGTGCATCGCTTTTATTTTGAAGGAGCTGTTAACTGATCTTAATGACTCAGTAAAGAATGCAAGGGCTTCTTATTTTGCAACCGCAGTCACAGCTAGTAGGCGTAAGTAACCCTCGGGTACTGTTTCAAACTATTCATAATATTGTCAGCTCACCTCTCCCCTCACAGTCACAGCTAGTAGGCGTAAGTAACCCTCGGGTACTGTTTCAAACTATTCATAATATTAGTTGTGTTTCCATTACCCTCAGAAATGCGCAAAATCTAAATATCGCAATAGAAATTGGGTAATGGAAACACGTGAATTTCGAAAAACCTCCCAAATATCGCAAAAAGTTTTTTCGCTCTCATGAGGTGGTTTTTCAGACGTGTCGATATAGAAGTTTATCGCAAAAGTGTAATGGAAACACATTTTTCGCATTTGCACGTCATGTGACCCATATTATCCCTTGGAAAAGGAGCGGAAAATAAGTTTGGTAAGTAAGGTTCGATAGCCGTGTCAAAACCTCCGCAGCAAGTGGAAAACTTTGAAGCAACGCTACCTAGCAGAAAGACGAGTGTTATGCAAAAGCGTAGCCGGGCAAATTAGATAATGTTTAATGGCAGAAATCGGTCCATGGTGACAGCAGGCTGCCTGTGTGCGCGCATTTGGCACAGCGGCGAGATGAGAGGATGAAAAGCACACACTGGTGCGGTGGTGCTGTCTGAAGTGAATACAGTGACTGTGAGTAGGCTAATACATTGCACACGTTTCAGGTGCAATTATAGAACCAAATCAGCCTTTTCCCCCCTCCATCTCTAAATCGGACCAGTTGTAGGCTATTAGGCTACCTTTTTTCCTCTGCCTGTCGCGCTGACTGCATTCACGCAGCCAGCAACATTTTGCGACTCATTTTCTTTTGAATTGATAATCAGGCTCGTTTATATGCATTGTAACTTCATGTTGGGATTTCCATTGACCATTGGTTGGATTTGAGCATGCAGGGGACGGGATATGGGGCAGATCCCCGTGCGTAATCACTGTGGCAGCTGCTGCAACGGGGAATCACTCAAACGCAACTTCAATGGAAACGCCTACAAGTCGCAATTGTACATTGTCGAAGTTGTAGAAATATCGCAATTCTTTTGCGAAAAACTGTAATGGAAACACAGCTATTGTTAGCTCACCTCTCCCCTCACTCCCGTTTTTTTCCAATCAGGACTGCAACACTTTCCTTTCATTTTTTGTGAACTAAAGTCTCTGATGTGAGGGCCAGTATCACCACCTCCACCTCCCCCACCCCCCCTTCCCACCTGCAGGTCTCTTCTAGCAACTTCACCTGTGTCACCCTGCAACAGTGTTGGGAAAGTTACTGAAAATTGGTAATTAGTTACAGTTACTAGTTACTTCTCTCAAAAGGTAATTTAATTACTTTAAAGTTACCAGTTACTTCAAAGTAATTAGTTACTAGGGAAAGTAACTTTTGCGTTACTTTTAAAAGTCCGCTTCGATTGTTATTAATGCACACATTATGTTAGTGTTGCTGTGCCACAGTGTGGCATTGAACCTTTGCTTATTGGGGAGGCTTATAGCCTATCAAGGTCATTAGCCTCTGGGGCTCTGGCTGCAGCTCTCTCCCCGGACTAGGTCTGAGGATCAGAAACTGGGTAATCCTCTGAAGTTGTCCGTTATTTTCATGTCCTAAAGTAACTAGTAACTAGCCCAGTTACTATTTTAGTAACTGTAACTGAGTTACTGAATTTGAAAAAGTAATTAGTTAGATCACTAGTTACTGAAAAAAGTAGTTAAGTTACTAGTAACTAGTTACTTAGTAACTAATTACTCCCAACACTGCCCTGCAAAACCTCACCGAGTTAGTCAGCTGGATGAAATCCTCCTCCAGCCCTTCAGATCCCTGACCAACTTCCCTGCTCAAGGAAGTCATCGGCTCTGTTGTGCCCAAGCTTGGTTTCCATCATCAACACCACCTCACTGCAGTCTGGCTGTGTTCCATCCTCCTTTAAGCAGGCCGTTGTCAAACCCCTCCTCAAAAAACACAATCTGGATCCGTCCCTCCCCAAAAACTACAGGCCCATTTCTAAACTGCCTTTTATTTCTAAAGTGCTTGAGAAAGTTGCCACTAATCAACTGACCTCTGTCCTGACAAACAACGACATTTTGGACAAATTCCAATCTGGTTTTGGTCAGAAGCACTCTACAGAGACGGCCCTTCTCCGAGTCTCAAACGACGACATGATGGCCTCAGATGTGGATGAAGGTTCAGTCCTGGTGCTATTAGATTTAAGTGCAGCCTTTGACACTGTAGGCCACCGCATCATGTTGGACCGAGTGATTGGGTGCTGATGAAGGCTACCTGCTGAAACGCGTACGTTGTGCTGCTGTACAAGCTAAGTATTAAAAACGCCTAAAGGACCTTTTTGAGTGCTCGCCTTTTTTCTCTTTTGAATGATTAGTATGCAGACTGATCAACATGCAGTCCTAAGTAGAATTTAAAAAAATCTGGTTTATAGTAATAAAATAGAATCTTGGTTTGCCAAACCCTGTGATGAAACAACAAAGGAATAGGCTCTCTTGGTTGACACACATTCCTCAGACTGGATTTGAGTCTCAGCAGGTTTCTTTGCCTTGTTCTCCATGCAGGTGATGATGCCTCTGTTCCTGTCCTGTGTGGAGATCCTCAGCCTGCAGGTGATGATGCCTCTGTTCCTGTCCTGTGTGGAGATCCTCAGCCTGCAGGTGATGATGCCTCTGTTCCTGTCCTGTGTGGAGATCCTCAGCCTGAACCAGGACAGCAGCACCCAGCTGGAGATGGACAACAGCCGCCACTTCTTCTCCACCACCGCAGACAACCTGGACAACCCAGAGATGAAGGCTGTGCTCTGCAGCAGAAGATCGCCCAGCTCGTCTCCTCAGCGGCTTGACTGACCTCAGATTCCTCGTCTGTGTCATTCAGTGGAGATTTGAGGTTCAGGGATTCTACTTTTCTTAGTTTGGGAAAAAACATCTTAATCATGTGACCCAACATTCTGTTTCAAAACATCTTAATCATGTGACTCAGTCTGGACATCATCATTTCCTGAAATTACAATGTAAACGGGCCAATCAGGGACTGTGTCGTGGTTGATGATGTGATGATTGGGTCAATCAGGCTGGCAAAACAGTAATGGCGTCTCACAAAGCAACGAGCAGAAACATTAACATCAGTAGAGGAAACAGCCGTAAGTGCAGTTTTTGCAGAAATAGACTCAATAACAACAATTAAACAAGAACAAGAGTCTGCACCAGTGCAGTTTTTCACTAACCTCGCGTCACCAGGCTCTTCTCGGCGAGAAAGAGCCTGGCTTCCGTTCACAATTGATTTAGTCACCCTACCTGGTTCCGGCCTACAGCCCGCCCTAGACAGGAAGGGCAGCGTTTCTAGCTCGTTAACGTGACAATTTGACACAAGTATCAGAACGGCAAACAACAAAACAAAAGATGGACGTACCGAACAAAGTTTTTGAAGTTCTTTTAGAAACATTGCGGATTCACAATCTCACATCTTTTAAGCCAATACAGAAGTTTTGAATCAGACAATTAATCGAGGGAAGAGACATCAAGCTAACGGCAACAAAGACGTTTTTTGCCGCACTGCCTTCCGGTGTTCATTCTGGTTCCGTGGTTTACGCCCCGTGACAAAAAGCGGGGTGAAAGGTGCCCAGACTATTTTTCACCGTTATTCCCAGTGGATTTGGTGACGCTGATTGGCTGAAAGAGTTGTCTGTCAAGGCAAGTACTCCCGCCCACTGAAACCACTCTGAGCGGCTGGAAGTCCCGCCTGATGCATAGAGCGAAACAGGATGTGAGGTCATGTTATCATGGTGGTTTTAACCAGGCTAGTGTGGCCCAGGTCATCTACTGCTTCAAAGGTTAACCAGGCTAGTGTGGCCCAGGTCATCTACTGCTTCAAATGTTAACCAGGCTAGTGTGGCCCAGGTCATCTACTGCTTCAAATGTTAACCAGGCTAGTGTGGCCCAGGTCATCTACTGTTTCAAATGTTAACCAGGCTAGTGTGGCCCAGGTCATCTACTGCTTCAAATGTTAACCAGGCTAGTGTGGCCCAGGTCATCTACTGCTTCAAATGTTAACCAGGCTAGTGTGGCCCAGGTCATCTACTGCTTCAAAGGTTAACCAGGCTAGTGTGGCCCAGGTCATCTACTGCTTCAAATGTTAACCAGGCTAGTGTGGCCCAGGTCATCTACTGCTTCAAATGTTAACCAGGCTAGTGTGGCCCAGGTCATCTACTGCTTCAAATGTTAACCAGGCTAGTGTGGCCCAGGTCATCTACTGCTTCAAATGTTAACCAGGCTAGTGTGGTCCAGGTCATCTACTGCTTCAAATGTTAACCAGGCTAGTGTGGCCCAGGTCATCTACTGCTTCAAATGTTAACCAGGCTAGTGTGGCCCAGGTCATCTACTGCTTCAAATGTTAACCAGGCTAGTGTGGCCCAGGTCATCTACTGCTTCAAATGTTAACCAGGCTAGTGTGGCCCAGGTCATCTACTGCTTCAAATGTTAACCAGGCTAGTGTGGCCCAGGTCATCTACTGCTTCAAATGTTAACCAGGCTAGTGTGGCCCAGGTCATCTACTGCTTCAAATGTTAACCAGGCTAGTGTGGCCCAGGTCATCTACTGCTTCAAATGTTAACCAGGCTAGTGTGGCCCAGGTCATCTACTGCTTCAAATGTTAACCAGGCTAGTGTGGCCCAGGTCATCTACTGCTTCAAATGTTAACCAGGCTAGTGTGGCCCAGGTCATCTACTGCTTCAGATGTTAACCAGGCTAGTGTGGCCCAGGTCATCTACTGCTTCAAATGTTAACCAGGCTAGTGTGGTCCAGGTCATCTACTGCTTCAAATGTTAACCAGGCTAGTGTGGCCCAGGTCATCTACTGCTTCAAATGTTAACCAGGCTAGTGTGGCCCAGGTCATCTACTGCTTCAAATGTTAACCAGGCTAGTGTGGCCCAGGTCATCTACTGCTTCAAATGTCCATTGTGACAACGTGCATCGAGTTGTTGTCATTAATTGATTTCTGTGTTTATGATGCATCTTTGTACCGCTGTTTAAACTCAGCTGATGGTGATATACGTGTTGCATGACTTGTCTACGCTTTGTCCAGACTCCAAAATCAGTGTCATTGACGTTTTTGTCGATAGTGTTTCTCATCCTACTTTCTGTCTGTAGACTTTGAGTACGTTTCCATCCTACCGTAGCAAGAACTCTAAATCAACCAATGAAATATGCTGCAGTCACTGTTCATTTCAAACACTAAAAGTATGACTCGATTTTTTCAATTGTTGGCCTGACTGCCGGTTAGGTTGGGGACACCTCGGCATTCCGAAATGTCGGCACTCCGAAATACCGGCATTCCGACAAAATTGAGATCTGTCTCGCCATTGCGAAAGAACCCTCCCCCAGACCCTAACCCTAAACCTAACCTCTCCCACCCCCCACGCCTAAGCCTAACCTCCCCCAGAACCTAACCTCTCGGCGAAACATTTTTTGGAGATAAAAAGGGCCGCCTCTCTACGAAAGCATAGAAGTCAATGATCGGAATGCCGACACTTCGGAATGGCGAGCTGACCCCGGTTAGGTTAGGTTAGGTTAGGATAGGCTGTAGCTTAGCCATTTGGTTCAGCTTCAGGTTAGAATAGTTGGTGTCCGGGCAGTGTAGCGGTAGATTCCCTGCCTACCAACACGAGGGTCGTAGGTTCGCATCCACATGTTACCTCTGGCTTGGTCGGGCATCCATACTTGGCTGTGGGAAGCCGGATTGCTTATTTGGCTTTTTTTACACATTCTTGTATACAGAAAATAATGAAAGGGTAAAAATACACATTTTATTAAAAAAAAGTATTGTTTGCCATTTTGTAACCACATTTAGAGGTTAATTCATATTAATGTTTTCAACAGTTTGGTGCAACACCCCCCCCCCCCCCCCCCACCCCTTCCCATCAACTGGGTTAGGGTATGGTGGTGCTTAAGAAAACCCTCATCTTAACCACATCTTTTTTTACTTGCTGCATGTGCTGTGTGTTTGAGCTGGGATGTAGTCCAGTGGTGAAAGACAATGCCTTCCAAGCCAAAGGTTTGTGGTTTGAATCCCACTTTTCGAGTCTTTCATTGGGAAAGCTGTGACAAAATTGCCAAGAGATTCATTGTAAGCTAGCTAGGCTCTATAGTCTAGAGGTTAAATGGTAAATCATCTCTTAGTCCTCTGTGACAGTATTTTCCTGTGTGTACCCTCTAACACATACCCGCCACACAGGGGGGCCGTATGTTGCCCATGTGTGCTTTATAGTAACGTTCAGTCAGAACTCATTTATAATTAAGCCCATAGTTAATGAACTAATCATGTACAAAACACACACAGAGTCACATATATACTGTATATGTTGTAAGCCTAATTTTTGCCATCACAGCTGCTTTTTACATGTATGGGATAATACAGGCTAATATACAAGGTGTCCCAAGCTCTGAGTCATTATAAACTCAATTAGCAACAGAAGCTAATGTTCACATTCAGTCCTTGTATATTTCTCTCATGTGTTCATCATTCCTTTCCTCCTCTGTGTGTGTGTGATTGAGAAATGAATTGCAGGTGGTGTTCATCCTAATTGGCCTGGTCAGGTGTCAGATTGCTGCTGGCTGATTGGCTGGTGGAGAGCATTTAAGCCAGCTGATGCCATCCTGTCGCCCCTTGCTCTCCTCATTCCCAACGATGATGGCTGCTGTGCTGACTGCTGTGTTCTGTCAGGTAGGAACTGTGTGTAGACCTACTTTAGTAGTTCTGCAGAACTTTATTAAGATGTGTCTTTATCTTGGTAGACCTGTGCAGTCTAAACTGTAAATAGTTACCTTCCAGATCTACACTTTTGTGCACCGTAAATAACACTTACCCAAGTAGCAGAAAGTAGGGGGAGAAGCCCTTTAGTTTTTTGTAACATTTTCTGATGTTTTTTTTGTAGGAGCTTATAGGTAAGAGCTGTGTCTCTTATTTAATCCATCATTTTCTTTTCTTAGGTAAATTTAAGGTTGGGGATTAGTTTGATTGGTTAGTTGTGTTGGGGCCATGCTGTGCTCTGAAACTAAACCTGCTACTTGTGAACTTGTGATGGTGGTTTGGCTGATCATCCTTGGGAGTGGGAAGAGTACTTTTGTGTTGCGGTCCCGTTCCCTGAGGCCGGTTCCTAACATAATTGGGTGCTCGTCTGCTTTTCTCATTCGTCAGCACATCGTCTGTGAGTGTGTGTGTGTGTATATATATATTTTATGTTTGTCTGGTGGGCAGTCTTTGTGCAGGTGGTAAATGGTGTTAGTCAAGGTGCCTTTGCATGGAGCTGAGGAAGCTCATGGTGGTAAAGCTGGTGGAGATGTTTGTTGGCGGTGGAGCCGGTCAGAGGGGACCAGTAAGACTGAGGAGGGGCGTGACAAGGCAGGGCCGTCAGTAGCACCGTTTCTCCTCTTTCTGTGTAGACTGCTACCCTACAAGAGTCTCCGTACATAGACTTGCCTGTCACTCTGACTCCCAAGCCGTCTAAATCAGTGATACAGACGTATTTACAAGTGTCACAGAAACATTTCAAAGCCACATATTGAGAAGAAGGGTTCATCGCTTCTCGACGTCGGAGTTAGAAAGCTCGACGCTGCTCATAAATGCCTCTTTTCATCTGAAGTCTGTGCTGGTGATATTTTTTACCGAGCCTTTGGCCAGAGTGGCGCTGTGACGGCTGAGAGCTCTAACCTGGAAAAAATATTTTTGTACACTAACATCTGACCCAAGGAAAGTAGGAGGGAGAAGCCTTTAGTTTTTTGGAACATTTTCTCATGTTTATTTTGTAGGAGGTTATAGGTGAGAGCTGTCTTATGTTTGTTGGAGGTGGAGCCGGTCAGAGGGGACCAGTAAGACTGAGGAGGGGCGTGACAAGGCAGGGCCGTCAGTAGCACCGTTTCTCCTCTTTCTGTGTAGACTGCTACCCTACAAGAGTCTCCGTACATAGACTTGCCTGTCACTCTGACTCCCAAGCTGTCTAAATCAGTGATACAGACGTATTTACAAGTGTCACAGAAACATTTCAAAGCCACATATTGAGAAGAAGGGTTCATCGCTTCTCGACGTCGGGGTTAGAAAGCTCGACGCTGCTCATAAATGCCTCTTTTCATCTTAAGTCTGTGCTGGTGATATTTCTTCCAGGTTAGAGCTCCCAGCCGTCAGAGCGCTCAACAGCGCCACTCTGGCCGAAAGCTAGTCTTACTGGTCCCCTCTGACCGGCTCCTCCTCCAACAAACATCTCCACCAGCTTTACCACCATGAGCTTCCTCAGCTCCATGCAAAGCCACCTTGACTAACACCATTTACCACCTGCACAAATACTGCCCACCAGACAAACATAAATTATATATATACACACACACAGACGACGTGCTGACGAATGAGAAAAGCAGACGAGCACCCAATTATGTTAGGAACCGGCCTCGGGGAACCGGACCGCAACACAAAAGTGCCCCCACTCTTCCCACTCCCAAGGATGATCAGCCAAACCACCATCACAAGTTCACAAGTAGGTTTAGTTTCAGAGCACAGCATGGCCCCAACACAACTAACCAATCAAACTAATCCCCAACCTTAAATTTACCTAAGAAAAGAAAATGATGGATTAAATAAGAGACACAGCTCTTACCTATAAGCTCCTACAAAATAAACATCAGAAAATGTTACAAAAAACTAAAGGGCTTCTCCCCCTACTTTCTGCTACTTGGGTAAGTGTTATTTACGGTGTACAAAAGTGTAGATCTGGAAGGTAACTATTTACAGTTTAGACTGCACAGGTCTACCAAGATAAAGACACATCTTAATAAAGTTCTGCAGAACTACTAAAGTAGGTCTACACACAGTTCCTACCTGACAGAACACAACAGTCAGCACAGCAGCCATCATCGTTGGGAATGAGGAGAGCAAGGGGCGACAGGATGGCATCAGCTGGCTTAAATGCTCTCCACCAGCCAATCAGCCAGCAGCAATCTGACACCTGACCAGGCCAATTAGGATGAACACCACCTGCATCTCATTTCTCAATCACACACAGAGGAGGAAAGGAATGATGAACACATGAGAGAAATATACAAGGACTGAATGTGAACATTAGCTTCTGTAGCTAATTGAGTTTATAATGACTCAGAGCTTGGGACACCTTGTATATTAGCCTGTATTATCCCATACATGTAAAAAGCAGCTGTGATGGCAAAAATTAGGCTTACAACATATACAGTATATAAAATATGTGACTGTGTGTGTTTTGTACATGATTAATTCATTAACTATGGGCTTAATTATAAATTAGTTCTGACTGAACGTTACTATAAAGCACACATGGGCAACATACGGCCCCCTGTGTGGCCCGCGATGGAATTGCAAAAAAAAATTCTTTTTTTTTTTTTTTTTTACAGTGCACCTGAACGCAACATGCAAGATACCCGCTGAATAAGTGTCCAAATGTTCATGTCATTCTGGCCAATATTCTTCTGTTATAGCATTTGAGTCTGGAATATGGAATATCTTTCAATAATCTTTATGACTAAAAGGCCAAAAGTAATCTCATGTGTAAGAAATGGCTGTTCTACATTGAGGTAGAAATTTAAATAATTAACTTGTTGGTTTTGAATTTACCGTATTTAGGTTCAAGAGTGCATTTTTGTTCTTGTGTGACCCTCAACACAGGCTTTGAGAATCCCGGCCACTTACTGATACTTATGCTTAAATGAACCCACTCATATTCTGGTTTATTTCAAGAAAAACATTTCGGATAGTGGAAATTTTAATTGGCTGGTAACTTTAAAATCTAGCAGCCATATTGGCAGGTGGTGAAAAAAGTTAATTTCAAGCCCTGCAGGGAGAGTGTGGTGACATAGGAGTGAGTGAGAAAAGGATCAAATATTGGTGGTTAAGACTGAATAATGACATCACAACTGTTAATTTAAAATTAGTTATTCCTCTAAACGTGGCTTCAAATGCCCCAATTTTTTCGCGCTGGCGCCGTTCAGCCCTCAGCAAAATCTGGTAGCGAGGACTTTTTTTGTGGCCCTCTCTATCATCAAAGTTGCCCATCCATGGGTTACGGCATGACAATATTTGTTCGGCCCCCGGCAACAATCTGGATTTCTCATGTGGCCCCCCATGAAAAATAGTTGCCCACCCCTGGGTTAAGGTGTCTGCTTTGTATGCAGAGCAGAGCAGGTTCAATTCCAGGAGAGGTAGGCTGGTGAGGTGTGGGGGAGAGGTAGGGAGGGAGGACAGGAGGGAGGCAGGCAGGCTAGAGAGAGGAGGTAGGAAGGCCAGAAGGGGGTAGGGAAGAGGCAGGACAGGGAGGAGACAGAAGGTAGGGAGGACAGACAGGAGGTGAGACGGGAGGGAGGAGACAGAAGGGGGGCGAGACAGGGAGGAGGCAGGAGAGGGAGGTCAGACGGAGGAGACAGAAGGAGGGAGGGAGGTCAGACTAGGAGGAGACCGAAGGGGTGAGGGAGGTCATACAAGGAGGAGAGGGAAGGGGGGAGGACAGGAGGGAGACAGAAGGGGAGAGGGAGGAGCCAGAAGGGGGTAGGGAAGACACAGGGAGGAGCCAGAAGGGGAGGTCAGACAGGAGACAGAAGGGGGTAGTCAGGAGAGGGAGGTGAGACAGAAGGGGGTAGGCAGGAGAGGGAGGTGAGACAGAAGGGGGTAGGCAGGAGAGGGAGGTGAGACAGAAGGGGGTAGGGCAGGAGAGGGAGGTGAGACAGAAGGGGGTAGGGCAGGAGAGGGAGGTGAGACAGAAGGGGGTAGGGCAGGAGAGGGAGGTCAGACAGGAGACAGGAGGGAGAAGGGGGGGAGGACTGGCAGAAGGGGTAGGGAGGACAGACAGCGGAGGAGGGAAGGCAGCGAGGACTCCACTAGCCTACCTGTGAGAGGTTGAGTGATTGACTTTATTTGGTGAATGTCAACAAAAACAGGGCACAGAAACAAAGGATAAAAACACATTATAGATATGTATAATGGAACATTATCCCTCTCCCCTACCCCTTCTGTCTCCTCCCTCCTCCTCTCCTGCCTCCTGTCTCACCTCCTCTCTCACCTCCTCCCTACCTTCTGTCTCACCTCCCTGACCTCCCCCCGTCTGTCCTCCCTACCTTCTGTCTCCTCCCTGTCCTGCCCCCTCCTTCTGTCTGTCCTCCCTACCCCCTTCTGTCTCCTCTTCTGCCTCCTCCCTTCTGTCTCACCTCCCTCTCCTGCCCCCTCCTTCTGTCTCCTCCCTCCTCCCGTCTCCTCTCCTGCCTCCTCCCTTCTGTCTCACCTCGCTCTCACCTCCGCCCTACCTTCTGTCTCCTCCCTGTCCTGCCTCATCCCGTCTCCTCTCCTGCCTCCTCTCTCACCTCCTCCCTACCTTCTGTCTCCTCCCTGTCCTGCCTCATCCCTGTCTCACCCCCTTTCTGTCTCCTCCCTTCTGTCTCACCTCCCTGACCTCCCCCCGTCTTACAGCTTCTGTCTGTCCTCCCTACCCTCTGTCTCCTCCTTGTCTCACCTCCTGTCTGTCCTCCCTACCTTCTGTCTCCTCCCTGTCCTGCCCCCTCCTTCTGTCTGTCCTCCCTACCCCCTTCTGTCTCACCTCCCTCTCCAGCCTCCTCCGGTCTCACCTCCTACCTTCTGTCTGTCCTCCCTACCCCCTTCTGTCTCCTCTTCTGCCTCCTCCCTTCTGTCTCACCTCCCTCTCCTGCCTCCTCCGGTCTCACCTCCTACCTTCTGTCTCCTCCCTCCCCCCTTCTGTCTCCTCCCTGTCTGATCTACCTCCTAGCCTTCCTATCTCCTCTCTCTAGCCTGCCTGCCTGCCTCCCTCCTGTCTGTCTGTCCTCCCTACCCCCATCACCTCACCTCACCTCACCAGCCTACCTCTCCCGGAATCAAACCTGCACTGCTCTGCATACAAAGCGGACACCTTAACCTCTAGACTATAGAGCCTAGCTAGCTTACAATGGATCTCTTGGCAATTTTGTCACAGCTTTCCCAATGAAAGACTGGAAAAGTCTATTTGTCCTTACCGGGATTCAAACCACAAACCTTTGGCTTGGAAGGCATTGTCTTTCACCACTGGACTACAGCCCAGCTCAAACACACAGCACATGCAGCAAGTAAAAAAAACGATGTGGTTAAGATGAGGGTTTTCTTAACCACCACCACGACCATACCCTACAATTGATAGGGGGGGGGCGGGTGTTGACACCCCCGGTGTCTCTTATTTCACCTTACATGAGTTTGCATCCCTGGCTGATTGTGGTGTTTAAGCCATGAGGCCTAATGGATAAGGTGCTCGCCTACCAATCTGACGACTGGGGTTTGATTCTCGGCCAAACAACCTATTATGGGTGTCAGTGGTCCTACTCACCCTCTCCACAACATCCTCGCTGTCAGTGACCCTACTCACCCTCTCCACAACATCCTCGCTGTCAGTGGTCCTACTCACCCTCTCCACAACACCCTCGCTGTCAGTGGTCCTACTCACCCTCTCCACAACACCCTCGCTGTCAGTGACCCTACTCACCCTCTCCACAACACCCTCGCTGTCAGTGGTCCTACTCACCCTCTCCACAACATCCTCGCTGTCAGTGGTCCTACTCACCCTCTCCACAACACCCTCGCTGTCAGTGACCCTACTCACCCTCTCCACAACACCCTCGCTGTCAGTGGTCCTACTCACCCTCTCCACAACACCCTCGCTGTCAGTGACCCTACTCACCCTCTCCACAACACCCTCGCTGTCAGTGGTCCTACTCACCCTCTCCACAACACCCTCGCTGTCAGTGGTCCTACTCACCCTCTCCACAACACCCTCGCTGTCAGTGGTCCTACTCACCCTCTCCACAACACCCTCGCTGTCAGTGACCCTACTCACCCTCTCCACAACACCCTCGCTGTCAGTGACCCTACTCACCCTCTCCACAACACCCTCGCTGTCAGTGACCCTACTCACCCTCTCCACAACACCCTCGCTGTCAGTGACCCTACTCACCCTCTCCACAACACCCTCGCTGTCAGTGACCCTACTCACCCTCTCCACAACACCCTCGCTGTCAGTGGTCCTACTCACCCTCTCCACAACATCCTCGCTGTCAGTGGTCCTACTCACCCTCTCCACAACACCCTCGCTGTCAGTGGTCCTACTCACCCTCTCCACAACATCCTCGCTGTCAGTGACCCTACTCACCCTCTCCACAACATCCTCGCTGTCAGTGGTCCTACTCACCCTCTCCACAACACCCTCACTGTCAGTGGTCCTACTCACCCTCTCCACAACATCCTCGCTGTCAGTGGTCCTACTCACCCTCTCCACAACACCCTCGCTGTCAGTGACCCTACTCACCCTCTCCACAACATCCTCGCTGTCAGTGACCCTACTCACCCTCTCCACAACACCCTCGCTGTCAGTGGTCCTACTCACCCTCTCCACAACATCCTCGCTGTCAGTGGCCCTACTCACCCTCTCCACAACACCCTCGCTGTCAGTGGTCCTACTCACCCTCTCCACAACATCCTCGCTGTCAGTGGTCCTACTCACCCTCTCCACAACACCCTCGCTGTCAGTGGTCCTACTCACCCTCTCCACAACACCCTCGCTGTCAGTGACCCTACTCACCCTCTCCACAACACCCTCGCTATATGGTTGTCAGACAAAAAAAAAGTCAAACACAGCTTTGGTTTTATAGCAATGTATTAATGTTTTATTCTAATTACAATAAACAGAATAGATCAGTCCCTTATTTGTACAAAAATACCTGAAAAGGTTACAATTAAGATTTATAAGCCATTCAACTATTTACAGATCGAAGCAAAGCACAATGAATACAGGAGCTTTCTCTTACAAAAAGAGATAACAACTTACTGTTTTCTTTTTTGCATTCCCTGAAATACATAATAGTTAATATTTTTTTTATATATATAGATATATATCTTTTTTTGTAGTTTACTCATTTGTACAGCCACTGTATCTTGCGTTGTGACAAAGGTGATGATCAATGGTTCTGTTGCTGCAGTAACCTTCGGCTCCCATAGCAAACCCAAACTGCAGCAGTGTTTCCCACCGGATTTTGAGTATTTGTGGTGGTGGACCGCAGACCCCCTAGGGGGGTGGGGGGGCATGCCCCCCCGCAAGATTTTTTAAACATTTTAAAGTAAAATGCATGAATTTGGTGTACTTTGAGAAAGCTTAAGAGCAAAATTAAAAGGCTAGATCTATGAAGAACATGTCATCATTACTGTGCTGTGGGTTTACAATGACAAACTAAATTTCTCCCTATAGGTCAGGGATACTCAACTTGCTTTGCCACTTTCGTGAAATGATAGAAGGCGAGGGGCCAGTTAATAAACAAACAATATACATTTTTCTGTAGCGGATTGTAGGTTTTTGGGGTGTCAGCCGGAGTTTAGGCTGACAATGTTGTGCACACCGGATAGTTACTTAGGTTAAGTGCCTGGGTAGCGAGCAGATGGCGGTATTTGACAATTTAGCAGCTAAATCATAGATTATTGAAAGATATTCCATATTCCAGACTGAAATGCTATAACATAAGTATTGGCCAGAATGACATGAACATTTATTGGACACTTATTCAGCGGATATCTTGCATGTTGCGTTCAGGTGCACTGTAAAAAAATAAAATAAAAAAATTCAGTCAACATTTTTTTGTGGCGGCCCGCCACAAATTCCTTTATGTATGGGAGACACTGCTGCAGTTCAATAACTTGAAATACGAGGGTTGGTTCTCAGTCGGCTTTCACCAGAATGCGTTATGTTCATCAAGTATACTTCTTAAATCGCTAGTGTTTGTTTTTTCCCCGACCTCACACCCCGGAGTGTGAGCGGTTGCCTCCTCCCCGTCACTCAGTCCATAATGTCAGGTCAGGTTTGTGCACAGAGAGAGAGAGGGAGGAGTCAGAGGCACTATCTGTGGTTATAGGCTACCCAAACTGACGCTGCTGCGCTCCTCTATCCATTACATTACAACTGTTTTTGAGTTTAAAGAAGGATTGCATTTGTAGTAGAACACAGGATGAAATGAGGAAATTAACCAATTGGTATTAGATTGTTTTTGTTTTAATTACTAACAAAATTGTGGGGGTTCCCTCCTTTTTTGAGTTGGAAATGTGACTATTTGGGGAGAGAGAGAGAGAGGGGGGGGGGGGAGCTTTAAATCAGTTCAGGTAGCCAGGCAAGTTATTTTAGGCTTCTTTATAAACAGCTTCGAAGAGAGAATTGAGAATACCTTTAAATTATTTGATTATTTGTGTGTGTGTGTGTGTGTGTGTGTGTGTGTGTGTGTGTGTGTGTGTGTAAAGTAGTACTGGATCTACTTTGTTTGCGTAATTTTTCAAGTAATCACAAAAACGCACCGGCGGTGGTGCTAATGGAGCTTAATGAAACAAAACTTCAACAAAAATAATGATGCATCCATCGACACACTGTACATAAACTGACAAAAGTCCAATAAGAGATCTGATTGACCAGTAGTTTTAAAACGTGCTCCGAGTCGACCCTGAGCAGCCCAGTTACATTCATTTAAAAAATGTACATACCCAAATCCCCTGATTTAGTTAAGATGTGTTCGTTACTTGAATGTACCCGCCAACCGCTTTGTTAAATTTGAATCTACTCCTCCTCTGTTATGACACTTGGTCTGGTTCTCTCCTGACTAGAACCTTGCTTATGTTGTATTAAAATCGCATGTGCATATATAACATGTGTGTTTGGCTAAAAACATCTGCCAAATGGGAAATTGTAATTGTCTGCCAAAAGAGAATTGTAATTGTCATTACAGTAATAATTAATAACGCTGGTCAATTATTTCAACCCTTGACAAAAGAAAACAGTACAGAACAGCGCTGGGGGTGGGGGGGTGGGATCAAAAAATTTCAAGTAATCACTCACATCAAGATAAATAAATGCATTTTGCTGAAACAATACTTAAAAAAAATGATTGAGTCATTGCATCTTAGTTAAATAATGGTGACCATGCACAGAGTGTCAATATAGTGTGGCTATTCTGTATCTCAACTGTTCAATATAGCTTAAGATTACCTGTAGGTCAATACTCAAAGCGATGGCTCTTTTTTTTAATGTTGCATCACAGGTCAAATACATCTCTACTGATCCAAACGTGGACTCAATCAAACGTTCAAGATTTCAGGTCTAGTCCTGGAATAAAACATAAGTCTTCCCAGAGTGAAAGATAGCTGTAGCTGGGCTTTGCCCTTCATTCCGTCGTGCCAGACGCGATCAATCAACCCCCGAGAAGTAACGGGCTCCATCTTCGATAGCAACTTGAGCCCAGGTCTGCTGTACCGCAATTAACTCCACTGTCATTAATTACAGCGGCTCTATCACACACTTGGGCCAAAACACAAGTGGAAATCCTTTTAAACACTTTTCTGTGTTTGACTGACCTTGGCTGGCATGAGGGAAACAATTGATTTTTCTCCTGAAACTGTCTTGTCTGAGACATACAGAAAGGCAGGCATATCCAATGCCTTCAAACTAACTCGGATTTTGAGAGTTCGATCCATGTCTGTTCTCACTGCTATCACTCCATAACACAACAGGTACCAGAGGCAACACAGTCCACTCGCCAAATGAAGAGACTCAAATCATCAAGATGCGCCCTTGCTGCATTTGTAGTCCAAAGTTCTAGTCCTTAAAATTCCAGTTTTATTTGATCTTTTGACAAAAAGTAACGGTCGGCTATTAAGAGTGGGTGAAGCTCCTGAAGGGGATGCTAGTGGTTAATCCTCCCTGTGCTCTGGTGAGGCGAGTCAGACAAGCAGCCGCTCCAACTTCCAAGAAAATCACCACTGCATACTTGCACCAACTGCACCAACCGCCAACCTCCTCCAAATAAGATACCTAGTTTCACTTTTCAGCATTGCAATCCCCAAAATAGTAAGTAAAAATGTATAGCTTTATCACTGTGTTGTTCCACGCTGAACGACACTGATCTGATTGGTTCATATTGATTTTGAGGATTCAAAATGGGCAGAGCAGAAGTGAATACCCAGAGTAATGAATAGTTTAGGGAGCTGCAGCTGTGCGGTTAGAATAACGACTAGAGAACGGCTCTTATTGTAACTTATGCCATGTGAATAAAGAGCTACAATGATCCAGAATTTAAAACACAATTATTCAAGAGCATATTGGCGATAATACAGAATTCCAATGCATGTATCAATAAGAAAAGAAAACCCTGTGTGGTCAGAGATGAGCACATTCTGATGGGGGTGGACAATACAGATCCAGTGCTGTCCAGCGAGTGTTTTTAAAAGAATAACCTTTTGCGGTTCCAGATTTTTCCATCACAATTTTTTTCCAGGCCAGTTGGACCCCAGACAAAAGGTTTCAAAATCAATTCTCCCTCCGATGTCTCCAAACCTCAAAAGGATTCAAAAACAAACCCCTCAGCATCTCAGCAAAGGTTTTTCCTGTTGAATTCCGATAATGTCCTTACACGGTCTGTGCCACTAGAGGGCGGTGGTGCCGTGTCACAGTAACGTGACGGCGAAGAAGAAATCATGCATCCGTCAAAAGGCTACTTACTCCGAGTTCGATGAGTGCAAAAAAAAAGAGAGACAATCAACCCTCCGTCTATAAGGTGAGGACACACCTGAACACGAGAGTGCTGTTTGTTTGGAGAGAGCAGAGCGGTCCGGACGAAAACCTTATCGTCCTGCTGATTGTCCGGTGGAAGGAACATCTAGTCCACGCTTGAGCTGTGCGATCAACTCGATCGTCTAGTAAACCTTGTGGATCGATGGGTCCAAGCTTATTGACTCATGGGTAGTAGGATCATGGAATATGTTCTGACAGCGTTGACCAACAAATCATGGCGGGTTCATTTAAGTTGAACTAGCTAATCTCTCTTCTTCTCTTCCGAGGAACCCGGGGGAGCAAAGCTGTGCATCCGACTCCTCGACGAATCGGCCGAACACCCAAAGAGTCAGCGGTCTCCGCCGGGCAGACTCACAACAAAATAAAAAAAAAATGGCAAAACGACAAAAACGTTAATTCACCAGCTTCTCGAAAACGATCAAAACTAAAGAACAGACCGACGACGACGGAGATGATTCTTTTCGTTTTTGTTCGTTTTTAGGCAGAGTCAGGTCAAAGTGGCAGGGATGGGGGATGGGGGATGGGGGTGTCGAGGAGGTGTCATAAGGCCACGACGGTGCACGGGTGTCTCAGTTTGCAAGGCAGCACTCCTCTGTTGAGCTGGTAGAACTCCACCAGCTGAATC
Source organism: Poromitra crassiceps (assembly GCF_964638095.1). Lineage (NCBI taxonomy): Eukaryota > Metazoa > Chordata > Actinopteri > Beryciformes > Melamphaidae > Poromitra > Poromitra crassiceps. Next base: position 8,642,445 of record NC_139641.1, read on the forward strand.
AGGTCGGTGAATTTGGTGGAGCCGTCGTCCAGGCTGAAGAAGATCTGCCCGTCCTCTTCGCACTGCGGGGGGGGGGGGGGGGCAGCGGGGACACGCCCACATGGAGAGAGAGAGAGGGAGAGGGAGAGGGAGAGGGAGAGGGAGAGGGAGAGGGAGAGGGAGAGGGAGAGAGAGAGAGGACAGGGCAGGGTGAGAATGAGGAACATCGGACTTAAGGGACTTAAAGTCCCTGGAAACCAAAATCCACAAAAACCTTCTAACTATTAAATTTAGGGTCTTATGTGAGTAATTGTGTGCCTCAGAAAGTAAGTTGACATTACTTTCAACCCAAACCCCAAAAATCGACACTTTTCTACAAGGTCTGGATTTCCATTTCCTCATTGAAGAGAGCGGAGCGCGCGGTGCTAAAATGCATGATCTTATCATGTCATAAGATTGAATCGAATCACACACACGCACGCACGCACGCGCGCACACACACACTGACACACGCACAGTAGCGCAGCGGCAGAGAGCTCTTCCTCTCTGTAAACCCTGTCTGTGCTATGTGCCGAGCAACGCGCGGGCGCGGACACACACACACACACACACTTCATCTCTCTTTCCTTCTCTCTCTCTCTCCTTCTCTCTCTCTCTCTCTCTCTCTCCGTTAACGGAGAGAGAGGTCTCCTCCGAGCAGGTCTCCTCCGAGAGAGAGAGAGGAGACCTGCTGCAGACGGGACACGCCCACACAGTCCGCAGGAGAAAATACACTCTAAAATCTAATTGATTCTCATGACTTTTCCCATGACTGTCAAACCTAAATTTATATACTTTGCGACGTTCATCATCGTTCAAATTTGACTGGTGGCTTATTAACATAGGCTCCTGTGATGTGATTAACTCAAAATGCTAAATAATAAAAATTGTTGTTATTTTTTGTTTTTGCTCCTACTGAAATGTTCTATGGTCACTCATGATTCAGTAGGTCACGGGTTAGCTTGGTTCCAGCCACAAAACTGGTTGTTTCTAAATGTCTATGGAGAAAATGAATGGGGAACTCTCTTCCGGGGCAAGAGATATCATGTGACTGTTCAGCTCTATACAGATAGACCCATTTCACGGGAGGGTTTCCAAATTCCAATCATGGAAGTTGGAAACCCTCGCGAGTGTTTTGCTTGCACCTGTGTTTACCCTGCCTTTTTGACACAAAATGGCCCCCGTGAGAAGGGTCTATTGTGTGGGACAAACAGATTTACATTTTTCATTACAAGACAATGTGATATTCTACCCACAGGGACTACTCGTGTAGCATGAAATGTGATCAAATCACGATACATCAAAAAATCGCCTTTCCCTGTGCAAGTAAATAAAGAAATAAATAAATATACATAAATAAACATGTAACAAAAATAAGTGAGAAATGCCTACCGGTAGTATCTGGAAATGTTTGATCTTCTGGTGGTGGCACAGTGTGAGCACAAACGCCTTGGGGTTACTCTGACTGACTCTCAGCAGAAACAACCTGCGGGGGGAGGAGAGAGAGGAGGAAGAGCCAACTAAACATCTTGCAGTCAATAAAGTCACCCTATCTAACCCTATCTGTGAACATGGTATAAGCATGGGATTTGGCCTCTCAGTGATCCAGATTAATCAATACGTAACAAGGCCCGGAAACCCCTTTCCGCCAAGGACCTCACCAACAACCCCCCCCCCCCCCTCCACTCACAAATGCACTACCTCCTCCTGAACTTAGCTGAACTCCCCCCCCCATAAAACTGGAACTCATATCTAATTTAATGCCTATTTAACTTGGCCTGTAAATTTCATGTACATTCAACTCTTATTTAACTCCGACTGTAAATTCATGTAAATCCACTGCCTATTTAACGTCTATTTAACTCAGTCTGTAAATCTCATGTAAATCCACTGCCTATTTAACGTCTATTTAACTCAGTCTGTAAATCTCATGTAAATCCAACGTAAATTCATATTTATCATCCACAGAACACTTCACCACTCATGTACATATTGTATATATTGACTCGATTTGATTGCACTTGCAACTTTGTGATTGTCTTTAGTTATCTTCCTACTTCTTATCTCTGTATATTGATGTGACCGCTACGCTGCATACAGACACTAAGACAAATTCCTGGTATGTAACTTGCATACTGTGGCAATAAAAGTGATTCTGATTCTGAAGAAGCTCCATAACTTCATGGATATGTGCATCTATCGCCGCTTTTCCACCACATGGTACTGCTCGGTTCAACTCGACTCGCCTTTTTTGGTCTTCCGTCGGGTGATACTTTTTTAGTATCACAAAAAGTAGACTTTTTTAGTGTCACACGAAAGGTGATGTAAAAACACTGCAGACTACTGATTGGTCAGAGAGAATCGCCATCATTATGCTAACAGAGAGGCAAAGTGACCGCCTACTTCCTGCTTCAGCACTGTACCAGAGATTTTCATCCGCCATTTATTTTCCCATAGACATTTCGTAAAATGTTATATATAGACCAAATCAGCGGGGATGTTTACATTTACTTCCTGTTACCCCTGGGGTCCACACATCATAATGGCGGTGGACGGCACAAACTGACGTGTTGAAGACAAAAACAGACAAAGAAGACAAAAATGGTTCGTTCGTGTTGTGTTGTTTTTTAATATCATTCATAACAACACTTTCACTAACGTTAGTGGAGACCAGACTAGCTAATTTACCTGTTGGACCAGACCAGAGTAGACTTGAAGCTAAATTAAATTAACGTGGCGTCAGTAGCTCTGTCGTTAACGAGTCTGCAAAAAAACAGCGAGTTTGACAGTTGTAAACAAACGTTATTAAGCTAGCTAACACTACATAAAACAAACACAGAAGAATGGCTAGATACGTCGGACAAGCATGTTTACCAACCGTTTAACCATTTAAATTGAAAGTACCGGTAGTCGGCCGAAAACAACGAGAGAGTTTGACAGCATTTATTTGACAACACGCACATTTAAACCTGCCGCCTTCCCAAAGTGGTACCCGGAAGTAATGTTATTTACATGGTGACGTCACGGTGATTTGGTCTATATAGATTATATATTTAGAATCGGGTGAGACCATAGAGCATTTCACTCAGACCAAAACTTAAAAAAACTACATTGAACAAATATTTTCTTTGAATCCGCAATTTTTGATTCGAGTGAAATTGTACTTGTCTTGCTGCCTTCAGCCTCTTCTGAAATAAAATGTGTGTCCCTGCTTGGCCTCAACAGACAGCCATTTTCCGTTGTTCTTGAAAGAGATGAAAGGCTGGGGCAATCATATCATGACATGGCAGGTGTCAATCAATCTTCATTTCAATTTTCTCCTCCAAATGAAGGAGAAAATTGCGCCTAGTAACCTGGCAGAATTTCTAGCCCATAAACTGACTAATAAGTCGGTCGGAGACTCCAGGTGGGCAGGCAGCGCTCATGCATCGGATTGTCCACTCCGCTCCACACGGAAGTAGCTGGCTGCCAGCTAGAGCCACAACACGCTGAATCCCACTCGATTTGGGCGCAGAACACCCCAGGATTGGCCAAAGTCAAATCACGTTCCCCAGGGTTGTCAAATCAAATCACCGACACGCTATTATGGCCCCGCCTCTCAACCCTGTCATCTCAGACAAGATTTGTTTTCAGACTATGAAACGTCTCCGAGCCAAACGCCACTTCGGTCCCCGTTGGGTTCAGTTCGTCTTTAAGGGAAGTAACTGTATAAGTTGAATTGTTACATGTATGGACGAGTAGGATATCCTTGCTGTGACTATTTATCAGTGTTGGGAAAGTTACTGAAAATTGGTAATTAGTTACAGTTACTAGTTACTTCTCTCAAAAGGTAATGTAATTACTTTAAAGTTACCAGTTACTTCAAAGTAATTAGTTACTAGGGAAAGTAACTTTTGCGTTACTTTTAAAAGTCCGCTTCGATTGTTATTAATGCACACATTATGTTAGTGTTGCTGTGCCACAGTGTGGCATTGAACCTTCGCTTATTGGGGAGGCTTATAGCCTATCAAGGTCATGAGCCTCTGGGGCTCTGGCTGCAGCTGCAGCTCTCTCCCCGGACGAGGTCTGAGGATCAGAAACTGGGTAATCCTCTGAAGTTGTCCGTTATTTTCATGTCCTAAAGTAACTAGTAACTAGCCCAGTTACTATTTTAGTAACTGTAACTGAGTTACTGAATTTGAAAAAGTAATTAGTTAGATTACTAGTTACTGAAAAATGTAGTTAAGTTACAGTAACTAGTTACTCCCAACACTGCTATTTATACCGTTTCACGGCACGGCAGCTTCATGTGGGCGTCACCGTGACGACCAGTGGTGGGCGTGATGGAGGACGTCTTATTTATTCTTATTTATGGACGACCAAAAGCGAGTCAAGGCGAGACGAGATGAGCTCTGCGGTACTCTGCGGTGGAAAAGCACAATTTATACTGACTCCAGATCAGTCTTACCCGTCCACTTGTCCCTGCTGGTGGATGATGCGATGAGATTCTTCTCTGGTTATCCTGCCGTGGAACCACAGCTGGGCTACATGGATGACTGCGCACAAAATAGAGAGAAATTGTGTCTGACAATTTCCTTCAGATTGTGACTTTGAAGTTCAGCTGAACCCAAAAATGACTTTTCTTTTCTTTTAGTTCAAATACCTGGGTATGCAGTGCACCTATTTAATAATGTATGCAAACAAAATCACAACAATCTAATTTCTTTCGTTTTTCACACTTTTTCACATCAACAGTTCATTTTTCAAGATTTCATTGATAACAGTAATGTACAGTTTGCTGACGTCACCCAGTACTATCAAATTTCTACCCCATTTCAACCAATCATATCACGACATGCAGCTGTCAATCAAATCTTCATTTCAGGATAATTTTCTCTTCCAAATGAAGTAGAAAATGGCGCCTAGTGCCTGTCATCTGGCAGAATTCCTATCCCATAAACTAACTACTAACTTGGCCAATTGTTAGAAACATGAACAAAAAACAAAAACTATAATCTCTAAGAATGCAAAGAAATGTAACTGGCTCGTTAAAACGCGCATTCCAGGGATATCGTATCGCTACAGCAGCGATAATGGCGCGCGCATCCCAGAGCTTGGTTGTCAGGGGTCTCCCCTCGGAGATTCCAGGCCGACGTGCTGCACTCTCCGCTCGGCAACACGAAGGCAGCTGGCTGCCTGCGGCTCGCTGAGCTCCGCTCCTCTCGTCAAAAGGCTCTTCCCGAGGGGAGCGCCACAACACGACTGAATCCCACTCGATTTGGAGGCGGAACACGCCAGGATTGGCCAAAGCCCAATCCAGTCCCCAGAATTGTCAAATAAAATCATCGACATGATACTATGACCCGCCTCTCAACCCGTCATCTTAGACAAACTATGTTTTCAGTCTGAAACGGACTCATATGCACGTGACGAACGGGTTCAGTTCGACTTTAATTAAACTGCAGTCATTTGTGGCTTCAGCGTGAAACCGAGGACGTTCCTGATCGGGTTCCCCCAGAGAAAAGGGTCAAGCGCGTCTCGTAGTGTGAGCGCTTACCTGAGCTTAGCGAGGAGTGGTGCAGTGGACTGTGGCAGCCCAACATGTTCATTCGTTGAGTCCTCTTCTGAGGGAGACGCCACAGACACACAACACAAACCGGTGATCAGTTCACATTGACTTAACACTGGAGAAACATCTCACGTGTACATGGTATGCTACAAATGTACTAGGCACAACTCTATAGTATGTGTGATATTATTATGGATATGTGAGTATGTACACATCTCGTATATATTAATACAGTAGTATAACATGTTATTACAGTACAATACTGTCATAAAAAGCCTATAGCTATAAAACAGGAGGTAGGACTTGATAAGTATTAACTTCTTCCTACTCCTTTTCGGGCATGATAAACAAATGTAAATTGATTGTGAATTTGCTGTCTATTGGATGCTGTGAATTCCAATTGACTATGATTGTTTGCCACTTCTTGCCTATATTTCTTTTATTTTTTATCTTTGTTTTGTTTTTGTTTTCACCATGTTCGAAATAAATCTAATCTAATCTATCTCACTTGAGTTTAGGTGATGAACCAAACATTGGTCCTCAGATAGTAGAATAAACTGTGTCATGAGTATTCTAGTCATGTCAGGTGAGTAGCACTGACCCAACCATATTATTATTATTTATTTATTATTATTATTTTTTTTTTACACTTTTTATAGGGGCAAAACTGAGCGTCACATCCTCTACAGTTGGTACGCAGGATTTTCTTAAATTGTTATTCTAATAGTAGAGTGTGAAAATCATCATTATGCCAGCATTTACACAAGACCACAGCCCGCTAGAGTTAACGAGGCCCTTTACACCTGGCGTTAACATGTGTTTTCTGTGATCAGATTGCAATCAGATTGTGTTTTATCACTTGAAAGTACAGGTGTAAACACCCCCAAAACGCATTGAAGAAGGATTGCAATCTGATCGGCCAAACCACCTCCGGAGGTGGTCAGGGATCCAGTGTGTGTACACATTGAACACAAGTGTAAATGCAATGTGTCCTCTCAATCTGGATACAGCAACTTTATGCGGATTGAGAGGACAACCATTTCTGCAATCAGATCGCAATCAGATTGCAGAAAACGCATGTTAACGCCAGGTGTAAATGGAATCAGGCTGAAGTGATAAAATACAATCTGATTGCAATCTGATCACAGAAAACGCATGTTAACGCCAGGTGTAAATGGCCTCTTAGTGTCACTTGTGATGGTCCTTCACCCATGGGTGATGGTGATGCAGTGTCTCACCCTCCAGGCGTGTCCCTCCTCCAGGGCGGCGCTCTGAGCCTCCACAGGGTTGTCGATCACCCTGCCTATCCTCCCTGAGAAATCCATGGCCACCAGGGAGTTCTCCGACACACTCCGCTAGGGGGCGACAGAGATACATGACAGTCACACAGTGGACTACAGAGGCGGCACGGACAGAACTGACAGCAGCATGCAGACAGAGACAGCACATGACATTAGTGGGGTAAGAATGTAGCAGAGGTAAGTGTTTGCTTCATGTATGTCATCAAACTGCTTATGTTAAGTTATGTTAAGTTGCTTATGTTATGCAGTGTTGGGCAAGTTACTTTCAAAATGTAATATACTACATATTACTAGTTACTTCCATTTGAAAGTAATAAGTTACTTTACAATATTACTGTCTGTGTAGAGTAACTCGTTACTTGTTACACTACTTTTGCATTACTTTCACCAAAACAACAGCAGCAGCAGAATGACATCGCCGCCCCGGAACCATCCCGAAAAATAAGTTCAACCGCCTTCAAGTCAGTGTAAACAATCCAAAATTCTGAATGTTATTCTTTTCCTTTGTTATTGTCATCTGTAGTGGTTATTTCCACAAAAACACACAGTTTGATTAGGAAATTATTGTATCTTTTTTGAAATATGTGCTTTGATTTAAAAAAATGTAACTCAATTTGTAACTTGAGTTACTTGACAAAGTAACTGGTATAATATTACTGAAATCCTATAAGTAATAAGTTATATTACTGAATTACTGCTAAAAGTAATATATTACATGTAATATGTTACTTTTGTAATGAGTTATCCCCAACACTGGTTATATTGAAATAGAAAATGCAGTGATGTGTGTTTCAAAGTGATTTGAGTCAAAACGGAGACTTACCACTGGTGCTGAGAAGTGTGAGAGTAAAGTTTTCCTTTGCTGAGGAATCTTATAGTTCTGGTACAATACAATCCCATACTGTGAAGAGAAGGGGACACCATTGGTCAAATAAACCGTCAAATCCTTGATTATTAATTGAATAAATAATGCTACTGCATAGTTTTCACAATGGCATAGTGGCATAACAGCAAAATGTGGAGCAATATTCAATAAAGATTCTGCAAAGTGGTGTAAGCTAGTGTCCTCTAGAGAGAGAGTGGCGTCAGCGGAGGACCAAAATGCGAGACTCATTAGCCAATGAACAGCCAGGAATGGGTCTCGCGCTACTTTTGCATGCTAAAATAAAGCTGATAATGTACAATTTGATTCAAGGGATGAAAAACCCTTTCAAAGTACAACACAAACTGTCTATTTTGCTGCAACTCGACAGTGCTGCTTTTTTTTTTACTTAAGAGTTCCAGGACCTTACTTCCTGGAAAAAAACTGGTCCATTGGAGTGAATGGAGATGTCGGGACTCTTCTATCTACATGGCTCTGGTGTAAGCTACAACAGGTGAGCCAGTAGTCTGGTCCACTGGGGTGTTAAACCTGTTTTTAGCCTGGCTGACACCCAGCTTGAGTCAAGCGAGTCTCGCCTTTAAGACCCAGACTCATTAAAACCCGCTAGTACTCTTCTTAAGGGCACCGAGCAGAACTGGGTCACTGACCTCATTACAGGTCCAAACCCAGTTTGAAGAAACGCTGTTCTAGTCTTTTCTGAACAAAGTTTGGTAACTATGGGCTCACAAAGCACAACATAACTATCCTGCAGAGTATCTCTCTTACCTCTTACCTCTTAATCCTATTTTTAATGTTGTATTCTTTTACTCTTTTATCTAATCCGCTGCCGATTTTTATGATTTTATTGCTGATTTTATTGCTGATTTTATTCTTCCCTTACTAAGGGATTGGATGATTTAAACATACTGTGCAATAGGGCTGTGCAATCGTGTGCCTTAGCTGGCACTCTTCCTGTGTTTTAGTGCAATGCTGTGACTGTGACCGTGTCTGTCCTGTGTTACTGTGTCTGTTACACACGTATGTTGGTACAAAGCACTTTTTGCCCAAGACAAATGTCTCTCCTGGGACAATAAAGTTTATCTCCATCTCATCTCTCATCTGCGTGGGTGTGATCACAACAACAAAAAGAAAAGACAAAAAAGCAGGATAGTCAGACAAGAAATTGGCCTATAAATAGATGCGGCCTATAAATAGACGAGGCCTATAAATAGATGAGGCCTATAAATAGATGAGGCCTATAAATAGATGAGGCCTATAAATAGATGCGGCCTATAAATAGACGAGGCCTATAAATAGATGAGGCCTATAAATAGATGCGGGTGCTATGAAATATAGTGGAAAAAGTCAGATGAGTAGTATTTCCTCGTGGTGGTGGCACCTTAAAGAGTCGGAAGGCGGTCATCCAGCAGGTTCTGCTCTGCTCGTCCTCGGCACACATCATCCTCAGCTCCTTCAACTCAGCACGGCCTTTACTGGGCTGTCAATCAAACACATTTCAGCCAATCAGAAATAGAGAGAATAAACTGTTGCCTAAATAGCATCCTATTGTGGGCTGTATTGACTCAGGTGACAGGGGACAATGACGATATACATTTGTCTTTTATCTGTTGACTCATCAGCAGTAGAACACATCAAAAATAGGAATATATGATTGGGTGACATTAAAGTAGCGCCCCGTCTCCCTCTGTCTGACACTGACCTTGATGCAGAAGACGTGCTCTGTGGGCGCGCTGTAGTGCTTCTTGCCTGTGACGACAGTGAAGATGTTACTGTCCTCTAGGTCTGCTAGTAACTGTAGATGTCTGGGCTCCTGGAGACACAACCGATACGTCAGAACATCAGATATAGTGAGAGACAGAGACATAATGCAGACAGACAAAGACCACCATCAATAAACAAAAAGAAGATGATTCCTTCAAGGTAGAAATGACTGTACCACTGATTATGTTAGGAAGTTTGTGTGAAGTTTGCTGGATCTTAGGTAAGAGCTCGTGAATGGTGATCGATTACGATTAGAACCACAGAGATGTCTTTCAGGCAGTTTATTTGAGATATCAGGCAGAAGCAATATACAGAGTAGCTAGCAGATAGATAGCTTACGGATTGCAGGGAAAGGGGAACCTCGTGTATGAGGTGCAGAAAGGGAACCAGCATAACAGAACATCACTTTTATACCTCCCAAATTCGAGGTATGACATCATTGGTGATGTCACAACGTCCCGGGAGGTATGACAGCATCGATGACCTCACAGGTGAACTCTGACATCATCACCGATGATGACACGGCGGTGACATCACCATTGCGTCGTGGGCTCCTCCGGTTCGTGGGCGTCAATTGCCCCAAGAACAGGCCTGATGGTGGGCCATGACGGAGCCTTTTCTACAGATTAATTATGAACATTTGGGCCCGATCCCAATAGACCCTTTGCTTCCCCACCACATAGCCCAAAAAGTAATCCAGATAGATCAAACCACTACCCCCTTGTAACTCTGTTCCGAGTGCCAAAGTGGAAAAGTGAGGGGGGGGACTCGAAAACTAGGGGTAGGGGTAAAAAATAAGAAATGGGATTGGGCCTTACTTTCGGATGACTTAAAATCCTAATATGACATAACTATACCAGTGTTTCTCAAAGTGTGAGGCGGGCCCCCCCTGTGGGGCGCAGGGGGAAATGCAGAGCGGGACCAATGTTTTGACGTCTGACTTCTTTCCCGGTGAGCAATAAATGAACCCCGCTTCTGTAGTGACTTCGCATTCATTCCATGGATGCTTCATTCATATTGTCAAATATTTGAACTTGTTTTGTTTTGTTTTGCACAGGTTGCACTTAGGGATGTCAATTTTCGGTTAATTTCACTTTCGATTAACCGACGCTAATAATCGATTAACCTATCGGTTAATTCATAATTTTTTAATATTATTATTATTATTTTTTTGTCTATTTACTCAATGAGCTCATGCCCAAACAAGGCGTGTCTATTTAGATGCTGAAATGTTAATGCTTTTTGTGTTAGGGCTGTCTGTCAGTGTCTGTGCCGGCGCGCGTGTGTGTGCGCGCCCCGGATACGCTGCATGTTTGGGGAGAAATGCGTTTAATTAGAAGTAGGCTATAACATGCTGAGTGATATAGAGTGGACCTGCTTTCCCCCCGCTGTTGCCTGTCGGATACACGAGAGGAGAGCGTGACAAATTCATAATTTTTTAATATAATTTTTTTTTTTTTTAATATTAACTGATAGACCGACAGCAATAACCGAACAACGACGTTAGCGACGGTTAATCGATTAACGGTTAACCGTTGACATCCCTAGTTGCACTTTATTGTTATTATTTTGGAAAGATGTGCAGTGCAAAACGGGTTCATTGCAGCCACTAACACAGTGATAATAAGACTCAATGCACATTTTTCTTGCCAAATATTTGTTATTTTTTGCACAGATAGAACTTTATTGATATCGTTATAGCAAAGTGATTAGTGTTTTATCTGATGGAGCAATCTGGTTCACTTTGTTTGTTCTAGCAACGTGATTGCAATTTCTGTTTGAAGTTGTTTTTTTTATTTGGACAACATTACTGAAAGAAAATAGAAAGGAATGGTCATGATCTTGATGTTATTTCAATAAAAGTTAAACTTGGACCCTTTTGTTCGAATTTTGTTGGGGCGGTGGGGCGTGAACATTTTTCCTCCTTCAAAGTGGGGCATGACAGAAAAAGTTTGAGAACCACTGTACTATACTAATAATAATAATAACATAATATTACGTTCTTACCTTTGAGGTTCCTTTCGTAGAGCAGTAGAGTCCTGAGCGCCGCAGGAACAAATACAGCTTCTTCCAGGACTTCCTGGCCAGCTCTTTAACATACAGATGGCCCTGGATCTCTGGACAGCTGCTGGACGCCAGGAAGTTCTGAAAGGGGGAGCAAGAAAGGTGTGGCCTTCAAACACGGCTGTAAGGACGTTTGTGTGAAGTTTGCTGGATCTTAGGTAAGAGCTCACGGGCAGTGATCGGTTAGAACCACAGAGATGTCTTTCAGGCAATTTATTGGAGATATCAGGCGGAAATATCAGGCAGAAGCAACATACAGAGTAGCTAGCAGATAGATAGATAGCTTGCAGGGACAGAGAACCTTGTGTATCATGTGCAGAGAGAGAACAGGACCTAATTAAACATGATAGAACAACACTTTTATACCTCCCGCGTTCGAGGTATGACATCATCGGTGATGTCACAACGTCCCGGGAGGTATGACATCATCGATGACCTCACAAAGTCACGTCTGACATCACACAGTCTGGAGACAGCCGAGACCGTCTGACATCACCGGTGACCTCACAGGGGAAACTCTGACATCACCGATGACCTCACAAGGTGAACTCTGACATCGTCACCATTGCGTCGTGGGCTCCTCCGGCCCCACGAACAGGCCATAGAGAGCTCCAGGGATGACGTATTTTGTAGGCTGAATGCGGAAGTCCCGAACTTCCTGGTTCTTCACTGTTTCTGTCTATGGGATTTTTTAATGGGTTTTTGGCGCGATGCTTCAAATAATGTCTGTGGGCAACACAAGCTTAATCAAACGCGAGTTTTGAAGCGTAACTGCGAGCGCTAGAGGTAAAAAGCTTGTGCTAAGCTAATCCAGAACTACACACAGCGTCGCATAGGCGTCCACGCATTGATTGCGAGAGAAAGAATTTCCGCGTTCACTCGTGATGACGTATAATATCCGCGTCGACATTGTAGTCTCATTTAGCCGTTTGCTAGCTAGCCACCCTTTTAACGGCACATAAAAGCTTCAAAACTCATAAAAGTGGTCTTCATGTGTGAAGATGATGTTACTAAACACTGGTTCGCGTTTGATTAAGCCAGCGTTGCCCAGAGAGATTATTAGAAGCATCGCGCCAAAAACCCATTCAAAACTCCCATAGGCGAAAACTGTGAAGAACCAGGGCTGTTAGCATCGATGATTTCCGGACTCGTTCCTGGAGCTCTCTATTACGGAGCCTTTTCTACAACGGCCCTCAGAACATTTTGCTGCAGCTGTGTGTGTCTTCTTGATGCCTCCACTGTCATCTAGTATGCACAATATGTTCCCACTGAGTTGGGCTGGCAGGCTCTTGGCATGGCACAAAGTTTGCATACAGCATTGGTGTTTTGACTGTATCACCTTTGAATGGGTCGTCACCAGTAGGGATGTCACAATATATCGTCCCACGATATATCGCGATATCAAAACGTGACAATATGTATCGTTGAGATGAAATCTCATATCGTGAGAAAAAGAAGCTGAACATGGTGGCACTGATCTGCATCTGATTGCATGCTCGCTCTCCTTTTCATTGCTTTGTTTGAACAGACGAGGGACGTTACAGACACACGGAGGATGAAAATGGTGAAATGACTCAAATTAGCGTGGAGGACGCCCCCTCCACTTACATATCGATCGCAAAAAGATATTGTTAAAATATCGTAACGTATCGTTATCGTCAACCCAATATCGTGTATCGTATCGTATCGTGAACTGAGTGTATCGTGACACCCCTAGTCACCTGGATCTATTAGTCATGTCTATTATAATTTGGAAACATATTTCTTCCACTCAGCGATAGGGGTGTCACGATATTTCGTCGCACGATTTATCGCGATATCAAAACGTCACGATATGTATCGTCAGAAAAAAATGACGATACAATTTTTTTTTTTTTGCTCCTGAATAATAATAGAACAAATTTAGCAGAATCAACACGCATGAGTGAGGGGGCAGACTACTACTGGCATGGCAAAACAGCTCAAGGGGTACATAAGATTACATAAGTTTAGGGACCATTGAGCATGAGTTATTTAAGAAATAGATTGTATACTTTATTTTTCTTTCACCATGCAACAAACATTTAGTTTGTGACAGTGTGACACATTCTATTGCAAGAGAAGCATTATCTTCCATGTTGTTTTATAGTTATTATAATAAAAATTTACAAAAACAGCATTTGTTTTGTATTTTGTGTACCGTATTTCAAATGAAAGACTATTTTTCCAGTATTTTCCCAGGGCTCCCTTGAAAAGAGGTTTCGATTTCAACGGGACTCACATGGTTAAATAAATGGTAAACAAATACATAAAAATTATTTACTTTTGTTAAAAAGAATATTGTTAAAATATCGTATCGTATCGTTATCGTGAACCCAATATCGTGTATCGTATCGTATCGTGAAATTAGTGTATCGTGACACCCCTACTCAGCGATGCTTACGACATTCAAGACACGCCTGGTTCATGACAGTCGCTGTCATCGCCGTGGTATCAACTGTAAACAGTTAGTGAACACAGTTAGGGAGCTGATGGCAACATCTGGCAATATCACGTTATTAAAATGTTGTTTCAAATGATCGTCAAAGTTGTACGGGGCGCTGCTGTTAACCCCCACTTGCATCAGCTGTCGTCAGTTCTGTAACAGCTGTGTGACCCTGAACACATGATTGGTTGTAACAGTTCTGTAACAGCTGTGCGACCCTGAACACATGATTGTAACAGTTCTGTAACAGCTGTGCGACCCTGAACACATGATTGTAACAGTTCTGTAACAGCTGTGCAACCCTGAACACATGATTGGTTGAGTTCTGTAACAGCTGTGCGACCCTGAACACATGATTGTAACAGTTCTGTAACAGCTGTGCGACCCTGAACACATGATTGGTTGGCTTTCTGTGATGACATAGATCGGGGCCAGTTCTGCAGATGATGGCGTATCTCATGTCGTCGGTGCTTCTTGACATCCTTCGCATTAGAGATTTCCATTTCAAAACATGCATAAGAGAAGACATAAAGGCAACGTCTCTTATGTAATGTGCCAAACCTGAATTCCCAAGACCTGAAAGACCTGAATGTCTTGTACCGTAAGCTATTGGAGGATGGACTACTTGTTCTCCCGCTGGTTGAGGCTGACACAGAAGTAGACGTTTGGAGCTTGCGCTCTTTGGTGTTTCACAGAGAGATCACACCATGAAAGTGGCGAGCTGATTTGGAATCTGTGGCTTGCGGCTGGAAGGAAAACGGTTCAATATCTAAAGCACATGTTTCCCAGTGTTTTGGGCAAAACCACCTCCGATGGGGCCTCATCATGCAGGAACATTTTGCTTGAGTTTGTGGAGCGCGCCTTCACACGCAACATCTCGTTCAGAAAGCTTAAGAGGGGAGCTCAATTTAAAGAAACTACTTATTCACACTACCTTGAAAAGTCAGTGCATCTCAATCTGTGGGGTAAATTTATGGAATGGTCTGGAGTTGGAACTCAAACAAAGCACCAACATGGTACAGTTTAAAAGGGTGTATAAAAGAAACATACTTAAGGGGTATAGAGTTGAGGAAGGGCTATGTTGATTATTTTTTTATTTTTTATTTTATTTAAGTAATTTAGTGATCAGAGTAGATTGTCTATATGATGCCAAATTCATACATTGTATGGGTATAGTTATGAGTGTATTATTAATAAGTATTATTTATAGATATATAGTAGATAGGTAGATAAATAGAAAATATATTTATATTTTATGGATTATATAATGTTATATACAGATAGTGATATATTTAAGAAATCATAGAAATTATTATATACATTTATACTTGTAATTATCAATATGGATATTGATGTTATAATAAGGGGGTAGGAGTATATAAGTCTTTACTTCTTCCTACTCCTTTTTGAACATGTTGAGGTTGATCAATGATTGCATTTTCTTTTTAATTGTTATTTTTATTTTATTTTTGTTGCTTAATTTTTATATCATGGCTTTCATTGATATGTTTTATTTTTTTGTTTTATCTGCAAGTTCAAAATAAAGATTATCAAATCAAAGCGTTCTTCTTCTCGAGCGGCTGCTACACCGTGCTGCCGCTTTGCATTCACATATGGCTCTTGCATAATGGCGCATATTGGTAACACCTGGCTTTCGACGGCAACACTGAGCGCAAAGACCTTCTATGGAGAGCAACCCGGACGCCTGACACACCCCCGCACCCCGTTCAGTGAACTGACCCGTTGCCTCTTTGCGGAGCAGAACGGAGCTTTGCCCGGGGGCCACTTTCGTGAAATGATAGGAGGCCAGGGGGCCAGTTAATAAACAAACAATATACATTTTTCTGTAGCGGATTGTAGGTTTTTGGGGTGTCAGCCGGAGTTGAGTCTGACAATGTTGTGCACACCGGATAGTTAGTTAGGTTAAGTTAGTTAGGTTAAGTACATACATAAGTGCCTGGGTAGCGAGCAGACGGCGGTATTTGACAATTTAGCCGCTAAATCATAGATTATTGAAAGATATTCCATATTCCAGCCTGGAATGCTATAACAGAAGTGGAGTATTGACCAGCATGACATGAACATTTGGACACTTATTCAGCGGGTATCTTGCATGTTGCGTTCAGGTGCACTGTTAAAAAATAATAATATATATATACATATATATATTTTTATTGTTGCAATTCCATCGCGGGCCACACAGGGGCGCCCGGGCCGCCAGTTGAGTATCACTGATCTACACGATCGGCGGGGGGGGGGGGGGTAAAAGCACCCACGGGTGGAGGAGGGGGGTGGATTCCTGCTTGTGGTGGGTTCTGTCTTCTGACAGCTCCATTACATGAGATGGTGGGAGAGCCAGACTGCATGTATAAACCCTCTCTCTCCACTAAGACCAAAGCTCTTCCAAATCCCAGGAATCCTTTTTTTGTCTGCTCTCCTCCCGGGCGCTTGGGTCTTTCTTCAGATCTCTTCACGGTGTTGTAAAGTGGCGTGCGGTGCAGGCAGGTAGCGTGAATCTGTGCTGTGCAAACATACGGTAGGCTAGCAGAGGCGGCTGCACGCTCTATTTCTGACTGCTTAATTCCCAGCCGTCATACGTGTGGGGCCCTGCGGTGCGTCGCACCGAGACAGTCATGTGTCAACAGGGGATCAACAGTAGTTATTACTACAGGCTCAGGGACCAGACACACTGTCTCAGGGTCAAGGGTCAGGTATGTCAGCTCCATGTGCGCAGCGTCTGGTGTGGTGCTGAGTCTGAAAATATGCGCGCACTGCAGTGTGCGGCTAAGACAGAATGTGTGTGTGTGTGTGTGTGCGTGCGTGTGTGTGTTCGTGCGTGTGTGTGCAGTCTGTACCTGCAGGAGTTGAGACGGTGGAATCGTACCATTGCTTTCCTGACACCACGCAACCATGTGCTCCGGGAAAAATGTCTGGTGGCAGAGAGAGAGAAAGAGAGAGAGAGAGAGAGGGAGGGAGGGGAGAGAGAGAGAGAGGGGGGGGGGAGAGAGAGAGAGAGGGGGGGAGAGAGAGAGAGAGAGGGAGGGGGGGAGAGAGAGAGAGGGAGAGGGGGGGGAGAGAGAGAGGGGGGGGGGAGAGAGAGAGAGAGAGAGGGGGGGGAGAGAGAGAGGGAGGGGGGGAGAGAGAGAGAGAGAGGGAGGGAGGGGAGAGAGAGAGTTAGAGATAGAGAGGGAGGGGGGGAGGGAGAGGGAGGGGGGAGAGAGAGGAGGGGGGGAGAGAGAGAGAGAGAGAGGGAGGGAGGGGAGAGAGAGAGAGGGAGGGGAGAGAGAGAGGGGGGGGGAGAGAGAGAGAGAGGGGGGGAGAGAGAGAGAGAGGGAGGGAGCGGAGAGAGAGAGAGAGAGGGGGAGAGAGAGAGAGAGAGAGGGAGGGGGGGAGGGAGAGAGAGAGAGAGAGAGGGGGGAGGGAGAGAGAGAGAGGGAGGGAGGGGGGAGAGAGAGAGAGAGAGAGGGAGTGGGGGGAGGGAGGGAGAGAGGGGGGGAGAGAGAGGGGGGAGAGAGAGAGGGAGGGGGGGAGAGAGAGAGGGAGGGGGGGAGAGAGAGAGGGAGGGGGGGGGAGAGAGAGGGAGGGGGGGGAGAGAGAGAGTTAGAGATAGAGAGGGAGGGGGGGAGAGAGAGGGAGGGGGGAGAGAGAGGAGGGGGGGGAGAGAGGGAGGGAGGTTGTGGGACGGGACAGAGACAGAGAGAAAGAGAGTATCAGTCACTGTGACAATAATTGTAGGTTCAGATCTCCTGAGACAGAAAGAAAATGACATGTCACACTCATTAGTCTCAACTGATGCAATATTTCACAATAATAAAGAGAAGGAAGACAAGAAGGAACATTCCCTTCATTTTACAATCTTCTTAAATCAAATGACCGCAACAATACTGGGCCATCAAACTGTTCACTTCAAGAGATGTTGGCATTAGACTGAACTGCCTAACTGTCAGGTCCGTTCTAAGACATTAACCCATTGATACTTGATGCAGCATCTGTGTGTGTATCCCATTAAGACCGCCAAACGCGTTGACGCGGTTCGCGTCGACGTGCTTTTGTAACTAACGTTAAATGCCGAGCGGGTACAGCCATCGGCTCCTCGCAGTAGCTCGTAGCTTAATTCTGAATGTTGCCAAACTTCATTCATACTGACGTTTTATTTTGAAAATGGCTGCCAACTCGCGCGCGGCTATGGCGTAATCGCGTGTGTCGCGTGTGCAGGCACGTCAGAGTTCCTGAAATGTGCCGTCTCAAAGCGATTACATGGAGCGCTCAGCGGGGAGCGTCTCAAAGAATTTCACTCTGGAGGGTGGTTTCAAAATGTGTCGTTTCCTAAGCGCGAATTCGCCGTCTAAAAGCGAGGCACTAACGATACAATAATTCCCCGTCACCATAGGAAACCGTCCTCGTGTAAAGGGCCCCTAAAACTGCAAATAGCATTCTTGTGCTTGTAAAAGAGCAAACATTGAAGGAACTGGCAAACAGCGCAAAAACAAAATCCACAAATAGCTGAATGGCCCCACATAAAAATGACATAGATAGGCCAAGGTGTGAGATATTTCAGCGAGCAGAGAGGCTGGGAGAGACAAGGCCTGTTGAGGAAACCATTACCAGGGGATTTCTGAAGAATTCATATTTGGCATAGTTCTTCCTGAAGAGGAATCTACTGTCGCTGTTCATGGAGGACTGCACCTGCACCACCAGCTCGTGGTCCTCTAGACAGCGCTCTGAGAGAGGGGAGAGAGAGAGAGGCAGAGGTACAGAGACGTTATCGTCTGGAAGCCCTCTCTGATGAGTTCCCGTCAACATTTAGACGCTAACGTTGATTAGAAACATGTTCCATTCAAAGCACTTAAAGGTCCCAATTCGTGCAGCTGTAACCTCTTAAAAACGTGTGTCTCTGGTCCATAAAACATGATTCTGGATTAATTTGTCGAAAATATAGCAACCCCGTTTGTTCTGACGGAGTTGTCACTTCCTCATCTCGTCGCTTCCCAAGAATGGTCTGTTTCTATAATATATTCAGAACTAACAGTTCCCATTGGCCGCTGAGGGAGAGCCCGCCCCAGGCTCCCAGCGGCCAATCAGATTAGCGTCCGTGGACCAACACGCTAGGTTGTGTCCACAACTAACGTTAGCAACGAGCTATCGCTAACTTAACGGTTGCTACGCTAAAGAGGACATCTCAAAATGCCTAGACTTACCGAATGCACCTCCGCAGTTGCTGGATCACGTACAGTTGGCGTCGCTCCAGCTAGAAGTGTTAATTTTGTGGCTATAGACAAAATGGTGCAGGTAGCTTGTGTGAGTGGGACCGCGCGCAGTATGCTTGAGGACCATCGTGACGTCCCAATACCCCGTCTGGGGAACAGAGCGTTAGGGGGCGTGGCTTGAAGGAGACTGCAGGAGAGAGCTGGATAGGGACAAATCCAACTCTGGCAGTTCTGAGGTTGTGACCACTCATTACAGGGAGGGATGACAGCAGTATATATGCATTTACAAGTAAAAACAGCTTTTGCACGGAATGGGACCTTTAAGCATGTTGAAATTAAGCTTAATTCCTATCGACACAAAATGAGAAAGCATTTAGAAATAAATCAAAAATAAAATAAAAATGTAACAAACTAGTTCAACCCACTCTGAGATCCTCACCCATGATCTAACAAACTAGCCTTAAATCACCCAGTATACTGCGTGTGCTTTTATAGCACAGGCAGGTGACAAATGCAATGGGCGCCATGTAAAGCTGTAATCTGCACTACTGCAGTATGATACATTTTGTAGTTCCCCTATCATCCCTTATCCACCTTTCCTCTAAGTCACAAGCACAACTAGTTACAATGAAAGTGAAAGAAAAACTAGGTCAGCGTCCCAGATCAAATGGATTAAAATCAGCCACACAACCGCACTGACCTCACCTGAGCTTCACATGCTACATATATGACCACAGGGTCCACAAGATTGTTGTGTATGTGTGTGTGTATATATATATATATATATATATATATATATATATATATACACATATATATACACATACATACATACATAAACACATATATATATATACCGTATATATGTGTATGTATGTGTATATATATATATATATGAGATAGGCAATAATACACTGGATGGGATTGGTGAACGGGACAAAATCAACATGGAGATGAGAATGGAAACAGTGGATCCCAACCTTTTTTGGCTTGTGACCCACTTTGACGTCTCAGAACTCACTTGACCCCAGACATTCGTAAACCCAGACATTTGTTGTTGTTGCTAAAATGTAATTGTTTTCGATAATGTAATAGTTTGTAATACTATGTTGTAGGGTTGTAGCGGGTCTAAATTTCTGTTTCGGTGCCGGTACCAATTTGTATTTCGATACTTTTCGATACTTTTCGATACTTTTTGTAAAAAAAAAAGTGAAACTGTCCAATGTCAAGATTTGGCTTTATTTTAAGAGTTTGGGAACAATTACACCAATAAATTGGTGTGGCATTTAAATGCTGAACAAAACAAACCTTTTGAGCAGTGAGAATACCGGTAAGTAAAATAAAGTAATGCCAGTGAAAATAAAATGACCATAAAACACTAGCCTATAGCAGCAAAAACTCAGAGAAACACCAATAACAACAATAAATAAATAATTGGTGGCATTTAAATTCTGTCTAACTTTTACTTGTCAAATAAGTACACACTCAGTAAGGGACCGTTCGTTATTTAGGGAAGGGTCCACTGGAGGAAAATAGGGGAGGGTAATTTTGTTTTAAATTTAGTCTGAGGGAGGGAACACTCTCTTTAATTTGAGTCCAGGGGAGGGGTATACAATGTTGATTCGATAAAAATATATAAACTTTTTTTGTGTGTGTAATGTTTGCTTTTCGGACTTCAACAACTACTGAGTTGCTTCATTTACACCCCTCCTGTCCAAACTGTTTGGTATGTCCCGGTGCATTGTTTCTCTTTGGCGGTCTGATCTGTCAATCTTTGTGCTTGGCCTATCCAGACAGTGGGCGTGTACAGTATCTGGCGAATCGGTGGCGCTTTTCTGGTGATAATATGGAAGTACAATAACCCACTGGAACAAAGTCGAGCAAACAAACAGACATGGCATCACAAAATATATATGGGCTCTATGCGCAGATAAGTCGTCTTAGGAAGTTGAGTTACGGCTCACTCATCTCCTAAATTACGTTAAGTCTACAAGGGGTATTTATACCACCAGGATGACATATATGTTTCACATAGGGTTGTGTTTTTACGCACAATAATAGAACCGGCGAACTTTTTTCCATCAGTCATTGACCGCTATTTAAACACAAATATTGATATACACAGACTGAAGATTGTTTCACAAGCGAAAATAGCATTATGTAGCGACCGGAGGAGGCGGTCACTCTGATTGGTGACAGTTCTGCTCGAAGCAGCGCAAAGGATTATGGGAGTTCCATGTTATTGTGGGAAGCTGTTACTGTACAGTTAAAAACGTGGTTTAGTGATGTTGTGCTCATGTTTTGATTGCATTATGTGGTATGGCAATGTTTGTGTGGCCAGGATATGTTTAGTTTTACTATCAATGTAGCCACCATGACTGAGACTGTTAGTGTGTTCGATCACCTCTGGCCGGAGTTTCTGCAAATGTTAGGTTAAAAGTAAGATATCTGTGTCAGTCTGCATTCTTCCACGCAAGCTCGCCACAATATTGTTTGGGGAGGGTCAATTATATTTTTCAAAGCGCTTCGGGAGGGTGAAGGAAAAATATATTTTGATCAGAGAAGGGGCACAGCTTTTTATTTCAGAGCACACCAAATCCCTCCAGTGACCCCCTTTCTAAATAACGAGCGGTCCCTAACATAACACAAATCTTTTGAACAGTGGGAAATGGGAATAAGTAAAATAAATAAAATAAATTATAATATAATAAAACACTATAGCAGCAGAAACTCAAATCTTTTTTTCTTCAACAGGCAGCATAACTGGCTTCATATTCCCATTCTGTCCCCCAGCCTACTCAGCCTAAACCCTAGTTCTCCTATGGGTGGTAGACAGACTCACTGTTTGGCTGACTCTCAGTTTACTCACTCAGTCCCTCCCATCCCAATGTCTTCTTCAGGTTCCTAGCCAAGAAAACGAGGGTGTCAACATGTTCCTCGGTCAGTCTAGATCAGGGGTGCCCACACTTTTTCAGCTTGGGAGCTACTTTTAAAATGACCAAGTCAAAGTGATCTACCAAACATATTTATTTATATATATATACACTGAGTATACAGTGGAAAACAGTGGAACAGTGGAAAAACAGTAAAAAAAAAAAAAAAAAAAAATTCTACAGCAATAGTACCGCGGTTCGGGGGTAGTACCGGTAGTACCTACATCCCTACTATGTTGCAAGTAAATGCTCAATCTAGACCACATTTAGGGTATTTCATGTATATGACTGTGGCAGATATACTGTGGCAGCCAGAGGCAGAATAGCCAGGACAAGCCACAGATTAGTGCACAAAGTGAGGATTTTGTGAGTTTGTATTTACAAGCCTGCAAATTAATGCTGAACAAACAATGACTTAAATTAAACAGTGAATAATACACATTTAGAAAGTGCTAAGTAGGCTACAAATATCTCATGAACAGCCTACAGCTCAGTTCCTGCCACCTCCCTACTGAAGGGGAGGGGCATGACTCTATCCATTACACTTACTAGTGTAGTGCCCGTTCCCCCATGCACCGCCCCGTGGGCGCTTCCCCCCCCACACACACTGCACTCTGTCAGGTAAGCGCACTCCCCAAGTTTGAAGTCGATCCGACAAACGGTTCTCGAGATACGCGAAAGACAGACATACAGACAGTCCTGGAATAAGTCCAAACTGCATGAAATGCGGCACCGCACTCCATCGAGGTCCGAGCAGCGCACTCCCCAAGTTTGAAGTCAATCTGACAAATGTTTCTCGAGATAAACTCCTTTTTGTGTTGCCAGTAGGTGGCGCGGGAAATTTCAAGAAATTTCAAGAAATACAGTGCCGCACTACTAGTTCCCAGGAGCACACTCCCCAAGTTTGAAGTCAATCGGATGAACGGTTCTCAAGATAAACCACTTTGTGTGTTGCCAGTAGGTGGCGCTGTGCCGAATTGCACAACATTCGGCACTGTTCTATGTCAGGTTCCCAGCAGCACACTCCCCAAGTTTGAAGTCGATCAGATGAATGGCTATAGATGGCTATATACTGCTTTTTGTGTTGCCAGTAGGTGGCGCTATGTCAGATTGCACAGAATTCAGCTCCCTGCACTCCGTTGCGTCCCCCTAAGCGCACTCCCCGAGTTTGAAGTTTTAAGTCAATCAGATGAATGGCTATCAAGTAGGGGTGCACCGATCGATCGGCAAGCAATCTGTATCGGCCGATTTTGACCTCAAAAATGCGATAGGCTGATTGCCAATATTTCGGCTGATTGCCGATATTTTTTTATATATAAAAAAAAGCCCTATCACTAATCAGGCTTTCCAACGATATAAAATACAATGCCAATTGGTATTATTAAAGGGGAGAAATAATCAACCTAAAATAACGTTTCCAAACTTTCTTTGAGGAGTTTATATAATCGCTGATCGGTGATCGGTAATCGGTGATCGGTTGGGCAGATATTTCCGATCGGCAATCGGTGATCGGTGGCAAAAAACGTGATCGGTGCACCCCTATCATCAAGATAAAGCGCTATTTGTGTTGCCAGTAGGTGGTACTATGCCCAATGCACAATAGGGCACACTCCTAAAGTTTGAAGTTGATCCGACCAACGGTTCTCGATTTAGCCATTTAGCTGATGCTTGTGTGAAAATGTACGTTCAGTTGTTTTAAATTGTGTCTGGTGTTTTTATTACTATCATAATAATGATCTAAAAATAAAAAAAAACTGCAGAGTGGCTTGAATGGGTTATGCTCACTACACCAACTGACCTTGACTGACGGGGCAGCCTGTGGGCTTAAGTGGAGACACACACACGGCCTGACAAGCCCTCTCTCTCAGTCTCTCTGGGTGGCTTGTGACTCAACTGACGGTCTATCCTGCTACGGATGTGATGCGGATGATGCCTGGGGAGGATTGGTATTCTGCATGAGCCCGACGTGGGACGTGACCAGTGTTGGGAGTAACTAGTTACTAAGTAACTAGTTACTGTAACTTAACTACTTTTTTCAGTAACTAGTAATCTAACTAATTACTTTTTCAAATTCAGTAACTCAGTTACAGTTACTAAAATAGTAACTGGGCTAGTTACTAGTTACTTTAGGACATGAAAATAACGGACAACTTCAGAGGATTACCCAGTTTCTGATCCTCAGACCTAGTCCGGGGAGAGAGCTGCAGCCAGAGCCCCAGAGGCTAATGACCTTGATAGGCTATAAGCCTCCCCAATAAGCGAAGGTTCAATGCCACACTGTGGCACAGCAACACTAACATAATGTGTGCATTAATAACAATCGAAGCGGACTTTTAAAAGTAACGCAAAAGTTACTTTCCCTAGTAACTAATTACTTTGAAGTAACTGGTAACTTTAAAGTAATTAAATTACCTTTTGAGAGAAGTAACTAGTAACTGTAACTAATTACCAATTTTCAGTAACTTTCCCAACACTGGACGTGACTCAGTGGAACCACTTCCAACGGTGAAGTCTGGCTTTTAACTCATTGAGTGCCAGCCACTTTTGGAGAACGGACGCTCCCAGTGCCAGAGTTTC
Source organism: Poromitra crassiceps (assembly GCF_964638095.1). Taxonomy (NCBI): domain Eukaryota; kingdom Metazoa; phylum Chordata; class Actinopteri; order Beryciformes; family Melamphaidae; genus Poromitra; species Poromitra crassiceps. Next base: position 8,667,201 of record NC_139641.1, read on the forward strand.
AGAGCGTTTTCAGTGATTTCTCGAGGCCCACAGAATATTGTGTGATATTACTATGTAAACACCGAACACGCTGAGACTCTCTTCTATCATCTGCAAAAAAAAGTTTATTGATACCATTTTCCGTTCTTTAGTTATGAGCCGGAGAAGATAGGCTGTTTTGAGCAAAAAGACACTTTTCAAATTAGAAGCTGAGTTATTCCGCCTTTTGTGAAATGCAGCATTTCAAGCACATTCACTGAGTCTGAAGATAATATTTTCTGATGTAGTGACGTGGTGTAGTTGTGTGATGCCCTGCGTGCCCCACCCCCCTCTCCCCCCCTCAGCTGCAAACCCCTCCCCACACTACACAGCCTCACGCACCCAGTCTATTTTCGGAGCGCTCCGTTTGTGTGCGCCGGGCGGCTCCTAGCTACAATATTTGTACAGGAGATGTATCGGGCATTGATCCACGTCCCACCGTCAAAAAACGCAATTGACGACAATCGTCGTCTTTGGCACTCTACGTTAGTATTCGAATTGACGACAACTGTCGTCATTGGCACTCAATGAATTAATACCAACCAACCCAAATGTAAATCAAATGAGCATTATGTTATGATATGATATATGCATAGGCAATTATAGACCTTCCAAACAGGGGTTGCACCACCCAGAAATCAATATTACTCCGGTAGGGGGGTCTCCCCCTCGATAAAGAAATTTTGTAAATTTTAAAATAAAATGCATTAATCTGGGGCACTCTGAGCAAAATGAAGAGGCTAGTAGATATGAAGAACTACACACATCACATTAATATCCTCTTCACTATGCTGTGGCTTTACAGTGATGAAAAAATAATTGTCTCCTTATATAGCCTATTCTATCTGCATGATAGTGTTTCCCAACCACTGAACCGTGGCCCACTGGTGGGCCTCAGAGCACCATCTAGTGGGCTCCTAAAGCAGGTGTTTGCAGTCAACTACTTGAAATTAATATGTGGCAGTCAAAATCTATTTGTGGTGCTCAAAATCTATTGTGGTGTACCTCCACAGATAGATAACTGTATAGGAGACACTGAATGCTATAGTAGGATATGACAACACATTCTCCAGCAACATATCACAATATGCCGAATGACACCTACTGTAGATGCAACTTTACCCAAGCTGCAGTCATGTGATGTTGTACTGGTCAGCTTCCAGGTATGAATGTGTGTGTGAATGTGAACAGGGCACTCCTGAAAAAGAGAGCATTGCTCTCAGTGAGACTCCCCCTGTATAAATAAAAGTAAAAAAAAAAAAAAAAAAAAATCTGGCCACTAGGGGTTGCACGTGCAGCCAGTGCACCAACGTATAAAGCCTGGAATATGCTTGACGCTTTGGCCGGCCGCACGGAAATGAGAGACACGGAATCCGACGAGGAAACGTGTGGAGCTTGTATACTCTGTGTGGGTTTCTGCAGGCGGAATTGAGCGCGAGTCTTGAAAACTCCACTTTGTCCGCCCGTCCGCGTCCGCGTAGTTACAAAATTCGGCGTGCGCACGGCCGCTCGAAAACCGTCCGCACGGAGCCTTGCGGAGGGGCGTGTCTGCTGATTTGACGTCACTTTTCCGCGCGGACACTCGCGTTCCTCGCTGATGTGGAAAGCATAATGAGACCTTAATCGCCCATGGATATATGATATATGATATGCCTGATAGTCTTAGGATAGGATGCAATATGAACTTGGGAGAAATCTGGCTCTAAAGCCTGCATCTCGCAGCATTACCTCATCTCTCCCTCTTTATCTCTCCCTGTCACGATCATCCATTTATCCCCGTCACGACTCCGTCCTTCTCTGCCCGCTCCCCTCCTTCTCTTTCATGATGAGTCACCCGCGTGCGTCCGTGACAATGTGACTCAGCCCTGCTGGCACTGCTGCCCCCGGCTGTCCCCGTTAGGTGTTAACCTTTGACCTTTGGAGGCTGACAAAGCGGGAGGGTCAGTGTGTCACTTATCGCAGAGGGCCATCGCCCATTCAGCGGGGGGCAGTGGGAGAGCTGGTGGGGGGCTGCGGACGGGAGAACAGGCCCTCTCTATTCTAAATGCACTATTGTACCCGGGCCCGGGGTAATAGGGGTGCTCCGATCCGGCTAAGCCACGATCCGATCCGATTCCGATTCCTGGGGTCACGATCCGATTCCAGAATCGATTCTCGATTCCAGCGATTCTCGATTCCAGAATCGAGAATCGATTCTCAATTATGTAGTTTTATATTGCAATAACACACAAAGGTAAATATAAGACAAAAAATGACAAATGTATTAATGCTGAACTTCAAATTCAACTTCTGTATTACAGTCAGGGCCTAAATTCATTTTGCAAACTAGGGGGGAATTCCCCCCTTATGTTCTTCAGATAACATGGATTTATAGGCTGGGGGGGATCTGTAGACTTTGAGAAGGATTTATAGATTTTGGGGGGAATACATTAACCAGAGTTCTTAACTCATTGAGTGCCAGCCACTCTGTGCCAGAGTTTCAGAGCTTTTTTCAGTGATTTCTCGAGGCCCACAGAATATTGTGTGATATTACTATGTAAACAATGAACACGCAAAAAGAACGATGAGACTCTTTTCTATCATCAGCAAAAACAGGTTTATTGATATCATTTTCCGTTCTTTAGTTATCAGCCGGAGAAGATAGCTTGATTTAACAAAAAAGAGCCTTTTTTTTCTAGAAGCTGAGATATTGGCCCTTTTGTGAAATTAAACATTTCAAACACATCACTGACTCTGAAGCTAATGTCCTGCTGCCTGGGTCTGTCTGGGTGTTGTGTGTTGTGTGCTGCTCTGCGTGCCCCCCCCCCCCCCCCCCCTCCCACTCCTCAACTGCACACTCCTCCTTATGGGAGGTGGCTCTCTGCTGAGTTTGCTCTGCACTGTGAAGGGTGCGCGACCGTCTATGTGCGCGACATCCAGCTTTTTTACAGCTTCCGCGTGTGTTTGTCACCGGCTCCTATGCTTCCAGTTGAGAATAATAACAAATCCACGGCTGATCATGCGAATTGGCTGTTGCAGCGGACATGGAGGAGCTCAATTGTGGGAGCAGACTGGCTGCTGCTGCTGTAGGCACATCTAACGTTAAAACGCTTCATGCATATCGATGCATACGGATGCGATGCGATTTCCGTTTCCCCAAAGACTTATTCTCTGTTTTTCTCTGCCTTTCTGTTAACCTGGAGAGCACTGTCGCCACCTAAGGGTTCTGTAAAATAGGTTATAGACCTCCAATAGCTATAATAGTTGTACAGGAGATGCGGAAGGCTTTGATCGACGTCCCACCGTCAAAAAACGCATTGGACGTCGAAAGACGTCCGTGGCACTCTACGTCACTATTTAATTGGACGTCGAAAGACGTCCATGGCACTCAATGAGTTAAGTGCAAGAGGTGGTGGCACCATGGCAGTACAGTACACAAATTACATGAACATTTGGACACTTATTCAGCCGGTATCTTGCATGTTGCGTTCAGGTGCACTGTAATTTTTTTTTTTTTACGATTTTAAGAATCGATTCTTGGAAGTTTGGAATCGATCCAGGAATCGTGGCATTAAGAATCGCGATCCTTTCAGAATCGATTTTTTGGAGCACCCCTACGGGGTAAGGTCTATTCTGGAGCTCCGCCCCCACGCACAGTTTAACACATTCACTGCCAGCCGTTTTTTCAATACTGTAGGTAGGTTCTGCCAAGGTTTTTTTTTGAGGATTCTGGCTCATCTTTCAAGAGCCGAGGATTCTTTTCTGCTAAGATTTTGTGAACACAAATGATCTCAAAAGAACTAATAGAATGTGTGCTTTCTCTGTCTAAAAGAGTTAGTTTGTAGAGTTAGTAGTTATGTAGGCATTAGCAGTAGAATACAGCATGGTTTCAGCGTCTGAAAATTTATTCTGAGATAAATGGCTTTTTGTGAAATTCGATAGAACAGTCACTTTAACCATTTATTTTTGGCGTAAGACGTCAGACATCTAAACAATAGTTTTGAACAGTAATTTCCTCCATAGCAGCAGGAAACCCCCCTCTCCTTCAAACTCCTCCCTCCGTGGGTGTGTCTCTAGTGGCTTTGCAGCGTTTGTCACAAGCGAGGCTCTGCCTGTCTGTGCTGCCTGGCTGCTGGCGGCTGCTCTTTGGGCGAGTCTGCATGAGTCGTTTCGGTAGTGAGCTCAGCTGGAATGAAGCTGCGTGCGATTGTGGGCTTTCTGCCGTGTTTCAAAGTGTGTTGCACGCATAATTTATTATGCAAATTTGCAATCCCCCACCGCCAGCTCCCAGCGCGATAATGCGCGAAAGCGAAAGCGTTTTCGCCAATCCATTTTACAGTATGATAATGGTTTCCTCGCGCGTTCCCCTGCAGTTTTGGCTCGGCTTTTTCTAGTTTGGAGAGCACTGTCGCCACTTAGTGGGTCGGTGGAATGGGTTGTACACGTTCGGTGGCTCCAATATTTTTATAGGAGACGTGGGGGGCGTTGATCCACGTCCCACCGTCAAAAAAACATTTTTTTTTTTACGTATTAACACGTCATTGGCAGTCAACCGTTGGATTTTTTTTTGACGTATCAACACGTCATTGGCAGTGAACGTGTTAACACACGTGCACAACCTTACGCATCATCACAACATGTACATGTACAAAACATGGCACGGTGCACAGCTGACACCAGAGAGGAGGACTGCTGAGTAATGGTTATTTTCATCCTCGATTCATCTCATGATCATTTTGTCGGCTAATCGATGAGTCGTTTGGTCTATAACAATGACACACCATTGTGAAAAATGTCAATCACTTTTTCCCCAAAGTCCAACATGACATACTCAAATATCGTATTTTGTCTTGAACTAACTAACACATGCACACGCAACTAAGCTCATACACTGCCAAATACTATATATATATATACGACCCCAGTTAACATCACTGATGACGCGTCCCAGCGCATGCGGTAGTATGTATTTCTTAACATAGAATCCTGGCTCCCCTGACCAGTGACACTTAGGAATAGACTAGGCGACAACCAGGTATAGATTGGTGACAAGCTGGAGAGACAGTTGATGGTCGGAGAGACGGCATCCGGTACGGGATGGGTTTTAGCACCCCAGCCTGGCTCTCTCGTGAGGGAGAAATCCACAAACGCTACGGATCAGCCTCCTGAAAATCTGTGTAAAGATCGGCGTAAAGATGGGGTCCTTCAGGCTAGAGCGAGTTGCTCGCCACAGGCGAGTGACGTGCAGCGCACAGGCCTTCTTGAGGCGTCCTCTCTGCCTCTGGATGCCTTTGCCCCGGGAGGGTCTGGTGAGACGAAGGAGGTGCGCGGCCGGGAGTAAACCCACAGGGCCTGAGCCTCCATGCGCCGAAGGGTCTTTCAATGCTGCGGTGTAGCACTAAGCTCTATTGCAGCGGATTGGGCGTGATCAACCCTTCCGCAGACAGAGTAGGAAGGCTGATCCGTGAGCGGCTGCTTCCGGGACGCGAGTCGGGGTCTTAATCGGCCTCGGCTGGGTCTACTGGGCGAGGGTGTATGATGTTGACAGACCCGAAACACCTTACGACTAGGGCTGTGAATCTTCACTGGCCTCACGATTCGATTCGATTACGATTCATCTGTCAACGATTCGATTCGATTCGATTAAACGATGCATCACGATGCATCGCGATTCATCACGATGCATCGCGATTCATCTTAAATCGATGCATCACTTTTTTCGCAATACATGATTTATTTTTTCTCACTTTCTTTTTTCTCACTGTGTGGCTACTTTTAAAATAAAAGTGCATTTGGAATTGCATTGTATTATGATCCATAATTAAAATAAACTACTGCATGTACTTACATTCTATTTTATTTGATTAAAAAATTTTTTTTTTTTTTTTTTTTTTTTAATAATCGATTTTTGATATTTGTTAATCGATGCAGAATCGTGCACGTCCGCATCGCGATGCATCTTATAATCGATTATTTTTGACACCCCTACTTACGACCCCAGTTAACATCACTGATGACGCGTCCCAGCGCATGCGGTAGTATGTATTTCTTAACATATATATATATATATGTATATATATATATATACATATAGACACACACACACACACACACACACACACACACACACACACACACACACACACACACACACACACATATATACATATAGCACAGCATTTTAAGAAGCTCGACCGGTGCCTTAGCATAATAGAACCTGAAACTTCTAAACATAAAATATGATAAGTAGTCATCCTAGATGTGCAGAGAGAGTACAGTGGGATGGAGTTACAGTTGTGCCAGAATAAGTGTTGCTCTGAGCCAAGCATGATGTCAGACCCAACAAAACCAACCTAACTGCATTTGAAATGTAATCCGATCAGGCCGGATGATGAAATAATAGGTTATAGATTTGGGGCCTGTGTGCTCTTTGTAATAGTGCAATGTGCTTTTCTATAGGTTCCCACCCGTCAAAACACAACATAAGCGGCGTTCACACCCAAAGCCTTTTTTTTTCAGTCAGAACGCTATGAAAATCATGTTGAGAGCGTTTCCATTGTGCACAAAACACAGCGCGCGGAGCTGGTTTTTTTGGGCTCCGTTTGTTTTCCCCCTGTAGTCGCGTGCAGTACGGATCAGAACACAACGACCACAAGGACGGTCGCCAGCTGGTTTTGTCTGTTTGATGTTGTTCACTGTCAACATGAAAGCCAGATTATTGCCAATTCTGGCAGCAGCAGAGGTTGAAAATCCCTCGGGGGGGGAGAAAAGGTAGGAAGAGTGAAAATGACGAGCAACGCGCTTTTCCTCAATGTTCAACTTTTTTCAGCTTTAAAACGCCCACAGCGCTCCTCCAAAAACAACAAGACGCCACCAGCGCTGAAACGTCAGGTGCGTTCATTAAAAGAGGGGCACGTCTAGCGCGTCCTTACATAGAGAATTAATTGCCGAAAGACGCTGGCAGCTCCAAAAACGCTTTTGGTCTGAATGTAGCCTATGACTATCACGGCTTGTTTGTGGGTGAATTCGAAGCAAAACGTCCAAAATTATTTGGATGAAAGAAAGACGTCAAATGATTCTGATGGGTTAGCAGAGACGTTTTCATCGGTAAAGATGTGTCTCTTTGTATTTGACTACTGGGCACATTGCAGTGTATAAAAGTACACTCCCTTCTCTCTCACATCTGTTAAAATGTACAGACACACAACTCGTCCTCCATAACTGCTTTATAATCGTCCTCTCCTCAGAGGAGGTTTGGTTTTTTGTACGTTCCGCCGGCCAAAGCTTTCCAAACTTACTGTTGTACTGCCAAGTTTAACACAAAATCACCCTGAGACAAACGCAAGGCTCTCTGCTCCGTCTTCATACAGCAACAAATTAAAATACAATGATTAACTTCTTTGACTGTTGCTTTTTAATCTTTTAGGCCATGTTCAGACTAGGAGGCCAAATCTGATTTGTGAACTTTAGTGACCTATTAATGACTTTATCCAGATTGGTTTTATGAGTCTGGACCCTCCAAGTCTGATTTGTGTCACTTGTCCCAAACCACATATGGAGGTAGTTTCCAATCTGCTTTCGACTGATGTGACTTCAGTGCGGACGCGCAGATCCACCAAATCTGATTTGAACGTCCCTCGCAACTCGTCATCAAATGCTTCTGCGCAGGAAAACCACGTCGCCAACGTACGTATTTACTGACGCCCACGTCGTTACCATAGCAACCCATGCAGATAGGCTGTTTAGGTCTGGACACACAGATCCGACTTGAGAATCAGATTTGTGGCAGTGCGGACACACTCCCCAAATCAGATTTGGGAAACCAATCAAGATAATGATGATTAATGACTTTATCAGCAAATCAGATTTGCCTGTAATGTGAACATGGCCTTAGTGTTGAGTAGGGATGTGACAAAGTGCTTATTTGATTCAATATGCGATGTGAATATGGGGGTTCACGGATTCAATACAACCACACTATACGATGTAATTGATGAATATTCAATGACATTTCTTTCTAGCGATGGCACTGGCTGGCGTAAACATCTCATTCGAAAATGTAAATAGAATTTGAACGGAGAACTTCTCATTTGTATTTAAAATGCAGGTAGGATCGCATATTTCGATAGACTGTCTCATCGTACCCCATTGGCTTATTTTTTCACTTGTTTTGAGAAAAATACGATTTCACGAGATGAAATAACTTGAAATTATATTAAATCTATTTGACTAAAAAACGAACAGCGTATTACTTCTCATTTCCCAGCACAGCCGCTCTACAGTCATTTTGACCGTTTTACATGACATTAGGGCCACAACGCAATTTGGACGTCCCGGGAGGCTTCTATTTTCGGGAAGGTAGATGTCTGTGGTATCACCACTCCTGAACTAAAGAGCCTCTAACGTGACAGATAGCCTTTTAAATCCTTCATCAATCAGCTCCATCACCTTCTCCCCTCTCTCTGCTGTGTCCTTTATGGCCGCGGATCGATAACATTACAACCTCTATGATACTGAGAGGAGCAGAAGGCAGTCGAGGTTTGGTTACGGTGTTCATCAATCCTCTGATCGGTCACCTTCTCCTCCTTTACCCACTCATCTCTCTATGTCCTCCAGCTAAGCTGCCTAGCATCTCCTCTCCCTTCAGCGGCCTGATAACACGAGCAGAGTTGTTCCGATACCCACGCCAGTTTTAGAAATGCCTTCCGGTACCGCCTAAAATGCCGGATCGGGTATCGAGTACGTGAGTCTATGACCCGATCCGATACCGCGTAATGTATTAGCCTCGAAAAAAGCAGTTAGGGTTAGTCTGTACCTGTCTATCTGCAGGTATCTGCCTGCAGGTCTATCTGCCTGCAGGTCTATCTGCAGGTATCTCCAGGTCTATCTGCACTGATCTGCCTCCGCTGTCTGTCTGTGTGTTTCTCTGTCTGTCTGTGTGTCTGTCTCTGTCTGTCTGTCTGTCTGTCAGTGTCTGACTGTCTCTCTGATTCTCTGTCTGTCTGTCTCTGTCTGTCTGTCTGTCTGTCAGTGTCTGACTGTCTCTCTGATTCTCTGTCTGTCTGTCTGTGTGTCTCTCTCTCTGTCTGTCTGACACTGACACCTGTGTGTGTCAGTGAGCATGTAGGTGAACACGCATGTATTCTGTACATGTGAAGACACCTGTGTGTGTCAGTGAGCATGTAGGTGAACATGCATGTATTCTGTACATGTGAAGACACCTGTGTGTGTCAGTGAGCATGCATGTATTCTGCACATGTGAAGACACCTGTGTGTGTCAGTGAGCGTTCTGCTCGTCTCGCCACTGCCCACAGCCCACCCAAAAGGTCCTTGTGTGGGCCTGCTTACCTAGCCCTAGCAGCGGGTGGTGTTCGACAAGTGCCCAACTGTTGTTGTCCAAACAATGGCTTTTGTAGACCAGGAGCTGGCACAGGTCCCTGGCTGTCATGTCTGCCGGGATCTCCACCACTTTACACATGCCGTCTTCACCGAAGATCTTCACAATCTACAAGGGAAGAAGAGGGACACCAGGGATGAGGTTCAGTTGTGATCGAATAATCACTTTAATCCAAAAAAAAAGGCGGGTGGGGGGGGAAGCAACAAAAGGCATTTTTCACGGTTACCGAAGACACTTGGGGCAGTGGTGGCCTAAAGGTTAGAGAAGCGAGCTTGTGACCGGAAGGTCGTCGGTTCAATCCCCGGGACCGGCAGGATAAATCTGGGTGGGGAAAGTGAAAAGGGCAGCGCTTGCCCCTCCCTCATTACCACCACTGAGGTGCCCTTGAGCAAGGCCCTCAACCCCAACTGCTCCAGTGGAGCTGCTCAGTGGCCAACAGATCAGACTGTGGTTGTACTGGTCAGCTTCCAGGTGTGAATGTGTGTGTGAATGTGAACAGGGCACTGCTGAAAAAGAGAGCATTGCTCTCAGTGAGACTCCCCCTGTATAAAAAAAATAAATAAAAAAAATCCCACAATATGAGGTTAGTTATGATCGTTGGAGGATACATTTAAGTTGAGATGGATATTTAAATATGGATGTTTCAGATAAGCCTGCAGGGAAGACCCAAGATGTCGTATAAGGTAAACCGTTTTTGAAAACATCGCCCGATGGGCGGCTAAAGCCGGCAATTATCTTCAAAGGCTAGCATAGCATTTATCATATAGCAGCCCATACACTATGGCACAGACGGGCTGGTAATTATAGCACACAATAGAAAAGAACAGCCACTCAAAGACAATGTAGTAATTGTGGTGTTAGAAATCACAGGCGAGCATTTCTCCAAGCTGTAATATATAGCTGAGCAAATATACTGTACTGTATAACAAGCAGCTCCGCTTGTGAACATGGCGCAGAGCTGTCTATGGCTGCATGGTTTATGGGGGACATAAGCATGGTGTGTCCAATTATAGCGCAACAAGAAGACGTATGCAAAGATCCCCCGATAACATATGCTTTAAAATACGACATCTCACACGCTTCAAGATACATCTCCGAAACTGGCTCCATGCTTCCTCCGAGACATGGGCAGTTAGCCAGCCGCTTCTTTTCACCTGACAGGGGAAGCTTCACCGGTAGGACATAGCACGTGGGAGGATCACACCATTCCAACCAGTTCCCCTCCCTCTGAACAGGCACCCTTAACGACCAGAGGAGGAACCACATCAGCAACCAGGATATTGCATGTTTTGGTGAAGGGGGTTCCTATATGAAGGAAACCCCCGGGAGGCACGGGGAGAACATGCACACAACTCCCCACAGAAAGGCCCTTTTGACGACCCCACCCGGGCGGTGGGCACCTCGAGGACATGCGGACGGGCACGCATTCCTTCAGCGCTCACAGCGTCCCAGGTGGGAATCGAACCCGGGACCTTCTAGCTGTGAGGCGACAGCGCTTACCACTGCACCACCGTGTCCCCTCATCTCATACACTTCAAGATAATACCTCTCATATCTTCAAGATTTTTCGGACTGAAGGTGTTTTTTCATTGCATAATATAGCAGGCTATACATAACACCTGTTTCCATTTCCATTCCTCCCTTGATAATATTATGTGCCCATCCACACACTCAAAACACATGCACACAGAGAGACTGAGACACCATAGATCCAACCAGGCTGTATTTATCAGAGGTAACAAGGTCAATAGGGCATAATCTGGGAGAAATATTTGCCTGGAAAATCTCTATCTGGATAAATGGTGTTAGCCTGTTTATGGATTTAGGCATATATTATTATATATTATATTATATTTAGACAAATAGACTTCCCCTGAGTCTCTGTAGGATGACATGCACAGGACGCGCAACTAGTGGCCCACAGAGGAA
>NC_139641.1:8688523-8691023 GCF_964638095.1 Poromitra crassiceps
ACAATATGCTCCTGTGAGGTGGGGATGCTGCCGGGCGGGGGGTGCAAAACTCAGCATAACACCTGGACAAATGCGCAAGGCAGACCGCTATCTTCCCTGTCTTAAGGCACGCGCAAACAGGTGCGCAAGCGCAAATAGGGGATATCGCCTGTACCAAGATAGGGCCTGTACACTGTTGGTAAACTTTTTCAGTACACATGTACATTACTTCTGCATTAAATTGTGCTCCTAAATATCCAAGAAAGCTCCCTTTTTCCTCTTTATTATCTGTAAAAGTTAAAGTTGACATAAATTAGAAATACACCCCCAAATACTTAACACGTTCACTGCCGTGGACGAGATATCTCGTCAAGCAGAAACCAGCGGTTGACTGCCGTGGACGAGATATCTCGTCAAATTTTTTTTTTTTTTTTTGACGGTGGGACGTGGATCTAACCCTTTTACATCTCCTATAAAAATATACGGTGGCGCACAACGGTGGGGGGTTCCAAAAATAGACTGGGTGCAACACACTTTGAAACATGCAGCATAAATAAGCCCAGAATCGCAAAAGCTTCATCAAATCTCTCAACCGAAACCCCAAGAAACGAGCGAGCCCCATCCAGACTCGCCCGACGAGGGGCAGCCAGGCAGCAGACAGGCAGCAGAAACTCGCTTGTGACACGCCCGCTGCAGCCACGGAGGGAGGAGGAGAACACACACGGAGGGAGGAGTTTGAAGGAGAGGGGGGTTTCCTGCTGTTATGGAGGAAATTACTGTTCAAAACTATTGTTTAGATGTCTGACGTCTTACTGATGCCAAAAATAAATGGTTAAAGTGACTGTTCTATCGAATTTCACAAAAAGGCATTTATCTCAGCTTAAATTTTCAGACGCTGAAACCATGCTGTATTCAACTGCTAATGCCTACATAACTACTAACTCTACAAACTAACTCTTTTAGACAGAGAAAGCACACATTCTATTAGTTCTTTTGAGATATTTTGTGTTCACAAAATCCTAACAGAAAATAATCCTCGGCTCTTGAAAGATGAGCCAGAATCCTCAAAAAAAACCTTGGCAGAAGCTACCTACAGTAAAAAAAAAAACTGTTGGCAGTGAATGTGTTAAGTACTATTACTTTGTTACATTATACCACTGCCTGCCTCTATCTATCTATCTATCTATTTATTAGGGGTGTAACGGTACATGTAATCATACCGAAATGTTTCGGTACAGGACATTCCGGTACAGCTGTGTAGCGAATTTTGGGAAGAAGAAAAAAAAACAATCCAACTTCCCGTACGGGCATTTTAAGTGGCGGACTATTGGCCAATTTCCACCGCTGGTATCAGCGTGGCCCCGCCCAGCTCGTCACGCTTTTTTGTCTCATTCCACCGATCAAAAACGTGGACAGCCCGGGTTGAGTCGGGGTTGAGTCGTGCTAGTTTTGGTCCCTGCTCTGTTGAGGTTCCAGCGCTGTGAACCCGGTACCATACGGTGACGTGAAGACACTGCAGACGACTGATTGGTCAGGCAGAATCATGTTTCCTGTATCTACTGTCAATGCTGGATACCAGTTTAGTGGGGCTTACCTTCTCTTCTGTTAATGTTATTTCCATCAGGCTTTTGTGTTGCTGCCTTCGCCGCTGGTGAAATAAAATCGATCTCCTTGCTCAGCTTTAACATGACGGTGGTTTTCAATTGTTTTGAGAGAGAAAAAATCCACTCCTCGGGAAGCCCTTTGTACTTGTGTGCTGCGTCGGCTCCGCTAGGCCGGAGGCGGGGGGTTTAGCGAAGCCGCGGTCTTGCCTGGTGAGTTGCCGCTGGGGTAGTGGGCTGGCTTCCCTTCTGCCCGTAGCGCAAGTCCCCCGCGCAGCGCATGCATGTGAGTTTGAGTAACAACAAAGTGATATCCATTCTCCTGGCCGATTCTCACATTTGCCCATGTACACTGTAGGTCATTTAGAGGCACCAGTATTCCAGTTTAAAAGTTCTGTGTATGGATTTAATTTTAACGCTATAGCCTACTTCGGCTATGGGCGGAGGGCAGATATGCGGTCGCTATGACGACCAGGTGTGGGCGGAGGCGAGTAAACTTGCTATGGAAACAGAGACTATATCAAGTAGAGATGAGTAAGACCAGGTCGAGTAGAGCTGTACTGTGCTGTTATATGTGGTGGAAATGAGCCATCTGTGTCCTTCTGCACAAACTGCCTGGCGTTTCAGTCTTTTTTGACATAAGAGTCTGATAACGAGGTGTTAAGAATAGGCCTAGGACCTACATATAGGCGATATTGTTGTTAATGTTCGTGCATATTAATTAAGTGCCACTATAACGTTCGTGCATATAAACAAAGGAAAGCTATGTCACCAAACTTAGGCTAACCATTAACATAGCCTCCATACTATAGGATAGTAGCTGTAGGATATTACACAAGATAAAGAATATCATGGGTTAGGGTTAAAATTGGCTGTGAAGTGGAGTAGGTCAGCTGAAACATGTCACTCCTCTGTCAGCC
>NC_139641.1:8698523-8731911 GCF_964638095.1 Poromitra crassiceps
TGCTAAATATTGGCAGTCCTAAACTGGCCATGAATGAGTTAACCTAACTAACTTAACCTAACTAACTATCCGGTGTGCACAACATTGTCAGCCTAAACTCCGGCTGACACCCCAACAACCTACAATCCGCTACAGAAAAATGTATATTGTTTGTTTATTAACTGGCCCCTCGCCTTCTATCATTTCACTAAAGTGGCAAAGCAAGTTGAGTATCCCTGACCTATAGGGAGAAATGTAGTTTGTCATTGTAAACCCACAGCACAGTAATGATGACATGTTCTTCATAGATCTAGCCTTTTAATTTTGCTCTTAAGCTTTCTCAACGTACACCAAATTCATGCATTTTACTTTAAAATGTTTTAAAAAAATCTCGCGGCGGGGCATGCCCCCCGCACCCCCCTAGGGGGTCTGCGGTCCCCCACCACAAATACTCAAAATCCTGTGGGAAACACTGAAGGCAATATTATATAGAACCAGAATAGAGACTGTAGGTAACGCAGTGTGAACAAAAGCATTGGGGGAGGGGCCCCAGAAGTGAGTTTCCCATTCATTTTCTCCATAGACATAAAAAAAAAAAAAAAAAAAAATTTAAGGCTGGAACCAAGCTGCCCCATGACCTACTGAATCGTGATGTACGAAAATTCGTTTTTCCCCCTAAATGTAATTTTGCTCCAACTGAAATGTTTTATGGTCACTCATGATTCAGTAGGTCACTGAGTGGATTGGTTCCAGCCTTAAAACTCCTTATATAAGGATTTTTTTCAAATGTCTATGGAGAAAATTAATGGGGAAACTCACTTCCGGGGCAACAGATGTCACGTGACTGTTCAGCTCTATTGGTCTGTGAACAGTGTTGGGCAAGTTACTTTCAAAATGTAATCTACTACATATTACTAGTTACTTTCATTTGAAAGTAATACGTTACTTTACAATATTACTGTCTGTGTAGAGTAACTCGTTACTTATTACACTACTTTAGCATTACTTTCACCAAAACAACAGCAGCAGCAGAATGACGCCGCCGCCACAGAACCATCCCGAAAAATAATTTCAATCGTCTTGAAGTCAGTGTAAACAATCCCAAATTCTAAATGTTATTATTTTCCTTTGTTTATTGTCATCTATAGTGGTTATTTGCATAAAAACACACAGTTTGATTAGGAAATGATTGTATCTTTATTTAAATATGTGCTTGATTTTAAAAAGTTTAACTCAATTTGTAACTTGAGTTACTTGACAAAGTAACTGGTATAATATTACTGAAATCCTATAAGTAACAATAAGTTATATTACTGAGTTACTGCTAAAAGTAATATATGACATGTAATATGTTACTTTTGTAATGAGTTAGCCCCAACACTGCCTGTGAATGCTGCCCGAAGACTTTATGGAAACATGAGAGCAAAACTCACCACATATTCATATGCAAATGTCCCCCTGATGTCAAATACTCTATGTCTGAGCTCATGTCAGCCCTTCCTGGAAGGCCGGAGCAACGGGGAAATTCCTCCCAGTTCCTCACACTGCATTCTGGATACGCTCTGGAGAACTTTCCACCCCATTACTCTGGAGGTCAGTAATAACACAATGCTTTTACAGGGAGGAAGCTGAATAGCTGGTCCACTGCCCCAGACATGATGGTGGTTAAACTGCACATTAAATGTAGAGGAGATGATTACACTTAATGATCCCTGGGGGGGACATTGAGCTGTGTGGCAGCAAGCAAAGAATAGGATGCAGTAGTGGTGTCACGATACACTCAGTTCACGATACGATACACGATATTGGATTCACGATAACGATACGATACGATATTTTAACAATATTTTTTTGCGATCGATTTGTAAGTTTAGGGGTTATCCTCCACGCTAATTTGAGTCATTTCACCATTTTCATCCTCCGTGTGTCTGTTAACGTCCCTCGTCTGTTCAAACAAAGCAATGAAAAGGAGAGCGAGCATGCAATCAGATGCAGATCAGTGCCACCATGTTCAGCTTCTTTTTCTCGCGATATGAGATTTCGTCCCAACGATACGTATTGTCACGTTTTGATAACGCAATATATTGTGGGACGATATATTGTGACATCCCTAGGGATGCAGCGATGGCTAGGGTAAGAAAGGGTATGAAACGTTACAAACTAATAGAAAAGAAAGATGAATGTGCTAAGCTATGATTTCATATGATGTGGTTTAAGCTACATTATGATTTAATTTCTAAGGGCATTTTCACAAAGCAGAGTTGGCCACATTGTTATGTTGTATTGGTCTGGGACAGGTTGTTTCACGTTGCCTCATACCAAGCGGACCTGTTGAAAAGGTTCAACAATTCAAAAGAAGTCCAAAAGTAGAGAGCTTCTTGCGATGTGATCACACCAGCCGTGACACCGTGACTTAAAAACATTATGTGAGCCAGGGGTTAGTCTAGGGCAGTGATACCCAACTTGCGGCCCGCGGGCCGATGGAATTGGATTTTTTTTTTTTTTTTTTTACAGTGCACCTGAACGCAACATGCAAGATGCCCGCTGAATAAGTGTCCAAATGTTCATGTCATTCTGGCCAATACTCCACTTCTGTTATAACATTTCAGTCTGGAATATGGAATATCTTTCAATAATCTATGATTTAGCTGCTAAATTGTGAAATACCGCCGTCTGCTCGCTACCCAGGCACTTATGTATGTACTTAACCTAACTAACAACCTAACTAACTATCCGGTGTGCACAACATTGTCAGACTAAACTCCGGCTGACACCCCAA
Organism: Poromitra crassiceps; assembly: GCF_964638095.1. Classification (NCBI taxonomy): domain Eukaryota; kingdom Metazoa; phylum Chordata; class Actinopteri; order Beryciformes; family Melamphaidae; genus Poromitra; species Poromitra crassiceps. The sequence continues at coordinate 8,701,282 of NC_139641.1, forward strand.
AAACCTACAATCCGCTACAGAAAAATGTATATTGTTTGTTTATTAACTGGCCCCTGGTCTTCTATCATTTCACGAAAGTGGCCGCCGGGCAAAGCAAGTTGAGTATCCCTGGTCTAGGGAATCTGTGAGAAAAAATGACCCAACCTTAAAGGTCCCATTCCGTGCAAAAGCTGTTTTTACTTGTAAATGCATATATACTGCTGTCAGCCCTCCCTGTAATGAGTGGTCACAACCTCAGAACTGCCAGAGTTGGATTTGTCCCTATCCAGCTTCCCCCTGCAGTCTCCTTCAAGCCACGCCCCCTAACGCTCTGTTCCCCCAGACGGGTTAATGTGACGTCACGCAGGTCCTTAAGCATACTGCGCGCGGTCTCTCTCACACAAGCTACCTGCGCCATTTTGTCTATAGCCACAAAATTAACACTTCTAGCTGGAGCGACGCCAACTGTACGTGATCCAGCAACTGCGGAGGTGCATTCGGTAAGTCTAGGCATTTTGAGATGTCCTCTTTAGCGTAGCAACCGTTAAGTTAGCGATAGCTCGTTGCTAACGTTAGTTGTGGACACAACCTAGCGTGCTGGTCCGCAGACGCTAATCTGATTGGCCGCTGGGAGCCTGGGGTGGGCTCTCCCTCAGCGGCCAATGGGAACTGTTAGTTCTGAATATATTATAGAAACAGACCATTCTTGGGACGCAACGAGATGAGGAAGTGACAACTCCGCCACAACAAACGGGGTTGCTATATTTTCGACAAATTAATCCAGAATCATGTTTTATGGACCAGAGACACATGTTTTTAAGAGGTTACAGCTGCACGAATTGGGACCTTTAAACTAATTGCAACAGAAATGATTTGTGTTGTATTCAGTTCTTGAAACCTTCCAATTTAACATAGTAAAAATCCCAGAAAATCCCAGTAGTGGAACATTCTCAAAATTGGCATTGTCTCCACAAAGGAGGTGATGTTTTCGGTGCTGTTTGTCTGACCGTTTGTCTGTTAGCAGGAGGATTACGGCAAAACTACTGGGCCAATTTTCATGAAACTTGGTGGAAGGGTGTAGCATGGGCCAAGGAAGAACCCATTACATTTTGGAGTGGATCCGATCCGGGTCGAGTCAATGGAGGGGGCGGAGCTAGGGAAAAGAGTCCGTTGATAGGGATAGGAAGGTCGTAGAGAGTCTGGATTCGAGAGGTGGGTAGGGGGCATGGACAGGTGTATCGGGCGGAGTGTGTGTGAGGTGTGAGGGGGTGTGGTCAAGAAAGGGGCGGGGCTAGGGAAAAGCCCTACCAAACATACTGTAACATAACCAACAAAACAAACAACATAACACATTTAAGTGTGGCTAATATGTTCTAATGTTACAGTTAGTGGAAAAGGGGGTTTTCATGCACATCTTGTTCCCTCAGACAGCCATCGCGAACCATAACTTCATAGTCATGTCATTCACCAGTCTCGCATTGGAGGCAATTTGATTTTGGCAAGGCACAGCGCAAGTTGTAGCTCAAACATGCAGACGAGTGGACAGGTAGGCTAAGTGTTCTCCATATCCGAAGGTTATGGATAAGTTGACTGCCATTTATCGTCCGTTACCAATGACAGTCATTGTCTGTTACAATACCATTCAAAGTAGGCTAGCTTAATAAGCACTTACTAGTTAGCTAATAGCTTGCTAATAGGTATACCTTAATAATAGCTTATTAAGATACTTGTACTATCTGTTGTTATTAATTTTCTTTGTGCAAATAAACAATAAACAAAAATAAATAAACAATAAACACTTACTCTGGACATGATGTACCACTTGTGCTCTTCTACGTATACTCCCACCACTTATAAAGCCTCAGCCAGGCTGTAATGCAACATAAAGGATGCCAACTGCCATAAAACACCACAGAAGATGGATTTATTACATCGCTGATGACATCACAATTGCTCGAGTGACATCACTGATGACATCACAATTGCTCGAGTGACATCACTGATGACATCACAATTGCTCAAGTGACATCACTGATACATGACAATCGTGACATGACAATCGTGGCACACACCGCCACCCGCCCACTTATGTTTCCTGTTAGGACCACCGCAAGACATCAGTCTGCCAGAAAGCCATTAGAAGAAGAAGACTTTCAGGAAAGACCAACAGAAGAGGAGAGGAGATTGGGTTTTACAGAATGTAGGGAAACAGTGGATGGATAAATTCAGAAGGAGGCGGTAATGTCACATAAAGGATGCCAACTGCCATGAAACACCACAGAGGAAGAAGACCTTCAGGATTCATTGGCCCAAGATCTTCATGCTGCAGATGCCATCTCTCACCAAAAAATGCAGCGTGAACTTCCGTACCAAAAACAAATACCTCAGACCTTTGCTGAAGAACATGGTTGTCCAAAGAAAAAGAGCAGACAGCTCTTTAGAACAGAATGATGATGAGCAAATTGCACTTGGAGACCTAACTGTGAAAATTGAACAATACCTTGAAGTGGTGACCAAATAATCATTACAGAAATCAATGGCAAACCAGAAGTGGTTACATTCAAGCTGGAGGCCTCAAATATTTTGAGTGCATTTTTGCATGCATCTAGGAAGGACAATAGTGATGTTGATGAAGAAAAAGTGTCTTGTGAAAACTGCTGCCAGACCGGTAAAGACTGACATCAAATATATCAAGATTCCCAGAGATGCATATGCCTCATGTGAAAATAAATTATATCATCTACCAAAGGAAGCATGTAAACTGTGAAGAACTGTGAGTTAAACATAGCTGCAATCATAATCGGGCGCTTCGGGCAGATGCCCGGTGGCCTGGCCTGGCCTGCAATATATATATATATATATATTAGGGGTGTCACGATACACTCAGTTCACGATACGATACGTATCACGATACTGGGTTCACGATAACGATACGATACGATACGATTTTAACAATATTTTTTTAAACTTGAATAATGACAATATATGACTGGAAAAGTAGTATTTTATTTGAAATGCACAAATACAAAACATGCTGTTGTGGGAAATTGTTATTACAATAACAACTAGAAAAAACATGAGATTGGAGATAAGGCTTATCTTGAAATAGAATGAGTTACACCGTCACTTAGATTTACTTTGAACTAAAAGGTTTCTCAGCAGTATAAATTCTCATTATGCATCTTCAGTTTTTCTTCAAACTCAAACAACAAGACTTTTCTTAGTCTATTTTTTATGCATCTTCAGTTTTTCCTGTCAAGTAAACAGTTTTGCCAGAAACTCAATTGAATGGTTTCTCTCCTGTATAACTTCTCATGTGTCTCTTCAGAGACTTGTTCAACTGAACTACTTTCCACACATTGAACTTCAACAAACAAAGACGTTTCTTTGTCTATTTTTGAAAAGAAAAAAAAAAAAAGAAAAAAAGAAAAAAAGTTTTTTTTTTTTTTTTTTTTTTTTTCACGATATGAGATTTCATCTCAACGATACATATCGTGACGTTTTACTATCGCGAAATTTCGTGGGACGATATATTGTGACACCCCTAATATATATATATATTAGGGGTGTCACGGTACACAAAAGTCACGGTTCGGTACGTACCTCGGTTTTGGGGTCACGGTTCGGTACGAATACGGCACGGTACGAAAATGGGGGAAAAAAGCAACAAATCCCAAATTCAGTTTTTTTCCCTTTGAATATGTCTGAATTCTGCTTTTTACGCTATTTTTACCATCAGAAATAGTGTCTAATATGTGGGAATGAATAAATGTCCACTATTTAATAAGATCTAGGCAATCCACACAAAAAGGTTTTACTCTAGAGCAGTGATTTTCAAAGTGTAAGGTGCGCCTCCCTCTCAGATGTCTGTATTCCAGCTGTTTGACAGGGCAAAGGCATTTCCCCCCACTTTAAATCTTTATTGTACACAAGTTTGTAAACAGAGCGCATGTGTGGAGTAGCCTAATACTCCCACCAACCCCTCCCCCTGTTGTATTTGTTTTATGTAGCATTTGCGTTTGATGTAAGCACTAATTTGGAATCCTATCTAAAAGCGGCCACTAGGCGGCAGTGTTTCTTTAGTCAACGTCAAAATACCTACATGTTCAGAAGAAGAATAAAACGGCAGAAGAAGAAAAACTTCTTTACCCCTGTTGAAAGATACCCCCACTGTCTGACAGACAACGGGGTGGGTTTCACTTTCCCAGTAAGTACGGGAAAGAACCCTGTCAGCGCCTTAACGTTATTGGATGTGAGTTTTGTTTAGCATAATATGATTACGTTCGGTCATCTAATGGATTATTGGAACATGACAAGGAGTCATCGCCTCTTCCTCACCGCAGCTTGCCTGTCTGCATCCGCAGATGTCTGCTTGACCGCATCACTCATCCCACGCGATGTATGTTGCTTGTTTACAAGTTAACAGCCTTGTCAGTGTTATGTAACGTTTAGCCGCAACGCGCAACTATAAAGGACTTTGTCGCGGCTACGTAACGTTACATTGGCAAGCTTACCTCGTTGGCTTGATGTTGACAGAATTTGCAAAACAGCTTATCGCCACAAAACGTCCCATTCTGTGAACGCGGATTTCTATGGCCCTTGTGTTGTTTTGTTGTTTGTGTGTCTTCTTCTGTGGCGTTTAATTCAATTCAATTCAATGCCGTTCAAACAGCGTTTAGGTGCTTCTGGATTTGACGTATTCGTCGTGTCGTTTCATGTACCGTGAAACGAGGTACCGTGAGGGTCGTACCGTAAATTCACGGGACGAATACATGTACCGTGACACCCCTAATATATATATATATATATATATATATTGTGTGTGCAGGCCAGGCCACTCACTGAACAGCAGGCCAGTATGTATAACTGTTCCTAGTTGCGCAGATTGCAGGCAGGTAGGCAGGGAGGAATGAGTCAACTTTTCAGTCAGAAGCTGCTGAGACCCCAGCGTGGGTGGGCGGGACTTGCTGTTCAATGGTGGCAAAATGGAGAAGAAAAGAGGTGCAGAGAGGTGGAAAGCAAGGAGCCTATGTTGTGTCTTGGCCTAAACTACAATATCAGTGGTAGACAATTGTCTATTGCCTCTAGAATATTCGAGATAAATTAACACCAATTAATTCGGCACTTTTTTGACTCTGGTGAAGAGTAGCCAGACACCTGGGCACTAAACTGACACGTGACAGTTGTGGGCTGATGTGTGTTTATGGTTGGTGGGAATTCTATTTTCGCTGAAACTGAGGAAAGCTCTTTGAGGAACATGTAGTGGCCCTTAAAAGGGCCTTTTGGTTTCAACTGAGAATACGCTCCCCTCGCCCTGTCATGACTTGCCCCTTGGCAGGCGTAGCGGTGGGAGTGGACCAGGATGTTCTTGCTCGGGGGTAGCCAAGGTGGAGGACGCAGAGCGCTGCCTGGATCTCGGAGGAGAACGACGCCAGAACAACCATGTTGTTTTGCGCTGCTCTGGTCTGGGTGGCGCACCGGTGCGTCTTGTCGGAGAGCTTTGTGAATGTGGCGTAGGGGTTTAGGCTGGTTTCCAGTGGAGGGACGGAGGGGAACCACGCCTGTCTCGCCCAGCCACCCTCGTCATGTCCTCCCCATCTGTCCACTGGTCCTCTCTCTCCACGCTCGGCTCAGCGAAGGCGCACGTTTTTCGCTCTCGGGCACGGGGGGGGCCAGAGAGGAGGCGGGATGCGGGGAACCGGCGGGAGCCGCTGCCGGGGGGTGGGCAGCTTGAGGTCGATGCGGCGAACTGCCCTGGTAATCATGCCGGGGGAGATCAAAGCGTAGCGCCCCCTGGCAGAGCGAGGTGGTGGAGCGGCTTCGGTAGCAGGGCGGAGCGGGAGGAGAGGCTGGAGCAGGAACGGTGAGAGGACGGAGCCGGAGAGAGGGAAACGGCCCCCCTCTTCGGCGGAGAAACCTCCCGATCCCCAGGCGTCCCAACGCGGAAGAAGGGGGAAAGGGAGACGGCTTCGTCCTCTCCTGCGGCGTCATCGGAGGAGCTCAGGAAGAACATTTGTGGTGGAGGTCCTCCGGGCTGATGAATCCGGTCTCGCGGTCCAGGCAGAGGCGGACGGCCGGCGCCAAGCGACGGGGGAATCACTTCGGCACCGCTGCCAGAGGGACCTTCACCGGGGATGCACGATACATCGGCAATCATATCGGTATCGGACGATGTTAGTCTTCTTTTTTTTTCCATTCAGTCATTTTTTTTTTTTTTGTAAATAAAGTTTTTATTTATTTACACACATAGACAGCATAAACATAAACAAACATTTTTACTTTCACTTATACATTTCCAGGCCTGTAATAAATGAACATACTTGGTTCTGTGATATATTCACAACAAAAAAAAGAAATAAAATAATTAAAGCGATATAATATAATATAGCCACGTCACAGTGTCCCAGTCGTGCTATGAGCAAAGAAGCGGTCCCAGGCAATTTTGAAATCCTCATTTCTATCATTGACTCTTGCCGACATGTGTTCATACGATACTATTTCTAACATGAATTCTACCCACTTTTTTAAATCTGGAGAGGATGTACTTTTCCATAATCAGAATCATTCTGGCAGCCGTGACCACGCCTACATTTATCACTGCAAAGTCGTACTTTGATATATTTGGCACTTCTGTTTGGTCCCCCAACAGGTGACACAGGCACGTCCGAACCCAAACATTTCCCTATGTATTCTATTACTTTTTCCCAAAATGGGTAAACCAGTTTGCACTCCCATATTGCATGTAGAAACGTTCCCGTCTCTGCCTACATTCAGTCATTTTTTATATATCAGCATCGGTCCGATGTTACAATGTTAATATCGGTTATCGGTATGAGGCAAAATGGTCACATTGAGAGGAAACAATGCGGTAAATCTATGATTTATGGGCTTTTCCAAATGTTTTGGGAATAAAGTTATTATTATTACTACTTATTAATTATGACTTTTTCAAATTCAGTGTTCACATGTGTTTTTCAGTATGTACAACATTTGATTATCATAGAAAAACGTGTTTTTATACAGGTCATATCGGCATCGGTAAATATCGGTTATCGGCCATAACGACAATGTTAATATCGGTTATCGGTACCGGGCAAAATCTTCGTATCGGTGCATCCCTCTTCAAAACGCAAAAAGTAAGCAAAGTTGCTGAAGCTATCTTCTCTATGGAAACCAAAGACAATCCTTTTGTTCGTCAACATATAATCTAGCTCCGCCTACTCACTTCGGTGAAACTGCTGAATGTGTGGTCAAAAAAGAACTGTAGCCATTGATAAGCAGATTTGGCTCACACAGCACCCTCCTCCCCGCACCCCCCTCCTCTCCCATATTCCCATTAACGAGTAACCTCTCTAAACTGTGCTGTGTGTGGTCTGGGCTGCTGCCCTGGGACACCAGGCTGCCCTGGGACACTGGCGTCAGGGCGATGAGACCTGAATGAGCTCATGAGGACACGGGACGGCAAACTGTCCCTCGTCATCCAATTAGTGACTCAAATTAAGAGCCGACACCATGGACGGACGGAGGCCTGAGTGGGCTCAGTCAGCAAAAAGAAGGCAGAGAGGGAGAGAGGGGGCGGGGGGGGGGGGGGCTATTTATCCTTAATGAAAACGAACGAAATAACCAAAACTAGCTGTGAAAAAGCATAGAGACACTGCATGAAATAGGCCACGCCCATGGCGGGGGAAAAGCTCCGTTCATTTCCACACACCAGCGTCATTTTCCTTGAATTAAACATAGCTAAAAGCTGTTGTGTGGTGGGGCTGCGCAGACAACAAATGTAAAAAGAAATCGCCAGTTCAAGTTTTTTTGTACTCCCGAGCAAAACGAGGAAGCCATTGAGAATTGGCGAGAAGAAAAATGTGGATCCAGCTGTCAAGGAAGTAAGTTGGAGTGTTCATCTTCCGTATATACGATCTTTTTGTGCAACACGCAACCATGCACGTGACATAGGAGAACGCCAGGATTGGAGGGGGGGGGGTTTCCCCCGTCTTGGGCGTGTTTTCTGAATGATGACGCGTTACGCAGTGTCTCTATTCTCGTGAACTGAAATAAGAATAAAAATGTGGCTTGATGGAAAAGAAACGATAACTAATTGAAACTGTATTATGTGTTTACAAAACTAATGACAATAAAGTCTAGCATTTTGGGTGGATTCTGGTTAATGACACACTAGACATTTCCACACATGACAGTCTGGACTATGCCCGGTAAATCAGGTGCCGGTATTTCCCGGAGTTGCCCCTTCCAGACATGAGGAAAAGGTCTGTGTTTTGGCTGAGTAGAGAGAGAGCGAGAGAGGGAGAGGGAGAGGGAGAGGGAGAGAGAGAGAGGGAGAGGGAGAGAGGGATAGGGAGGGAGAGAGAGAGAGAGAGGGAGAGAGAGAGAGAGAGAGAGAGAGGGAGAGAGATAGAGAGAGAGCGAGGGAGAGAGAGAGAGGGAGAGGGATAGGGAGGGAGAGAGAGAGAGAGAGAGAGAGAGGGAGAGGGAGAGAGATAGAGAGAGGGAGAGAGATAGAGAGAGAGGGAGAAAGAGGGAGAGAGAGAGAGAGAGAGAGAGAGAGAGAGAGGCAGCGGGGCTGTAATAGGTTACAATTCTCTGCTCTGGATCAGGTGAGTTATGAAGTGGAAGATCAGAGCCTCAGCTCAACATCAGAGATATACATTTCACAAAGCAAATTCACCACTCCATGAAAAACCTTCAACGCATTATTCAGGCGATAACGTTTTTTTTTTTACCATTTAACTGATCGTATGAATGGATTAATGTTGAATCGGTCGGTTATCAGTTAAACGGTTATCGCTTGACATCCCTCCTTTATATGATAAAGTGTGCAGATCTTGGTTCATAGCTACAGACATTGAAACATTTCATGTATTGTTGTTATTCAATATGAATGCCGATTGAAAGGGTATAGAGATAATTGTGTAGGTGTGTGTGTGTCGATAATTATAAGGATGTGCGTGGTACTGGGTACAAATGTCCATACAAGGTTGGCAACTGTGAGAAGGGGGGTATACGGAGGGGGAGTTACTATGTGGATGTATGTATAGTTAGTATATTGTTTTCTATGTGGTGATTTGCTCTTGTTTGAACGGCAGAGGAGAGAAAAGAAAAGGATAAGAGACAGTAAAATGCCTGGTGGACAAGCGGACTCATACCAGTAGCAGGTGAATGCCACAAGTAAACGGCAAGATTCACACAGTCCTGCTGGACAAAAAAATAAAAACTTAACACTGGAACTAATAAAAAGTAAACTAAACTAGTGTCCTCTAGAGAGAGAGTGGCGTCAGCGGAGGACCAAAATGCGAGACTCATTAGCCAATGAACAGCCAGGAATGGGTCTCGCGCTACTTTTGCATGCTAAAATAAAGCTGATAATGTACAATTTGATTCAAGGGATGAAAAACCCTTTCAAAGTACAACACAAACTGTCTATTTTGCTGCAACTCGACAGTGCTGCTTTTTTTAACTCAAGAGTTCCAGGACCTTACTTCCTGGAAAAAGAAACTGGTCCATTGGAGTGAATGGAGATGTCGGAACTCTTCTATCTACACGGCTCTGAGCTAAACTAAAACCAAGCATTTTTAAAAACAAGCAAACCCGCTTTAAAAAACGAATTAAAACTAAAGCTAAATTGAAAACAAAAAGCAAATGCAAATAAAAACGAATCAAAAATGCACAACTGTAATAACCTTGGCAGAAAGGGGAAAAGAGGAATGGTACAGAGAGAAACGGAGGAGGACTCCCAGACAGTCGCACAGCGACAGTACAAAGTACATGTATGGTGGCAAGCTGCCATCCCTGCAACTGTGCAGCCGTGCAACAGGCCATGTTGCTTCGTTAGTTAGCCCACAGAGCCTGTTCTGTCTGTAAACAATGGAATCGCTCATACAGGCTTAGCCAGTTGAAGGCTGCAGGACTGTCTGGAGCCGAGCCCAGTCAAATTTAGCGGTGCACGAATACAGGTCAGATAGATTTAGGAGGAGTCATAAACTGCATCAAATCCGCGCTCTCTTATTGAATTAAGTTATTGAATTATCTTCAAACGGCACACAAAACTAATCTGGAAAGGGAATCAGTTCTCGACAGTATCGCTATTCTATCACCTGGTAAATGTGTCTATTTTCAATTTAGCACGGCGCAAATTGTGCTCGTGGGCAAGAATTAAATGAACAAACATGAAGGAGCTGTAAACATGTCATCGCGTTACCCCGTCAGGTGCACTGTCACGATGCTATTAGCATTAGCATCTGGTGACTGACTACCTGCTCTATTTGATGTTTTATTCCAAACAGAACGCGTATCAGTGCTGCCCATGTTCATTCATCAGGTTTCATTTGAGTAATTTGAGTCCCATAACTGAGCAATATCTACTGCTCTAGATTTGCTTTAATGGTAAATAGTAGGTACCATAGTATCGCAATATTTTGCCTGACGAATTGCATCGATATTTGGACGCCAAGTATCGATAGATATAAAAAAAAAATGTTTTTGTTTTTTGTTGTTGTTGCAGGCCATGCCATGGCAGGCCACCGGGCATCTGCCCGAAGCGCCCGATGTTGCAGTCTGCGCCTCCTGCAGTGGCGTATTGAGTCCAGAGAAGCTTAATAATGTAGCCTACAGGTGGGGCAAAAACAAAAAAACACTGCATGTTTGACTTCCGGTGAGGTCAAGGAAAAGGTAGGAAAAGGAGTTAGACAATATATCGAAATTTCGCAATATTCAATATATCGCAATATTCAATATATCGCGATATTCAATATCGCGATATTGAATATATCGCAATATCGGCGATATCGTAATACTATCGTATCGTGACTCAAGTATCGTTTTAGTATCGTATCGTGGGCATCTGGTGATTCCCACCCCTAGTAAATAGATCTGCGTTTATATAGCGTTTTTCTAGTCTAAATGCATGTGTTGTAAAGTGCTTTGAGTGGTCGTAGACTACGACTCATTCACACACACATTCACACAGCGATGGCAGCAAGCTACCACACGGTGTGCTGCTGGCACAACAACGGGGAGCAATTTGGGGTTCAGTATCTTGCCCAAGGACGCTTCAACATGCCGGGGATCGAACCGCCGATGTTCTCAGGGATTAAAGCAAAAAATAAATAAATAATAAAATCTTCTGACAGAAAAATGTTTCCAGGCCTATTTTAGCTATTTTGGGCTTTTTAAAGTGCCGGCTTTTTTTCTGCCGTGCCGTCGCTTCCCATAGGTCTTCCTGTAGAGGCAGACAGTGTGTACAATCATTTCACTCTAAAGTTCACAAACACCCAGTAATGATGCATGAATTGTGTTCCAGGCTGAATCACTATGTTATTCACCTTATTCACCACGCCCACTTTTTTTCTCTTCCGCGTTCGACGCAACGCATTTGTTCTTCCGGTTCAGCGCTAGTTGGCGGCCATTTTCAAAATAAAACGTCAGTATGAATGAAGTTTGGCAACATTCAGAATTAAGCTCCACTGCGGCCAACTTCAGTGACATGTTCATAACGTTACTGCTGCGAAGAGCCGATGGCTGTACCCGGTCGGCATTTAACGTTAGTTACAAAAGCACGTCGACAGTGTTTTCTCACTGCCAGTAGCCTAACTACAGTAGGGTTTGACAGATCGCTAGTCCGACCGGTGTCAGCACAGCCAGCACAGTCCTCGCTGCTCGTTAAAGATTTCCAATAGGCGTTATTCTGATAAACTGGTCACATATATGTTACGTTCTCACCCGACAAATATTAAAACTTTAAAACAGTTTGGGTTTTTTTTTTAGCTTGAAAACAGCTTTTTGGCAAGTCTAAATGACTGCGGTAGGCGTACTCTACTTCCGTGTTTAAAACCGGAAAGACGATTACGAAATGACGTCATGCAATTAATATTATGTTGTTTTTATAAAGTCAAACAGAATTGTTCAAAATAAAAGCTTTCATTCAAACTCAATACAATACACAAATTTAAATAGAATTATATACATAGGGGCTTTATTTTTTGTACTTTTCACATTTCATATCTTGACTGACATCCGTCATGTATTAGCGACTGAGCCTTCTGATTATTGGAGTAGTGGACGACCCGCACTACCTCCTGTGGCCACAGGAGTCTTTCTCGTTGGTTTCAGTTTTGCACACGGCCAGTAGAAGGTAACACACGTCCGTCAGGCCACAAGTCGGGGTTGTGACTAGGGATGTTCATCAATTATCGAAAATCGATAATTGATCGTTAAGGATTGGAATCGATCCTGTGGCATTTGGATCGATTTTTTAATTATTTAAAAAAAAGAAAAAAAAAATTGGACTAGGTTTGGGTGGAATTCGTTCCTCCTCGCCCCACTCCATTGCACAGCCGACTAACGTGAGGTGGAGCTTCATATAGTCTCTAGTTTTCTGGATGGGCACGGGCCTTTGTGCCAACAAAACTGTTTTAAACATGGGAAATTCACACCGGCATGCGCCGGGGACAGCAGAGTGTTGGAGAGGAGACACATTGAAATAAAGAGTTCATTGAGGAGAACACGTTGTCTTTCATATTTTCTGCCATAGGCATTCATTTTGTAAAAAAAAAAAAAAAAAAAATGATTGAAAGATAATTGATCGTTAATTTTCACCGATTATCGATTTTGGGATGTGACAACAGTCGCCTACCCTCTCTCTCCACTGTAGCTACCTACTGAGAAACGCCCCCGCGGCGCGCAGAGCCAAACGTTTCCACCAAAACCCGCAAGCGGATGTTTCATTGTGCACCACGGATCCTGTGCAGGCCACTGCCTATTTGGAGCCATTGTCCAATTACAGCGGGGGGCGGGAGGAAGGACGGGGGGGGGGGGGGGGGGGGCAGGGGAACCATGATTGGGCAAACAAAGGATGACATCATTGGCAAGATTTTGGCAACGCACTGGAATTGGTCCGTCGACTGTACGGCCAAGCGGTCAGTGGTGTTGTACCACGGGCCCCCGGAGCTAGCATCTACACTGGGAGAGCAAATGAGAGAGAGAGTGTGTTTATTATAGCCAGAGTGTTTACTGACAAATTACCTAACTTGTTTCCCATGTTTACATGTTTGCATTTTGTACATTTAGCTGAATCTCTTATTGAGGGCGAATTACAACAGACACAGCCTCGCCATCTTCATAAGTAACCTACTGTGAAAAAGTGTTGATAAAGCTCTATTAAAGTCATTGAAGGGCCATCAGGACTAGGGCTGGGTTAAAAAAATCGATTCTCAGATTTTTATTTTAATCCTTTGATATCGATTCATATGTCCAGAGATCGATTTTTTTTATTATTATTATTATTATAATTTTTTTTATAAACATAGGCTATAATATTATAGGCTGTGTGTGGTAGTAGAAACATAGTTTCAAGTTGATGTTTATTTATGTTTGTAGTTGAAACAAAAACAAATACTGTAGGCTACATGAATGGAAATGTTTGATCATTAATATCTACTTTTAGAAATTATATAGGCTGAAATCAAATCACTGTGCATAATTGTGAAAGTGTCTTTATTGACAGATGAAAAGGCTGTTATTTACTCTTTGTCATCACCTGGTGAGTAAATATAATTATGTGTAACTAAAACCATTAAAATTGACAACCGGTCCGCAACTTTTTTCCCCCATGTATCCACCGGTCCTTGGCGCAAAAAAGGTTGGGAACCCTGTGTTACATAACTGGACAGTCATGTAATTCAGGTTACAGCTCAAAAAACACGTTTTAGTATCACTAACCAAATCAAAACGATATTGAAATGAATCGAATCGGAATCAAATCAAATCGAGATTAATCGATTTGGAACCTTTTGAATCGGAATCGAATCGATTCTTGAAATTTGAACCAATACCCAGCCCTAAGCAAGAAAGCGACATTATGAAGAAAGAGACATCTAAAAGGATCCCTATGTCACACAGCAGTGTAAAGAGCACTACTAGCATAGCATAGCATAGCATAGCATAGCAGGCGACCACAGTCAATGATTCCTCATGCAGACAAATACAGTACATGCCACAGCTCTGTACAAACGGTCCCCAATAATGAGGCGTTTTTTTCCTGGAGACGCCAAGGCCTTCTCAGTCTCTCTCTCTTTCCTATCTCTCTCTCTCTCTTTCTCTCTCTCTGTCGCTGTCCTCTCTCTCTCTCTCTCTCTTTCTCTCTGTCGCTGTCCTCTCTCTCTCTCTCTCTCTCTCTCTCTCTCTCTCTCTCTCGCTGTCCTCTCTCTCTCTCTCTCTCTCTCTCTCTCTCTCTCTGTCACTGTCCTCTCTCTCTCTCTCTCTCTCTCTCTCTCTCTCTCTCTCTCTCTCTCTCTCTCTCTCTCTCTCTCTGTCGCTGTCCTCTCTCTCTCTCTCTCTCTCTCAACACAATTCCAAATTCCAGCTTTGACCTCAGGTTGGTTAAGATTCCGATGTCGATATATCGGCCGATATTCTTATATTAATTATACACATTATATTACACAATTCTTTTGCAATGACCCCTCAAATATCGAACACTTGACAAAGATATGACTTGACATGACTTGAGATATGTCATGTAGGGAGGATATTTTACAGCTCATCGATCAACTTTATTGTCCAAAACTACATCAATGCAATGAAACAGTTATAAATAACTGGAAAAATACAAAAATACAAATAGAACAAAATAGAACTTGAGTTAAGAAAAAAGATCAAATATACACGACATGCTGTCTATAACTTAAAAAATACAAAATAAAAAAATATCGGCATATCGGCCGACATATCGGCCGATACCGATATATCGGTTATCGATAATATCGGTGGACCGATATATCGGTCGGGCTCTACTTTTTTCGTTCTTGTACTTCCCCGTCTTTCTCAACTTTTTCCTTTGACCATCTCCTCCTTGTGACATCCGTTAACGGAGTTAGTTTCATCTCCGGTAGCTATTATGATGAGCAAATGAATGACCTATAACTAAGATAACATTCTCCAAATCGTGTTCCATTTAATCATGCGATGCTATGACTCACTTCCTGTGGCACAATCCAGATAATCTGCAATTCACTTTTCATGAGTCATATCATTGTAACACACAGACTCATTAAAAAGGAAGAAAATCGCTTTTTGGAAGGAACGTCTGGAACGTTTGGCGATCAGTTATATCGTTATGACTGTGTTTTGTAAAAATAAATAAAAAAATCTTTCTTTCACTTTCTATCCCCCTTTCTTCCCTCTTTTCCTTCCTACCCTCAGTGTGCAGTGGCTTCAGACATCTGAGCTGGCCTACTTTCCCTGAGAGAGAGAGAGAGAGAGAGAGAGAGAGAGAGAGAGAGAGCTGGGGAGAGTGGGAAGTGAGAGAGGACAGGAGAAATAGAAAGAGAAAGAGAGACAGAGAGGACAGATAGAGGAGGGAGGGCCAGATAGAGGAAGGGAAAAAGAAAGACTGAGAGACAGAGACACAACAGGGGGGAGAGAGAGAGAGAGAGAGAGCGAGAGCGGGAGAGAGAGACTAGTCTTCAGTCTTCCTGACCTACATGAGTCCAACAGCTCTGTTCAGCTCTGCCCAGATGAAATGCCTACAGGCAGCAACACATTGCAGTCTTTGTGAAGCGCGCGCACACACGGCACACACACACGGCACACACACACACGTGCACACACACGAGCGCGCGTGCACACACACACACGTGCACACACACGCACACACACACGCACACACACACGTGCACACACACGAGCGTGCGCGCGCGTGCACACACACACACATCATACTGGCGAAAGCTGCTTTGCCTGGTTGTCTGGTAGTAAATTAGATAACACACACACTAGGGCTGCAACTAACAATTATTTTTAATGACCGATTAATGTGTCAATTATTTTCTCGATGAGTTGTTTGTTTGGTCTATAAAATGTCACATAATGTGTGTGTGTGTGTGTGTGTGTGTGTGTGTGTGTGTGTGTGTGTGTGTGTGCGCGCGCGCACGTAAGAAAGCCTGTGTGTTCAGCTCTCCGTACTTTTAGCTTCTAACTGAATCTCTGTGGTTTGAAGTTTAGTTTCTCTTTTCATATTAAAAGCTTTCCATTGACAAACTAACGGAGGAAGGCTTTTTATTGTGAAAAATTTACAGGAAATTAAATGTTTATCCAGCGTTTTTACAGCCGTGACTTTTGACCACTAGTCACAGCCATGGTGTATACAACCTGCTGCTTTTAGACAAGCCTGTCATCACTTAAAGACACACCTTCAAGTGAGTAGGCCCGTTGTAATAGGCCATGCGAGGCCAGGCCAGGCCAGGCCAGGCCAGGCCAGGCCAGGCCAGGCCAGGCCAGGCCAGGCATGGAAACGGGCTATCAGAGGTTTGCCTTTGCCCCAGATTGATAAATCAATAAGTTATCCTTTATTTATTTATCCCCTTGGGGAAATTCATCCTCTGCATTTGACCCATCCTCTACTAGGAACCTTCCCAGAACTAGGAGCAGTGGGCAGCCGCAGTGCAGCGCCCGGGGACCAACTCCAGTTCTTTATGCCAGTACCTTGGTCAGGGGCACTGACAGGAGTCTTAACCCTAACATACATGTCTTTGATGGTGGGAGGAAACCGGAGCCCCCAGAGGAAACCCACACGAACACGGGGAGAACACGCAAACTCCACACAGAAAGGACCTGGGACGGACCGGGGTTCGAACCCGGGACCTTCTTGCTGTGAGGCAACAGTACTAACCACTAACCACTGAGCCACCGTGCCGCCCAATAAATAGATCCATTTGATAATCTGAAATGTTCTTCAGCTTTTCCTTCCGCAGTCTACGAGCTGACTCAGGCAGATGCTTGCACTCATCATACCACGGTCTCCAAGTTCAGCTCTCGACCTATGACCTATGATGACCTTTCCACTTTCCCTCTGTTCGTCTTTCCTGCCACTGTCCAACCCTGACCCCCTCAAACACCTTGTGTCTACTAACCCTGACCACCTCAAACACCTGGTGTCTACTAACCCTGACCACCTCAAACACCTGGTGTCTACTAACCCTGACCCCCTCAAACACCTGGTGTCTACTAACCCTGACCCCCTCAAACACCTGGTGTCTACTAACCCTGACCCCCTCAAACACCTGGTGTCTACTAACCCTGACCCCCTCATGTCTACTAACCCTGACCCCCTCATGTCTACTAACCCTGACCCCCTCAAACACCTGGTGTCTACTAACCCTGACCACCTCATGTCTACTAACCCTGACCCCCTCATGTCTACTAACCCTGACCCCCTCAAACACCTGGTGTCTACTAACCCTGACCACCTCATGTCTACTAACCCTGACCCCCTCAAACACCTGGTGTCTACTAACCCTGACCCCCTCATGTCTACTAACCCTGACCCCCTCAAACACCTGGTGTCTACTAACCCTGACCCCCTCATGTCTACTAACCCTGACCCCCTCAAACACCTGGTGTCTACTAACCCTGACCACCTCAAACACCTGGTGTCTACTAACCCTGACCCCCTCAAACACCTGGTGTCTACTAACCCTGACCCCCTCAAACGCCTGGTGTCTACTATGTACTGAAAAGGCCCCGGTGCGTTATCCTAATTCCGCAGCCTATATATAGAGCGCTGAAGCGGGTCCTACGCCCTGAACCACACACAGGTACGGGCTGAAGCGGGTCCTACGCCCTGAACCACACACAGGTACGGGCTGAAGCGGGTCCTACGCCCTGAACCACACACAGGTACGGGCTGAAGCGGGTCCTACGCCCTGAACCACACACAGGTACGGGCTGAAGCGGGTCCTACGCCCTGAACCACACACAGGTACGGGCTGAAGCGGGTCCTACGCCCTGAACCACACACAGGTACGGGCTGAAGCGGGTCCTACGCCCTGAACCACACACAGGTACGGGTGGCCTATTTATACTCCTGCTCTGTTCTAATTCGGGGCTGAGAACAGAGCAGTGACCAGGCACTCCACAGATAGAACCGTGTGTGCGAGGGATTCCCATTAGCTGGGAGAGAGCAATGGGATCCTGGCCTGTAACTGGGTGAAACTTCTAAAACTTGCTGTACACCTCCACCTTCTGGGACTGGACGGGGAGTGAAGGATGGACCATTAAAGATGTACCGTCCCCCCCAAACGCCTGGGGCTTCCTGAGTAGTGTCCTCTAGAAAGAGAGTGGCGTCAGCGGAGGAGCAAAATGCCAGACTCATTAGCCAATGAACAGCCAGGAATGGGTCTCGCGCTACTTTTGGATGCTAAAATAAAGCTGATAATGTGCAATTTGATTCAAGGGGGGGAAAACCCTTTCAGAGTACAACACAAACTGTCTATTTTGCTGCAACTCGACAGTGCTGCTTAATCCAGGACCTTACTTCCTGGAACCCTTGAGAGTAAAAAACCGGTCCATTGGAGTGAATGGAGATGTCGGGACTCTTCTATCTACATGGCTCTGGTCCTGAGGCAGGCTCCCCAGAGAAGACAATTTTTTTTTGTTCTAGATTTAAATAGACAATTTTTCTGCTGCTTTTGCCTTTTCGCGATAGCGATTTGTAGGAAATAAAATAATTATTAGTGTGTTTTTATATTAGTGTGTTTTTTCTTTCATTAGGAATAGTCTATTTTGTTTCTTCAAGGCCTAGCAAAGAATAGACTATTCCTAGTGAAAGAAAAACACACTAATAATTATTTTATTTCCTACAGATTTTCCACCATTATGAAAAATGTTAAATGCTCGGATTACCTCATTAACATATCATTGTAAAATTAACTGATGCCGGGCATCCAGGTAGTGCAGCCTACTAGTGATGCACGGGTCACCCAGAACCCGCCGGGTCCCGCGGGCTGGGCCGCCCCGCAGGCGGGCTGGGTTGGCAAATGATGAAAATATAGCGGGTGCGGGCGGGGCAGGCTCAGAACGTGACAAAGCAACATTATTAAATAATTTAGAGCAGTGAAACAAGCAGAGTAATTAACCTTAAAGACGTGAACTCTCTCTCACACGTAGGTACACACAATCAGACAGACTCCTGCTGCACTCTTTAGCCTACATGGAGTAAAGAAACGCTTCAATGAGGTAGCCTATGTGCTCTCAAAACAAACATTTTGGAAGGATTATTCGCTGTAATTATTATTTGAAGTGTCCATAAAACTAATGCCACCGCAGATTTTCTGTTGTGGACTCGACTGTGATCTATTTGTCAACTTTACTGCAACGTGAGTAGGCTACGTGACCAATTGAGAGCGCATGAGGTAATTAAAAGAAATCAGACAGCGAGTCTGAAGCCGTATCTGCAAGCCGTCTGCGCACCTGCTGCACTACTACGTTTAGTAGCCTACTACTGCAACATGGCCAATTGAGAGCGCATGAGGTAATTTAAAGAAATGGGGAAGAATAAGAAGTGTTTCTGTAGCCTGCCTCTACCTGCTACCTCCATTTGAAGACCTTGGATTAATTGAAGAAAGACCGACATGAAAGCAGCCGCGCAACTCATCCAGAGCAGGCCTAGGCTACAACTGTTGTCGCGCAGGCAGCATGTGAGTGTCTGTGTGTGAGAGAGAGAGAGACAGAGTTATTAGCTACTTTTCACACATTGGAAGCTCTGCTGTGCTCCTCCTGAGTCCGGAGACATATTACATTAAATTGGCCGTTGCGGGCTGCTGGGTTGGAAATTTGCAGATATTTTAACGGGCTGGGCGGGGCGGGCTGGCTCCAATGACGGGTTGGGTTGGGGCGGGCCTTAAAAAACCCTGACCCGCGCTAGGGCTGTCACTTTTTCCCAAAATAAAGTTTGAACGAACTTTAATTGCCCGCAAATCGTTCAAATATATTCTGTTTTTTGGTTAATAAAAAAATAAAAAATAAAAATAAAAAATTCAGGCCAGGCCACCAGGCATCAGCCCGACGTGTTAGCTTGGACGCTCAACAGTCACAACACTGCCTCACAAACTTGGCTGCATCCAACTCGAGACAACTTTTCAGACCCTGGAGACAATCTTTCTCAGAAGAGACTAACGCAACAAATCTGGAGACTTTTTCTGACATGGGATTAACATTACCAGCAAGCAGCAGTTGGTTAATTTTGGTTCATAAAAAAAAAAAAAAAAAAAAATCAATAATAATAAAAAAAATAAAATCAAACAGGTCAATTATACAATCGAACATGCCCTCCTCCCCCACAATCGAAGTTGAATTTGAATTTCGAATGAAAAGTGACAGCCCTAGCTGACATCCTGTCTGTGAGTCAAGCTGACATCCTGTCTGTGAGTCAGGCTGACATCCTGTCTATGAGTCAGGCTGACATCCTGTCTGTGAGTCAGGCTGACATCCTGTCTGTGAGTCAGGCTGACATCCTGTCTGTGAGTCAGGCTGACATCCTGTCTGTGAGTCAGGCTGACATCCTGTCTGTGAGTCAAGCTGACATCCTGTCTGTGAGTCAGGCTGACATCCTGTCTGTGA
Source organism: Poromitra crassiceps (assembly GCF_964638095.1). Lineage (NCBI taxonomy): Eukaryota > Metazoa > Chordata > Actinopteri > Beryciformes > Melamphaidae > Poromitra > Poromitra crassiceps. The sequence goes on from NC_139641.1 coordinate 8,721,670, forward strand.
GTCAGGCTGACATCCTGTCTGTGAGTCAGGCTGACATCCTGTCTGTGAGTCAAGCTGACATCCTGTCTGTGAGTCAGGCTGACATCCTGTCTATGAGTCAGGCTGACATCCTGTCTGTGAGTCAGGCTGACATCCTGTCTGTGAGTCAGGCTGACATCCTGTCTGTGAGTCAGGCTGACATCCTGTCTGTGAGTCAGGCTGACATCCTGTCTGTGAGTCAAGCTGACATCCTGTCTGTGAGTCAGGCTGACATCCTGTCTGTGAGTCAGGCTGACATCCTGTATGTGAGTCAAGCTGACATCCTGTCTGTGAGTCAGGCTGACATCCTGTCTGTGAGTCAAGCTGACATCCTGTCTGTGAGTCAGGCTGACATCCTGTCTGTGAGTCAAGCTGACATCCTGTCTGTGAGTCAGGCTGACATCCTGTCTGTGAGTCAGGCTGACATCCTGTCTGTGAGTCAGGCTGACATCCTGTCTGTGAGTCAAGCTGACATCCTGTCTGTGAGTCAAGCTGACATCCTGTCTGTGAGTCAGGCTGACATCCTGTCTGTGAGTCAGGCTGACATCCTGTCTGTGAGTCAGGCTGACATCCTGTCTGTGAGTCAAGCTGACATCCTGTCTGTGAGTCAAGCTGACATCCTGTCTGTGAGTCAAGCTGACATCCTGTCTGTGAGTAAAGCTGACATCCTGTCTGTGAGTCAGGCTGACATCCTGTCTGTGAGTCAAGCTGACATCCTGTCTGTGAGTCAGGCTGACATCCTGTCTGTGAGTCAGGCTGACATCCTGTGAGTCAAGCTGACATCCTGTCTGTGAGTCAAGCTGACATCCTGTCTGTGAGTCAGGCTGACATCCTGTGAGTCAAGCTGACATCCTGTCTGTGAGTCAAGCTGACATCCTGTCTGTGAGTCAAGCTGACATCCTGTCTGTGAGTCAAGCTGACATCCTGTCTGTGAGTCAAGCTGACATCCTGTCTGTGAGTCAAGCTGACATCCTGTCTGTGAGTCAAGCTGACATCCTGTCTGTGAGTCAAGCTGACATCCTGTCTGTGAGTCAGGCTGACATCCTGTGAGTCAGGCTGACATCCTGTGAGTCAAGCTGACATCCTGTCTGTGAGTCAGGCTGACATCCTGTCTGTGAGTCAAGCTGACATCCTGTGAGTCAGGCTGACATCCTGTCTGTGAGTCAAGCTGACATCCTGTGAGTCAGGCTGACATCCTGTCTGTGAGTAAAGCTGACATCCTGTCTGTGAGTCAAGCTGACATCCTGTCTGTGAGTCAAGCTGACATCATGTCTGTGAGTCAAGCTGACATCCTGTCTGTGAGTCAAGCTGACATCCTGTGAGTCAAGCTGACATCCTGTCTGTGAGTCAAGCTGACATCCTGTCTGTGAGTCAAGCTGACATCCTGTCTGTGAGTCAGGCTGACATCCTGTGAGTCAAGCTGACATCCTGTCTGTGAGTAAAGCTGACATCCTGTCTGTGAGTCAAGCTGACATCATGTCTGTGAGTCAGGCTGACATCCTGTCTGTGAGTCAAGCTGACATCCTGTCTGTGAGTCAAGCTGACATCCTGTCTGTGAGTCAGGCTGACATCCTGTCTGTGAGTCAAGCTGACATCCTGTCTGTGAGTCAAGCTGACATCCTGTCTGTGAGTCAAGCTGACATCCTGTCTGTGAGTCAAGCTGACATCCTGTCTGTGAGTCAAGCTGACATCCTGTCTGTGAGTCAAGCTGACATCCTGTCTGTGAGTCAAGCTGACATCCTGTCTGTGAGTCAGGCTGACATCCTGTGAGTCAAGCTGACATCCTGTGAGTAAAGCTGACATCCTGTCTGTGAGTCAAGCTGACATCCTGTCTGTGAGTCAAGCTGACATCCTGTCTGTGAGTCAGGCTGACATCCTGTCTGTGAGTCAAGCTGACATCCTGTCTGTGAGTCAAGCTGACATCCTGTCTGTGAGTCAAGCTGACATCCTGTCTGTGAGTCAAGCTGACATCCTGTCTGTGAGTCAAGCTGACATCCTGTCTGTGAGTCAAGCTGACATCCTGTCTGTGAGTCAAGCTGACATCCTGTCTGTGAGTCAGGCTGACATCCTGTCTGTGAGTCAGGCTGACATCCTGTCTGTGAGTCAAGCTGACATCCTGTCTGTGAGTCAGGCTGACATCCTGTCTGTGAGTCAAGCTGACATCCTGTCTGTGAGTCAGGCTGACATCCTGTCTGTGAGTCAGGCTGACATCCTGTCTGTGAGTCAGGCTGACATCCTGTCTGTGAGTCAGGCTGACATCCTGTCTGTGAGTCAAGCTGACATCCTGTCTGTGAGTCAGGCTGACATCCTGTCTGTGAGTCAAGCTGACATCCTGTCTGTGAGTCAGGCTGACATCCTGTCTGTGAGTCAAGCTGACATCCTGTGAGTCAAGCTGACATCCTGTGAGTCAAGCTGACATCCTGTGAGTCAAGCTGACATCCTGTCTGTGAGTCAAGCTGACATCCTGTGAGTCAAGCTGACATCCTGTGAGTCAAGCTGACATCCTGTGAGTCAAGCTGACATCCTGTCTGTGAGTCAAGCTGACATCCTGTCTGTGAGTCAAGCTGACATCCTGTCTGTGAGTCAAGCTGACATCCTGTCTGTGAGTCAAGCTGACATCCTGTCTGTGAGTCAGGCTGACATCCTGTCTGTGAGTCAGGCTGACATCCTGTCTGTGAGTCAGGCTGACATCCTGTCTGTGAGTCAGGCTGACATCCTGTCTGTGAGTCAAGCTGACATCCTGTCTGTGAGTCAAGCTGACATCCTGTCTGTGAGTCAAGCTGACATCCTGTCTGTGAGTCAAGCTGACATCCTGTCTGTGAGTCAGGCTGACATCCTGTCTGTGAGTCAAGCTGACATCCTGTCTGTGAGTCAGGCTGACATCCTGTCTGTGAGTCAAGCTGACATCCTGTCTGTGAGTCAGGCTGACATCCTGTCTGTGAGTCAGGCTGACATCCTGTCTGTGAGTCAAGCTGACATCCTGTCTGTGAGTCAAGCTGACATCCTGTCTGTGAGTCAGGCTGACATCCTGTGAGTCAAGCTGACATCCTGTGAGTCAAGCTGACATCCTGTGAGTCAAGCTGACATCCTGTCTGTGAGTCAGGCTGACATCCTGTCTGTGAGTCAAGCTGACATCCTGTCTGTGAGTCAGGCTGACATCCTGTCTGTGAGTCAAGCTGACATCCTGTCTGTGAGTCAGGCTGACATCCTGTCTGTGAGTCAAGCTGACATCCTGTCTGTGAGTCAGGCTGACATCCTGTCTGTGAGTCAGGCTGACATCCTGTCTGTGAGTCAAGCTGACATCCTGTCTGTGAGTCAAGCTGACATCCTGTCTGTGAGTCAGGCTGACATCCTGTCTGTGAGTCAAGCTGACATCCTGTGAGTCAGGCTGACATCCTGTGAGTCAAGCTGACATCCTGTCTGTGAGTCAGGCTGACATCCTGTCTGTGAGTCAAGCTGACATCCTGTCTGTGAGTCAAGCTGACATCCTGTCTGTGAGTCAAGCTGACATCCTGTCTGTGAGTCAGGCTGACATCCTGTCTGTGAGTCAAGCTGACATCCTGTCTGTGAGTCAAGCTGACATCCTGTCTGTGAGTCAGGCTGACATCCTGTCTGTGAGTCAAGCTGACATCCTGTCTGTGAGTCAGGCTGACATCCTGTGAGTCAAGCTGACATCCTGTGAGTCAAGCTGACATCCTGTGAGTCAGGCTGACATCCTGTCTGTGAGTCAAGCTGACATCCTGTCTGTGAGTCAAGCTGACATCCTGTGAGTCAGGCTGACATCCTGTCTGTGAGTCAAGCTGACATCCTGTCTGTGAGTCAAGCTGACATCCTGTCTGTGAGTCAAGCTGACATCCTGTCTGTGAGTCAGGCTGACATCCTGTCTGTGAGTCAGGCTGACATCCTGTCTGTGAGTCAAGCTGACATCCTGTGAGTCAAGCTGACATCCTGTGAGTCAGGCTGACATCCTGTCTGTGAGTCAAGCTGACATCCTGTCTGTGAGTCAAGCTGACATCCTGTCTGTGAGTCAAGCTGACATCCTGTGAGTCAGGCTGACATCCTGTCTGTGAGTCAAGCTGACATCCTGTCTGTGAGTCAAGCTGACATCCTGTCTGTGAGTCAAGCTGACATCCTGTCTGTGAGTCAGGCTGACATCCTGTCTGTGAGTCAAGCTGACATCCTGTCTGTGAGTCAGGCTGACATCCTGTCTGTGAGTCAAGCTGACATCCTGTCTGTGAGTCAAGCTGACATCCTGTCTGTGAGTCAGGCTGACATCCTGTCTGTGAGTCAGGCTGACATCCTGTCTGTGAGTCAGGCTGACATCCTGTCTGTGAGTCAGGCTGACATCCTGTCTGTGAGTCAGGCTGACATCCTGTCTGTGAGTCAAGCTGACATCCTGTCTGTGAGTCAAGCTGACATCCTGTCTGTGAGTCAAGCTGACATCCTGTCTGTGAGTCAAGCTGACATCCTGTCTGTGAGTCAGGCTGACATCCTGTCTGTGAGTCAAGCTGACATCCTGTCTGTGAGTCAGGCTGACATCCTGTCTGTGAGTCAAGCTGACATCCTCAGTGATTTATGACATCACTGATGACATCATATACATTGTGACATCATCAGTGATGTCATAAATCCTTGTGTGTGTGTGTGTGTGTGTGTGTGTGTGCGCACGCGCACACACACACAGTGCCTCAGTAGGATTTATGACATCACTGATGATGTCACAATGTCTATGACATCACTGATGATGTCATAAATCAGTGATGATGTCACCTAAACAGTGACATCATCAGTGATTTATGACATCACTGATGACATCATATACATTGTGACATCATCAGTGATGTCATAAATCCTTCCCATCAGAGGCTATAAGTAGGCCCGGCAAGCTGGTGCCAGCTCCAGAAGGACAAAACTCACCCAGACTCCAAATATTTGAGTAAATCACAGGTACTGTTGAAGGTATAAGGTATTCGTCCAGGTTAGTTGAACAAAATGAACAAACAAGACGAAGGGTCAGATGAGCTGCATCTGGAGGGATCAGTGTGTGACGCGGTGATCAGAGTGGATGATGTGGAATTCAACGCCCACAAGGCTCTCCTCTGCGACTACAGCCAATACTTCAACGCTCTCTTCACCCATGGCTGGACGTCCCAGGACAACATCTACGACATGGCCGGCCCCGTGTCAGCAGACATGATGCGTCTCCTCATAGAGTACGCCTACACCCGCTCTGTCCCGGTGACCGAGGACAACGTGGAGGAGCTGTTGATAGCAGCAGACTACCTCGGCATCATGGGGGTCGTCCGCTCCTGCTGTGAGTTCGTGGAGGTGCGGCTCTGCCCGGAGAACTGCATCGGCATCTTAAAGTTTGTAGACTTGTACTACTGCCCGGACCTGAGGAGCAAGGCCTTTCTCTTCATCCTGGAGCACTTTGAGCAGATCGCCGCAGCCTCTGAAGAGTTCCTGGAACTCTCTCTGGAGCAGCTGACGGACATCCTGGCACGAGACGATCTGAACGTGAGACAGGAGAGCACGGTGTTCGAGGCCGTCCTCCGCTGGATCGCCCACTCGCCCGAGGAGCGTGAAGGTCACATGTCTGTGCTGCTGCCTAAGATCCGCCTGGGCTTGATGACCACCGACTACTTCATCAACCAGGTGAAGAACAACAGTCTGGTTAAAGACAACGCCGAGTGTGAGGCGATCATCCTCGATGCAGAGAGGGCCATGTATGATGTCACCTCCAACAGACCCTCCAACCCTTTGACTCGCCCACGCCTGCCTCATGCCATCCTGTTGGTCATTGGAGGCTGGAGTTACAGCGGCGCCGCTATAGGCTATAGCGACTACGCGCTAACAAATAGCATTGAGGTATACGATCCCCGTGCCGATCTCTGGGTCAATGTACCAAACGTTGAACTTGAGTCTCCCCGGGCTCACCACGGCGCCGCTTTCCTAAATGGCCTTGTCTACTGTGTTGGCGGCGACAGCATGATGGACAGTCTCAGCAGCGTGCGGAAGTTTGACCTCTGTACCCGTACTTGGCACGATGTGGCACCCATGCATAATGGCCGTCGCTTTGTCAGCGTGGCAGTACTGAATGGCAGGATCTATGCCATGGGAGGCCACAATGGAAACGTCGATCTTGACAGTGCCGAGTGCTATGATCCTCAGACTGACAAGTGGACTCTGCTCCCACCCATGAATGAGCAGAGGAGCTACGCCAGCGCCACAGTACTCAACGGCAAGGTGTACATCTGTGGTGGTGAAGATGGGAAGAGGCACCTGAACACAGCTGAGTGCTACAACCCAGACACCAACCAGTGGATGAAGATCGCCCCCATGAGCAGCAGGCGCAGCGGCTTGGGCGTCATGGCCTACAGACAGCGCGTCTACGCAGTGGGCGGCTGGGACGGCTCCAACTACCTGCGCAGCGCCGAGGCCTACGAGCCGCTAACCAACACGTGGAGCGCCGTGCCCGACATGCTGAATCCACGCTGCAGCTTTGGCATTGAGGTGATGGACGACCAGCTGTTTGTGTGCGGAGGCTTCAAATCCTCCAATAAGGTGGAGCGCTACGACCAGAGCACCAACGAGTGGCACGAGGCCTGCAGTATGAGGAGACCACACAGAGGGTTCAGCTGCTGTGTGGTACATGGACTGTCCAACATGGCCGAGTACGCTGCACCTCATCACATCCTGTAACCCCACCCTGGGCCGCCCTGTCTGCTTTTTGGCCTTTTGGCTGATTGCCGATGGCGATATATATGCAAATTTGTTCCACCTAATTTCAGAGCCATGGAGTCTCTCCTGTAGTGGAATTAACACATTATTATACCTACTCTTATCATGATGGCCCACTGGCAGATGCTGACATAAAAGCTTTTCAGAATGTACACATTCACTGAGCATCATAAGAAACTACTTCAACTTACTTAGGTTATGAAAAACCTGCCATATTCTTATTTATGTAACAATTTGGGGTGATATCAGCCATATTGGCAGAAAGGACCCCAGTGGAAATAAGTAGGCTTCTAGTTCACAACTTTAAGCTACTTTACTGGGCTATCCTTGGATCATTGTTTTCCTCCATTTACATAATGTGCACCATTTTTAAAATGTTTTGACTATAAATGTAATTTGTGATGTTCTTTTTGTATTTTCATCCGAAATAAACTAAACCAAACTAAACGTTTTGTGTGTGTGTGTGTGTGTGTGTGTGTGTGTGGTCTCTTTCACATATAAGCTGGTGGACTCGGTGCGATTCGGGGGGGTGAAGTTGCAACATTGTTGCAACACATGCGCGCACACACACCCACACACCCACACAGTGCTTCAGTAGGATTTATGACATCACTGATGATGTCACAATGTCTATGACATCATCATCTGATGATGTCATAAATCAGCAGTGTTGGGCAAGTTACTCTGGAAAAGTAATTAGTTACTAATTACTGATTACTCCTTAAAAAAGTAATAAAAGTTACTTTACTGATTACTTTTTCAAAAAGTAACTAGGTACGTTACTAGTTACTTTTTCTTTCTGTTTTACCCCAAATACCTTACACAAGTTGTTACATGTCTAGCATGTCACTGTATTAATTATTTTCGCTTTGGTATTATGATAGATAGATAGATAGATAGTAGAGTACTTTATTAATCCCCTGGGTGAAATTCTTGTGTTACAGCAGAAGCCAATGTCAGTACATCTCAGTAAAAAACACACAAATTAAGCTATGTTAACACGTTCACTGCCAATGGCGAGTTGACTCGTCAAAAAAATTCCAACGGTTCACTGCCAATGACGAGTTGAGACGTCAAAAAAAAAAAAAAAAAAATTGACGGTGCTACGTGGATCAATGCCCCCCACGTCTCCTATAAAAATATTGGAGCCACCGAACGTGTACAACCCATTCCACCGACCCACTAAGTGGCGACAGTGCTCTCCATTCTAGAGGAAGGCAAGCAAAAAGCACTGTGAGGAAGCCATTCTCATGAAAATGGATTGGCGAAAACGCTTTCGCGCTTGGGAGCTGGCGGTGGGGTTTTGCAAATTTGCATAATAGATTACGGGTGGAACACACTTTGAAACACGCAGCATAAATAAGACCAGAATCGCAAAAGCTTCATCAAAGCTCTCAGAACCCCAAGAAACGAGCGAGCCCATCCATCCAGACTTGCCCAGCGGCCGCCAGGCAGACAGGCAGCAGCAACTCGTTTGTCACAGACCCGCTGCAGAGCCAAGGAGGGCGGAGGAGAACGCCCACGGAGGGAGGAGTTGGAAGCAGAGGGGGGTTTCCTGCTGTTATGGAGGAAATTACTGTTCAAAACTATTGTTTAGATGTCTGACGTCTTACTGATGCCAAAAATGAATGGTTAAAGTGACTGTTCTATCGAATTTCACAAAAAGCCGTTTATCTCAGAATAAATTTACAGACGCTGAAACCATGCTGTATTCAACTGCTAATGCTTACATAACTACTAACTCTACAAACTAACTCTTTTAGACAGAGAAAGCACACATTCTATTAGTTCTTTTGAGATATTGTGTGTTCACAAAATCCTAACAGAAACGAATCCTCGGCTCTTGAAAGATGAGCCAGAATCCTCAAAAAAACCCTCTGGCAGAAGCTAACTACAGTTTTGAAAAACGGCTGGCAGTGAATGTGTTAAAAGAAACGCCAAAGGCATTTTACTTTGAAATTTGGTTAGAAAGAACAGGAAGTGGTGTGTTAAGACTGGCTAGCTTCACACTGGAAAAGACGTGAAGGGACTCGGGAGAGGTCAGAAGGCTTTGACGAGGTTAGGAAGTAACAAAGTGTACAACACTTACCCAAAGTGTATCTGTTAATCCAGTGAACTGTTACACCACCCAAGTCTACCTCACGCGGCGTCGCCTTCAATTTAGCCTCCATCCCTATGCTTTATCCCCGCATATTCTCTCTCTCTCGAGGCAGCCAGCAAACGTCTTTCCCTGTGTGCGGCTGCGGCAGCTTGATATTGTTCTTCGTGGCTATTTTCTCTATGATGCATCGATATGAGGGTGAGCGCCAACAGTGCAAATATCTAGCATCTGCCAAGCTGCTCGCACATAGTTTACAAAGGACAATAATGTTCCAGCTTTTGAAGGCATATTTCTCTTGCTCGTCTCCTTCTTCTGACTCGGTTTGTTTTGAAAGCCGGCGTGCACGCTCTCACGCTGTATCGCGCACACACACTATGACGTATATGTGTGCGCGTGACAGGTCTACCTGAGTCCGTGAGGATAAAATGTTTTCTTTTCTTCTTTTGACATAGAAAACACTGCATTCTGGCAGGCAATGATGTAACGCAGTAACGCATGCGTTACTTGGATTAGTAACGGTAATCTAATGACTGTTTTGGAAATTGTAACGCCTTATATTACTTAGTTACTAAAAAAGTAACTAATTACAGTAACCAACACTGTAAATCAGTGATGATGTCACCTAAACAGTGACATCATCAGTGATTTATGGCATCACTGATGACATCATATAGACAAGTTTCCTGGCCGTTCCTAGGGCGGCGCCATAGCAGCCTTTCGTGTCACCGGCTTCCGGTTAAGTCCACATTGCGTCCACAGCAGCGGGCACATCAGAAGGCAGCAGCCGAAATATCCAAACTTTTTTTTACAACGATCGATAACATCAGCTACACCAACGTTAGCAGACGTTATTAACAATGGTTAATACTGGAACACATTGTGCAGTGCGTGGCTGTCACAATACACAGAAACGCTTGAACGAGTGGTTGGATCGACAATGTTTTGAGCATCAGCCCGCTACCAAACGGCTTTGTCCCTGCACTCGACTGTATTCCTTCTACCGAAAACCAGCTGAGGATTTGGATTCACGGATGTGGCTGAAGGCTTTAAATCTGAAGAAGCTGCCGAAATACGTTAATGTTTGTTCTCACCACTTTGTGGACAAAAAGCCAACCAAAGAGAATCCTTTCCCTGAACTGTGGCTAGGATACGTGCGAGCTCCTCAGAAAAAGAGACGCAGACTGGAGCAAGGCACTGCTGCTGAATTGCCGGGTAAGCTAGCTCGCTGGGTAGTTATCATGTTAGCAACGATATAGCTGATCATCCATGTTATTATTATTTGGCTACGTTGTGTTGGTTTTGTGTGTTTACTTTGTAGCATTGCCTGGTGTAACGCTAGTTAGCTAGCTAGCACTGCAGAGGCTAGCACTGCAGTGTTGAGC
>NC_139641.1:8732111-8737111 GCF_964638095.1 Poromitra crassiceps
TTACAGCTCAAAAAACACGTTTTGGTATCACTAACCAAATCGATATTGAAATTAATCAAATCGGAATCGAATCGGGATTAATCGATTCGCAACCTTGTGAATCGGAATCTAATCGATTCTTGAAATGTGAACCAATACCCAGCTCTATCACAGAGCCCTCCATGGTCGAGCCCCCTCCTACATCTCAGACCTCATCCTCCCATCCTCCTCCAGCCGGTCACTGAGGTCATCCCACCAGGTGCTCCTGGTCCCCAGGACTAAACTCAAAACTAAAGGGGACCGAGCCTTTGGGGTGACGACGGCCCAAGGCTCTGGAATGCCCTCCCCCCCCTGGCCCTGCGAACTAGGGATGGGCATTTCTAGCAAAAACACTATTCGAAATTCGCTGGCCAAATTCGAATTTAATTCGAAATTCGAAAATAAAAATAAAAATGTAAAAAAAATTAAAAATGTAATTTTTTTTTTTTTTTTTTTTTGTGAGTGAAATGTTGCATTGTCTCCCCTGATTCTAAGTCTAAGGCTTTATTAATTAATAGAAAAAGCTTCTGCTGTGGATTTTTAGCTCAAACAAGCATTGCACCACTGAAGTAAAGAACATGTTACATGACATTGACATTTTCGAAAATAAAAAACAGTTTTGACAATCATGAGTGGTTCATTAAATATTTAGTAGGCTCAGGTTTGAGTGCCAAAGGGGTGCCAAAGTCACCCCCTCTCCCTCTTCATGGGATTTCATCCGCCATTCATTTTTCCATAAACCTTGCTTAAAATGCTTATAAAAATTGTTTTACTTGCTCAAACCAAGCGATTTGACTATACTTAGAATCAGGGGAGACAATGCAACATTTCACTAGAAAAAAAACAAAAAAAAAACGAACCATCCCATCAGAAAGCCTTTTTAACACGTTAAGTGCCATAGCCGAGATAATTCGTCTTACATAATCCAACGCTTGAGTGCCAGAGCCGAGATATCTCGTCTTACATAAACATTTTTTTTTTTTGACGGTGGGACATCAATCAACAACTTTTACATCTTCGAGATCACTATTGGAGCAAGAGAATGTGTATAATCTATTTTACCGACCCACTAAGTGTTGACAGTGCTCCCCCAGACGAGCGAAATCAAAGAAAAAACTGCCGCGGGAGCAAGCCATTCAAGGAAATGGCGAGGCGATTTTACAGTAATTCATTCCAGACTTGTCTTGCCCGAGAGCGGCCGCGCAGGCAGCCGCACACAGAGAGCGGAGAGCGATTTGCAAAATAGATTATAGGTGAAAGACACTTTGAAACACCTCAGAAAGGCCAGAATCAACATCTGCCCATCGCCCACGCATTCCCCGGCCCATCTTGACTCGCACAAGGAGCGTCCGCACGCAGGCAAGCAGGCAGGCAGGCACGCAGGCAGGCAGGCAGGCAGCAGCAACGCGCTTCTGACACGCCCGCTGTAGAGCCAGGAGGAAGGAGGAGAAGACACACGGAGGGAGGAGTTTGAATGAGAGGGGTGTTTCCTGTTGTTATGGAGGAAATTACTGTTCAAAACTATTGTTTAGAATGTCTGACGGTCTTACTGATGCCAAAAATGAATGGTTAAAGTGACTGTTCTGTCGAATTTCACAAAAAGCCATTTATCTCTGAATAAATTTCCAGACGCTGAAACCATGCTGTACTCAACGGCTAATATCTACATAACTACTAACTCTGCAAACTAACTCTTTTAGACAGAGAAAGCACACATTCTATTAGTTATTTTTAGATGATTGGTGTTCATGAATTCTTAACAGAAAATAATCCTCGGCTCTTGTAAAATGAGCCAGAATCCTCAAAAAAAAACCTGGCACAACTTACCTACAGGATGAAAAAATGGCTGGCACTCAATGTGTTAAAAAACAACTCAAAACTCACGTCTACAGACAGAGTAAAAGCGTAATTTGTCACTTATGAAAAAAAGGGGGAAAAAAGAGCTCCGCAAGGCAACAAATGTTTAGAGAAGTATAATAGTATAAAAAAATCGAAATCGAAATCGAGTTTTGAGAGAAAAAATCGTCAATTGAATTTTCAGGCAAAATCGAACAGCCCTATTACTTACTTACTAGATATAGTGACGCAGCTAAAAGGAAACTTGCTATAGGAGCCGGGGTGGTTTTTACTTATCGCTTGCTTTACATCAGGGATACTCAACTTGCTTTGCCCGGGGGCCACTTTCGTGAAATGATAGAAGGCCAGGGGCCAGTTAAAGCCCCAATCAGTAATATTGTTGACATTTTTTACTGTAATATAAGAGCTTTTTAGTCATAGGACATGGTAGATTGACTTGTAATAGGGAGACTCTCGCCTTTATTTATCCCACACCGCCCTCCATTGGCCAGCCCTGGGACTAAGCAGTTTGTCTGCCACGACCCGTGAAAAGATGCGCGCAGCGTTGTGTTCCTGGAAACCAGGAAGTAACTCGATTCGGATTTGCTACGAAAATGATGTTTCACGGAACTGTGGATTATTATTTCATCACGTGGTGAGTACCCGATGTCACAACATGTACATAGAGCTTTCTGGCGCTGTGTTTTGTTGACTTTGAACGGCGATATCGTTATCGATACTAATGCACGCAGAGGGCGCAGTTTCTCCAATAGCAAAACTTGGAAAAGTTGCTGAATGGGGCTTTAAATATCGACTGCCTTACAAGATGGCAGGAATAATATGTAAATTCTGCTTGAAGTGTGTTTTTGCATTAAGATTGAACCCTGCGCCATAACCACATGTACAACCTCCCCCCGCCACCACCACCCCTGCTCCTTCCTGGTCTAAACTTTACTCCTAACGGGCCACCTGGGAATTCAAAAACCAACAACATTCCCGTACCGAGCAGGTCGCCCCCCGTCTTAACAACTTGGTTTGTGAATATTTACCAGGCTCCTCCTCCTGGCTTTACTGATGGGAGAGCCAAATGTATGTCACAGATAGTGATTCAAGGCAAAACACATAAGCACTTAGAGAGGCATTCATCTTTGACCTCATTTACCGGACCAAACCCAGATTTATCGTCTGGCGCTGAATCGATGTCAGGGCCAGTAAGTCAGCGCCGTGTGACGTTCCCAGCTGATAAAGAAACGTCAAGGCCTTTTACACTAGAATAACACTCAGCCGTTAAAGGGATAGTTCCAAAGATGACTGATGCGGTGCCTGATTTATGTCGCAGATGGTAATCCGAGCGCCCACGACGCCCCCCGTTCCCAGAGAGCTCCGACTGGTCTGATGCTGTTTCGACGTTTACTGGATTCCTCGGCTCCGTCAATTCGTCGGCTAATTTATGGACCGAGGTTCAAGCGAGCAGCACTCGTATTAAATTCAGAACTTTCGTGGCCCGACTGAAACTGCAAAACGTCTTATGATCTTGCACCGTAAGAGCCATAACCAGAGCAGGCCAGGAGCGCAGCCGGCGAGAGTATTTATGAGAATGGTCCGCCCTCATATTACTGTAAACTGGTATGTTACTGTATCCAGCGCTACACACACACATACACACACACACACGCACGTAGGGAAGCATGTGTACTGTATATACACACACACACACTCTCATAGGAACACGCGTGTGCTCTCATAGGAACACGCGTGTGCTCTCACACACTTCCCACTTAGTTTCCATCACACGTTTTTTCCCCCTCAAACACACCCACACACGTAGGGAAGCATGTGTATACACACACACACACACACACACACACACGTAGGGAAGCATGTGTATATACACACACACACACACACACACACACACACACACACACACACACGTAGGGAAGCATGTGCATACAAACGCACACACACACACACACACACACACACACACACGTAGGGAAGCATGTGTATACACACACACACACACACACAGTAGTATACGTCACATGCAAGCCATCCTGCCTGCGATGAGTAAGTAACACATGGGGTGGATGATGCAGAGCGCACACACACACACACACACACACACACACACACACACACACACACACACACACACACACACACACACACACGTAGGGAAGCATGTGCATACACACACACACACACACACACACACACACACACGTAGGAAAACATGTGTATATACACACACACACACACACACACACACACACACGGGGTGGATGATGCAGAGCGTGGACAATTCCTCAAGCTAATGTGCAACAGACAGTGACCAGTGTATGACGAGTGAAGCCATGGAAAATTCCTTCAAAGACAAAGTATTTAGCAAGAACATCTACGTTCCTGGACAAGAAGACAATGAGGACGTCAGCTACGTCCTTCATTCAACGTCACTATGACTACACCTGTTTATCCTGCTACAGTAGCATCATGGAAAAAATCTAAAGCCCAAAATGAATAATAATAATAATAATAATAATAATGATTGGATTTATATAGCGCCTTTCCAAGGCTCAAAGCGCTTCACAGAATCATTATTCGTTCACACCATTCGTACCGGTGGTTCGAAGGCGTGGCAGCCACACATCGGCGCTCAACGGCCCCTCCGACCACCATCATTCATGTCTACATTCATACCAATCATACGAGGCAAGGAGGGTTAAGTGTCTTGCCCAAGGACACAGCGACAGCAGCTGGGAGGGAGCGGGGATCGAACCGCCAACCCTTGCGTCATTGGCCGACCCGCTCTACCTCCTGAGCTAAAGCCGCCCCAGCCTCAGCCGAATGAATGAGGCTCATCCTTGATCTGAGCCCATCTCATCTTATGGATTTAAATTGGCTCCCCGTTGAAAGCAGAGTACAACAGTTGGAAACTTATCATCGTTTATATAAAATATGACATGACCTTTGTGCCAATGACTTCGCCAAGTACTTGCAGTATGTTCGTGACCTCCACAGCCGGAACACAAGAAGCCAGTGTAGCAGATTTGAAACCTGCCCAATCTGAAGAGCAAAAGTAGGAAGAAGTTCCTCCCTTGGATGTTTGTCGTGCATTCTCCAAAATAAAGTCATTCATTCATAAT
>NC_139641.1:8742111-8764611 GCF_964638095.1 Poromitra crassiceps
TCTTATTTCATACGCTCTCTCTTCAAAAGTGTTCGATTTTCATCATAATCTGGTTTTCCATAATAATAATAATAATAAGTTCAGTGTTTATGCCCGTGTTGCTGTCTGTTGTGTAAAACAACTAAAAGGAGAGCAGGTGATTACATGAAAGTGAGTGAGAAAAGGAGAAGATACTGAATAATGACATATAACAGTATAATCCTAATGTTAATTTAAAATTAAATATTCCTCTAAATATGGTCCAAAAAACGCCAAATTTTCCCTTCCTTACAGCACCCCCTTCCTTACAGCACCCCCTTCCTTACAGCACCCCCTACCTAAAAGTACTTCCAGCGCCACTGGTTTTACATAACCTAATTTGAAGCAGTTTTCTTATTTTTCCCAGTGAATATGTACTTTTTGTTTTTTAAGCATTGTATTCATGTCTGCACCTGCCAGTGGGCCATCACGATAAGCGTAGGATCATAATAATGTGTTAATTCCACTAGAGAGGAGAATCGCTGTTCTCAACAACAAAAGGAGGCCATTTACACCTGGCGCTAACATGTGTTTTCTGTGATCAGATTGCAATCAGATTGTGTTTTATCACTTGAAATGCCAGGTGTAAACACCCCCAAAACGCATTGAAGAAGGATTGCAATCTGATCGGCCAAACCACCTCCGGAGGTGGTCAGGGATGCATCGTGTGTACACATTGAACACAAGTGTAAATGCAATGTGTCCTCTCAATCTGGATACAGCAACTTTATGCGGATTGAGAGGACAACCATTTCTGCAATCTGGTTGCAATCAGATTGTAGAAAATGCATGTTAACGCCAGGTGTAAATGGAATCAGGCTGAAGTGATAAAATACAATCTGATTGCAATCTGATGGCAGAAAACGCATGTTAACGCCAGGTGTAAATGGCCTCAACATGTGCGCATGATATCGGCATCAGCAATCAGCCAAAAGAGGAAAACATCACAGATAGAAACTAATATAAAGAAGTAGAGTAGCCTCGTGATGGCCCGGTCACCACGATCCAAGCCTCCGTCACTATTTCAATTTGAGTGAAAAACAGTCTACCGCTCTCTATCTACATCTCCTTTGTGATTGGAAAATATTTCATAAGGGGAAACAATAAGAGACTAGAAGGGCACTCTTAGGGCTTTCACACCGGCAGGGCTCTGTGCCGGTTCCGGTTCCAGAACCCTAATCTGAACTGGCCGGCGCGTTCAGACCGAAAAAATAATTGGTTCGGAACCCGAAAAGTTGGTTCTCAGCGGAACCAAAAAATAGTTGGTTTTTCCTTGGGAACCGTGACATCATCAGTGGGCGTGTCTCGCCCCCTTCACCAAAACATGCAATATCCTGGTTGCTAATGTGGTTCCTCCTCTGGTCGTTAAGGGTGCCTGTTCAGAGGGAGGGGAACTGGTTGGAATAGCGTGAACCTCCCATGTGCTATGTCCTACCGGTGAAGCTTCCCCTGTCAGGTGAAAAGAAGCGGCTGGCTAACTGCCCATGTCTCGGAGGAAGCATGGAGCCAGTTTCGGCTCTCCCCAGATGGGCAGAGGGTGGAGCAGCAACCAGGATAAATACATTAAGTTAGCACTAATGGAGGATAAAAAGGGGGGGGGGGGGGGGGGGACTGTGTTGCTTCTGTCTCACTAGGGCCTGTACTGAGGGCCTCTATGAGGCAGGTGAGGTTAGGTGTAGTAGACCTCACCCCCAGTGGTGACTTCACTGCTGTCATGTAAAGAGATTCGATCGGCTTAAGGGGAACTTTGAGCCAGGACTCGCACCCATTAGTGTCCTCTAGAGGCATCAGCGGAGGACCAAAATGCGAGACTCATTAGCCAATGAACAGCCAGGAATGGGTCTCGCGCTACTTTTGCATGCTAAAATAAAGCTGATAATGTACAATTTGATTCAAGGGATGAAAAACCCTTTCAGAGTACAACACAAACTGTCTATTTTGCTGCAACTCGACAGTGCTGCTTTAATCCAGGACCTTACTTCCTGGAACTCTGGAGAGTAAAAAACTGGTCCATTGGAGTGAATGGAGATGTCGGGACTCTTCTATCTAGATGGCTCTGGCACCCATACAAGACAGCTGATGAGAAAGCTACAACCCGTCCACAATGTTTCATGGAGATCGGCCCAGTTGTTTTTCCCTAATCCCGCTGACAAACAGCAGAACGCGCCACAACAGAGAAAAAACAACAATAAAACAAAAATGAAATTCCTATGAGAGTACGGTGCGTCTACACTAGCCTTTGGTTTCACACAGTCAAAGCACACGAGAGAGAGAGAGAGAGAGAGAGAGAGAGAGAGAGAGAGAGAGAGAGAGGTAAAAAAGTCCCTAGATATTGTCGGGGACTTTCCCACTTTCTATTTCAGTTTCTCTATTCATCATTTCAGCCTGGCCCGGGATTTGAACCCTCGCCCTTTCTCGGTTCGTGGTGTACCGGCATGACCTTGGGCTGCCTAAGAAGAAATAAGGGAAAACACACACACACACACACACACACACAGTAACCAGTTCTGTTGGAGTGCTCAATCAGCAAGATTGTCTTAACGACGCACAACTGTGAGTGCCCTCGGAGGCAAATCTCCAGGGATAACACACGGGGATAACACACAGGGATAACACACGGGGACAAGTACCAGCCTGCTCAGTTCAACTCCCAACCAGCGGAGTTCACGGGAAAGGCCTCCGCTCTAAATTCACCACACATGTATCCAACGTTCTGCTTTTAAAAGTCTTCTCAGTCTCTTCTCAAAGCCCTTGTTAAAAAAAAAAAAAAAAAAACTTGAGTCAGATTTAAATTTGTGAATTTAAATTGATTTGATTTCAATTGATTATTGATTTTTTTTTTTTACTTGAAGAGCGTTCAAAGTTTGAAGTGAATGAATGAATGAATGAATGAGCTTTATTTGTCACCGTTACAAAAACAAGTTTAAGAACAACGAAATTGAAGCAATCCCCTATAGGTGCGTTAGACAAGACAATACAATAAGTCAAGGTAATAAAGATAAGGTATTTAAAAAGTAACGAGGTAATAAGGATAAAAGTGTTCAGTGTATAAAGTATGAGGTAATAAAAAAAGTAAAAAAAAAAAAAAAGTAAAAAGTGTCTAGTTTCAAGTTTGTTCTGTGTACACTCTTGTACACTGTAAAGTATGAGGTAATAAAAAAAGTAAAAAAGTAAAAAAAAGTGAAAAGTGTCTAGTTTCAAGTTTGTTCTGTGTACACTCTTGTACACACTTGTACACTGTAAAGTATGAGGTAATAAAAAAAGTAAAAAAGTAAAAAAAAAAGTGAAAAGTGTCATTTCAAGTTTGTTCTGTGTACACTCTTGTACACACTTGTATACTGTAAAGTATGAGGTAATAAAAAAAGTAAAAAAGTAAAAAAAAAAGTGAAAAGTGTCTAGTTTCAAGTTTGTTCTGTGTACACTCTTGTACACACTCTTGTACACTGTAAAGTATGAGGTAATAAAAAAAGTAAAAAAGTAAAAAAAAAAGTGAAAAGTGTCTAGTTTCAAGTTTGTTCTGTGTACACTCTTGTACACACTCTTGTACAATGTAAAGTATGAGGTAATAAAAAAAGTAAAAAAAGTAAAAAAAGTGAAAAGTGTCTAGTTTCAAGTTTGTTCTGTGTACACTCTTGTACACAGAACTGAAGCTCTTGTACACAGAACTGGGCTGAAGAAATTTGGCAAAAGCCAAAATTAAGAACATATTGTTTATTTAAAAAAGATTATAAATGTGAAAAATATGTTTTGTATAATTTGTCCAAAAGTCAGAGATGGCTCTGTGCACAGATAAGATGTGGCATCCTACCATTACATATTGAAACAGGAAGATACAGAGGGGTAGCTGAAGAGGATAGAATATGTGAATACTGTGAGTTGAATGAGGTGGAGAATGAAATTCATTTCATTTTATATTGTCCTTTGTATCATGACTTGAGAGAAATAATGTTTAAAAGAGTCCATACTCCTGAGCTAAATATGATAGATAGTGAGAACGGAGTAATACTCAAATTTCTTTTTGATAATATTTTTGCATTCCCTGAATTTCTTTCTAAAGCGTGGGACAGGAGGAGAAGGTTGACGTATAACTGATAGAGTTTATTCTTATTTATTTTTTTGTTTTATTTTCGTATTCTCTGTGCAGGTATGTATGAATGTATATGTATGTATATGTATAGGCATATTATGTCTGCATGTACATATACTCTCTAATTTGGGCTGCACTGAAAGCTTCTGGTTGGGTAACATACCAGAATGTTATGTTTTGTTAAATATTGAATGTTGATGTGTCTGATAATCCCATGTGGGATGGGTCATGTAATTGTCCTGACACGAAAATAAAATATTCATTCATTCATTCATTCATGTACACTCTATACTTCGGGACGGTCACTCCACTTAGCATATTTCCCAGTCCTATATATACACAGTCCTAAGGCATCGACAATGAACTTGGTTCTGTGTGCACATTTTTGAGCTCCATTGAAGGGAAGCTCACATCTAATTGCATATCAGTGGTGAAACTTTGATGAATGCGGGTCAACTCGGCGTAGCTCTTTCTAAATGACAATCGTAACGGCGACTCTGTCTTGTGATGAATAATTCTTCATTATGAAAGGGAAACCTCTCTCATGAGTACACACCAGACAATTGGACTCGAGTCATAGGGACTCGGACTCGAGTCGACTCGAGTCGCAAATTTGACGACTTCCGACTCGACTCGGACTTGGAAGGTAAATACTTGAAACTCGACTCGGACTTGGAAGAAAATGACTCGAAACTCGACTCGGACTTGTGACAAGATCAGCCGAGTGCACCAGCTGGGCGTACGCCTAGGTTTACACGCTACGTCCGATGTAGAACTCAAAGTTACGACTAACTTAATTTTATGACTAGTGCACCCTGTATGCGCTGCGTCTGTGTATGGAGCAGGCGTAAAAGTTACACCCAAATGCGTAGCTACTCACTGACAGCTGTCTCATCTTGATCTGCGCGTGATGCGGCCGGAATCTTCTCCAAAAATATCGATCGATATGTGCTGTAAATAGACGCATCAGCAATGTAATGCAGTGTAATGTAATCAGCGTCTTGGTACAAGGCTAATGCGTCGGAAGATCTTTCAATTTCTTCCTGACTTTGTCAACTGCCCGCAGTGCGCAGTCTGCCATCGCATTCAGTACTGATTGCACTTGTGATCAAACTGCTTGTGTTGGCGCTGTTAAATTGAGCTGTGAGAACGTTTCTATGCTTTGAATACAACTCTATAAGTTTGAGCTGAGTTGGAGCTGTCTGTCAGCTGTCTGGAGCTCGTCTGAGAGAAGTGTGTTGCTTGGCAACAAGCACGTATTAACGTGAAGGCGCACGTCTGCAGCCTAAACAATCTCTGCCTTGTCATTTTTTCTAACCTGTGACTCGACTTGACATAACCTATGACTCGACTCGAGACTTGACTTGAAATAACATTGTGACTTGACTTGACTTGACTTGCCGACAAAAGGAAAGACTTGGGACTTGCTTGAGACTCGGGACCAATTGACTTGAGACTCGCTTGGGACTCGGATCAGAGAGACTTGGACAATTGTCTGGTACACACAGCCACACATCTCATCACTGCATCTAACAGCCCACAACCATGCTGTAATATGCAATAAAAACCACTAGGGGGAGCCAAGTATATACGTAAGTATAGTATGATAATATGTATTGTGTAGAGCAGGGGCTCATGACATAGGGGCCCCTATTGGATGTGATTTTAGCCAAGGAACACAATCTGAGAAGATAGATAGATATGTTTTACAAATACATGTACAAATATATAAAATAATTACTATATCTGTGCTATCCTCTACTAACAGTGAAACTAAACTATTTAATTATTTTTGCTA
The DNA here is from genome assembly GCF_964638095.1 of Poromitra crassiceps. Lineage (NCBI taxonomy): Eukaryota > Metazoa > Chordata > Actinopteri > Beryciformes > Melamphaidae > Poromitra > Poromitra crassiceps. Next base: position 8,748,015 of record NC_139641.1, read on the forward strand.
GGGACTCCCTAGGATCTGGGGGACCCCTGGGGGTCCACTTTCTAGTCTGCTGATATAGAGCCACAATAGATTCATTTGCCTTATGTTATGATACCAGAGACATTTTTTTTCAGTTATCCTTCTGGTTGATTTTGTCTGTGGTAATAATGTGCAAAATGGATGAATATGATTTTTGTGTGCACTGACCAAATATGACACATGCCCCAAAAAAGACAGTTGAACTATAACATAGATTTCCTCTTTGAGCTCCTACTACTCTATTCAACAGCTTCTATCCCTGAACTACTAAAATATGCTATGTGAATGAATGAATGAATGAACGAATGAATGAACGAAGGAACAAAAGCCTCTCAAGTCCCATTGTTTAGCTTTTAGTACACAGGCGTACTGTAAGATGTCCAATAGAGACAGTCCGCATGTCTGGGAACGCCCATACAGGCTCTAGGAACGCCCACAATAGACGCTGGGTTAGCCTGGGGGCGGGGTCAGGGTGGGGTAAATCCCCCGTTCTATCCATTCAGCAAAGTTAGAATTTAGCTGATAGCCCAGCCCAGGCAGACAAAAGGTTGCTTTGTTGTTTCTCATGATGTTTGATGTTTTTCATTAGTATTCATTCAGCAGTATTGCTTTTAGGAATGCACAATATATATCGGGCTGATAGATTATCGGCTGATAATGGGAAATGTATATTATTATATATTATTCAGATAATTAAATTATAGACGAATAATATCCATACAAAACTAGTTGTTTACAAGGAAAAACTCTTTTGGATAAAATTACATAGGTTGAGGCCACGTCTCGTCATAGATGTTGGTTTAGCTGGCTCAGCCTGGCTGGGGGCGGGGTCAGGGTGGGGTAAAAAACCCCGTTCTATCCATTCAGCAAAGTTAGAATTTAGCTGCTAGCCCAGCCCAGGCAGACACGATCGGGGATTTAACCACAGCAGTAAACGCACATCTGAGCAGACGTCTTGTGTTCTGCTCTAGAACCCCTAAACCTGTAGTTTAGAGCCGCAGCACCGTCTTTTGGTGAGTCAGCCCATGAGATATATGGGCGGTTTTACCCCACTCGCGCGCCAGCCGTTTAACATTTTGTGGGCGTTCCCAGACATGTGGACTGTCTCTATGTTCTTGAACAAAACGCAGCCTTATAACTGGTGACATGAACGTAGCTTGGCCACACCTCCGGGGGGCGCGGGTGAGGGACAGCTGTCTCGCTCGTCAGTCTTTGAGAGCGCTCCTGTCATTAAGGTGTGAAGGACAGTGTGGACACTGTTCCCCACACACAGTTTGACCAACGATTTGCTTCAATTTGGGCTGGCAAAGGATTCAGACAGAGCCTGGCTAATGGACACTAGGGCTGGGTTAAAAAAGAAAATCTATATATCGATATTGAATCAATATTCATGTGAAGGAACAAGTATCGATACATAAATCCCAGGATCGATCTTTTAACACATTCACTGCCAGCCTTTTTTTTTTACTGTAGGTAGGTTCTGCCAGAGTTTTTTTTTGAGGATTCTGGCTCATTTTACAAGAGCCGAGGATTATTTTCTGCTTTGACTTTGTGAACACAAAGTTCACAAAAGTACTAATAGAATGTGTGCTTTCTCTGTCTAAAAGAGTTAGTTTGTAGAGTTAGTAGTTATGTAGATATTAGCCGTTGAGTACAGCATGGTTTCATCGTCTGAGACTGAAAGCTGAGATAATCGCAGTTTTGTGAAATTCAATCAAACAGGCAGAACAGTCACTTTAACCATTTATTTTTGGCATCAGTGAGAGATCAGACATCTAAACAATATAGTTCTGAACGCCCTCTCCTTCAAACTCCTCCCTCCGTGGGCGTGTCTGGTGGCTTTCAGCCCCGTTTGTGACAAGCGAGTGTTCTGCTGCTGCTGCTGCGAGTTTGAGCAGCCTCCCTCCCTGGCAGCGAGTGTGGATAGGGCTCACTCGTGTCTTGGGTTTGAGAGCTTTGATGAAGCTTTGTGCGATTCTAGGCTTTATGCTGCGTGTTTCAAAGTGTGTTTTCCACCCAGTCTATTTTTGGAATCCCCCACCGCCAGCTCCCAGCGCGATAATGCGCGAAAGTGAAAGCGTTTTCGCCAATCCATTTTACAGTAGAGAATGGTTTCCTCGCGCGTTCCCCTACAGTTTTGGCTCTGCTTTTGCTAGTGTGGAGAGCACTGTCGCCACTTAGTGGGTCCGTGGAATGGGTTGTACATGTTCGCCGGCTCCAATATTTTTATAGGAGACGTGGGGGGCATTGATCCACGTAGCACCGTCAAAAAAAAATATATTTTTTTTTTGACGTCTCAACTCGTCATTGGCAGTGAACGTGTTAAAATGCATTTTACAGAAAAATAAAAAAATAAAAAAAATAAACAGGCTGTAATATTATAGGCTGTGTGTGGTAGTTAGAACATAGTTTCAAGTTGACGTTTATTTATGTTTGTAGTTGAAACAAAAACATAAATACTGTAGGCTACATGTGCATTGTGCATGCACCATGAGCCAGATGTACAGACCTCAAATCTGTTTGCACTATAATGTTTGTGAACTGGAAATGTTCATGAGCTGTATTTAATTGTATTTAATTTTATTTACAAAGCATTTATACTTTATGAAACACTGTTTACAGTTACTGCTGTTCAATGATTCTGTTGTATAGTGGAAATCTAAATGTGTTTGGCTTCTCACAGAAGACTGTAAAGAAAGAGACAGAAGACTGTAAAGAAAGATAAGATGCTGAATGACTATGTTGGTCATGTGTAAATAAAAAAGAATTCCATGATGCAACTGCTTGCTTTATGGTCAATTCTTAATGTAAATATTAATAATTTTTAATAATGCACCAGGTTAGAGGGTTCCTTGTACAATTTACAGCATTAGTTCTTTGAGAATCTCTTCCATTACCAAAGCAAAACTGGTATTGTAACTAAAATATCGAATCGTATCGTATCGGAAATCGTATAGACTTGGGACCTTGTGTATCGGAATCGTATCGTATCGGGAAGTCAGTGGCGATACCCAGCCCTAATGGACACACAGCATGCATTTTGCAAAACTGCAGCAAAGAGTGGCAGGCAGAGTGAAAATAGTAGCTCCAGGTTAGCTGGTTCGTTGTACACATCCCCTTCCTGGGATGGGGCGGTGTAACTTGGCGCAGTACGGTGGCGCAGTCGGTAGCGCTGTCGCCTCACAGTCAGAAGGTCCTGAGTTCGATTCTCGCCTGGGACACTGTGAGCGCTGTGGTTGTGTTCCCCCCATATCTTCAGTGCCCACTGCCCAGGTGGGGTATCTCGTCATAAGGGCCTTTCTCTCTGTGTGTGGAGTTTGCATGTTCTCCCTGTGCTCCCCCAGGGGGTTCCTCCGTATATATAACCCCCCCACTAAAAACATGCAGAAGATCAGATCGTCATCCGACCAGTGACGACAACATCCGAAGTTGGTCCCCGGGCGCTGTACGAGAAAGCGACCACTGCTCCTGGCCTGCCCCCCGGAGGAAAGGACATGCCTGGATGGGTTAAATGCAGAGGACACTTTTCACCGGCCACCGTCAGCATGAGTGTGTTGTGGCCGCATGCATGTGTTGTGGTGTTCGTGTGACAATAAAAGACGGGCTTGTCCGTTCAGAGAGTTTTTTTTTTTTTGTTTACTTTGTCTCCAGCACGAGTGGCTAATGCTAAAGCTAATCTATGCCCTTTGAGGAGCTTCTGCTGAAAAGGTGTCAGGTAGCCGTATCACAGGTGCCTGTGAATCACAGGCGGGTAATCTGCAGGTATTAATAGACAGGTAAGCTGCAGCAGCTACTTATAGATCTGTGCCACAGGGACAGGGTGCGTATGAGGCCAGAGACAAGGCTGAGGACACTACAGGACACAGCATGCGGGACAAGACCTGAAGACAGATAGCACTGTCATTATATTCATTCAGCACCCGTCATATAGTATGGGACACTAAAGAATCAGGAATGTGTCTTCTCTTTAGGACAACGTATGTCACGAGCAGTGTTGGGCAAGTTACTGAAAATTGGTAATTAGTTACAGTTATTAGTTACTTCTGTCAAAAAGTAATTTAATTACTTTAAAGTTACTAGTTACTTCAAAGTAATTAGTTACTAGGGAAAGTAACTTTTGCGTTACTTTTCAAAGTCCGCTTCGATTGTTATTCATTCACATTATGTTAGCCTATCAAGGTCATGAGCCTCTGGGGCTCGGGCTGCAGCTGCAGCTCTCTACCCGGACTGAGCATCAGAAACCGAATAATCTTCTGAAGTTGTCCGTTATTTTTCATGTCCTAAAGTAACGAGTAACTAGCCCAGTTACTTTTTTAGTAACTGTAACTGAGTAACTAAATTTGAAAAGTAATTAGTTAGATTACTAGTTACTGCAAGAAGTAGTTAAATTACAGTAACTAGTTACTTAGTAACTAGGTACTCCCAACACTGGTCACGAGTCGTCATGCAGACATAAATGCAGTCCGCATCAGGGCTGTGGTGGGGGTAAAACAGAAATTGGGATGAGAAATTAGTATATTTCCCATTGACCTATATATATATATATATATATATATATATATATATATATATATATGACATATATATAATGGACCAACATAGCTCATTGACTTTGACACAGCAAAATGAAGCTCACTTCCGGATATAATTTGATTTCGTTTGATTTGTTGAATGGATTAATGCTACACGGAAGTACGAGGGGAGGGGGCGGCTGCCCCTAGCGGCTGCCGGGGGAGTTTCCGAATTTGCCCTGTCTCCCTTATCGCCGTAATGCATTATGGGTAGTCAGCTACTGTGGCTAATGTAGCCGCTAACGCTACTTACTTTACATTGCAGTAAAACGGCACTGAATGACCAAATTGATTTAACTTTTAACCATTTCGAGAAACACTGTTTCCATACGGACCCCCAGCGTTGGTTAGTTGTTGTTTATAACGTGACTCTATTTAAAACCTTATCGTACTCCGGTTTCTGTGCTGAATCCAATGGTCTGAATACAGAGAAGGCTTAAGGCTTTATCTAACGGTATAAATAACGTTAAATGGTCCGCATTGTTATGGACGTTAGATGTATGGTATCTATATAGTTACGTGTGTCTACTAACATTATTAAAATATCATAAAGTAACGCTATTTTCTGATAATTTGCTCAACTATACTTGCTACCTGATGCCTTGCGGCACATTGCTGCCTCTACCGGTCGGAAGTATTACTGTTCTTTTTATCCGATGTTTGTCGTCAATTTTCCTCGAAATGGGGCTATCATTTGGAAAACGGAGCACGTTAGAGCATGAAAAAGACTTGAAATTGTTTTTTCAGACCATACACTAATTTGGAAAGTGTTCATTTAATACATAGACCGAGAGAGAAGTTGTCTCGTTTCCCATATAGTTGAATGGTGATGTTCCTGGGAGTGCTACACAAGCTGCGACCCCCACTGGCCATTTGGAAATAATGCAATTTCCGCATTGGCGTCAAAAATAGGCAGGCTGAAATGCCCACTGATATTTCCTAATAATACTGTAATAATGAAAACCCCAAAAAATGGCTGGAAAATCAACATTGCCCATTATAATAAATCACTCCCACTATATGGGAGTGAGAGAAAGCGAGTGGGAGAAAAGAACTCTCCTAGTAAAGCCAACCTAGATTGGCCTCTGGAGGCAATTGATTGAACTGTCTGCTTACAAAGACACACAATTGGCAAAGTCCCACGTTTGACATACGATTGAGTGCGTCGCAATCAGTCACACGATCGAACACAAAGGTCCACCCAAATGCAGGGCAGACAGATGGATCTGACACAGGGGGGAAATAATAACACGAAGATCGTGGAGCTGGGAGCAAACCGTGCTGGTTTGTCTCTTCAGAATCAGAATCACTTTTATTGCCACAGTATGCAAGTTACATACAAGGAATTTGTCTTAACACATTGAATGCCAGCCATGTTTTCATTCCTGTAGGTAAGTTGTGCCAGGGGTGTTTTTGACGATTCTGGCTCATTTTAGAACAGCCGAGGATTCTTTTCTGTTAAGAATTCATGATCACCAATCATCTAAAAATAACTAATAGAATGTGTGCTTTCTCTGTCTAAAAGAGTTAGTTTGCAGAGTTAGTAGTTATGTAGATATTAGCCGTTGAGTACAGCATGGTTTCAGCGTCTGGAAATTTATTCAGAGATAAATGGCTTTTTGTGAAACAGTCACTTTAACCATTCATTTTTGGCATCAGTAAGACCGTCAGACATTCTAAACAATAGTTTTGAACAGTAATTTCCTCCATAACAACAGGAAACACCCCTCTCATTCAAACTCCTCCCTCCGTGTGTCTTCTCCTCCTTCCTCCTGGCTGTACAGCGGGCGTGTCAGAAGCGCTTTTGCTGCTGCCTGCCTGTGTGCCTGCCTGCCTGCTTGCCTGCGTGCGTACGCTCCTTGTGCGAGTCAAGATGGGCCGGGGAATGCGTGGGCGATGGGCAGATGTTGATTCTGGCCTTTCTGAGGTGTTTCAAAGTGTGTTTCACCTATGATCTATTTTGCAAATCGCTCTCCGCTCTCTGTGTGCTGCTGCCGGTGCGCGGCCGCTCTCAGGCAAGACAAGTCTTGAATGGATTACTGTAAAATCGCCACGGCATTTCCTTGAACGGCTTGGTCCCGCGGCAGTTTTTTCTTTGATTTCGGTCGTCTGGGGGAGCACTGTCAACACTTAGTGGGTCGGTAAAATAGATTATACACATTATCTTGCTCCAATAGTGATCTCGAAGATGTAAAAGTTGTTGATTGATGTACCACCGTCAAAAAAAAAAAATGTTTATCTAAGACGAGTAAACTCGGCTCTGGCACTTAAGCGTTGGATTATGTAAGACGAATTATTTCGGCTATGGCACTTAAGGTGTTAAGGGGCGTTCACACCGAGATATTTATTTTTCGCTCTGTCGCTCAAGTCAACCCTTTGGAATCGCTCTGTCGCTCTGTTTAAATCGCTCATCAACAGGCACACGAAATGACGGACATGTGGGGGATATAACGTTACGCAATGTCATGCTGTTTGTCCACTACGAGCCACCGTCATTGTTTACAAGCTAAGCCTATCAGCGTGCTCCTAATGCGAGCTGCATACCGGTAGTACAGACTTCACTTCATGTCAGCTGTCAGCCTGTCAATGCGGTTTGTTGCCACACAATAAACCAGCGGTTTGTTCCAAGCCAGTGTGATCCTTGACTCGCTCTCACACGGAAGCCAATCAGCGTTGAACAGCGAGCGACTGATGCCAGCGTATTTTCGCTCGAGTTGGAATATTTCATCTTGAGCGACGAGCGTATCTTCTCCCTATCGCTCTGTCTCTGTCGCTCGGACGCCCAGCGATTATTCTCCCAGGCGAATATACGCTCAATCGCTCGTTTGCATTGACTTTGTATGTAAACTCGACGCCAGCGACTAACTTTAATAGGTCGGTGTGAACGCAGCTTTAGTGTCTGTATGCAGCGTAGCGGTCACATCAATATACAGAGATAAGAAGTAGGAAGAGAACTAAAGACAATCACAAAGCTGCAAGTGGCTATAATAGTGTTTATAGGGATAAGACTCTAAGATCAGGAGAAGACGGCTAGACTCGCACATCAACATTGTATGTTATTCCATTCCAAAATCAGGACATTGAAATGAAGGCACTATACAAGAGACACAGCACGCTCCTTCTCTGTCTTCCTCGCTCTCTGCTTCGGATTGGTTGCCTTCCATGGCAGCAGAAAGCAGATGAAAAATTGGTCTAATCAAAAACTAATCAGAGGAATAGAGTGGGTCACTACCGTAAATATTCTAAATAATAACATGCCGTGCAATTGCAAAATTTGACAGGGCAACATTTCTGTGAAAAAAATCTCAATTGCGCACTTATTACACTTACTGTGCGCTGCCGTGCCAATGGTTAACCCTTCACGTGCCAGAGGTGGCACCCGTGCCATAGGTTGCTGACCCCTGAGAGCTAGAGGTTACGGTCAGCCCTCTGTTCTGATGTTGCTTGACCTATCGGCTGCCTTTGACACGGTTAACCACCAAGTCCTCCCCTCCACACTCACTGAGCTTGGCTTCTCTGGATCTGCTCTCCGACCTCTCATGGAGATCCTTCGGAGTATCTTAGAGAGTGAGTGTGTGTGTGTGTGTGTGTGTAAATCCCACTGCTTGTCCACAGGGGTACCTCAAGGGTCAGTGCATGGTCCCCTTCTCTTTTCAACATACACCACACTTGGTGCAGTCATCCACTCACATGGCTTCTCTCATAGCATTCATATGCTGACGATAGCCTACCCAGCTCCTCTTCTCGTTCCTGCCAGACGAACGCCCAGGAACGCCACCTTCAGCTTAACCTGTTCAAGTCTGAGCTGCTCATTATACCAGCCAGTCCCTCTGTACAACAACAGATCAGTATACAGCTCCAATCAGCTCAGCTCATTCCCACAAAGTGCCAGAACCTTGGGTGTCAGGACTGATGACCAACTATACTTTAAAGTCGAACTGAACCTGTTCATCACGTGCATAATGACTCCATTTCAGACTGAAAACATAGTTTGTCTAAGATGACAGGTTGAGAGGCGGGTCATAGTATCATGTCGATGATTTTATTTGACAATTCTGGGGACAGGATTGGGCTTTGGCCAATCCTGGCGTGTTCCGCCTCCAAATCGAGTGGGATTCAGCGTGTTGTGGCGCTCCCCTCGGGAAGAGCCTTTTGACAGGAGGAGTGGAGCTCAGCGAGCCGCAGGCAGCCAGCTGCCTTCGTGTTGCCGAGCGGAGAGTGCAGCACGTCGGCCTGGAATCTCCGAAGTGCGACCCCTGACAACCAAGCTCTCGGATGCGCGCGCCATTATCGCTGCTGTAACGATACGATATCCCTGGAATGCGCGTTTTAACGAGCCAGTTACATTTCTTTGCATTCTTAGAGATTATACTTTTTGTTTTTTGTTCATGTTTCTAACAATTGGCCAAGTTAGTAGTTAGTTTATGGGATAGGAATTCTGGCAGATGACAGGCACTATTTTCGACTTCATTTGGAAGAGAAAATTATCCAGAAATGAAGATTTGATTGACAGCTGCATTTCGTGATATGATTGGTTGAAATGGGGTAGAAATATGATAGTACTAGGTGACGTCAGCAAACTGTACATTACTGTTATCAATGAAATCTTGAAAAACGAACTTTTGATGTGAAAAAGTGTGAAAAACTAAAGAAATTAGATTGTTGTGATTTGTTTTGCATACATTATTAAATAGGTGCACTGCATACCCAGGTATTTGAACTAAAAGAAAAGAAAAGAAAAGTCATTCTTGGGTTCAGCTCGACTTTAAGGAGCATGTGTCTTCTGCCGATTTGCCCTGTAGAGCATCGGGAAGATCAGACCCTATCTGACAACCTATCTGAACATGCAGCACAACTCCTAGTACAGGAGCTTATAACATCATGCCTTGACTACTGCAGGCCCTTCCTAGCCTGGGTAAACCCAGCCCCCAGTGACCTGCTCTCAGGCTCACCCTGCTTACAGTCACAAGACGCACTCTCTGATTGGCCGATCACGGCAGGACTGATGTTGGCAGTCACGCCGTCACTCATTGGCTGCGGGTCTGCGTGGGTCTTTCAATCGCCCCATAAATCGATTTGAATGGCTCGGGGTCTAGACGCTAGTGACTGGGAACTGAGAGAGCAGGTCACGTGGGGGCTGGGTTTACCTAGGCTAGGCCCTTCCTGGCAGGGCTCCGGGCATATACGCTCAAACCTCTGCAGAAGGTACAGAACGCGGTGGCGGATCTGGTCTTCAACCAGCCCAAAAGAGCACATGTCACTCTGTTGTTCATATCCCTCCACTGGCTCCTAGACTGCTGCCCGCATTCAAGTGGATTTTATTTATTTATTTATTTCGGTCATGGGCAATTAAAACATTTCATAAAATAAAACAAAAAAAGTACAAACAAAGCAGCACAAGGCTGTTAGACCGAAAAGGTGTAGGCTGAAGCTATAGCTTAAAGCGCCTATGTATATATATTTAATATGTGATTTCCAGTTAAGTCTTTCGTGCTTCCCTACAAAGCAGCAACCAAAATGGTTCTGACGTACCTGAACTGTCTCGTTCAGGTCTAGGCCATGGATGTATTAAAAGAACTGGATAGGGGACGAGCCACGCCCACCCATGCATTCGGACGGAGGCTGCTCACTGGCGCATGAAGCCATCATGGGGGCTTTTACTTCCTGATTACTTCCTGACCATGCAGCCCAAGGTGAAGTGCGCATGTGTGCCATGACATATTCCATGACGTCTCCCACCCCTCCCACCCATGCATGTAGATGTAGATGAAGAAAATACACCCGTATACGGCTCTTAGTGGCTTCTGAAGAAAAAATGACTCATAAAAAATTAATTGATCATTAAAAGAGTCGTTTTATACTTTGAGTGACACCCGGAAAAAACAGCTGCCGGGGTCCCCCATGCAAGTGGATGGGAATTTTCCTTTCTGGGCTGTATGGTGTCACGTGACTTGCAATACAGAGCTTCGCCACCATGTTCAAATGGCTTCACAGCCCAGCGCTATTCCTGGGGGCTTGGTCTAGGCTCCCTCCCATCCATTACGCTTTGCCAAGAACGGTGCCTGGTGCTGCCGCCACAACAAAGCCCTCAGTCTCTAGCCAGACTCTTCTCTTCTGTGGTTCCTCAGTGGTGGAACAAGTTACCAAACTCCATTAGATCCAGCTCTTTAGTAGATACCTTCTCACCTGATGGACTGTGTAGAGTGCATCTATGCACTCTATGCATTGCCTCTATGCGCTGCCTCGTATGTCCTGTTGGACCAGAACTTAGCGTTATGGCACTTAGAGGCCATTTACACCTGGCATTAACATGCGTCTTCTGCCATCAGATTGCAATCTGGTTGCAATCTGATGGCAGAAATGGGTGTCCTCTCAATCCGCATACAGTTGCTGTATCCAGATTGAGAGGACACATTGCATTTACACTTGTGTTCAATGTGTACACAATGCATCCCTGACCACCTCCGGAGGTGGTTTGGCCGATCAGATTGCAATCATGTACGCGTGTAGTAGCAGCACGCGTAATCCACCAGTGTCAAGTGACTGCAGGTTAGCAAGCAACAGCCAGGAAGTTAGGCATAGCAAGTTAGTCTAAAACAGGAAGTTGGGTTGTTCTGCCTTCAGAGTAAAAGCGTAATTTGTCACTTATGAAAAAAAGAGGGAAAAAAGAGCTCTGCAAGGCAACAAATGTTTAGAGAAGTATAATAGTATACAAAAATCGAAATCGAAATCGAAAGTCGAGTTTTGAGAGAAAAAAATCGTCAATTTGATTTTTAGGCAAAATCCAACAGCCCTAGTTTGTAGATTATTATGTTGATGATCGGTGGGGCAAGTTCTTTGGCATGACACCAACAATTTGCTGACAAATGCCACGATAAGCCGCTCAATAGCTTCCCATTCCAGAAATATGAAATAATGCCAGGTCATGTTCCAACAAAGCCCTACTGTTCTTCTCTCCACCAGAACACTAAGAGGTTTATGACAAACACAGCAAGTAGCTGCAGGCTCTATTAAAGTCCTATAAGAATAAAAGAAAATGAGTTCAATAACGTCAGCGAGGATTATCGCCCCACTGCGAATAGCGGCTAATAATACTAAGACGGATACTGAGGCCGCATTCAAATCTGTGCTCAGCTGATGCAGGGTAGCATTGTGAGCAGCACAGCATGTCATGTAGCTTACACGTGTCAACATGTGGGACCTGATGAAGTGCTAAAGCTGTAAAGGTAAAGTGGCACCCCCGCTGGCCACAAGTTGTCACCCACTACTTGATAATAAGTAAGAAAAAGAGAGAGAGGTAGCGAGAGAGAGAGAGCAGGGAGTTCCCCAAGCCCCGGCAGCCGGCTATTTCTCCGCCTACTGGCCTCTGGCCTACCGGTTACTTTATACACTGTAAAAAAAAAAAAAAACTAGAACGACCGCAACGCGGACTTATGCCTCCGCCATTAGTTCATTCTTGAGTCCAAATCGCCATTTGAGGCAAATTGGAAGAAATTCCGTCAAGGCGCTCCTGTGATGTTGCGTTACAGAGCTTGGAAATTGGGTGTGTGAGAGGTCACAGTGACCTTGAACTTTGACCACCAAAATCTAATCAGTTCATCCTTGAGTCCAAGTCGATGTTTGAGACAAGTTTGATTAAATTGCGTCAAGGCATTCCTGAGATATCGCGTTAACAAGCTTGAAAATGGCGTTCGAGAGCTCACCTTGACCTTTGACCTTTGACCACCAAAATCTAATCAGATCATCCTTGAGGATTCTTGAGGCAAATTTGATGAAATTCCGTCAAGGCATTCCTGAGATATCGCGTTAACAAGCTGGAAAATGGCGTTTGAGAGGTCACAGTGACCTTGACCTTTGACCTTTGACCACCAAAATCTAATCAGATCATATTTGAGTCTAAGTCGATGTTTGAGGCAAATTTGATTCAATTCCGTCCAGGCGTTCCTCAGATATCGCGTTAACAAACATCGTACGGACGGACGGACGTACGTACGTACGGACGGACGGACGTACGGACGGACGGACGGACAACCCGGATCCATAATGCCTTCGGCCTGGCTATCGCCGGCGGAGGCATAAAAATGCACCTGAACGCAACATACAAGATACCCGCTGAATAAGTGTCCAAATGTTCATGTCATTCTGGCCAATACTCCACTTCTGTTATAGCATTTCAGTCTGGAATATGGAATATCTTTCAATAATCTTTATGACTAAAAGGCATTTTTGTGGTCCTCTCTATCATCAAAGTTCCTGGGTTACGGGCATGACAATATTTGTTCGGCCCCCTGCAACAATTTGGGTTTGCAATATGGATATTGTTTTATTTATAATTAAATTGAGCATTGGGCCTGTATATGAATGTTTATTTGTATTATTTCAATTGTCACACTCATGGATACATATTTGAGGTTTGTTTATTAATTGGGAAAAGGACCACTGGAACAAACGCCGCGAACATGATCCGGCTACTTTTTCAATCTGACTGGCTACTCAAAAGTTTGGGGAACTCTCTGAGAGCAAACAGCAAATGACAACGTAATGAAGTTCTTAAGAGATACTGGGCCCTATCTTGGTACAGGCGATATCCCCCATTAGCGCTTGCGCACCTGTTTGCGCGTGCCTTAACGCAGGCAAGATAACAGTCCGCCTTGCGCATTTTGTCCAGGTGTTGTGCCGAGTTTTGCACCCCCGCCCCGGCAGCAAAAAAAGCATCCCCACCTCACGGGAGCATAATTGTAATGATTTATACAGAAACATAACTGTTTAAAAATGATATAATTGTTTGGGTATAGACGTGACCTCCCTGGTTTTAAGTTAAAACAGCCCCAAAATCTCGTGCGGATGCCATACTCGCGGGGGAGCATAATTTATCACAACAACGGGCGCAAACGCAGATTAGAGGCGTGCCAAATCATTTATGCATTTGGGCGGTGTTAACCACCAGAATTACTCACAGGTGTGGCCTGGCAATGCCTGGGCGTTACATCAATCAGATTGCCGTCTTGCTGTCCATGTAATACAGTTTGCGTGAGGCATGCTGTACTTCTCCCCATGCGTAATGTGGATAGGTGTATGCCTATTGACTGTATATATTATCCCTATCTCATAACGACACCATCACATCATATACCTGTTAAAAACATCTGAGTTTTGATGCAATTCTGGTTATTTTGTTGACTGGGGTGGGACAATAGAAACGTGTTTGCAGCGGGTAAACGGCGGAAACAAAATAAAAGATTGGAGGATTTACAGTGGACTCAATTAAAACTCGACGTTTCTGCGCTGCACGGAGAGTATGGTGCGCTCCAGCGCAGCGAGGTATTTTTCCGCGTAAGGCCTTGGCCACACTGATCCGTGGTGTCTGTCCGTGTGCGTTCATTTCTCTGTTCACTTCCATTCATTTTCAATGACAACTGTCCGACTGTCCGTGGAGCACTCAGAAGCGTACGTATCCAGAAAATTTGCATACGTTTTGATGGACAGAAAGTTGAAGAGGGATGAACTTTTTCTGGATGGACGTATCGGATGGTCGGATAGTCACTGTCCGTTTAGCCAATCAGAGTCGAGGTCTCGAGAGGAGGCGTTCCGAGATTTGTTTCAACTTTTCAAAGAAGATGGCGGCCGAGGCGGTGAAGGAGGCTATAATTAATGCTGTGTTCACCATCCCACCACCACAACGTGATAGTCAGTGTCACCGTCTGATTTCACCATCTAATCTGGTCATTCGGTGGCATTTTATTGCCACATAAGTAACGTAGCGCACAGAGCTAACAGCTAGCTGACGCCAGCTTTCTTCTTCTCTGGGTTTATAGGCGGGTCGCTGACACCTTCAAGGTGCTTACCGCCACCTGCTGTACAAGTAGGTTACTTGTACATGCAACGGACATAAATCTATCCGTCTATCCGTTCTGTCCATTTTATGACGGATCAGTGTGGCCAAGGCCTAAGAGGTCCTTTTCAAAGCTCTTAGCGCAAAGTAATTGCGCGTTGCTGACGATAGGATAATGCCATCTATCCCCACATTTTAGCGCTGAAACGCCTGCTTTGGCATGTGGCACGCCTATGCCCAGTACAATTATAACAGGCGTGCGCTTGTGTCCGCCCCCAATTTGCATTGTGCACGGCGTTAAATGAGCGCAAATGCTAAATTTGCGCTTTTGGGAAGTTAGGGCCCACTGAGTTATCAATATAGAGCAAGTAAAAGAAAAAAGAAAAACCATAACCAGATAACAGAAGCTGTGTCAGCACCGTCACTCAGGACACACAGAGGATGAATGGCATTTCTTACTCTGTAATACCAACATATTACAGACACTATTTCACTCATTTAAAATCATTTAACACACACCTAGGAGTTGATCTGTATACAAAACAGCTGAAGCAAAACAACAACCTCTATACACAGCTCTTTTGTCAACAGGAAAAGTCTAAAGTTGAAATCAAAACCATTTGAGGACTATGTTTTACACTTTCCTACACCTCGACCCCACCTGTGCCGATTAAAAAAGGCCATTTCTCGAATGTGAAACCCATCTGTGCTCGTCCCTCTGCCCTGTTCTGCTGAGCTCCGTTCATCTGGGCTCGTCCCTCTGCCCTGTTCTGCTGAGCTCCGTTCATCTGGGCTCGTCCCTCTGCCCTGTGCTCCTGAGTAGAGCCCGACCGATACTGGATTTTGGAGGCCGATGCCGATACCGATATTAGGAAGTAAAAAAAAAATTGATATTGATATATCGATATATCGGCCGATATTCTTATATTATATAATACACATTATAAAACGGCTCTCTCAAATCAAGCAATCTGATTGGTTCACAGCCATTGTATAATTCCAGTAACCGAGTTCAATAACCCATGGCCATGGGTTATTGGTTGCCATGGCAACTCTCTTACTAAGAGAGTAATAATAAGGCTTACCTCAAATGACAACGTAGAAAAGAAAAATGGCGGAGACAGCTGTCAGATCCTTGTGAATCGATCTTCGCTTATAACTTTACTAATACTTCGCAGAAAATGATGTTTTGTACAAGAATAGATGCGGGCTAATGTCTTCTTTGCAAAAAAAAGGCTGTTAACCCCGCATTTAACCCCGCAACGTTAGTTGGTGTCGGGCTTTGCAGAAAGCATTCAGCTTCTCAGCAAGCGCTGAGAATGCAACGCTGCGCTCGCGCTGCCTGTCGGGGTTTCCAGAAAGCTCTCAGCTACTCAGCAAGCGCCAGGATTGGCCAATGTCAACTTCAGTCTCCAGAACGATCCAATCAAATCACCCGCATGTTCTTGCGGTCCCGCCTTACAGTAGTGTTTCAACTGACTCTATCAGAATGACATGCCAGTCGGAGTCGGACTTATAGTATTATTATTATTATTATATTATCATACTTGGAAACCGTTTTATAAAAGCAATATAGCACTCGAGCTGCGTGTGTTGTGGAATATATCCCCCTGCTCAGCAGTTATCCCACTCGGCCTGCGGCCTCGTGGGATAACAGCTGATCAGGGGGATATATTTGGCACAACACACTGGCTCTCATGCTATATTGCTTAATTATATTACACAATTATTTTGCAATGATCCCTCAAATATCAAACACTTGACAAAGATATGACTTGACATGACTTGAGATATGTAATGTAGGCAGGATATTTTACAGCTTATCAATACACTTTATTGTCCAAAATGACATCAATGCAATGAAAAAGTAAACCGAACTCGGAGTTGAATAATTATAAATAACTAGAAATACAAAAACACAACCAGAACAAATATAAAATAGAACTTGAGTTAAGAAAAAAAGATCAAATATACACGACATGGTGTCGATAACTTAAAAAATACAAAATAAAAAAATATCGGCCAACATATCGGCCGATAATATCGGTGAACCGATATAACGGTCGAGCTCTACTCCTGAGCTCCGTCCACAGCCAGGAGAAATGACAATGTCATTTCTGCTCCATTTATTTCCCATGCCGGCGCGAAGCGTTCCGATTCGCTCGCCGAGCCCCGC
>NC_139641.1:8767111-8827111 GCF_964638095.1 Poromitra crassiceps
CTAATTAAAATACAAAAATACAAAAGTACAAACAGCACTGCAGTCAGTGAACAGGAAGTGTGTCACACAGATACAGAAGTGTTTAAGACATTTAAATACACCATCCAACAGAATTCATGCGCACGGTTGTGTTGTAGCGGTCGAGTCCTAGACTCATTTTCAGGACTCGTGAGGTTTATTCCTGAGTCACATTCAAACTGACGAGGTCAATGAACGTCACTTTAATCCCACCTCTTTTTAAACATCAAATTCAAATTCCCTCAAACTCAAGGACCCACCAACTAGAATCGTTTAGACACAAATCAAAGTGAATTATTGTCACAACACTGATAATGTTTAGAATGAGAACTAGCCGGCCTTATGCTCACAGAAAACATTAAGAAAAATAGGCTTGAATGTGTCAACACTAGGGGTGTCACGATACACTCAGTTCACGATACGATACACGATATTGGGTTCACGATAACGATACGATATTTTAACAATATTCTTTTGCGATCGATTTGTAAGTTGAGGGGGCATCCTCCTCCACGCTAATTTGAGTCATTTCACCATTTTCATCCTCCGTGTGTCTGTAGCGTCCCTCGTCTGTTCAAACAAAGCAATGAAAAGGAGAGCGAGCATGCAATCAGATGCAGATCAGTGAACCACCATGTTCAGCTTCTTTTTCTCACGATATGAGATTTCATCTCAACGATACATATTGTCACCTTTTGATATCGCGGTATATTGTGACATCCCTAGTGAACACTTCTCAACTCTTCGAGCACTTTCAATGAGCCATGTATTTTATAAAAAAAAAAAATCAAATTCACAAACTCTCAGGGAGTTCAAGCACTAGTGGTAGTGGGGATTTGATTTGTAGCCTGTGTGGGATTTTCATTGTGTGTGTGTGTGTGTGTGTGTGTGTGAGCAGATTGGCGTCTCATGCTATAGGCCAAACAGCAGGAGCAGGAACAGAACGTACTGCGGTGGACTACTGGGCTTGGCTTCTCCCTCTTAAACACTAGTAAACACACACACACACACACACACACACACACACACCCACACACACACACACACACACACACTTCCCCTTGCACGCCAGCAGACCTCCTGCGGTGCAGCAGTAAAAGCTGCGGTTGGCTGTTCTGCCTCATTTGAGAGCAGTGACATGGTATGCAAGTGGAGTTAGGCAGAGGTGGAAGTAACTAATTACAAGTACTCTAATTACAGTAATTGGGTAGCTTTTCTTGTGTACTTTTTTTTAAATAAATTTTTAAAATCAGTAATTTTACATTTGAAATGTAGTTGAAGAAATGTACTGTTACATTTTAAATAGCTCCAGAGTACAGAGTAAAATCAATGCAAAGTCGTTCCCCAACTTTTCTATAAACGGCGCACCAGAAACTGTCCAATCTATTGGCCCTTGCTAACGTGTCAGTGTTGCCAGGGAAAGTAGCTATTGGCTGCTCAAAATTCGCTATAGTCGCCAGATGTCAACATAACAATAGCGTACAGTATAGCCTTAGTCCTGCTCGCAGCGGAGGGAGGGGGGCTACACTGTGACGGAGGGAGGGGGGGCTACACTGTGACGGAGGGAGGGGGGCTACACTGTGACGGAGGGAGGGGGGGCTACACTGTGACGGAGGGAGGGGGGGCTACACTGTGACGGAGGGAGGGGGGGCTACACTGTGACGGAGGGAGGGGGGCTACACTGTGACGGAGGGAGGGGGGGCTACACTGTGATGGAGGGAGGGGGGGCTACACTGTGACGGAGGGAGGGGGGCTACACTGTGACGGAGGGAGGGGGGGCTACACTGTGACGGAGGGAGGGGGGGCTACACTGTGACGGAGGGAGGGGGGCTACACTGTGACGGAGGGAGGGGGGCTACACTGTGATGGAGGGAGGGGGGCTACACTGTGATGGAGGGAGGGGGGGCTACACTGTGACGGAGGGAGGGGGGCTACACTGTGATGGAGGGAGGGGGGGCTACACTGTGACGGAGGGAGGGGGGCTACACTGTGACGGAGGGAGGGGGGGCTACACTGTGATGGAGGGAGGGGGGGCTACACTGTGATGGAGGGAGGGGGGCTACACTGTGATGGAGGGAGGGGGGCTACACTGTGATGGAGGGAGGGGGGCTACACTGTGATGGAGGGAGGGGGGCTGCCTGTGACGGAGGGAGGGGGGCTACACTGTGACGGAGGGAGGGGGGGCAACACTGTGATGGAGGGAGGGGGGCTACACTGTGATGGAGGGAGGGGGGGCAACACTGTGACGGAGGGAGGGGGTCTACACTGTGACGGAGGGAGGGGGGGCAACACTGTGATGGAGGGAGGGGGGCTACACTGTGACGGAGGGAGGGGGGGCTACACTGTGATGGAGGGAGGGGGGCTACACTGTGACGGAGGGAGGGGGGGCTACACTGTGATGGAGGGAGGGGGGCTACACTGTGACGGAGGGAGGGGGGCTACACTGTGACGGAGGGAGGGGGGCTACACTGTGATGGAGGGAGGGGGGGCTACACTGTGATGGAGGGAGGGGGGGCTACACTGTGACGGAGGGAGGGGGGCTACACTGTGATGGAGGGAGGGGGGGCTACACTGTGACGGAGGGAGGGGGGCTACACTGTGACGGAGGGAGGGGGGCTACACTGTGATGGAGGGAGGGGGGGCTACACTGTGATGGAGGGGGGGGGGCTACACTGTGATGGAGGGAGGGGGGGCTACACTGTGATGGAGGGAGGGGGGCTACACTGTGATGGAGGGAGGGGGGCTGACTGTGACGGAGGGAGGGGGGCTACACTGTGACGGAGGGAGGGGGGGCAACACTGTGATGGAGGGAGGGGGGCTACACTGTGATGGAGGGAGGGGGGGCAACACTGTGACGGAGGGAGGGGGGGCAACACTGTGATGGAGGGAGGGGGGCTACACTGTGACGGAGGGAGGGGGGGCTACACTGTGACGGAGGGAGGGGGGCTACACTGTGACGGAGGGAGGGGGGGCAACACTGTGATGGAGGGAGGGGGGCTACACTGTGACGGAGGGAGGGGGGGCTACACTGTGACGGAGGGAGGGGGGCTACACTGTGACGGAGGGAGGGGGGGCTACACTGTGATGGAGGGAGGGGGGCTATACTGTGACGGAGGGAGGGGGGGCTACACTGTGACGGAGGGAGGGGGGGCTACACTGTGACGGAGGGAGGGGGTCTACACTGTGACGGAGGGAGGGGGGGCAACACTGTGATGGAGGGAGGGGGGCTACACTGTGACGGAGGGAGGGGGGGCTACACTGTGACGGAGGGAGGGGGGCTACACTGTGACGGAGGGAGGGGGGGCTACACTGTGATGGAGGGAGGGGGGCTACACTGTGACGGAGGGAGGGGGGGCTACACTGTGTGTGGGAAGCGCTGTGATCATTAGACCTCTCTGGATGACAAGCAAGTAGTAGAGCAAACCACCATCACCCATACCAAATGCTTTGAGATTCAACACTTCACCAGAAGGTGAATGACGGTCAGTCAGACAGACAGACAGACAGACAGACAGACAGACAGACAGACAGTCACAGTCAGA
Source organism: Poromitra crassiceps (assembly GCF_964638095.1). Lineage (NCBI taxonomy): Eukaryota > Metazoa > Chordata > Actinopteri > Beryciformes > Melamphaidae > Poromitra > Poromitra crassiceps. The sequence continues at coordinate 8,770,672 of NC_139641.1, forward strand.
CAGATGGACAGTCAGACAGACAGACAGACAGACAGACAGACAGACAGTCAGACAGACAGACAGACAGACAGTCAGACAGACAGACAGACAGACAGACAGTCAGACAGACAGACAGACAGACAGACAGTCAGACAGACAGACAGACAGTCAGACAGACAGTCAGACAGACAGACAGACAGACAGACAGTCAGACAGACAGTCAGACAGACAGTCAGACAGACAGACAGACAGTCAGACAGACAGCCAGACAGACAGTCAGACAGTCAGACAGACAGTCAGACAGACAGACAGTCAGACAGACAGTCAGACAGACAGACAGTCAGACAGACAGACAGACAGTCAGACAGACAGACAGACAGTCAGACAGTCAGACAGACAGACAGTCAGACAGACAGACAGACAGACAGACAGACAGTCAGACAGACAGACAGTCAGACAGACAGTCAGACAGACAGTCAGACAGTCAGACAGACAGACAGTCAGACAGACAGACAGACAGTCAGACAGACAGACAGACAGTCAGACAGACAGACAGACAGACAGACAGACAGACAGTCAGACAGACAGACACAGTCAGACAGACAGTCAGACAGTCAGACAGACAGACAGACAGTCAGACAGTCAGACAGACAGACAGTCAGACAGTCAGACAGACAGTCAGACAGTCAGACAGTCAGACAGACAGACAGACAGTCAGACAGTCAGACAGACAGACAGACAGACAGACAGTCAGACAGACAGACAGTCAGACAGACAGTCAGACAGACAGACAGACAGTCAGACAGACAGTCAGACAGACAGACAGACAGACAGACAGTCAGACAGACAGACAGACAGTCAGACAGACAGTCAGACAGTCAGACAGACAGACAGACAGACAGACAGACAGTCAGACAGACAGACAGTCAGACAGACAGACAGACAGACAGTCAGTCATACGTTGGCGATTAATCCCAAAGGAGATGGAGACGTTAGGAAACACTTCTGCAGACCTAAACCCAACCGAAACCCCATCAGATTTGGCTGCCCACAAAAAAGTAACTGAGTAACTTTTAGTCCGAGTACATTTTAAATGACCTACTTTTTACTTTTACTCAAGTAGATGTTTTTTTTTTTACAATCAACTACAGTACTACAGTACTTCAGTAAAATGTCATCAAAGTAACAGTACTTTTATTTGTACTCTTTCCACCCCTGGCCTTCGGTCACTTTGCTTTATGTTAGTTACAGACGGTACCGTTACCTAATAAGTTACATTACCTAATAAGTTACATTACCTAATAAGTTACAAATGAAAAAGTGTCTGGTACCCACTACAGTAGGGACATTTCCTGGTTGGTGCCCAATTGAATGCAGCAGGTCCACACTGTACTTTGGGATGTGTCATTTTATAAAACGGCTCTCTCAAATCAAGCAATCTGATTGGTTCACAGCCATTGTATAAATCCCGTAACCCACTCTCATAACCCATGGCCATGGGTTATGAGTTGCCATGGCAACTCTCTTACTAAAAGGCTTTGGTTACCTCAAATGACAATGTAGAAAAAACAAATGGTGGAGACAGCTGTCAGATCCTTGTGAATCGATCTTCGCTTATAACTTTACTAATACTTCGCAGAAAATTATGTTTTGTACAAGAATAGATGCGGGCTAATGTCTTCTTTGCAAAAAAAAGGCTGTTAACCCCGCATTTAACCCCGCATTTAACCCCGTAACGTTAGTTGGTGTCGGGCTTTGCAGAAAAGCTCTCAGCTTCTCAGCAAGCGCCAGGATTGGCCAATGTCAACTTCAGTCTCCAGAACGATCCAATCAAATCACCCGCATGTTCTTGCGGTCCTGCCTTACAGTAGTGTTTCAACTGACTCTATCAGAATACCATGCCAGTCAGACTTATAGTATTATTATTATTATTATATTATCATACTTGGAAACCGTTTTATAAAAGCAATATAGCACTCGACCTGCGTGTGTAGTGGAATATATCCCGCTGCTCAGCAGTTATCCCACGAGGCCGCAGGCCGAGTGGGATAACAGCTGATCAGCGGGATATATTTGCCACAACACACTAGCTCTCATGCTATATTGCTTAAATGTCCTATGCCATAATAAAAGCATGACATTTTGAAATCCCTACAGTATTCCTCGTTTAGGATGGCGCCGCCACTAACCTCGGCGCCCGCCGCTCAGAGCACAAGATGAAGGCAAGAGTATTAATTAGCCCACTGATGACTATTTAGCCTTTGCCTTGCATCATTCAAATGCCTAAATTAATTAAAAGTACACCCCAATCAAATGTGATAGCCCATTACAATTCTAACATTAACACACCAGCGTAATCATTCTTAGATAAAGCAGTTTTGTGTTCAGTAGAGTTTGGTAGGTTTGAATTTGTGTTTCGCAAAGAAGAAATTGGAGGTTATTTTATCCTATATATATTTATCCTCATGCTGGTCCAGACCAGCAGGAAGGAGAAACGCCATCCACTATTTCCAATGCAAAGCCACTCTTACAAAGCAACCTTGATGCTCTTTGTTTTTAGCAGCGCTGCATTTCCAATGCACTTCTTGAAAACGGTACTGTATTAAAGCTTGTCACTTTTTTCCAAAATAAAGTTCGAACGAACTTTAATTGCCCGCAAAATGTTCGAATATATTCGAAGTTAATTGGTTAATTGAAAAAAAGAATAATAATGTTTTTGCAGGCCAGGCCAGGCCACCGGGCATCGGCCCGACGTGCCCCGATTATGCAGTCCGCGCCTGCCGGTTACATCGTATAAATATATATAATATAATATAAAATATTTAAAGAATATTTAAAAAAAAATCCTCAGCTGTCCTCATGGTCCAGTCAGTCAGCTCCTCTCCGCTCCCGGCAGGCGCATTATCGGGCACGTCGGGCCGATGCCCGGTGGCCTGGCCTGGCCTGCAATTTCTTTTCTTTTTTTTAAATCAATAATTCGAACAGGTCAATTACATTCGAACATGCTGCGACAGCTCTGTACTGTATACATAATGTATACAGTACCATACATAGCCAACTTTGACATGAACTTCAACGACAAAGACTTTAACGAGTGGCGTAAAGACAATCGACTCACTGTGAGGATAAAGCGTGCGGCGGAACCTCTCTCCGGTCGCTCCATTCTTCAAAACCAGGGCTTCGGGCCTAATTGCTTGGAAATACATCATCCATGTTTTGCCTAGAAAAACGTGTCACTTTTTTTTAAATGTATCGCGCAAAAAGAAGTCATGACGTTCAGGACGATGATCGGCGCAGAGTTCCTCTCTGCCGTGTGCCTATCTGTAGACTAAAACTGGATAACGTTGATGCAGGATATGGTTCTGTCCCACGCCAACTCCCCCGCGCCCCCCCTTCCCTTCCCCACCCCCCTCTCTTTCTTCTGTCCCAACTAACCGCATCCAATTATGACATGGTATTGTCTGCTCTTTGTATTGTCTTCAGCTCAATGGGGCTTAAACCTGCTTTAAAGGAGAAGAGGAAGAAGTTAAGCGAAAGACTAAAACAGCCATGGCATCGCCCCCCCCCCCCATTTATTCCCATGACATAGCAAACGCAGTCGTCGCCACCAGTGTTGGGCAAGTTACTTTCTAAATGTAATATACTACATATTACTAGTTACTTTCATTTGAAAGTAATAAGTTACTTTACAATATTACTTTCTGTGTAGAGTAACTGATTACTTATTATATATTTATATATATTATTATTTATTTATTATATATGTATTATATATATTTATTATATATATATATTTATATTTATTATATATATTTATAGATTATATATATATTATATATATATATATTATATTTATATATTATATATTTATTTATATATTTATTATATATATTTATATTTATTATATATATTTATTATATATTTATTCCCATGACATATAAAGAAGAAGTTAAGCGAAAGACTAAAACAGCCATGGCATCGCCCCCCATTTATTCCCATGACATAGCAAACGCAGTCATCGCCACCAGTGTTGGGCAAGTTACTTTCAAAATGTAATATACTACATATTACTAGTTACTTTCATTTGAAAGTAATAAGTTCCTTTACAATATTACTTTCTGTGTAGAGTAACTCGTTACTTATTACACTACTTTGACCAAAACAACAGCAGCAGCAGAATGACATCGCCGCCCCGGAAACCATCCCGAAAAATAATTTCAACCGCCTTGAAGTCAGTGTAAACAATCCAAAATTCTAAATGTTATCCTTTTCTTTTGTTATATTGTCATCTATATAGTGGTTATTTGCATTAAAAACACACACTTTGATTAGGAAATGATTCTATCTTTTTTAAATATGTGCTTTCATTTAATAAAATGTAACTCAATTTGTAACTTGAGTTACTTGACAAAGTAACTGGTATAATATTACTGAAATCCTATAAGTAATAAGTTATATTACCGAGTTACTGCTAAAAGTAATATATTACATGTAATATGTTACTTTTGTAATGAGTTACCCCCAACATTGATCGCCCCACACACACACACACAGTCTGGGGGTCCGGTTGCTCCACACACACACACACACACACACACCGTCTTGGGGGTCCGGCTCCCCAGACTGTGACTGATTCCTGCCCTGCTGGTTGGGCGGGTTGGCACGCCTAAAAAAAAAAGTGTCGGTGGTTCTGGTTCAGCTCCGCTGAGCAGCGACCTATAGGGACCCGGTCACACTATATACCCGGTTCTGAATGCTGCTTTGCATGGGCTATCTGGCAGCAAATGACAGTTTTTGACACCCCCTATAGACTATTGACAGAATGTGAGGACTTGAGTCTATAGATATTTGGTCATTTAGCATAATTCTCAGCCACAGCCTCGCCCTGCGTTTGGTTTGAGGGTTTAGTGAAGCTTTAAAAGGGTTTAGATGACGCATGAGAGAGCTGGTGTCAAAGAGGCACACAGATGTTCGTCTTTCTTTTATCCTTGTTGGGGCATTTTCTCATCTCTTTGCGTCTCCCCGCTCCCATTCTTTGACACACAGAGTGCAGGCATAGAAGCCATAGAGGCCATTTACACCTGGCGCGCTAACATGCGTTTTTCTGTGATCAGATTGCAAATCAGATTGTGTTTTATCACTTGAAATGCCAGGTGTTGTAAACCCCCCCCCCAAAACGCATTGAAGAAGGATTGCGATCTGATCGGCAAAAACCACCTCCGGAGGTGGTCAGGGATGCATTGTGTACACATTGAACACAAGTGTAAATGCAACGTGTCCTCTCAATCTGGATACAGCAACTTTATGCGGATTGAGAGGACAACCATTTCTGCAATCTGATTGCAATCAGGTTGCAATCAGATTGCAGAAAATGCATGTTAACGCCAGGTGTAAATGGAATCAGGCTGAAGTGATAAAATACAATCTGATTGCAATCTGATGGCAGAAACCACATGTTAACGCCAGGTGTAAATGGTACACACAAGCGTTACTCCAGTTCTTACTGCTTGGTCGGCACCAAGTCCGTCTGCGCAGCGTTCTGGCTGCGCCGCGGCTTTGCTCCGTCCTCCGCACACCGGCGTGTCGCCTGGTTTGCCTGGCAGCTGGATGCAAGATCGCGCGGGATTTACGAGATCGCGCGATACTGTGTGTACGACGGGGTGGATGTAAAGAGCACAACACACAAACGACACACTCTGTCGTTGACTTGCTTTTGATTTGGTCATTTTTCCTTGATTTTTGTGCTTCTACCATGGGTAAGTAGGCTGAAATTATTTCTTCATTTGTCATACAGTGCCTGTTAGCAGGAGGAGAACTAGTGTCCTACTTGAAAGACTACAGGGGGAGGGGGGAGAAGGAGAAGGAGTCGGCACACAGTGTTTTATTATGAAAATTGACCGGATTCTCGTGCAGTTGTTGTGTCTGACTTCCGGCCTGAACGATCTGCTCTGTGCAGCTTGACGCAGCTTCCAGGCGTCATCCGTGATAATAGAACTGCCGCGTATCTTTACCGGAGCGGGGCGCCAAGCCGCTTCTGGGACGCTTCTGATACGCGCCGTTGCGCGCCTGGTGGGATCACACACGTTGATTAAAATGCCCGCACCCTTCACGGGGGAGGAGTGGCTTCCCTTCTCCCCGTAGCGTAACCCCCCGTCCCCCGCTCAGCATGCATGTAGTGTAAGTAACAACAAATTGATATCCATTCTCCTGGCCGATGGTCACATTTGCCCATGTCGGTCATTTAGAGGCACCAGTATTTCATAAGCAGTTTGAAAGTTCCACGTATGGATTTAATTTTAACGTTATGTGTTATAGCCTACTTCGGCTATGGGCGGAGGGCAGATACGCGGTCGCTATGACGACCAGGTGTGGGCGGAGCCGAGTAAACTTGCTATGGAAACAGAGTCTATATCAAGTAGAGCCGAGTAAGACCAGGTCGAGTAGAGCTGTACTGTGCTGTTATATGTGGTGGAAATGAGCCATAAGGACCTTTTCATATTGATGAAGTTGAAAGGAACTCTGAATGAGAGTGCGGGGGTTGAGGGTTCAGCTCTGGGGTCAGGGGTCAATGGAAGGCCAGGGACAAGGTCAAGGCTTTGAAAGCAAGACAGACACAAAGGTCTAGAGGTTGGCCCTCAAACAAGAGGAGAAGGGGCTGAGTCGGATGTCAGAGCTACGCCTTTTGAAGAGGTCAGACTCGGGTTAAATGTTTTTTTTTTGTGATCAAATGTTTTTTCTTTTATTCGCTTTTGTCTTAGAACATGTAACAATATGATAAATAAAAAAAACACTATGAATAGACAATAATGTATACATTCAGTACGTCAAAGAAAAAGGAGGTCACAGAAAGAAGGAGAAATAACCACAACGAAAAGGACAAACCTATCAAACAAACCCACATATCAAACTGAGATTAAACACAAAACCAAAACAAACAGAAAACAAACCAAACCCCCCCCCCCCCCCGGGGCCCCAGGCCACACCCTTATAACCCATTGATACCTGCTGCAGCATTTGCGTGTATATCCCTCATTTGTGCGCGTATCCCTTTAAGACGGCGAACCACGTTAACGCGGTTTGCAGTCTTAAAGGCATACACACACAAATGCTGCATCAGGTATCGATGGGATAAGGTGATTATTGTAAAAGGCTTTTGAGGTTGACAGCAAGAGTTTTCCAACCTTCTATAGTAGACTCGTTTGCACCATGTGGCCGGGCTGTAGATCAGAATCAGAATCAGAATCAGAATCAGAATCAGATTGCTCTAAGTATACAATATCTAAATACATTAAGGCTGGGGTTAAATGTTATGACCGGGGGATTGAATGTGTGTCAGCCTCTACGTTCACTCGTAGGCTTTTGGCTGGGAAGTAGGGATGTCAACGAGTAAATTGACAAATCGATTAATGGGCATTAAGAATTTGATTGATCGAGCATATTTAACAGATTCATCGACAATGATTCATCGACTATGTGATATTTCTCACATTTTGCTGAAATCATTTACCATCACGAGGGCGTAATATAACTTTCACCAGGGGGGGGCAAAAAGTTCAGTGTCGGAGAATGACACCCGAAAAGACAACAGTATCCGTTGTAAACATTGTAATACAATGTTCAAATACAGCACACCTACAAGCATAATGACAGGGAATGCAGGAAGATCTTTTAAGTTTTGCTTGGTTTATTAGCTTAGGCCTAAAGACAGGTGTTTAATTTATACACACCCGCTTTTTCTAGGTTGAGGCCACGTCTCGTCATAGATGCTGGTTTAGCTGGCTCAGCCTAGCTGGGGGCGTGGTCAGGGTGGGGTAAAAACCCCCGTTCTATCCATTCAGCAAAGTTAGAATTTAGCTGATAGCCCGGCCCAGGCAGACACGATCGGGGATTTAACCACCGCAGTAAACGCACATCTGAGCAGACGTCTTGTGTTCTGCTCTAGAACCCCCAAACCTGTAGTTTAGAGCCGCAGCACCGTCTTTTGTTGAGTCAGCCCATGAGATATATGGGCGGTTTTACCCCACTCGCGCGCCAGCCGTTTAACATTTTGTGGGCGTTCCCACACATGTCTCTATGTCAAAAGCTTTTTTTTTTTTTAACACAATGAGTAATCGATTAATTGGTCGTTAACTTGCATGATGGTACATTAAGGAAATTGATTGAAATGTTCATCCCTACTGGGAAGGAATGGCTGGGCTACAATTTGACTTAAAATTAACGTTTAAAAGTAAGACATCAACAACAGCCATAACGGCTAAATATACCCAGATCTGGATATTCTTTGAAAGGGAATAAAAAATTAAAAAGGTGACGTGGACATTTGACCGGAGCCTTTCTTAACCTGCAGTGTGGGCATCCTTGCTGTGTTTATTTAGAGAAACAGGAGTAGTTCCCGACCGCCTGTTAAGTGGGATAGTCCTCTTACAACATGCATGAAGCCTAGAGAGAGCAAGTGGAAATCCCTTCTTACATAATTAACCAGAATGAGATCAGTAGCTCGGACCTACGTCTGTCCTGCAGCTTTTGTTGCTCTGTTTGCTTACACAGTGGCCATAGGCGATTCTAGGCTTTCCAAACAGGGGTTGCACCACCAAGAAGGTAATAGGACTCCGACTGGGGGGTATGTAGAGGGGGCTGTGCTCCCACTAGACAAATAAATTGTGTATATTTTAAAGTAAAATGCATTAATCTGGTGCACTCTGAGAGCAAAATGAAGAGGCTAGTAGATATGATATAACTTGTCGCAGAACATCAATTTTGGTTTATTTGGTAAAAGTGGAACTGTATTCCTTCTGGTTTTCTTCATTGTTCATGAGTTTGTGGAAAGTATTCACTAAAGAGTCTATAGTGAATGCTGCTATTAACTTGTGTTTACTTTTGCTACTAAACCAACATCCGGACATCCAAGCAACTTCTGACAGAGAGCAATGCCATTGGACCCATTGGACAAACACATTTGCATATCTCCCAGCATGCATTGTTCCTTCCAAACTTTTGACCACAAAGTAAAGTAACCACATTAAATAAGTGGTGAGTGGAAATAATCATTAGCCTATTCTTAGTTAAACATGCAGTTTTGGAACATTCAATAAAGACAAATAAAAACAAGGCCAGGTCGAAACCTGGCATAGGGCCGGTGTGCTGAAGTGCATAACTCTGCCAAGCTGTATTGAGTCATTTGTGTAGTGTGCCTGTGCTGTAGTGTAGCCTATGTGGGTTAATAATCCTGGGTTTAAGCTTCATTAACATGAAGTGCCAGATTTATGGTTAATCTAGTAATATATATTATTTTCACACATAAATGTAGGCTATTGAAATGTAGGCTTATTATGTGGTGTATTCCCAGCCTCCCCCCCCCCCCATACGTGTAGGCTTGGTGTTTTTTTTACAATGAATTCGTATATCATTAATAATTGGGATTATTGTAAATATTAGGATAGGTGACATCAGATGACTGCTTACCATGTAAAAGCTTTAATAACACTGGAATTGAGGGCCATAGACTATGGCCCAAAATTCAAATATAACACTATGGCCCATAGTGTTATTAAATATTGTACATGGTATGCAGTCATCTGATGTCCCCTCCCCTAAACGTTACATGTCATGACTTGCTCCTTCCTTGGCAGAGATCTGTGCTCGAGCACATTGCCTCGTGTTTCACTGTAAACGAGTAGGCTATTGTGACAAGCGAACTTTTTCAGTGAAACAAGTTCGCTTGTCACACAATACTCGTTGGACTTATTTGAGGGCATGTATGTTTATCGTTCACGTTCGCTAACCTGTCGGTCTTTAAACTCTTTGAACAGGTCGGGGTGCCTGTCGGCAAGATGTTTAGCCAGGTTCGATGTGTTTGAGCCTTTCGCTTTGGTCGCGTTGAAGCACCTTTTACTTCAGCAGCAACTGCACGGCCGGGCGTCAAGTCAGCCAGAATGTACTAGTACGTCATCCGCTTTGTTGCTTTCAAAATAAAACGCTTATTGTAACCTTATTTATTTTGAGTAATGCGTTACAGCCACAGTTTCACGCCATATAACATCACAACGAGTATTTTGATACAAGGTTTGCTGCTTCATTCATTGAAATACCTTTTCTCCTCCAACGTGCATCAATAAGCTATTTACTTTTGTTTAAGTAACATTATTTTGAAAATTGTAACCGGAAGTTTTGCAGCTCTTCTGCTGCCTGGAGATATTCTCCCGAATGAGAAGCACGCTTCTTCATAGTGCACGCCCGATAAAACTCATTCAAAACGTTGCACTAGTTTACTGACTACACTGTCGTTTCCCATAACGTTAGTCACAAGAAATGTGGAGAAAGAATCACTTTTTGGGAGACAATCGCATCATGGTGATCACTATTCAGCAACAATGGACATGTATTGGAAATGAAATGCCTTCGCTTGTTTCACAACTTGTCTGCTCCAAAGCGCTACTCCAACCGGAGATACTGTCTAAAGGTAGGCTTTAGAATGATGTTAGCTTAGCGTCACCTAATATCATCACAGTCAGTCCCTCTCCTGACAAAAAAATGCTCCAGGTAGCGCTTTTTCCATGCAAAAATGCAAACGTTATGTGTGAACAGCCCCATACACAGCAGATTACCCCTGCTCAGACATTACCATAGTAATCACACAGCCCGCGCGAGTGCTCGAGCACTCGTTCATAATAGACTATTTAAATTGCTTAAAATGCCCATCCGTAGAAGCCGCTGCCATTTTCGCTGTGTCTGTCCTCCTGTGTGTCGGGAGTCGGCACGGCCACACATGAAGCAGACAGAGTCAGAGAGAGCTTTTTTCACTTTTCACCAGTCACTATTGGTTCAAGGCAACGATGTGTTTATTAGCCAGAGGTGCATTACCGCCACCTACCGGACTGGAAAGACATTTACTCGGCCAGGATCGGTGTTTATTAGCCAGAGGTGCATTACCGCCACCTACCGGACTGGAAAGACATTTACTCGGCCAGGATGGGTGCGCAAATGCAGCGACAGAGTCGAATGTAAGGGCCCTGCTGCATTCTGCACCGGCCCCAAAAATAGACTATGACTCGACACCCTAAGTGATACACATATGTTATGAGAGTGGTATACAGTATATATCCCTCACACTAATATCTGTTTTAGTGTAGAATGGTTACTTCCTTGCTCTGCTTTCCCCTAGAGTGCACAACCATGTTCAACCCTGGCACCAGGCTGTTGGCCCTCATCAACCATCGTTTATATGTCAACATAAAATACAAAATCATCTGGCCACTAGGGGTTGCACATGCAGCCAGTGCACCAATGTACAATCGCGCATGACAGTGGCGTCTGTAATGGAAAATTATTGATCAAGTGTGTATTGATTGATTAATTATTAAGTATGACAATTCTATGATGTGTTTTGTGAAATGTGTTTTTCATCAATGCAAGAGGATTGCTGTTCTGTGAGAACATATGTCTTGTTTTGGGAAGTGTCTATGGGAATTGAGGTTCCTGTGGGAACCTGTGTCTTGTTGTGACTATAGACTGGATTTGTTATGGATTCTAGTGAACATCAGATTAGCTACATGGATGAATGGAGAAGTACTGAGTTGGAGGGAGGTTGAATGAACGGATCCAGAAGAGGGCGGGCGATAGTTTTCAGTATATGATGTGAAGTAAACAATAATGCGGGGCTCTTGCATTGACAACGTGGTCAGGAAGAGACCTCTCTGCAGAGATGTTATTGTGGAATAAAAACCTCCTAGAACACTTGAAACGGATATCTAATTATTGATGAATCGGCAAAGCATTGCAGTTGGATTTTTCCTCTACAACTTGGGGGCTCGTCCGGGATCTCACGACTGGGATGCGGACCTCTGGCATGTCGACTGGTGATAACCTCCTGTCAAAGTTGGACCTGAAAGCTCGATTAATGCTAAGAGAGCAGGAGTCGACATGCGGAGGAATGTAGCCCAGCGCTGTGATCTGCGGAACCTGGTGAGGCAAATACACACTGGATGCAATGTTGATTGATCGGTTTTATGTCAAATTGAGTAGCTGTGAAATTTAGAATAATGTTATACAATTGGTTCTAAAAATAGACAATTGTAACTACTGCTAAAAGCTACAGGTCTGGGGGATGTGTGTGCGTGTAAAACGGATGTAACCACTGCCTTAGTCAAAATAGGATTTGTCTAGAAGAGAGTGGTGCGGGGTCATGGTGATGCTCGCGTGAGATAATATTAGATAAAACTCACTATTGCCGTTATCGGATATACTCATCGCCTTGGATAACGGATCCAGAAGAGGGTGAGGCGTGCGTTAGTAGGAGGCGCACGCGTAAGGTAACTTACTAGAGCCGACTCATATTTGGGCAAGATTTAGAGAAGAATAAATCGGCCTGTTTGTCGACGGGCAAACAGTAAAGACGCAGACGCAGGTTGAAAGGTACACTTGGCGTCGACGTAAGTTGAAAGGTATACTTAGCGTCTAAAACTGCAGTATAAAGGGGTAAAGCAGCACATACCCAGACCTGAGCGTTGCGAAAGGAGGTATAAATTAGATGTAAAAAAAGAAAAAAGAAAAGTTGTTTTCAAAAGGTCTCTTTCCTTTGAACAAAAAAAAAAAAAAAAAAAAAAGGGGGAGAGTGTGGGTGAAACTGAGCAGTGAGGCTCATTGAGGAAGAAAAAAATGAGAAAAATGAATGGGAAATGAATGGGAAATGACTGAGATATGAATGAGAAATTTCTGAATGAGAAAAATGAGAGGAAGAAAAATCACAAAGTTCACAAACTAAACTTTTTGTTGTGGGGCTAAACGTTCAAATTGAACTTTTTGTTTTGGGATACAAGCGTTAAACAGGGGCTAAACGTTCAAATTCAACTTTTTATTTTGGGGCTTAAACGTTCATATGTGTGTAGATAAGCCGGCCGGCAGGGGACAAACAGGGTTGTTTATTTTGTTATGTGGATCCACAGTGTGTTTTCTATACCTGTCTACAAAAGAGGGATTGGTTGTTATTTTGTTTTTATTGGTAATATCATAAGGTATTGGTTTTGATTTCGCACACACAAACAAAACCACAGTTGTTTAGAGAAAGCTCACGAGGAGCTATGGGTTTGTATTTGCAGAGGGCGAAATACACACCAGGAAAGTTATGGCCTAGGTGGTTTTGAAAAACCACAGAAAACAACAGCAACACATTTAGTATGAAGGGGAAAAGAAAGTATGTCTGCCAGAAGCAATACATACATACCATACATACATACATTTTTATTTATCATGTGAGGAGTTTAATCTTTCGCTAGTGTCTCTTAATGTGTCTTAAAAGGTCTCGACCTGGAATTGACCCGCGCCTCACCACCACCACCATGTAGCAGACTGAGAGTCAGCGCCAGGCTCAACTACACTGAAGACCGCCAGCGGTCCAGGCTCCAGCGGAGACCATCAGCACTCCGGGCAGGCTTCAGCCAGAGAACCGGCAGCAGCATCCGTACCAGCAGCCACCAGCCCTGAACACCGCAGCTAGCGGCCAGCAATGGGAGAGAGTAAAATCTCTCCCTCCCGTGTAAGTGTTTCACCACACCGGTGTAAACGGGCTACAGAAATGCAATATGAGTGGTTTGCTTGCTGTAAAAGAATATATGACTGCCGTGGAGTTTTCGATTCATAGGCTTGGCCCGGAGGTTGACGCCACCTGGACAGTAACAGCGGAGAGGACTCAACGAAGCGAATCAAGACGGAGCGGAGAGGGTGTGAGGCGCTGGTCAATAACAGGCGAGAGACTGACACGGCCGGAGACGCAAGCCAGTTGAGGGTGGAGGAGTTCACAGCAGAATTTTCTCCAAAGACACCAATTATGAGCAGATAAGTAATGACACACATGAACATTTGCATGTTACAGTTGTTTGACAAACCATTGTTTTAGTAAGAGAATCACACACTGTATACATTATGTACATGCAATGCACACAGAGCAAAAGTACTTTTTTGCAGTATTACAATACTGTTGGATAGAAGTTATGTTTTTTTTTTAGGAAAAGGGATTATTTAGCCTGGGAAAAAAAAAAAACTCTTATTGCCAAGCGAAAAGGTAAATGTTTGTGAACACACTGAGATTTCTCTTCCCCCCCGCTTCTCAGCCTGAAGCCTTGAAACCTGCAGCACCCTCCAGATAACCACAGTGCATAGCGCACACACATTTCCCAAGAGGACTGAGAGAGGCAGAGACAAGTTAAAGGGTGTCTCTCTCTAAAAAATAAGTATATAGAAAAACTGCTAAATTAATTGACACATGCGTTATATAACGCATCTGTCAAAGGGGGTAAGCAGCTTTTGTTTTTGTGTCTGTTTTTTGTTTTGTTTTTAAGTTTTTGTTGTTGTGGTGTATGTGTTTTGTGTGCCTGTGTGACTGAGACAATCAGATGGACAAGCAGACTGAGATAAGCAGATTGGACAATCACCATGGGACGATCTCCAATGCCAGATGCTGAGATCCAGCCTCCCACATTCTCCACCAGCGCAATTAGCTTAGGCTTTCCACACACACACACACATGCGTGAGCTGGACCACAGACGGTTTCCCCATGACGAATCGGATGCAGAGAGTCGTACTTTGCGTGGTTTGTGTAAAAACTGTGATCATGTGTATTAAAAAGCGTTTTGGAGTCATAGGAGACAGGGGAGTGTGAACACAGTGTGAATGAGTGATGTTTGACGGTGAAAGGTGTGTGATCGTTGAAGGCAATGTTATTGTACACCAGTTAGACAGGAGAAAGGGAACTCCAGTGTGACTGGAGAGCGGAGAGGAGGACAAAGACTTGAGACATGACTTGGACTTGTAAAATAGACTAGATTGACCATTTGCATCAAAATTGGGTCGTGGGTTCAATTTCCCAGCCTCTGAGTGGGCTGCATGCCAAAGTGCACTTGGTGTGTAGCCTATGTCTGCCAGAGGTTTGGAAATCGTCAACAATTGTAGTAAGAAACCCGAAAAAAAAAGAAAAAAAAAAAGAAAAAACATTTGTAGCCTGTGAGAATGTTTTTGTATGAAATGTGAATAGCGGCTTGCTGATATGAGTGGATAGTGGAGGACGAAGTGGGAGGCGGGCCAAAACGATTTAGTGACTTCGACTACCAGGATCCAACACCAGTGAACAGGAGCCAATTACCAGAAATGTGTAAACTGTGTTTTTAAGAAGAAAAAAAATATGCCAAAAAGTGTGGAACAATAAAAAAAGGCCATTGACCTCTGACACACTTCGTTTATGCTATGAAATCTTGGGTAAATAATCATGCTTGATTTGATATTAGCATAACTAAGAGTTTGATTTGAGCAAATGATACATTGTAACATAAGTATGTATTAAGTATTAAGTAAGTAACCGAAATGAAGGACTTATTAATTGTGATTGTGAACACATAGGGAAATTTTAATCTATATAGATGTGTGAGATGATACATTTTTTTTTTCTAACAAGTTAAGGATAATAGTTATGTTAGTTTTCTTTGACTGTGTTTGAACTTATAGTTTGTTATCAATAATTTATTTTTAATATTGATAATAATGATTTATTCTTATCAAAAGTGTGGAATTGTAATGGAAAATTATTGATCAAGTGTGTATTGATTGATTAATTATTAAGTATGACAATTCTATGATGTGTTTTGTGAAATGTGTTTTTCATCAATGCAAGAGGATTGCTGTTCTGTGAGAACATATGTCTTGTTTTGGGAAGTGTCTATGGGAATTGAGGTTCCTGTGGGAACCTGTGTCTTGTTGTGACTATAGACTGGATTTGTTATGGATTCTAGTGAACATCAGATTAGCTACATGGATGAATGGAGAAGTACTGAGTTGGAGGGAGGTTGAATGAACGGATCCAGAAGAGGGCGGGCGATAGTTTTCAGTATATGATGTGAAGTAAACAATAATGCGGGGCTCTTGCATTGACAACGTGGTCAGGAAGAGACCTCTCTGCAGAGATGTTATTGTGGAATAAAAACCTCCTAGAACACTTGAAACGGATATCTAATTATTGATGAATCGGCAAAGCATTGCAGTTGGATTTTTCCTCTACACGTCTCTGCTTGAGCTTTGGCTGTTGTGTCGAACTGGGCCGAAACTGGGTTATGGTAACAGGCTAGAGATGACTGGCTCAAACTCCCTGCTCAGGGGCCGGTTGCACCAACTGGTCTTACACTGGTCTTAAGCTAAGTTGGTCGTAACTTTACGACCTAACAGCTACGCCGGTTGCACCAAGACGACTTAAGCCTTATTTTCACTAAGACCAGGCGTAACTCCTACGCCTCGTCAGGAGGAGGCGTAGCAGAGATCTCCGCGGAGACCTTTTTGACCGTCATCGTCGTAACACCGCCAGTTCGCCGTCTTTGAAAGCACGACGTTAGATTATAACTAACTAGTTGTGTGGCTTAGCCTTCCCAAATGTTGCCGTTACTTTTTTAGAATGTAATACATAGAATTGGGAACGTTACATTCAATTTCATTCAGACTCCCTGACACTAATCGCCGCCGCCATTTTCATCCACCTTATTTTTGAATGCCCCACTGTAAAAAATAATTGTGGCCGGATTTGTCAATCAATTCAGCGTGCGTGCAGAGGTTTCACTGATGGGATGAATGATGAATGTGCATGTTAATATTGACCATTTCCATATCAATGACACAATCCACGTGTATGTCAATAAACATCCTGTTGTTTTGGCAGCTCACATCCCTTCACGTGCTGGGCCGCGCACCTCACCCTTCTCAGCACCTCGCGGTCCATGGTGGTGCAGTTCCCGTACCAGGTGGTGAAGCAGCCAGTCAGCAGGCTCTCAATGGTGCCTCTGTAGAACTCCCCGAGGATTTTAGTTGTCTGAGTCTGTGTAGTCGCTGTTGGGACTTTTTGACGACAGTGGCGGTGTGGCTGGCCCACGTCAGGTCCTGGTGGATGTTGACTCCCAGGTACTTGAGAAGCTGTCCACCCTTTCCACCACTGTGCCGTTGATGGTGACTGGGGGGTGAGTCTCCCTCAACTTACTGTAATCCACATTGACCTCCTTGATCTTAGAGACGTTCAGGGAGAGGTGGTTGTCCTGGGACCACTGTTGCAGGGTGTTGTTCACCTCTTTCCTGTAGGCCGTCATTGCCGTTGGAGATCCGCCCCACAACCGCTGTGTCGTCCGCAAACTTCACGATGGTGTTTTGAAGTCTGTGTCGTCACGCAGTTGTGGGTGTACAGGTCGTACCAGAAGGGGCTGGAGACACAGCCCTGCGGTGCTCCTATGCTGATGGTCAGTGGGGAGGTTGTCCACTTTAACCAGCTGTCAGAAAGTCCAGGATCCAGTCACACAGTGCTGTGTTCAGGCCCAGATCCTTGAGCTTGCTGACCAACATGGAGGTAGGTGCTCTGGCGGAGGGGTCAAACCTTGCGTAAAAAAAGCTAACCATGCAGCAGACAAGACCCCTTTCCAAAACACAAGTTAAAAACAACAGGACTTGTTTCATTGCAGATTGCATACGTTCACCATCATGCTTGTGGTTGCTTGTCAGTTACCTCAGCCTTGGGCTGCAGGTGTTCAAAGTAGACAGCTCAACCAGCTGAGTGACAGGTGATGGGGCATGAACCTGCCAACCTGAGGGGGAGGAGGTGGACTAGCAAGCCTCAAGGCATTCTGGGTATAGACATCTTGAAGCATTTGACTTGAACATACCAAAGAATACTTATGCTACTGTGCGCTCTTAGTCAGCCATGATTCAAAATAAAAGTCTGCTACTCACATGTTATTTTTTTTATTTTTTATTATCAGTACGGTTATTGTTTTGTTTAGTTATGATGATTATATGATATTGAGAATGTTTTATTATGATTATGAGAATAAGAATGTAGCTGGTCATCAGCAATGGGCAGTATGCAATATGCAATATCATAGATACGCACTTTAAATATGCCGGGCTGCTAACACGTGCACTTTAATGCAGTGGTTCTCAAATGGGGGTCCGCGGACCCCCAGGAGTCCGTGGCACTTTGCCAGGGGGTCTGCGAAAAGTTTTCAGGCTAAAAAAAAAAAAAAAAAAAATGCTACATGTTACTTATTCCTTCTCAAACTATCTCAAAGTCTATCAAAATATCTTGGCTGTCATTGATTGTGTTGCATAGTGGTTTTCTGTACTGTTGACAAATTGTGATATTGTAAGTCGCTTTGGACAAAACAAAAGCGTCTGCTAAATGACGTAATGTAAATGTAATGTAATAAAAATAAAAAAATAAAAATAAAAAAAATTGCAAAATCTTCATAGTTCAACGAAAATAGTTTATGCTTTAAATCTAAAATGGTTCATGGATTACATTCTACAACAAACCTATCAAATTAAAAGTCAAGCACGTTACCGTGGAAACAATTAAGCTTAGCCCAAAATCACAAATCAGAATGAGGGGGTCCCCGGTATATTTTCTATCTTGTAAGGGGTCCTTGGCTGAAAAACATTTGAGAACCTCTGCTTTAATGCACAGTATTATTGCGTATTTTTGACCACTACAGATGATTTTATGATTTATGAGTTGTGTATGTCATTTTACTGCGTCTGTGTCCTCCTCATGTACTGTGCTGTACAACAAATTGCCTCCTTGGAGGACATTCAAGTTTTCTACTACTACTACAAATGTAAGAAAACCCCTTTAATGCAACAAATCAACTCAGCTGTCATATACCATCATCCTTGGCACAAATGCTGAGTGTCTTCAATCTGGCTCAACAGGGGCCATCACACGTTTTCCTGTTCGGTATGCCACCCTTAGGATGCACCGTTCACATGTGGTATTACATCTAGATATCTTATCTGGATCAGAAGAGACACATGTTCAAGCAGGGATAATTATGCACACAGCACGCCATCACCATGTGATCAGAATGTGATCAGATCCAACTACATACAGGTACATGCTGCCTCCGGAGAGAGTCTCTGGTTCGCATTATGATCAGATCTCACCCAGAATCACCCAGGTGTAAATGCAATGCGTAGTCCATACAATGTCTTTGCTACATAGAAACATTACCACAGTCTCTGCTCTCGACCAACCCTCCAGGATAACTTTGTTTGTGTTGTGTCCTACTAGAGAGCATGGGAAAACGACCCCTTTTAATTAAGTAGACTAGTCCTACAGGCTGTACAGATAACTTACCTGGTGTATCTACTACACCTGCCATGTTTATTTTTGTTGACACTTGACAGTAGATAGACTTGTCCCCTTACCTCTCCTGCTTTGCATAGTACAAATGAAAAATTAAGCCCCGTTTAGATGACAATGGTCCCTGCATGAAAAGGCAAACCTTTGTTGCCGTTTGGCCTTTGGATCCACGTTCATACGACAACGTTGTGATAGCGATCCTCGTGCACAAGGATCCAGAAAAATGATTCAAAACGCTGCATTATGCATGCCAGGCCAGTAGGTGGTGGTGTAACTTTGCAAATCAACATCACTAATGCAGGCTAATAATTGTACATTAATGGAGTAATAATTGTAACTGTTGTAATAATTACCGGTATTACAAATAACAGGAACAAAGAATCTATAGCGGACCCGTCTCTGCTCTGGAGTAGAGAGAGACAGAGAGACAGACAGCTGGGCTATGAGGCAAATAATCTGAAATTAGCTCAGTCTAAATGCCATCTGTGAATTGAATTTTAAAGTCAACCAACACTATCGCGCAGATTACTGACTAGTATTAGTCTATCAATCTGACAGACGGGCAGACAGACAGACTGTCACTGGACCAATAACACTTTCCTGACAGATGAAAATAAACACTTTCCACAGCTTTCCCTCCACACAAACGCACCAGCTGATCAAGCTATAGTATGCAAAAATTACGCAGCTGCAAGGGGAGAGAGAGAGAGGGAGAGAGAGAGACGGGAGAGACGGGTTGCCATGTTCGTTATCGATAACCCCCGAAGAGGCAGATTTTTAAGAGGTTAAAACGTTACATAAACAGCCTAAACTAGTCTAAAATAACAAACCAATAACACAACTCCACAATACAACCCTGGCAAACTTTAGAAACAGCGTTTTAAATCCTAGAGTAGTCTATAACAGGGGCGGTTCTAGGCCTTTTTTGGGTGGGCTTTAGCCCACCCAAAAATAGTCTCAGCCCACCCAAAAAAAAAAAAAAAAAAAAAAAGTTTTTTTTTTTTTTTTTTCTCTCTCTCTCTCCAAATCCATGGTGGTCATTAGTAGCAGTTTCTGTTAAAATGATCTTTATTTATTATTTATTTTTGCTTTAAAACTATTTTTTAATTTTCTGCTTAAAGTTCATGAAAAAAAGTGGCATTCTTGTTTTTTCCCACAATAATTTCATAATAGCCTACCATTTGTAATGCCACCGTTGTAGTGCTGTTGTTCAAAATTAAAGTACATTTTCTCAGATTTATTGGTGTCTTTCTAGTCACACAATTTAATAGTCAGTGTTTCCCATACACTGATCTATAGAGAGCCCCAGGAACGAGTCTGGAAATCATCGATGCTAACAGCCCTGGTTCTTCACAGTTTTCGCCTATGGGAGTTTTGAATGGGTTTTTGGCGCGATGCTTCTAATAATCTCTCTGGGCAACGCTGGCTTAATTCATTCATTCATTCAATCTTTATTTAAACTCGAAAATTCATTGAGGACAAGCCTCATTTGCAATGATGTCGAGTAAAGAAATACATACATAATAAATACAGTAAATGTACAAAATGCAAACATAATTAATCAAACGCGAACCAGTGTTTAGTAACATCACCTTCACACATGAAGACCACTTTTATGAGTTTTGAAGCTTTTATGTGCCGTTAAAAGGGTGGCTAGCTAGCAAACGGCTAAATGAGACTACAATGTCGACGCGGATATTATACGTCATCACGAGTGAACGCGGAAATTCTTTCTCTCGCGCCTTCGCGTGGACGCCTATGCGACACCGTGTGTAGTTCTGGATTAGCTTAGCACAAGCTTTTTACCTCTAGGGCTCGCAGTTACGCTTCAAAACTCATGAAAGTGGTCCTCATGTGTGAAGATTATCCCGCTGAACCTTGGTTCACGTTTGATTAAACTTGCGTTACCCACAGACATTATTTGAAGCATCGCGCCAACAACCCATTCAAAAATCCCATAGACAGAAACAGTGAAGAACCAGGAAGTTCGGGACTTCCGCATTCAGCCTACAAAAATACGTCATCCCTGGGGCTCTCTATTTGTGGTGGAACACCCTACATAGATTTTGACCCCCACAAATACTGCCACATATTAATTTCAACTAGTTGACTGCCAACTCCTGCTTTAGTGCTTACAGTATATTATTATCTTGTCGGAATATTATTCCAGCCAATAAGCTAGGAAGTTCCCTTTTGATTTAATTTTACTTTTGTTTTGCCTACAAAGCAAAATGTTACTTTACTTGAAACTCCCCTGAAGTGATTTTGGTATTATTTATGCAAGCATAATTCTACCATATAGTAACCTGTATGCAGAATATATATACCGGTAGTATATATAGGGAAACAATTATTTTTTCATCGCTGTAAAACCACAGAACGGTAAAGAAGATATTGATGTGTGTAGTTCTTCATAGATCTAGTCTCTTCATTTTGATCTCAAAGTGCGCCAGTTTGATCCATTTTTACTTACTGTACAAAATTTTCTTCCGGGGGGGCATGCC
Organism: Poromitra crassiceps; assembly: GCF_964638095.1. Classification (NCBI taxonomy): domain Eukaryota; kingdom Metazoa; phylum Chordata; class Actinopteri; order Beryciformes; family Melamphaidae; genus Poromitra; species Poromitra crassiceps. The sequence continues at coordinate 8,792,309 of NC_139641.1, forward strand.
CCCGGACCCCCCTAGGGGTTCAGCGGTCCATGCCCTTTGGGTGGGCTGAGCCCACCCAAAGTTCTGATGCTAAAACCGCCCCTGGTCTATAATATAGCCTACCATTTACAAGTACTTACAAACCCGTTTAACTGGCAACGTGCACGTGCCGCAGTCAGAGTGAGAACAATGGAGCAGCAGGCTCTGTCAGTTTAGTTTCAGTTTTGTCACTCTACCTTCAAGAGCTTCAAAAGTATATTTAGCGGTAGAATTTCAAAATAATCTTTACACAGAATGAAAGCCAAGGCTTTATTTTACTATAATTTGATGAAACCCCAAAACAGCAGAAATAGATATTTTCTGATCTAATTGCGTTTTCTAGACAAACAGCCAGCGCGACAAGCGACTGATTTGGTCAGAGCAGGTCACATATGTGAGGCATCAGTATTACATTAGAATGTTTCATTTTATTTTATTTTTTTTATCCCATTTTTATCCCCCATTAGTGCTAATTTAATTTATTTATCCTGGTTACTGCTCCACCCTCTGCCGATCTGGGGAGAGCCGAAACTGGCTCCATGCTTCCTCCGAGACATGGGCAGTTAGCCATCTGCTTCTTTTCACCTGACAGAGGAAGCTTCACTGGTAGGACATAGCACGTGGGAGGATCCCGCTATTCCAACCAGTTCCCCTCCCTCCGAACAGGCACCCTTAACGACCAGAGGAGGAACCACATTAGCAACCAGGATATTGCATGTTTTGGTGAAGGGGGTTCCTATATGAAGGAAACCCCCGGGAGGCATGGGGAGAACATGCAAACTCGGACACAGAAAGACAGAAATTTTGAATGTTTCATAACCCGTTAAAAGTTCCTCATAGCTGCTTTAAGTAAGTGACTCTGCTTCTTCGAGGAAGACCAGCATGAGTAAAGTAGCAAAAAAAAAAAAAAGTCCTTACAAAAGTTAGTCCCTGAGACTTATAGACTGGAACTCAATAGTTTCTACTCAAATGTACTCACAAGTTTAGTGCCCTTTTTGTACTTTATGGTATTTTTTCCTCTTCTATGGTATTATTCATATAATACTCCTGCATGCACTTAACGTTTGTGACATTTTCGGAGCGTACTGTGTTTTCCAAATGTACTACCCTGTTTGTTTTGTAACGGTGTTTTGATCAGTCTGTCATCTTTCCATTAACAATCTTTTCTTGCCTCATAAAATGTGCACCGGCTTGTCACGTACCATCACTCATTCATCTGTCACAATCATACAAGAGAAACAAGATCAACGTGGCCATGTCATTCCTTGCGCTTAAAGTCCCTGGAAACTCCAGGCTAATGGTGCTACTGGCCTCAAACAAAATGTGTGGAGGCCCTTTGCTCCGTGAAGGCAGAAGACAATGGGTCAAATAAAGGAAAACGGCAGTGTGAGACCAGACCAGTTGGATCAATTCTTGATTCGGATGCTAAGCTAAAGCTAATACAACCATTTACTTTAGGGTGACCAGACGTCAAAGGCAGATTTTGTGGGGGGGGACCAGGGGGCACGGCCCCCCCTAGGGGCTGAAATATATCCCTACAACAACCCTTGAATAAATCCTTGGGAATCTGTCCCTGCTCCTTCTTGCCTTACAACTCAATAGTAGAGCGCAGCAGTGGGCAAACTTGGTCACTCCAGACAGATACAAAAGTGACGAGGGAACAGCGCAGTCCCGCTCCCCCTGCTGGTTCATGTGTAAAGTTGCGCGCAGCGCTCGGAGGAAGATACAAGCAACCTCGAAGACCATTACTTGACACCGTGAATCAATAAACACGTCTTAAATGTCAATATGACAACTTTGACCTTTTCATTTGATTTTTTATTGGATCTCTTGCATGACAGCCTATTATGCTTTAGTGATGATTGGATCCTCAAGCACTTCATACTATCTGCATGTGGCTGTCCTCCGCGTATCTCCAGAACCGCTTGTCGGATCGACTTCAAACTTGCGCTTAGGGCAGGGATGTCAGAGATACGGCCCGCGGGCCGGATCAGCTATGAGATGCTAGCTAGCTAGCTAGCTAGCTCATAGCTAGCTAGCTCATAGCTAGCTATGAGATGTTTTGGAATATTATTATTATTATTATTTATTTTTTTAATTATTATTATTATTAAATTCGCACCCCATTATCATGAACTACGTGGGGCTAATAAGCAAGCTAAGAGTTCATTCATAAGTTAATTAACCTGCACTACAAGGAAGTATGTCAGTAGGTCATCAGGTGTAAACAAAGCCGCCATGATGCCACGCTGGAATTGAATCGCGCATTCGGCTACCTACCAAAAAACAAAGGAATCAACAAGATGCTGTCGAAAAAGAGGAAGCTTGACACGGTATGCAGGCAGTTTCAAGAGAAATGGAAAGAGCAGTATTTCTTTTGTGAAGTAAATGGGTAAATGAGTCGAATTGATTTTAGTAAAAAAAAAAATCCGGCCCCCATGAGGTCTCAGTTGAACAAATCCGGCCCTCGACCTAATATGAGTCTGACACCCCTGGCTTAGGGGGACCTGACAGAGTGCAGTGTGTGTGCAGGGGGGGGGGGCACTAGTAATGTGTTAATTACACTACAGGAGAGGCTTTATATTCTGTGAAATTAGGTGGGGAAAAATATTGCACATATAACGGTATTGTCATCGGCAATCCTCCAAATGATTTGGAAAATATCAGCATATCTGATATCAGCAGAAAAAGAAAAAAGAAAAATCCAATATGGTGCATCTCTAGTAGCTATGAAACCAGTGCAATATGGACACAAAGGAAATGGCCATTTACCTGGTAATTTGGATGGTGCAGGAAATAATCCGGACATCCGGCCACGGCCATGTTTAGTGTTTCTCCCTGCTCTGCTCTGCTCTGCTCTGCTCTGGCTGTGTTTGTGTAGCTGCTGCTGTTTGGACAGGAGGCGGATCAGAACAGAGCCTGCAGAGGGACAACAGCACACACATGCAGGTTAGTGGAAAACTGCAAAGAGAGAGAGAGAGAGAGAGAGGGAGAGAGAGAGAGAGAGAGGGAGAAAGAGAGGGAGGGAGAAAGAGAGAGGGAGAGAGAGAGAGAGAGAGGGAGAAAGAGAGGGAGGGAGAGAGAGAGAGGGAGGGAGAAAGAGAGAGACATGAGGAAACTAGGAAAGGGAGATGAAATCTAAAGAGCTGACTAGACAGATGTAGCACAGAGCACTTCTTAACCCACGTAGTAGGCCCAACAGTAAACAACAGCAACAAGCCACCAGCTAGCATGGGACAGTGCTTGTGTATGTACAGTAGGATACCCATTCTAAACTGTGAGTGAAATGTGAGTCTCAGAATACACCAAAAAGTAGCAGTTTCCCCCTTTTTTAGGCTGAAATTGACCCCAAACGATCATTTCATTCTGCAATAGAAATGTGTGTTTAAGAATGACTTGTTTGTTACTTGTTACGGCGAAAACACACCGCACGCGACTCCTGCACGTAAGCTGCGCGGCGCGACCATTCGCGACCTTGTGCGCAGCCAGTTTTCATTAGGACACCATGTTAACAGATCTGTCAGTCCACACCGAATTGCGCGCAGCTCAGCTCAGCTCAGCTCAGCTCAGCTCAGCCTGGATTTCTATTTTCCTGCGCGGCCGTCTGCGCCGTGAGCGACTCTGTCAAGCTGAACAGATCAGATCAGGGCAGACAGGAACTCCCAAACCGGACATTCGTCAAATAAAACCAATTTCAAAGTGAAATAATGTTTATTTACGTTGTTGATTGCCCCTTTGGAAGTGTGAAAAGAGAGAAAGAGCAGTGGGAGAGGGGGAGCAGCTTCTAGGGGCTCGTTGCCTGCGGAGCAACAAGTAGAGAGCTAGGACTCGCCTTCTCTCTACAACAGCACGCACTGGGAAAACAGGAGGAGAACAGACTTAAATATGATGCAATTGCATTTTATAACGCTGAAGGTAGCCATTAACTGTTATCCCAAACATATTACTTTATAAATTTATGTCGTTATTTACTACCCATGATAACGAAGACAGTATATACACAGTTGACAGTTGATATTTTTTCTTAACTATTTGTTCTATTGTGTTTTTGTATTTCTAGTTATTTATAATTATTAAATTCCCAGTTAAGTTTACTGTTTCATTGCATTGAGTTTATTAATAAGCTGTAAAATATCCTGCCTACATTACATATTTCAATTCATGTCAACTCATATCTTTGTCAAGTGTTTGATATTTGAGGGTTGCTAATGTAGTTCCTCCTCTGGTCGTGAAGGGGCGCCTGTTCGAAGGGAGGGGAACTGGTTGGAATAGCGTGAACCTCCCACGTGCTATGTCCTACCGGTGAAGCTTCCCCTGTCAGGTGAAAAGAAGCGGCTGGCTAACTGCCCATGTCTCGGAGGAAGCATGGAGCCAGTTTTCGGCTCTCCCCAGATCGGCAGAGGGTGGAGCAGCAGCCAGGATAAATATAAATTAGCACTGATGGGGGATAAAAATTGGATAAAAAAAAGAAAAAGAAAAAAAAGAATGAGTATAAGCAAGCTAATTAAAGCAGAGATCCAACAGAAACGACTAGTTGAGAGGTAATATATCACAAAGCAAAATGCTGTAATAATACTGCTTTGTCATTTGCTATGTTTGGCTTGAGAATGAAATGCGTTGTTCTGCCAGTTTGCTCATAGCACCGAAACTGAGTTTGGAAAGCCAAAAATGCCATCATCTGGTGAAGTAATCGTTGAGTCAGTGGTATTGATCATCTGGTGAAGTAATCGTTGAGTCAGTGGTATTGATCATCTGGTGAAGTAATCGTTGAGTCAGTGGTATTGATCATCTGGTGAAGTAATCGTTGAGTCAGTGGTATTGATCATCTGGTGAAGTAATCGTTGAGTCAGTGGTATTGATCATCTGGTGAAGTAATCGTTGAGTCAGTGGTATTGATCAACAAACACCCGCCTGCAACAGTCAATTTGGGCTATGGGGAAATAATAATTTGACTTATTCCACCTTTAAATTCTGGTTGTCCTCAAAATAGTGTCAGGCTGTGCAATTAATCAAATTGTAATCTCAATTACCATTTTGGCTTCCCACAACTATGAAAACAAGATAATCAAGGTAAGACAATTATTGATCAGATTTTTTAGTTTATTTAATTATCAAAATGTGTTAGCTTTATTTTTCATTGATTTTCAGTTCAATTATATTTATATTTCAAAGAAATCCAGTGTTAAAAAGTTTTTTTCAAGGTCAATAAATGCATGATGTTGCCAAAGTCAATGAGTAATCACATTAAATAATTGTGCTTAAGGGTCTCGTCTCAGAGAATGTCACCATTTCCAAACCGAAATTGAAGGGAGTTTTCTAACCTCCCAAATTGGGCTTGTAAATAATGATCCAACCATGAATGCATTCTAAACAAAGAGCTTGGCACCGCGGACACTAGGACCGCTGAATGGGTTTGCTTGTAATGAGTGTGTGTGTGTGTGTGTGTGTGTGTGTGTGTTGTGTCTGTGTGTTGTGTCTGTGTGTGTGTGTGTGTACGTGTATGTCCATGTGTGTGATGTGGCCTGGATGGCTGGCGTGCAAAGACGGCTCTTCATTGACACATTATTTACAGACATACAGTTTACAACAAAAACAAAAACAAATTCAACCTAAAAGAAGAATATATCACTAAGCAGCCCCTCATCAGAATCAGAATCAGAATCACTTTTATTGCCACGGTATGCAAGTTCCATACGAGGAATTTGTCTCAGTGTCTGTATGCAGCGTAGCGGTCACATCAATATACAGAGATAAGAAGTAGGAAGATAACTAAAGACAATCACAAAGTTGCAAGTGCAATCAAATCGAGTAGATATATACAAATAATATATACAATAATATAATACATACTCATTAGAGCCACACACAGCTGACTCGCTGTAGCAGAACTGTACGTTTGTTATATTTCAAGCTGCCAGAGGGGGCTTAAGTAGACTTTCACTAAGTGCCAAAAGGTTCATGTTCCACTGAAGCCCGCTTTAAATCTAATAGCAAAATTGCCACTTTTATGAGGAGTAAAAATTAAACATTGAATAACACTGGATGATTCAACACTTTAGCTGTCTAAGATCGTGGGGCTCAAATGTTTTGTTCTGTTCCGCCGTAGAGTTTTGCACGTCAACACAGAATATAGTGACCGGCACTGTGCGTGTGATAAAACATGGGAAAAAGCTCAGACGTTCCACATAGCATTAAAATACCTCCAAACCCCCAGACTAACCTGACATAATGGACTGTTCCACATAGCATTAAAATACCTCCAAACCCCCAGACTAACCTGACATAATGGACTATTCCACATTAGGGATGGGCATCGAATTTCGAATTTTCGAATAATCGTTGTTATTATCAAGGTCGACTTTTATTATTGAAATTCGAAATTCGTTTTTTGGAAGAAAAGAAAAGAAAAAAAAAAAAAAAAATTGTGAGTGAAATGTTGCATTGTCTCCCCTGATTCTAAGAATAGTCGAATCGCTTGGTTTGAGCAAGTAAAACAATTTTTATAAGCAACCTCTTCATGGGATTTTATCTGCCATTCATTTTTCCATAGACCTTGCTTAAAATGCTTATAAAAATTGTTTTACTTGCTCAAACCAAGCGATTCGACTATACTTAGAATCAGGGGATACAATGCAACATTTCACTCACAAAAAAATAAAAAATAATAATAATTTTTTTTACATTTTATTTTTATTTTCGAATTTCGATTAAAAGTCGAATTTGGCCAGCGAATTTCGAATAGTGTTTTTGCTAGAAATGCCCATCCCTATTCCACATAGCATTAAAATACCTCCAAACCCCAGACTAACCTGACATAATGGACTGTTCCACATAGCATTAAAATACCTCCAAACCCCAGACTAACCTGACATAATGGACTGTTCCACATAGCATTAAAATACCTCCAAACCCCAGACTAACCTGACATAATGGACTGTTCCACATAGCATTAAAATACCTCCAAACCCCAGACTAACCTGACATAATGGACTGTTCCACATAGCATTAAAATACCTCCAAACCCCAGACTAACCTGACATAATGGACTGTTCCACATAGCATTAAAATACCTCCAAACCCCAGACTAACCTGACATAATGGACTGTTCCACATAGCATTAAAATACCTCCAAACCCCAGACTAACCTGACATAATGGACTGTTCCACATAGCATTAAAATACCTCCAAACCCCAGACTAACCTGACATAATGGACTGTTCCACATAGCATTAAAATACCTCCAAACCCCAGACTAACCTGACATAATGGACTGTTCCACATAGCATTAAAATACCTCCAAACCCCAGACTAACCTGACATAATGGACTGTTCCACATAGCATTAAAATACCTCCAAACCCCAGACTAACCTGACATAATGGACTGTTCCACATAGCATTAAAATACCTCCAAACCCCAGACTAACCTGACATAATGGACTGTTCCACATAGCATTAAAATACCTCCAAACCCCAGACTAACCTGACATAATGGACTGTTCCACATAGCATTAAAATACCTCCAAACCCCAGACTAACCTGACATAATGGACTGAACACACATGCACCTATGCTTAACTGCTCCCTGAAATAATCAAAGTAATTCCAGCCCAGGATTACACCCCCCCCCCAGAACCCTTTCATTTGATTCCTTCCATTTGAACAGTGTACTGAAAGCTAACTGTCTCTGACCTTAACAAGTGTACTGAAAGCTAACTGTCTCTAACCTTAACAAGTGTACTGAAAGCTAACTGTCTCTGACCTTAACAAGTGTACTGAAAGCTAACTGTCTCTGACCTTAACAAGTGTACTGAAAGCTAACTGTCTCTGAACTTAACAAGTGTACTGAAAGCTAACTGTCTCTAACCTTAACAAGTGTACTGAAAGCTAACTGTCTCTAACCTTAACAAGTGTACTGAAAGCTAACTGTCTCTGACCTTAACAAAGCCGTTTTCCCACATGCGTACCGGAAAATTACCTGTAAGTCAATATCGGACATTTCCCTTCACACCTCTCCTCTCGCATGTCGGAATCTACCAGCGAAATTGCCTGTATGTGGGGGGAAGGGGGGGGGGGGGGGGGGGCGGCACTGCAGAGCGAGTGGGGGAGTGACGTGTCGGCAAAACTCCGATTGGTGAAATAAGTTTGCTTGTTTATCCGTTCACCTGCGTCGCGTTGAAGCACTTTTTACAGACTGGCTTCGTTTGATGTGTCCGGGCTTGCCTTCGCTGTCGGCAACGTAAGCAAAATACTTCCACATTTCGCTTAGTGCATTTGCTTAGTCCCTGTCGGGCTGTGACTGAAGGAGGAGGACGGACTGTGGCCAGAGAGCGAGCAGAGAGGAGAGGGGAAAATCAGCACACCCACACATGAAGCTGACATAGGCTACTGCTCTTATTATCACAAGATCATTTCGCCAGTTTGCTTTAATGTGCGCGAATGATTAGATTATGCCCGCTGGAACATTAAGCAACGTGTGTACACCTCGCCCATGAGAGTGTCGCGGAAAATGACTGCACCCGTTTCTCACTAGTATCCGCTAAAGTGCATACCGCTCTTCTGACTGGCTGGAAAGTGGTGAAATCTCCGCGACGACGGGGTCGCGCTTATACCGGCACGACGACTTTCTCACATGCAGGCATTAGACCACGTTCCGGTCATTTTGAGGTACAAAGCGCATGTGGGAAAAGGGCTCAAGTGTACTGAAAGCTAACTGTCTCTAACCTTAACAAGTGTACTGAAAGCTAACTGTCTCTAACCTTAACAAGTGTACTGAAAGCTAACTGTCTCTAACCTTAACAAGTGTACTGAAAGCTAACTGTCTCTAACCTTAACAAGTGTACTGAAAGCTAACTGTCTCTGAACTTAACAAGTGTACTGAAAGCTAACTGTCTCTAACCTTAACAAGTGTACTGAAAGCTAACTGTCTCTGAACTTACAAGTGTACTGAAAGCTAACTGTCTCTAACCTTAACAAGTGTACTGAAAGCTAACTGTCTCTAACCTTAACAAGTGTACTGAAAGCTAACTGTCTCTGAACTTAACAAGTGTACTGAAAGCTAACTGTCTCTAACCTTAACAAGTGTACTGAAAGCTAACTGTCTCTGACCTTAACAAGTGTACTGAAAGCTATGTCTCTAACCTTAACAAGTGTACTGAAAGCTAACTGTCTCTGTCCTTAACAAGTGTACTGAAAGCTAACTGTCTCTAACATTAACAAGTGTACTGAAAGCTAACTGTCTCTGACCTTAACAAGTGTACTGAAAGCTAACTGTCTCTGACCTTAACAAGTGTACTGAAAGCTAACTGGCTCTGAGCTTAACAAGTGAACTGAAAGCTAACTGTCTCTGAGCTTAACAAGTGTACTGAAAGCTATGTCTCTAACCTTGCTATGCCTCTAACCTTAACAAGTGTACTGAAAGCTACTGTATGTCTCTAACCTTAACAAGTGTACTGAAAGCTATGTCTCTAACCTTAACAAGTGTACTGAAAGCGAACTGTCTCTGAACTTACAAGTGTACTGAAAGCTAACTGTCTCTGAACTTACAAGTGTACTGAAAGCTAACTGTCTCTGACCTTAACAAGTGTACTGAAAGCTAACTGTCTCTGAACTTAACAAGTGTACTGAAAGCTAACTGTCTCTGAACTTAACAAGTGTACTGAAAGCTAACTGTCTCTGAACTTAACAAGTGTACTGAAAGCTAACTGTCTCTGAACTTAACAAGTGTACTGAAAGCTAACTGTCTCTGAACTTAACAAGTGTACTGAAAGCTAAGTGTCTCTGAACTTAACAAGTGTACTGAAAGCTAACTGTCTCTGAACTTAACAAGTGTACTGAAAGCTAACTGTCTCTGAACTTAACAAGTGTACTGAAAGCTAACTGTCTCTGAACTTAACAAGTGTACTGAAAGCTAACTGTCTCTGAACTTAACAAGTGTACTGAAAGCTAACCGTCTCTGAACTTAACAAGTGTACTGAAAGCTAACTGTCTCTGAACTTAACAAGTGTACTGAAAGCTAACTGTCTCTAACCTTAACAAGTGTACTGAAAGCTAACTGTCTCTGAACTTAACAAGTGTACTGAAAGCTAACTGTCTCTAACCTTAACAAGTGTACTGAAACCTAACCGTCTCGGACCTTAACAGTGCAATTATCCGGACGGGTAAGCAGTGAGGTGGCTGTACCCAGCAGTGAGGTGGCTGTACCCAGCAGTGAGGTGGCTGTACCCAGCAGTGAGGTGGCTGTACCCAGCGGTGAGGTGGCTGTACCCAGCGGTGAGGTGGCCGTACCCAGCGGTGAGGTGGCCGTACCCAGCGGTGAGGTGGCTGTACCCAGCGGTGAGGTGGCTGTACCCAGCGGTGAGGTGGCCGTACCCAGCGGTGAGGTGGCCGTACCCAGCAGTGAGGTGGCCGTACCCAGCAGTGAGGTGGCCGTACCCAGCAGTGAGGTGGCTGTACCCAGCGGTGAGGTGGCCGTACCCAGCAGTGAGGTGGCTGTACCCAGCAGTGAGGTGGCCGTACCCAGCGGTGAGGTGGCCGTACCCAGTGGTGAGGTGGCCGTACCCAGCAGTGAGGTGGCCGTACCCAGTGGTGAGGTGGCCGTACCCAGCAGTGAGGTGGCCGTACCCAGCGGTGAGGTGGCCGTACCCAGCAGTGAGGTGGCCGTACCCAGCAGTGAGGTGGCCGTACCCAGCAGTGAGGTGGCCGTACCCAGTGGTGAGGTGGCCGTACCCAGCAGTGAGGTGGCCGTACCCAGCAGTGAGGTGGCCGTACCCAGCGGTGAGGTGGCCGTACCCAGCGGTGAGGTGGCCGTACCCAGCGGTGAGGTGGCCGTACCCAGCGGTGAGGTGGCTGTACCCAGCAGTGAGGTGGCCGTACCCAGCGGTGAGGTGGCCGTACCCAGCGGTGAGGTGGCTGTACCCAGCGGTGAGGTGGCCGTACCCAGCGGTGAGGTGGCCGTACCCAGCGGTGAGGTGGCTGTACCCAGCGGTGAGGTGGCCGTACCCAGCGGTGAGGTGGCTGTACCCAGCGGTGAGGTGGCCGTACCCAGCGGTGAGGTGGCCGTACCCAGCGGTGAGGTGGCTGTACCCAGCGGTGAGGTGGCCGTACCCAGCGGTGAGGTGGCTGTACCCAGCGGTGAGGTGACCGTACCCAGCGGTGAGGTGGCTGTACCCAGCGGTGAGGTGGCTGTACCCAGCGGTGAGGTGGCCGTACCCAGCGGTGAGGTGGCCGTACCCAGCGGTGAGGTGGCCGTACCCAGCGGTGAGGTGGCCGTACCCAGCGGTGAGGTGGCTGTACCCAGCAGTGAGGTGACCGTACCCAGCGGTGAGGTGGCCGTACCCAGCGGTGAGGTGGCTGTACCCAGCAGTGAGGTGGCCGTACCCAGCAGTGAGGTGGCTGTACCCAGCGGTGAGGTGACCGTACCCAGCAGTGAGGTGGCTGTACCCAGCAGTGAGGTGACCGTACCCAGCAGTGAGGTGGCCGTACCCAGCAGTGAGGTGACCGTACCCAGCAGTGAGGTGGCTGTACCCAGCAGTGAGGTGGCTGTACCCAGCGGTGAGGTGACCGTACCCAGCAGTGAGGTGGCCGTACCCAGCAGTGAGGTGACCGTACCCAGCAGTGAGGTGGCCGTACCCAGCAGTGAGGTGGCTGTACCCAGCAGTGAGGTGGCTGTACCCAGCAGTGAGGTGGCTGTACCCAGCAGTGAGGTGGCCGTACCCAGCGGTGAGGTGGCTGTACCCAGCAGTGAGGTGGCTGTACCCAGCGGTGAGGTGGCCGTACCCAGCAGTGAGGTGGCTGTACCCAGCAGTGAGGTGGCTGTACCCAGCGGTGAGGTGACCGTACCCAGCAGTGAGGTGGCCGTACCCAGCAGTGAGGTGACCGTACCCAGCAGTGAGGTGGCCGTACCCAGCAGTGAGGTGGCTGTACCCAGCAGTGAGGTGGCTGTACCCAGCAGTGAGGTGGCTGTACCCAGCGGTGAGGTGGCTGTACCCAGCAGTGAGGTGGCTGTACCCAGCGGTGAGGTGGCCGTACCCAGTGGTGAGGTGGCTGTACCCAGCAGTGAGGTGACTGTACCCAGCAGTGAGGTGGCTGTACCCAGCAGTGAGGTGGCTGTACCCAGCGGTGAGGTGACTGTACCCAGCGGTGAGGTGACTGTACCCAGCAGTGAGGTGGCTGTACCCAGCGGTGAGGTGGCTGTACCCAGCGGTGAGGTGACTGTACCCAGCAGTGAGGTGGCTGTACCCAGCGGTGAGGTGGCTGTACCCAGCAGTGAGGTGGCTGTACCCAGCGGTGAGGTGGCTGTACCCAGCGGTGAGGTGGCTGTACCCAGCGGTGAGGCGGCCACCTCACCGTACCCAGCGGTGAGGTGGCCGTACCCAGCAGTGAGGTGGCTGTACCCAGCAGTGAGGTGGCCGTACCCAGCAGTGAGGTGGCCGTACCCAGCGGTGAGGTGGCCGTACCCAGCGGTGAGGTGGCCGTACCCAGTGGTGAGGTGGTCGTACCCAGTGGTGAGGTGGCCGTACCCAGCGGTGAGGTGGCCGTACCCAGCGGTGAGGTGACCGTACCCAGCGGTGAGGTGACCGTACCCAGCGGTGAGGTGGCCGTACCCAGTGGTGAGGTGGCCGTACCCAGCGGTGAGGTGGCCGTACCCAGTGGTGAGGTGACCGTACCCAGCGGTGAGGTGGCCGTACCCAGCGGTGAGGTGGCCGTACCCAGCGGTGAGGTGACCGTACCCAGCGGTGAGGTGGCCGTACCCAGCGGTGAGGTGGCCGTACCCAGCGGTGAGGTGGCCGTACCCAGCGGTAAGGTGGCCGTACCCAGCGGTGAGGTGGCCGTACCCAGCGGTGAGGTGGCCGTACCCAGCAGTGAGGTGGCTGCATCTGGCTTAATTACCGTAAATTCCGGACTATAAGCCGCACCTTTTTTCCCGTTTTTTGGGCTTTTTTGGCCCCTGCGGCTTATATAACGGTGCGGCTTATCTATGGATTTTTTCAAAAAAAAAAAAAAAAAAATCTCTTTTTTAGCACTCTTTCTAACTATAAAGCCACTTCTGTTTTAATTTCCTCTCTTGCCCTCTTTTCACCACACTGTATGACACTGTATGACACTGTGTGCACTGTAAATAACAACACAGGTGGTGTTGTGTTATGTTGTTTTGTTGAAATGTTAATAAATGGGAGCATTACATATGGTAATTAAACATTAAAACACAAAAAAAAAAAAAAAAAAAAAAAAACATTAAAACACCCGCGGCTTATAGTCCGGTGCGGCTTATATAAGAAAAAAATAGTCAACTTTGAAGGTGCGGCTTATACACCGGTGCGCCTTATAGTCCGGAATTTACGGTACAGTGATTTTTGCTCAAGCTTGCATGAAGGAGAATGTTAGTGAGTGGACTTCAAACACAAGGGGGCCTTAACAATGGCTACCTCCAATCAATCACACATTCTTACCAGGAGCACCTGACCGTTCCGGCTGAGAATATACAGCAACAACACAGGAGTCTACCAGGGACGGGACGATATATTTAACTGAGAGGGACAGGTCTAGGGCTGTCGAAACGAATTTTGATATTCGAATATTATTCGAATTTAATAATTATGAACGAAATTCGATTTTTTTTTTTTTTTTTAACGAATTTTTTTTTTTTTTTTATATATATTTTTTTTAGAACACTAGAACAGTGACAAGTTCTGACAACATACTTGAAGAAAAGAGTGTTAACTGAAGTTGACTGTTGAAGCTGCTATACTGATGTAAACCTACCTGTAGCTCTTAAAATGTATGTTCATTCATTGTTAACTGAAGTTGACTGTTGAAGCTGCTATACTGAATGTAAACCTGTAGCTCTTAACTCATTCATGGCCAGTTTAGGACTGCCAATATTTAGCACAGGCCAAAGATTTTCATAATTGTTGGTCATCTTTCAAGACCCACAGTAAATTATCTATTAGCACCAAAGTGATTTGCAATAGCTCAAAATTAAGATGTACGTCTCTGGGTTCACCAGGAAAAAAAAAGTGAGCTTTTAGCATGTTCTGTACTCTACTTATAGCCCTTTATATACACCCTGTTTTCACCAAAAAGGTCTCTCTGACAAGATAAATTGCAGATATTGGCATTTTTCTAAATCACACAATCTCATGCAGAACTCGCTCTCAATTCTTTTATTTTGAACTGTATTGACATCAGACATGTAAATATTATTCGTTATGACACAAAAAAAAAAAAATATATATATATATATATATATATATATACACATGAAGTGCTTTTTTTTTTTACATTCAACAATATAGTTTACTCAGTGTGAGTGAGTGTACAGACAGTTAGACAGACAGACAGACAGACAGACAGACACACCGACAGACAGACAGACAGACAGACAGACAGACAGACACAGACACACACACACACACACACACACACACACACACACACACACACACACACACACACACACGATGCGTGATTTCTAACCCCACATAGGATAAGCAATAACCACGCCCTGTGGCGCCGGGATTGGCCAGGAGCAACACTGGAGGGCACGCAGCCCAGCGATTTCATGAACCAACTGAATAGCTCTTGAGAACAGACAGCGGGCTGCTCTGACTGCCGCTTGTTTTGTTCTGGTCCACCCGTCCTCGTCCATGTCTCCCTGTTCTATCCTCCCTGCTATTTGATCGTTCCCGTTTTCCCCTCGGCTATTCAACACGTCCTCACCGCCCTCTGATCGATCATTTCCTCATTCCTCCGATGATCAAACACATCTCTCTGGATTACTTTCTCCCGTTTTCTCCCGGCTGGCACAGAGGAAGGCGACCAGCTCGTGCAGCGCGCCGAGGGCGTTTCAATGGCGTTTTTCCTGTCTGCACAAAGAAGCGTTTATCCGTTTTCTGATTTTCCTCCTGCTCAATTTCAAAACAACAGCTGCGGTATGTGTTTGTTCACGTGTTGTCTTAGATGCTAGGGACCTGATACTATGTCACAGGCTGGGCAAGTGTTTGAACTAGGCGCTGCAGTAATAAAAACAAAAACACGTCAAACACGTCTTTGGCGTGGATGGCTATTTCTGATAACACGTCAAAGACGTCTTTGGCGGTGAATGAGTTAAGTGCAATACGTGACTGATTTTTTTTTGTTCATGGCTCATTGTTGTTTTGGCAAAGTTTACTTATTTGTTTATTGATAAGGAGCTCAAACAAAGGCTGTGTCTTTTTTTATTATCAATTATTTTATTTTAGCATTTCAGACAGCACCAATACATCACTGATGAATATTAACTAAGCTCTGGTTATCTGACCTATTTTCTAATGCAATGAATGTATGTACAATGTACAAGGAACATGTTTTCTTAAATAAACATCATTGCTGGACTATTTGTGATAAGCCTAATATTATTTTGAATATTCATCCACCATTCACTTTTCCATCTACATTTGGTAAAATGCTTAGAAAAAGTTTTACTTGGTCAAACCCAAAGATTCAGCTATATTTAGAATCAGAACATAACATAAGAGAAGACAACAATTCACTCAGACCAATTTTTTTTTTTTTTTTTTTTTTTCAATTAAAAATTAATTAAAATATTCGAATATAATTCGAATATTAAAATGTATAAAGCACTGAAATTCGAATTTGATTATAGAGGGAGATTGACAGCCCTAGACAGGTCTGTCTGACATTTCAATGTCAATGTATTTCTCACTGTCAGGGTAAAGTATACAGATTGTTCTCACTGATGTAACACTATACTCACTGATGTAACCCTACCTACAGTACACTATACTCACTGATGTAACCACAGTATATGATTTGATTTCTTTATGAACGTGTCACACACCTATGGTGCCCATATATATATATATATATATATATATATATATCATGTTATATTTATATATATATATATATATATATATATATATATATATATATATATATATATATATATATATATCATTTTATATTTATATTTATATTATTTATTTTAAAGCTGCCTGTCTGTCTGCCTGCCTGCCTGTCTGCCTCCCACTTGGCCCAGTCTGTTATGCCTACCCCACACTACAGGATTTTCAAATCCTTGAAGATTATAAAAATCTTGAGAGCCCACACACTACAGGACAGAGAGAGCCGATTTTTTAACATTTCAATCTTGGGACACACACACAATCGCGTCTGTTCAAACGCAACCCCACACACTAGAAGATTATGCCGAAGATTCACCTTGGAAGCAGGGCTGACGTTAACTTTTAAAATGCCTATTCAGTGTGCGCACCGGGTGTAGTAGTGTCATTTCGTTTTCTAAACAAATTTTATTTTTTGTTTTTATAATGCATTTGCACTGAAAGGATTTGTTTAACTAATATTTGCGCGGACAGCCGCGTCCATTCGGGGTGTAGGCCTACTGTGCACGGCCAGGCGAAAACCGTCTGCACAGGTGTCTTGTGGAGGGGCGCGTCTGCTGATTTGACTCACTTTTCCGTGCGGACACTCGCCGATGCGGGAAGCTGAGACCTAAGCGCTTGTTGTAGGCTACATGCTTTGCAGTAGGCTATAGCATTTAGTTTTCCGTCCCGTTCAAAGACGCACGGGTATTTCACCTCGATGACAATTTCCTCGTTCTTTGTTTCTGTGCGGGGCTGCGAGCGGACGCGGACCAGATTATTTTGCGAAAAACTGTAATGGAAACGCAGCTACTACTGGCTCTCTGCTCAAGATGCAATCGCCTGTCGGGTTGTAAATATCTAACATGTTAGATATGCCCGATTCACAATCGGGAAGAAGCAGTCTTCCCGATTGTGAATCTTTGAACCCCACACACTACAGGATCATTTGGGAAGATTATCTGCCCGACGCGCTTCAAATCGGGAGCACCCCCGAGAAAATCGGGAGGGGGGAATCTTGGCCATAATCTTGCAAATTATCCTGTAGTGTGGGGTAGGCATAAGTCTCTCTCTCTCTCTACCTGGCTGTTTACCTGTTTATTACCGTCTGTGTAGCTACAGTATTTGTCTGGTCTGTCTACCTGCCTACCCGTCTGTCTGGCTCTGTGCAACAGTCACTGCTCTATAAATTCCCCATCCTATCTCCTAATTGGGAAAACATTTTAAATAGTGGGTGTATTTATAGTGGGGTATCCAGACATAACAGACATGTGTGCAGCAGCATAGCGGAAGACAACACAGTCTAGTCAGACGCAAACGCTGGGAGAGCCATGCAGTAACACTAACACGCCACTGGACAAATGTACATTCATTGAAAATTATTTTGACATGCAACACTGAAGCATGGCATGTGGATTATGCCTTGAATGATACTGTGTAAGTTGATGGAAATCAATGGAAGCCACTGCATAATCTATGTCTTTAGAATAATACAATAAGGTGCATCATTAGACCTGCATTTTTTAATCCATTTATCTCGCCATTTAAACCGTTTAAATCCCATTGAACAGGCCTCTCAGACAGTAGATACTGTAGCCAGAGCATACAAGGTCAGTTAGGGGGAAATCTGGCCCAGGCGCTAATGTGATGCTAGCTGGAGTTACTGATAGCCTGGTGTCAGGTCTCTCCATCTGGGCAAAAATAGCAGGGGTCAGAGTGAGGCTGCTGGGTCAATTCATTTAAAATAACACAGGTCAGAGTGAGGCTGCTGGGTCAATTCATTTAAAATAGCACAGGGCAGAGTGAGGCTGCTTGGGTCAATTCATTTAAAATAACACAGGTCAGAGAGAGGCTGCTGGGTCAATTCATTTAAAATAGCACAGGTCAGAGAGAGGCTGCTGGGTCAATTCATTTAAAATAACACAGGTCAGAGTGAGGCTGCTGGGTCAATTCATTTAAAATAGCACAGGTCAGAGTGAGGCTGCTGGGGCAATTCATTTAAAATAACACAGGTCAGAGTGAGGCTGCTGGGTCAATTCATTTAAAATAGCACAGGTCAGAGTGAGGCTGTTGGGTCAATTCATTTAAAATAGCACAGGTCAGAGTGAGGCTGCTGGGGCAATTCATTTAAAATAGCACAGGTCAGAGTGAGGCTGCTGGGTCAATTCATTTAAAATAACACAGGGGTCAGAGTGAGGCTGCTGGGTCAATTCATTTAAAATAGCACAGGTCAGAGTGAGGCTGTTGGGTCAATTCATTTAAAATAGCACAGGTCAGAGTGAGGCTGCTGGGGCAATTCATTTAAAATAACACAGGTCAGAGTGAGGCTGCTGGGTCAATTCATTTAAAATAGCACAGGTCAGAGTGAGGCTGCTGGGTCAATTCATTTAAAATAACACAGGGGTCAGAGTGAGGCTGCTGGGTCAATTCATTTAAAATAGCACAGGTCAGAGTGAGGCTGCTGGGTCAATTCATTTAAAATAGCACAGGTCAGAGTGAGGCTGCTGGGTCAATTCATTTAAAATAACACAGGTCAGAGTGAGGCTGCTGGGTCAATTCATTTAAAATAGCACAGGTCAGAGTGAGGCTGCTGGGTCAATTCATTTAAAATAGCAGGGGTCAGAGTGAGGCTGCTGGGTCAATTCATTTAAAATAGCACAGGTCAGAGTGAGGCTGTTGGGTCAATTCATTTAAAATAGCACAGGTCAGAGTGAGGCTGTTGGGTCAATTCATTTAAAATAGCACAGGTTAGAGTGAGGCTGCTGGGTCAATTCATTTAAAATAGCACAGGTCAGAGTGAGGCTGCTGGGTCAATTCATTTAAAATAGCACAGGTCAGAGTGAGGCTGCTGGGTCAATTCATTTAAAATAGCACAGGGGTCAGAGTGAGGCTGGTGGGTCAATTCATTTAAAATAGCACAGGGGTCAGAGTGAGGCTGCTGGGTCAATTCATTTAAAATAGCAGGGGTCAGAGTGAGGCTGCTGGGTCAATTCATTTAAAATAGCACAGGTCAGAGTGAGGCTGCTGGGTCAATTCATTTAAAATAGCACAGGGGTCAGAGTGAGGCTGCTGGGTCAATTCATTTAAAATAGCAGGGGTCAGAGTGAGGCTGCTGGGTCAATTCATTTAAAATAGCACAGGTCAGAGTGAGGCTGCTGGGTCAATTCATTTAAAATAGCAGGGGTCAGAGTGAGGCTGCTGGGTAAATTCATTTAAAATAGCACAGGTCAGAGTGAGGCTGCTGGGTCAATTCATTTAAAATAGCAGGGGTCAGAGTGAGGCTGCTGGGTCAATTCATTTAAAATAGCACAGGGGTCAGAGTGAGGCTGCTGGGTCAATTCATTTAAAATAGCAGGGGTCAGAGTGAGGCTGCTGGGTCAATTCATTTAAAATAGCACAGGTCAGAGTGAGGCTGCTGGGTCAATTCATTTAAAATAGCAGGGGTCAGAGTGAGGCTGCTGGGTCAATACATTTAAAATAACACAGGTCAGAGTGAGGCTGCTGGGTCAATTCATTTAAAATAGCACAGGTCAGAGTGAGGCTGCTGGGTCAATTCATTTAAAATAACACAGGTCAGAGAGAGGCTGCTGGGTCAATTCATTTAAAATAACACAGGTCAGAGAGAGGCTGCTGGGTCAATTCATTTAAAATAGCAGGGGTCAGAGTGAGGCTGCTGGGTCAATTCATTTAAAATAGCAGGGGTCAGAGTGAGGCTGCTGGGTCAATTCATTTAAAATAGCACAGGTCAGAGTGAGGCTGCTGGGTCAATTAATTTAAAATAACACAGGTCAGAGTGAGGCTGCTGGGTCAATTAATTTAAAATAACACAGGTCAGAGAGAGGCTGCTGGGTCAATTCATTTAAAATAGCAGGGGTCAGAGTGAGGCTGCTGGGTCAATTCATTTAAAATAGCAGGGGTCAGAGTGAGGCTGCTGGGTCAATTCATTTAAAATAGCAGGGGTCAGAGTGAGGCTGCTGGGTCAATACATTTAAAATAGCAGGGGTCAGAGTGAGGCTGCTGGGTCAATACATTTAAAATAGCAGGGGTCAGAGAGAGGCTGCTGGGTCAATACATTTAAAATAGCAGGGGTCAGACTCAGAGTGAGGCTGCTGGGTCAATACATTTAAAATAGCACAGGTCAGAGTGAGGCTGCTGGGTCAATTCATTTAAAATAACAGGGGTCAGAGTGAGGCTGCTGGGTCAATTCATTTAAAATAACAGGGGTCAGAGTGAGGCTGCTGGGTCAATTCATTTAAAATAGCACAGGTCAGAGTGAGGCTGTTGGGTCAATTCATTTAAAATAACACAGGTCAGAGTGAGGCTGCTGGGTCAATTCATTTAAAATAACAGGGGTCAGAGTGAGGCTGCTGGGTCAATTCATTTAAAATAGCACAGGTCAGAGTGAGGCTGCTGGGTCAATACATTTAAAATAGCACAGGTCAGAGTGAGGCTGCTGGGTCAATTCATTTAAAATAGCACAGGTCAGAGTGAGGCTGCTGGGTCAATTCATTTAAAATAGCACAGGTCAGAGTGAGGCTGCTGGGTCAATTCATTTAAAATAGCAGGGGTCAGAGTGAGGCTGCTGGGTCAATACATTTAAAATAGCACGGGTCAGAGTGAGGCTGCTGGGTCAATTCATTTAAAATAGCACAGGTCAGAGTGAGGCTGCTGGGTCAATTCATTTTCCAGTTCGACAACTCGAGAAATGCATTTTCTGCAGCCTTCAAATATTCCTGCATGTTTTAGCATTAAAAGACTAAATGAATATAGGAAATCCTTTAGCAGATGGGGATTTCTGGTGACATTTCGAGCCGACTGCAACAGAAAGTAACTTGACCCGAACGCAGACTCAGATTGTACCAACTGAACACTAAAGATGAAGCGTCATCATTGGCTTTTTTACTCAGATAGAGAATATAATTTGAGCTGCTCAGTAGCAAAAAGAAGACAACTATACAGCTCCCAGATCCCCGATACAGCAACTACTCCCCTTGGCTTATAGTATAAAGCATAAAGTATAGTTAAAGAAAATCAGTGTGGCGCTGTATACTTCAGCTGATGGGGACACGGAGCAGAGCAGGGTTGTTCAGCTCTGCTCGGCCCTATGTGTGGAATGCAGAGAGCACATTCTTTCCACATAGGGTATTGGGTGAGGTGAAAAAAATAAAAATACGTGTGCAATATAGCAAACCCCCCCAACCGCCCCTTGGAATGGCATGCATTGATTTGGAGGCTGGTCATGGAAAGAGTGGACACTGATGAGAGAAAGGGAAGAACTGGCAGAATGGCAGTTGCAAGAGCCCCCTTTTTTCTTTTCTTTTTTTTTACTTTTACTCCTCCAGGGGTCAGTTAGAGCCGGGGTCAGTTAGAGCCGGGTCAGTTAGAGCCGGGGTCAGTTGGAGCCGGGGTCAGTTGGAGCCGGGGTCAGTTAGAGCCGGGGTCAGTTAGAGCCGGGGTCAGTTGGAGCCGGGGTCAGTTAGAGCCGGGGTCAGTTAGAGCCGGGGTCAGTTGGAGCCGGGGTCAGTTGGAGCCGGGGTCAGTTGGAGCCGGGGTCAGTTAGAGCCGGGGTCAGTTGGAGCCGGGGTCAGTTAGAGCCGGGGTCAGTTAGAGCCGGGAGGAGTCCAGGGTTCTATCTGCTGATCGGCCAGAATGGCACGAGAGAAGCAACTAGCTGGACAGTTGACACCACTTCTCTTCAAATAGAAGTGTCAAAGGCCTTGTGTGTGTGTGTGTGTGTGTGTGTGTGTGTGTGTGTGTGTGTGTGTGTGTGTGTGTGTGTGTGTGTGTGTGTGTGTGTGTGTGTGTGTGTGTGTGTGTGTGTACTGTATGTATTAGAGCCCGACCGATACTGGATTTTGGAGGCCGATGCCGATACCGATATTAGGGAGTAAAAAAATTCCGATATCGATATATTGGTGACACAGAAGACATCCTCCATCTGTATGAATGTCAAATAGGAAAAAATGGAGGCAAAACGATGCTGCGGCTCCCTGACAGCCACCTAGCTCAATCAAGAGGACATTACATGCTGCTCTCACCCTCTCAGTACTACGCCCGCCAAAGTCTAACTCATCTACGCACACCCAAATGTCCACAGTTAAACCCATAGAGACACTGCATGAAATAGGCCACGCCCATCACAGGGGGAAAAGCTCCGTTCATTTCCACACACCAGCGTCATTTCCCTTGAATTAAACAGAGCTAAAAGCTGTTGTGTGGTGGGGCTGCGCAGACAACAAATGTAAAAAATCGCCAGTTAACGTTTTTTTGTACTCCCGAGCAAAACATTGAGAATTGGCGAGAAGAAAAATGTGGATCTAGCTGTCAAGGAAGTAAGTTGGAGTGTTCGTCTTCCGTATATACAATCTTTTTGTGCAACACGCAACCATGCACGTGACATAGGAGAACGCCAGGATTGGAGGGGGGGGTTCTGTTTTCCCCCGTCTTGGGCGTGGCTTCTGAATGATGACGCGTTACGCAGTGTCTCTATGCTACAGGGCGTGCGGGTAGATTCCTTGCCTACCAACATGAGGGTCGCAGGTTGGAGCCCCCCCATGTTACCTCCGGCTTGGTCGGGACTCTGGCGTCCACACAGGCACAATTGGCTGTGTCTGCGGGTGGGAAGGCGGATTAAGGGTATGTGTCCTGGTCGCTGCACTAGCGACTGGGGGGAACGCGCTACGTCCTGCTGGCGAAACTCCTCGCTGGCAGATAAAAAGAAGTGGCTGGCAACTGCACATGTATCATTCAGAGGAAGCATGTGCTAGTCTACAACTAGGGGTGTCAAAAATAATCGATTATAAGATGCATCGCGATGCGGACGTGCACGATTCTGCATCGATTCACAAATGTCAAAAATCGATTATTAAAAAATATATATATATATATATTAAATAATCAAATAAAATATAATGGAAGTACATGCATTTGTTTATTTTAATTATGGATCATAATACAATGCAATTCCAAATGCACTTTTATTTTAAAAGTAGCCACACAGTGAGAAAAAAGAAAGTGAGAAAAAATAAATCATGTATTGCGGAAAAAAAGTGATGCATAAGATGCGTCGAGATGCAAAACACTAATGAGGGTTTCCAACTTCCACGATTGGAAGTTGGAAACCCTCATTAGTGTTTTGCTTGCACCTGTGTTTACCCTGCCTTTTCCACACAAAATGGCCACTGTGAAAAGGGCCAATAGGGGAGAAAGCAAGGGGAGGGGGGGGTAAAAACCCATGCTACAGGACCGTACCGCACCACCATCATCCTCCCTTTCCTCGCCCTGCCCTGGAGCCCCCCTCCCCCCGACACACCCGTCTCTGCGACCCCCCCCCCGACACACCCGTCTCTGCGACCCCCCCCCCCCCCAGACACACCCGTCTCTGCGACCCCCCCCCCCCCCCCGACACACCCGTCTCTGCGACCCCCCCCCCGACACACCCGTCTCTGCGACCCCCCCCCCGACACACCCGTCTCTGCGACCCCCCCCCCCCGACACACCCGTCTCTGCGACCCCCCCCCCGACACACCCGTCTCTGCGACCCCCCCCCCCCGACCCCCCCGTCTCTGCGACACCCCCCCCCGACACACCCGTCTCTGCGACACCCCCCCCCCCGACACACCCGTCTCTGCGACCCCCCCCCCCGACCCCCCCGTCTCTGCGACACCCCCCCCCCGACACACCCGTCTCTGCGACACCCCCCCCCCCCCGACACACCCGTCTCTGCGACCCCCCCCCCCCCGACACACCCGTCTCTGCGACCCCCCCCCCCCCGACACACCCGTCTCTGCGATCCCCCCCCCCCCCCGACACACCCGTCTCTGCGACCCCCCCCCGACCCCGACACACCCGTCTCTGCAACCCCCCCCCCCGACACACCCGTCTCTGCGACCCCCCCCCCCCCGACACACCCGTCTCTGCGACCCCCCCCCGACCCCGACACACCCGTCTCTGCAACCCCCCCCCCCCCCCGACACACCCGTCTCTGCGACACCCCCCCCCCCCGACACACCCGTCTCTGCGACACCCCCCCCCCCCCCGACACACCCGTCTCTGCGACACCCCCCCCCCGACACACCCGTCTCTGCGACCCCCCCCCCGACCCCGACACACCCGTCTCTGCGCCCCCCCCCCCCCCCGACACACCCGTCTCTGCAACCCCCCCCCCCCGACACACCCGTCTCTGCGACACCCCCCCCCCCCCCGACACACCCGTCTCTGCGCCACCCCCCCCCCCCCGACACACCCGTCTCTGCGACCCCCCCCCCCCCGACACACCCGTCTCTGCGACACCCCCCCCCTCCCCGACACACCCGTCTCTGCGACACCCCCCCCCCCCGACACCCCCGTCTCTGCGACACCCCCCCCCCCGACACACCCGTCTCTGCGACCCCCCCCCCGACCCCGACACACCCGTCTCTGCGCCCCCCCCCGACCCCGACACACCCGTCTCTGCGCCCCCCCCCGACCCCGACACACCCGTCTCTGCAACCCCCCCCCCCCGACACACCCGTCTCTGCGACACCCCCCCCCCCCCCGACACACCCGTCTCTGCGACACCCCCCCCCCCCGACACCCCCGTCTCTGCGACACCCCCCCCCCGACACACCCGTCTCTGCGACCCCCCCCCCGACCCCGACACACCCGTCTCTGCGCCCCCCCCCGACCCCTACACACCCGTCTCTGCGCCCCCCCCCCGACCCCGACACACCCGTCTCTGCAACCCCCCCCCCCCCGACACACCCGTCTCTGCGACACCCCCCCCCCCCCCGACACACCCGTCTCTGCGACACCCCCCCCCCCCCGACACACCCGTCTCTGCGACACCCCCCCCCCGACACACCCGTCTCTGCGACCCCCCCCCCGACCCCGACACACCCGTCTCTGCGCCCCCCCCCCCCCCGACACACCCGTCTCTGCGACCCCCCCCCCGACCCCGACACACCCGTCTCTGCGCCCCCCCCCCCCCCCCCCCGACACACCCGTCTCTGCGCCCCCCCCCCCCCCCCCCCCGACACACCCGTCTCTGCGACACCCCCCCCCCCCCCGACACACCCGTCTCTGCGACCCCCCCCCCGACACACCCGTCTCTGCGATCCCACCCCCCCCCCGACACACCCGTCTCTGCGACACCCCCCCCCGACACACCCGTCTCTGCGACACCCCCCCCCCCCCCCCGACACACCCGTCTCTGCGACACCCCCCCCCCCCCCCCCGACACACCCGTCTCTGCGACACACCCCCCCCCCCCCCCCCCTCGCACTGAAGCGCCCCAGTCCGGAGACCGGAACATAAACAGCGTCTTAATTCAAAGGATGGCACTGATCCAACTGGGTGTCTGAGGACCTGCTGTCGATAAGCCATTGAAGTGAATGTTTTGACCGTGGCGCAACGCCTTCGAGAGGGGAGGTCAATTATTGCACCGTACATGTTTGAACTGGATGGACGCCTTAACCCAGTGATACTCAACTGGCGGCCCACGGGCCACATGCGGCCCACGATGGAATTGCAAAAAAAAAAAAAAAAATTACAGTGCACCTGAACGCAACATGCAAGATACCCGCTGAATAAGTGTCCAAATGTTCATGTAATTCTGGCCAATACTCCACTTCTGTTATAGCATTTCAGTCTGGAATATGGAATATCTTTCAATAATCTATGATTTAGCTGCTAAATTGTCAAATACCGCCGTCTGCTCGCTACCCAGGCACTTATGTATGTACTTAACCTAAGTAACTATCCGGTGTGCACAACATTGTCAGACTAAACTCTGTCTGACACCTACAATCCGCTACAGAAAAATGTATATTTGTTTATTAACTGGCCCCTGGCCTTCTATCATTTCACAAAAGTGGCCCCCGGGCAAAGCAAGTTGAGTATCCCTGCCTTAACCCATTGATACCTGATGCAGCATTTGCGTGTATATCCCTTTAACACGGAAAACGACGGGCGTGTCCTTTTACCTTTCATCCCGGTTACAACACAGACGCGTAGTGACGTGTATATCGTTGTTTCAAGACATGTGACCAATGAAATGCATCACGATTTGCTGAAACAGACGTGGCGGAGGTGAAATGCTTTGTGGGTTTTGTAGTTTTTTCGTTTTTCTTTTCGCCTCGACGGTGTGGAAAGTTTTCCAAAGCTGAACTACACGGCAAGTCAAGGAAGCGGCCTCCCAGCCAGACTATTCCCAAACAACTCTAGTTATTAAAGGATGAAATTAATGATGCCGACGTCATTTCAGATTTATTTATCTCATGTTCCAATCTGCAATAGCCTCAAGGTTTTACTGCACGTTCTTCTGCTGCACGGTGGCAATTCTGCATGGCCGCGTCTCAGACAGTAAGCTAAGTGAATGCTAACGCTAAGTGATGAACTGAACGGAGTATAACTTACTTTGAGGACGAAGACATCAATGAATAAGAAGATTCCACACCCAGATTATGATGTGACTGTTGACACGCTAGCCAAGGCTCATTGGGTGAGTGACTTTTGGCGAATTTGCCATATTTCAAGACAACTGCAAAACGGAGATCGCTAACGTTACTTTTTTAACGTTAACGTTAGGCTGCAGTAATTGTCAAGGGTTCAACAGAACCTATTTCCTCAGCCTCTATAGTAGCTATCAACATGAAATAAAAAGCATTTGAGAGCTTAAACCCATGGCTTTTTATTTGGGGGGGTTACCTTTGCCGTAATCTTTATTAACATTTCTTAAAATGGATTAGAATCTTTTTATTTTTATTTTTTGGGGTTAAAGATAAAAAATTGTTTTAATGAACATTAGGGCAAATATAATACGAAAGGCCAAAGGGTTAAGCTCTCAAATGCATTTTATTTTATGTTTCTATGTGCTACAGAGCCTGAGATATGAAGGCTTTAGTGAACGCCGACCGCTCTGGCAACTTCTCCACAAAACATCAGGGGCCAGTTGCACCAAGTGGTCTTACGACTGGTCTTAAGCTACGCCGGTCGTAACTTTACGACCTAACAGCTACGCCGGTTGCACCAAGAGGGCTTAAGCCTTCTTTTCACTACGCCCAGGCGTAACTCTTACGCCTGGTCAGGAGGAGGCGTAGGGGGCTAAGGGTAAGGGTGCCTGTCTGTAACAGAGATCTCCGTGTCTATCACCGGAGACCTGCTGTAATTGAGTCCTTACCATCCTCATCGTCGTAACGCCGCCATCGAAGCATTTAGTTAGATTATAACGAACTAGTTGTGTGGCTTAGCCTTCCCAAATGTTGAGGGTGGTTTTTTAGAATTTAATACATAGAATTGGGAACGTTACATTCAATTTCATTCAGACTGCTTGGCACTAATCGCCGCCATTTCCCCCCCGGAGTTTCCACAGGAGGAGGAAGGGTGGGAGGAGGGAGGGTGTAGTGACGCACATACAGTAGTGGACTGTGAGCGTAGTGGCACAGTGACGGCGCGAGGCACATCTTTGGCCCAATCAGGGGGCATTCCCCGGCAATTCACATGGACGCGCATTGCTACGACCAGCGTAGTTAAGACCAGACGTAAGCCCTGTTGGTGCAACAGGCGTAAGTCCACTCTAAAGACTGGTCTTAACTAAGACCGACGTAGGAGTTACGACCAGGCATAGTTAAGACCACTTGGTGCAACCGGCCCCAGGTTTACAGGGGCTGTTTACAAAACGTGCAGTAGGTTTAGAGTGGCGCTCTAGAGAACGTGCTTAGGTATCAATGTGTTAAGTGAGAGTATTTAGCTCCGACACAGAGAGTTATTAGAACCTCCTATAGCGAGGTGACCTATGGAAATGTATATGTGAGAGGGGTGAGGGGTGAGGGAGGCTGCTGCTCTGTGTTGTGCTGCCATGGTCTGGAGATGCACCTTAACCCATTGATACCTGATGCCGCATTTGCGTGTAAATCCCTCATTTGTGTGCGTATCCCTTTAAGACCGCGAACCGCGTTAACGCGGTTCGCGGTCTTAAAGCAGCTACGAGCAACTTTTTCGATTGTTATTAAACAGTATAATTACAATATTGATGCATCACATCTTACCTATAATAGTAGCTGAGACCAAAGCCGTGTGAATCGGAGATTGCTCCCTTAGATGATTATTAAGTCTGTGTCTGTCTAAACTCGCGTCAACAGGGGGCTCTCTCTCTCTCTCTCCTTACCGCCGGCCCGGCTACACCCGGAAGTGAAACGCAGCTGCCTGCCTACCCCGTTCGCGCTGCCTAGCAACATAGCATAAACAATGTGAACGCCATGCATACTCTCACGAACATCTCTCGTTATATTCTAACAGGTTTTTTGGAAGTTATTTTGTGGTTATGGCCGAAGTGGCTGCTGCAAACCGTTTCATTTCACTTCCTGATCTTCCCTGGCCACAGACAGACTAACACTGGCCGATTCACTCGGGGTTCAAGCGAGACTACTCTGCGTTGGTCTCGTCTACTATTAGAGGTAAGATGTGATGCATTGATGTTAAATTTAGACTGTTTGGCCCCTATCGTTGCATCGGCGCAGTTTCTAGGCCGAGCGGCAGGCGCAGATCAAAGCAGTGGGCGTGGAAAGGCGCACTTGATATCGTCGTGCTGGCGCTAGATGCAGCCCAAAGCATTACAACCACGCCTTTTAGGCGTAAAATTATGCACCGTCATGCTCATTGGATAAGTGCAATAAACGAATCGCACGCTTGCCTTTTTAGCTCCAATTCCAGTGATCCCGCAAAACCAGACGAAAGCCAAACGCTCTGCCCCCCCCCCCCTCCCTTCATCCAGCCTGTCTGTCTGCATTATAGGCTATTATTCCATATTATTATGCTTCTCAAACCAATCTAACTGCAGTTTCAATACTGCAAGCATGTAAATACGCTACACTATAGCAAGATCAAAGTGAAAATAATGTTCTATGCATCAGCTAGAAAAATATAGCCTATTAGATTGGTGAAAGTTTGTCCAGAAAGATATCATTTTCTCTCGCCTGCTGCAGGAAGGATGATGCACATAAATATACCCTACATTATGTCAAGTCATTGCATAAATGTGTTTTTATTGTAAAACTAAATGTGAAATAGGGCCAAGTTATTGGAGGGACATCACAGTATAGCAGATGCCATTAGAAGCGCGTTCCGAAGCGCGTTCCGCTGTTACTTCTCTAAATCACGTTAACTCGACAAGGGGTATATATAGGCCCAGGAGGACATATATGTTTCACATAGGGTGGTGTTTTCATTTCGAGGTTTTATTTGGTCCAATATTGAAATGTTGACAATGGCAGGCTGTGTTACCATTACACATTAATTTAGAACTACCTTTTATATCTATTTTGGCTCATTTGGTGGCTATTTAGTAGCGAAATGAAGAAACACAATGCATGCTGGGAACTCAGAGAGAGAGAGAGAGAAGGGTGACAGAGAAGAAGCAGTGAAGGCACAGAATAGGCCTGCTTTACAAAAGCGCAAAGCGCTAAATGTAGGCCAGGTCCCAAGATATCACTAGGCTGGTATTTAGCGCCGACACGCCCACTTTGGGACTGCGCCACGCCCATTCGGCCTAAAGCGCATTTGGCAGCCTAAAGCCTATTGCTATCTTGCCGAAACAGGCGCAAGGCACGTTTTTTTGCGGTTAAAGCCCGTAATAGCGCCGATGGCCTGTGGGAGAATAGAGCCCTTTAATAACAATCGAAGAAAGTTGCTCGTAGCTGCTTTAAAGGGATACGCACACAAATGCTGCATCAGGTATCAATGGGTTAATGAGCACTGTACACAACCTATTCCACCGGATCTATTTTTAAACGTGCAACTTGCAAGTGGACTTGACCTTGAACTTGGAAGTAGTCGTGCAGCCTAGTCATCAGATAAGCCAAACAAAACGGATGCAGAGCAGAATTAGCAAAGAATTTGCTCTTCAAACAAACTGTAGGTCACTGAATAAAGGGAGTGCCAAAATGCTTACAGCGCATGGCACTATTAATAGCACTGATAATGTTACGGGGACCGATCAAAACTGTCAGTATTGCGACTGACTCTGTTTAAAAGTGTCTCAAATGAGATTGTCTGAGTCGGTGTGTGTAATGTGTGCGAGTGTTAGGGGTGTCAAAAAATAATCGATTATAAGATGCATCGCAATGCGGACGTGCACGATTCAGCATCGATTCACAAATGTCAAAAATAAATTATAAAAATAAATAAATAATAATAATCGAATAAAATATAATGGAGGTACATGCAGTTGTTTATTTGGATCATAATACAATGCAATTCCAAATGCACTTTTATTTTAAAAGTAGCCACACAGTGAGAAAAAAAGAAAGTGAGAAAAAATAAATCATGTATTGGGGAAAAAAGTGATGCATCGATTGAAGATGCATCGAGATGCATCGATAATCGTAATCGAATCGAAGCCCCTCTGAATCGTAATCGAATCGAATCGTGAGGCCAGTGAAGATTCACAGCCCTAGCGAGTGTGTGTGCGCACTCGGTGTACGACTGTTGTTTGAGAGAGAGAGAGAGAGAGAGAGAGAGAGAGAGAGAGAGAGAGAGAGAGAGAGAGACAGAGAGAGACAGAGAGACAGAGAGAGAGAGAGAGAGAGAGAGAGAGAGAGAGAGAGAGAGAGAGAGAGAGAGAGGGAGCTGAACAGAGCATCTCTGTCTCTCTGTTTTAATCAGCAGATTAGATGGAAGTCTCTGCTTGTTGCACACGTTGATTCTTCATTCATTGGCAGCTTTCATTATTTGGGAGCAGCAGCGTAAAGTGGGAGCCTGATGTGATGCCGGGCGGAGGCTGAATAGCACCAGTCTGTGAGAGAAAGGCCTTTTGGAGACGTGGACAGTGCCTAATTGGATAAGGATTTCATTGGGCTGCTTGAGAGAAGCAGTCTTATGCAAGAGGACCAGATGAATGGAGGGGGGGCTTTGGGAGCCGTGGTGCCTGCAAGTAAGTCCCTACAAAAAGCTGGCCTGGCGCAGCCTGGGCGCGGCCTGGCGCGGCCTGGCACGGCCGCCCAGCGCAGTCGGGATTTGCGTTTCCATTATAACAGGGATGAAGGTGTGTCTTTAATAGAGCTGGGTATTGGTTCAAATTTCAAGAATTGATTCAATTCTGATTCACAAGCTCCCGAATGGATTAATCCCGATTCGATTCGATTCCGATTCGATTAATTTCAATATCGATTTGGTTAGTGTTATACTAAAACGTGTTTTTTGAGCTGTAACCTGAATTACATGATTGTCCAGTTATGTAACACAGGGGTTCCCAACCTTTTTTGCGCCAAGTAGATACATGGGGAAAAAAGTTGCGGACCTGTTGTCAATTTTAATGGTTTTAGTTACACATATATTTACTCACCAGGTGGTGACAAAGGGTAAATAACAGCCTTTTCATCTGTCAATAAAGACACTTTCACAATTATGCACAGTGATTTGATTTCAGCCTATATAACTTCTAAAAGTAGATATTAATGATCATACATTTCCATTTATGTAGCTTACAGTATTTATGTTTTTGTTTCAACTACAGAGGTCACAGTGACCTTGACCTTTGACCACCAAAATCTAATCAGATCATCCTTGAGGCCAAGTCGATGTTTGAGGGAAATTTGATGAAATTCCGTCGAGATATCGCGTTAACAAACATCGGACGGACGTACGGACGGACAACCCGGATCCATAATGCCTCCGGCCTGACTATCGCCGGGTGAGGCATAAAAACCTGAGGGTAGAAAATGTAATTGTCTACAACAAAATACATGCATTATGATTAGAGATGTCACAATATATCGTCCCACAATATACCGCGATATCAAAACGTGACAATATGTATCGTTGAGATGAAATCTCATATCGTGAGAAAAAGAAGCTGAACATGGTGGCACTGATCTGCATCTGATTGCATGCTCGCTCTCCTTTTCATTGCTTTGTTTGAACAGACGAGGGACGTTACAGACACGGAGGATGAAAATGGTGAAATGACTCAAATTAGCGTGGAGGATGCCCCCTCAACTTACAAATCGATCACAAAAAAATATTGTTAAAATTAGGGATGTTCATCAATAATCGAAAATCGATAATTGATCGTTAAGGAATTGATTCGATCATTTTTAGCAATTTTTAATGTTTTTTTTTTAATCAAATCAAATAGGCCTAAATGTGCTCAAACAACAGTATAAGATTTCACTAGGTGGTCGCAACCAGGTGAGGGCGCAATGGGACTATGAGACAACTGAACAGAACACCTCTGGGTGGGGCTATGGGCGTGGTCTCACTGGGCTTGCTGTTGAGAACATCACCAGCACATTGTCAGCTCTCAGCCAGACGAGGAAATGAAGCGAGCGAAGCAAAGTTTTGTTTGGGACCATTTCGAGTTAAAAGACGACATTGTTCAATTTATTGCAAGAACTGTGATGCCGTTTATAAGTACAACACGGCTAGACGCCAATGATTCACCACTTGAACAGCGTAGATCCGAGCCTGGTTAACGAGGAAGGCGCCTCGGCCGGCATGCAGAAAAGATCACCGGTCTGGAACCTTATCGAGACCTGATCAATGTGATTGAGCCAGCTATACTATGCGCTTCCCTCACGGAGCACTATTACCAGGCGGATTGAAAAGCACTTCATAGCCCTTCGCACATAGGCATTTTGTAAAATAAAAAATAAAAAAGATAAAAAATAAATAATAATAATACAAAAAATATTAAAAATATATTATTATTAACTCATTGAGTGCCAGCCACTTTTGGAGAACGGACAGAACAGTGCCAGAGTTTCAGAGCGTTTTCAGTGATATCTCGAGGCCCACAGAATATTGTGTGATATTACTATGTAAACACCGAACACGCACAAAGAACGAGGAGACTCTATTGTATCATCAGCAAAAAAAAGTTTATTGATACCATTTTCCGTTCTTTAGTTATGAGCCGGAGAAGATAGGTTGTTTTGAGCAAAAACAGGCGTTTCAAATTAGAAGCTGAGATATTCCGCCTTTTGTGAAATTAAGTATTTCAAGCACATTCACTGAGTCTGAAGCTAATATTTTCTGATGTAGTGACGTGGTGTAGTTGTGTGGTGCCTGCGTGCCCCACCCCCCTCTCCCCCCCCTCAGCTGCAAACTCCTCCCCACACTAACACACAGCCTCACGCACCCAGCGTCTATTTTCGGAGTGCTCCGTTTCTGTGCGCCGGCTCCCAGCGCGACGCGGAAAAGCCAAACCGGACTGCTGAGAATGGTTTGGCCCTTCGGCGTCAGGTGCTGCTTTTTTGGCGGCTAATCGTGTGGAGAAACTACCGTATACAGCAGAGACAGAGAGGCTCAGTTGTGGGCGCGGATTGACTGCTGTTCGCAGCCAACGTTAACTCCAGCCAGAGCCATCTATATGGCTCTGGCTGGAGCATGAGCGGTTTCTCTTTCATCACAGGGCTTTTTCCTGCTGTTTTCCGGACCTTTCTCTAATCTGGAGAGCACTGTCGCCACCTAATGAGTCCGTAAAATAGGTTATACACCTTCAATAGCTACAATATTTGTACAGGAGATGCAGGAGGCTTTGATCCATGTCCCACCGTCAAAAAACGCATTTGACGTCGATCGACGTCATTGGCACTCTACGTCACTATTTACTTTGACGTCGATCGACGTCGTTGGCACTCAATGAGTTAACATTATCGATAATCGATAATTGATCGTTAATTTTAGATTATGATTATGATTAAAGATTATGAAAGTTTTTCGAAATGAACATCCCTAGTTAAAATATCGTATCGTTATCATGAACCCAATATCGTGTATCGTATCGTGAACTGAGTGTATCGTGACACCCCTAATTATGATGCATATAAGGCCAAAAGTGGCGTTTTTAGAGTGTGAGAGAATCAGGATGAGCTTTAGGACAGTGCTGAAACGCAGGAGCAGAAAAAGGCCTGTATTGTTCCATAGTTTCTCACTGGGAAATATGTTGTTTTTTTCATTGGTACAGTACATCTACCAAAGAACACCACACCTTCTAGCTGGTACAGTACATCTACCAAAGAACACCACACCTTCTAGCTGGTACAGTACATCTACCAAAGAACACCACACCTTCCAGCTGGTACAGTACATCTACCAAAGAACACCACACCTTCTAGCTGGTACAGTACATCTACCAAAGAACACCACACCTTCCAGCTGGTACAGTACATCTACCAAAGAACACCACACCTTCTAGCTGGTACAGTACATCTACCAAAGAACACCACACCTTCCAGCTGGTACAGTACATCTACCAAAGAACACCACACCTTCCAGCTGGTACAGTACATCTACCAAAGAACACCACACCTTCCAGCTGGTACAGTACATCTACCAAAGAACAACACACCTTCCAGCTGGTACAGTACATCTACCAAAGAACAACACACCTTCTAGCTGGTACAGTACATCTACCAAAGAACATCAGAGCTTCTAGCTGGTACAGTACATCTACCAAAGAACAACACACCTTCTAGCTGGTACAGTACATCTACCAAAGAACATCAGAGCTTCTAGCTGGTACAGTACATTTACCAAAGAACATCAGAGCTTCTAGCTGGTATAGTACATCTACCAAAGAACAACACACCTTCTAGCTGGTACAGTACATCTACCAAAGAACATCACAGCTTCTAGCTGGTACAGGACATCTACCAAAGAACATCACACCTTCTAGCTGGTACAGTACATCTACCAAAGAACATCACAGCTTCTAACTGGTACAGGACATCTACCAAAGAACATCACACCTTCCAGTTGGTACAGTACATCTACCAAAGAACATCACAGCTTCTAACTGGTACAGTACATCTACCAAAGAACACCACACCTTCTAGCTGGTACAGTACATCTACCAAAGAACAACACACCTTCTAGCTGGTACAGTACATCTACCAAAGAACATCAGAGCTTCTAGCTGGTACAGTA